>NC_141687.1:1639298389-1639968389 GCF_964263255.1 Lissotriton vulgaris
AGGTAAGTAATAGGAGGCCCATGGAGCGCGTGTGCAGAGTGTGAACTCACATGCGAGCTGCGTACAAACGTCTATGGACAGTACAGTTTAAAGAAAAGGTGAGTACGGACGTCCCTGACTAGATAGGACTAAAATGACTGTGGAACTGGACACTAGGAGAGTCAAGCTACCCTTGAGCACCAAAATGCTCGTGTTACCTCACCCACAGGCTGCGGGTGCATAGGTGCCAAGTCGTGTCGGGTTCCGGCGTTGAAGTCTATGGAGCCTGGAGGAAAAGATGCTGCAGGCGGTCAGGAGGAAGATGCCCGGTGTGATCCAAGGGTGGATCAGTGAAGAGAAGAACCTGAAAGCAGAGGGGACAATGTTCAAAGTCACTAGCCAGTGACTGGAGTGGAACCAGGAGTGGAACCAGATGTCATCGTCGCGATCAGGTGAAGGTGGACGCTTGTCTCTGCAGCCACGTGGACCAGGTGGTGTCTTCGACGACCAGGATGGAGGCACGAGCTGTCCCACGCAGGCTCTCGCTGTCGGTGGTGTCGGCTTCGGATTCGGAGTCAACAGGCCTTGGCAAAGGCAACCCACGCGGTGAGTGGAAACGGCGTCTGGAGTGGACCAGGAGGGTCCGGGGGGCTCCTCTTTTGGAAGTGAGCAAGGGCCAGTCTAGAGCAACCAGACCAGCAGTGAAGTTGTCGGGTTTCGTCGTCTAGGAGGTCACCAGCCAGCCGGCAAGTGACCAGACAACGCGTCGAGCAGCAAACAGGCAGAAGGGCCCCACGCAGATCTCGTGGATGCTGGAGGGCTGATCTTCGGTGCAGGAGCTGCTCGGGTCGGGGCTTCTCAGTCCCCAAAGCACTTGGACGAGGATGCCACTGAAGTCGTGCTGGAGCGAAGTGCTGCTTCTTTCAAGATGACCGGTCCCACGTGTCTCGCCGCACACAGGCCTCTCAGCTGTGCTGCAGATGTGGGTAGAGGTCGGAGAGGTCTGGGAGTCCGGGTCTCGTCGGGCTCTGAAGTCTGGATCCTTGCAGGAAGACGACAAAGGGAAGCCGCTGTACGCTGATGGTGCCTGCTTGTGCAGGGTGGACACTCCTTGCCCACAAGGGAGCTATCTTCAGTCTTCCGTGGAGCAGAACGTCGAAGTCCAGAGTTTCTTCTTGTAAAGTTGATCAGGATAATCTAATTTGGAATGGGACCAGCTCCTACCTTTATCCGGCTAAAGGGGGGCTGCACTACGACTAGGTCCCTCCCCTGGGTGGGACCAGGAAGGGGGTGGTTACACCCCCTTTCCTTTGTCCAGTCTTGCGCCAGCGCTGGGGCTGGAGTGCCCCAGGAACTGGTTTAGACCGGTGTTTGCACAGGACACCTTGTGTGCCCTGGGCATGTCTCATTCCTTTCAGCCCTGTACTACCTAATACACAAAATCCTGTCTGGGGTGGTGCTAGCACCTCCCAAGGTAGGAAACCCTTTGTCCAAGCCTCCCTCGCTGGAAGGACTCCCAGTAGCAGGAGGTCAGACTTGTGTCTGTGGTGGCAGCATCCATTTTGTGATGCTGAGGCTCGAGTTAACTTTAACCGGGGTTCACAGTTACATGCATGTCGTGTCCCTCTAGAAGGGTGGAATGCTACCCCGTCGCCAGAATTGGCGAGGGGGTAGTATTCCAATTCGTATGACACCTTACTCAACATCTTTTGATAATGCTATGACAAAGTTAGCATTTAACCGCGAGGATTATAATGCACTTAAGAGTATATGGTATAGCGTTATCATGGAACATCTATTAGGACTTGGTTCCGCAAGCTGCAAACGGGCTCAGCTCATGCCAGAGCACCATCTCACATAATTCCAAGCACTCTGCCTTCAGGATTGATAAGGCCTGCCATAGGAGTGACTGATAGGAATATATGTGTCCATTTTAGGTTTAGATGTAGGTAACTATATCTAAAGCAAAGGGTGATTACACCACCTTGCCCCAGCTGTCGTGCAGCCAGTTGTGTCTGTTTAGATGGCCAGCCAAGGGGGGCATAATACATGCTTCAGCCCCTGGTAGGCCCTGGGTACACCTATGCCCTGGGTACCTATAGTACACTGTACAGGAACTGATAAGGTGGCCCAGTACCAATTGGTAAATGCACCTAAGGTACATGGTTGTCAATTTAGAGAGAGAACAGCTAGGCTGTGGGTCTGATTAGCAGGCCCACAGCCAGTGAAAGTCGTAAACCAGTGAAGCAAAAAGCAAAAATCGGGGGTGACCATAGGATTGCAGACCCTACTCTCCTACACATATCTCTTGCTGAAAGCCTTCCAAATGTTATGTGCTGCCATAATCGTCATTCTAGTTATCAAGGAAGGAAAAGGAGGTTCTGTCAAGCAGTCCGTACCCTTGCAAGAAACAATGCGTTAATAGATGTTTGGGACAGTCTGAAGCCATTGGGTGTGTGTACGATTAGATTATTTTTTTATTTCTATTGCTATTCTTTCTATTTCTGAAATTGAGAGGTTACCTCGCATACTCTCTGATCACAACCCCCTAATTTTAAGATTATCTTTAGTAGCAACCAACAGTGGGGTGAGAGTATGAACTTTTGACAGAGGGCTCATGGAAGATGATAATTATGTACAGCACATGACGCAGTGGATTGAAGTATTTCTGGAGATAAATAGGGGCAGTGCAGCAATGGGCACGGTCTGGGACAGTTTTAAGGCGGGAGTGCGGGGAGAAACCCTAAGTTACAATGTTAACAAACGACAGCAAGAACAGCTGAGAAACCTGGTATTAAATAGGGCGCTATTGGAAGCTGAGGAAGAGTTGAGTGAAGGTGCATTAGCAGGTAGATCACTAGAGCATGCTCTTACTAAAGTAGCGAAGGCAAAAATGGACGCGGTAGAGGACATAGCAAACAAAGCTGCTAAGATATACATGGCAAAAAGGGAAAAATGCCACAAGGCTAGTGAAACGGTGGGGCGCACATTAGCGGTATGGGCAAGGCAAAAGGCGGCGATAGGAGAGGTAAAGGAAATTAAGGATAACTCAGGGAAGTTAATTAAAGATTCCCAGGGGGTCAGGGAATATTCAGGCAATTTTACGCAGCTCTATACGACGACCAACAAGGAAAGGATCTTGAGGAAATAGCAGCATACCTCCAAGATATTCCATTGGTGACTTTAGGAGAGCACGAACGACAGAGATTGGACACCCCTTTAGAACCAGAGGAGATAAAAGCGGCTATGATGAGCCTCCCATCTAGAAAGGCAGCGGGACCGGATCAAATACCACTAGAATTCTTTAAGGTATTTTGAAACACACTGGGCAAGGATATGATAGACAAGATACAGCAAGCGCAGATAGGGGCATCTATACCAGGTTCATGGGGTGGGGCAGACATTGTTATTATTTTAAAGAAGGGGAAGCCACCTAATGAACCCGGTTCATACAGACCAATAATTTTAATGAATGCCGATACAAAGGTTTACTCCAAGGCACTTGCAATAAGGTTCGCAAGTATCATAGATACACTAGTTAGCAGCAACCAGCACAGCTTTATTCCAGGCAGGGGCACTACCCATCACATTCAGAAATTGACTGGTGGCAGTGGTAACCCTTGGTCCCCCTTGTTTTGGCCACCTTCTCTAGGTTTACCCCCCACCCCATCACACTCAGTTAAAACCCTTGGCATTACACTCAATCATCATTTGACACTTCCCTCCCACATTAGTTCTGTTGTTTCCTCCTGTTTCTTTACCCTGCGTATCATTAGGAACATATCTCGTTTTTTTTCTTCCCCTGCACTTAAGCTGATCCTAATGGCTATGGTCCTATCTAAGATCGATTATGGAAATATCATTTATAACGGTGTCCCCGCTTACGCACTCCAACGCCTTCAACTGGTGCAGAACCAGGCAGCACGCCTGGTATATGGCCTATCCAAATCCCATCATTCCTCTCCCTTGCTTATTGCTCTACACTGGCTCCCTATCAAACAACGGGCCTTTTTAAACTGGGATGCCTCACTTTTCAGGCCCGTGCGGGCACGGCTCCCGCCTTTATAAATTCGGCCATTACTAACTACTGCCCTTCTAGAGACCTGCGCTCATCCACCAAATCTCTTTTGGTAATCCCTCGTTTTAAGAAACAAAGATCGGGAGGTCAAAAATTTTCGGTCCTTGCTCCTACCTTCTGGAACGCACTCCCGTCCCCTGTTAGACTTTCATCCTCCTATATGGAGTTTCGCAAGGCCCTTAAAACCTTTTTGTTTCAGCAAGCATGCAGCTCCTAGCCTGCTGTGCCTTTCTTGCCCAGTAAAATAACCCCTAGCGCCAAGAAACTGCATAGTGTATGTGCGCTCTACAAATTCTTTTAAATTCAAATTGATTACTTTATTTGACACCATGGAAGTCACAGGGGGCCCGATGGCAGTAATGCTGTTAGAATCTGAGAAAGCATTTGATCGGGTCTCCTGGGATTATCTATGGTGTATTTTAATTAGGGCAGGGTTTGGGGAGGGTTTTGTCATGGCAATAAGAACACTGTACAGAGCCCCGGTAGCCTGTATTAGGGTAAACGCAGGAGCAACTTTGCCATTACAAATCAAGAGGGGAACAAGGCAGGGGTGTCTGTGCTCCCCCTTGTTGTTTGCTATGTATTTGGACCCGCTGATCCGCAGAATGGGAACAAACGAGAACATTGCTCCATTAATTACACACAGGGGGGAGTGTAAGATACTAGCATATGCCGATGATGTGGCGGTTCTTACACCAAACCCCACGGAGGCTATAGCATATGTGGAATTGGAGGCACAGAACTTTGGCAAAGTGTCAGGCTACTCGTTAAACACTTTCAAGACACAAATAATTAAGAATAAAAATGTGGTGTGTCATGATCATCGGGTGGTGCAGTCAGGTACATATTTAGGGATTACAATTACCTCAGATTTAGATAATTTGGTTGAATTAAATATAACCCCTATAATTAGCAAAGTGAGAAAGGACTTAGACAGGCTCCATAACCTGCATTTATCTATAGTAGGTCGTACTAACATTATAAAGATGCTAATATTGCCAAGATTTTTGTATATATTTAGGGCAGCCCGTTGTTTTTCAAAAATAGTTGGTTTAAGACTCTAGAATCCATGATTAATAGATTCATTTGGTCCAAGGGAAAAACTAGAAGGGCCTTACGATTTATGGCACTCCCAAGGGTTAGGGGAGGCTGGGCACTACCAGAATTAAAACTATACTATTGGGCAGCAGCCCTTCAGTATATGGTGGGGTTTTTAGGTGGCGCAGAGGCAGAAGGGGTGGATGACTTGGGAACTATAGCAATATACGCTTTGCTGCTAGGGATGAGGTGGAAAATGTGTTGCCTAACACACAAATTCAAAGATCTTTTTTCACTTTTCCCAGGTATACTGGAGAAAAATTCAAAAACATCTTTATCTGACAACTAAATGTCAAATAGTAAACTGCAATATGAACTATAAAAAACTAGTAGCTTTGTATTTTGTACCTCCAGAGTGTGTGGATACCTTCTACACTTCAATTAAACAATCAGAAATCCTTTCTCAAAATGAGTAAAAATTGGCTCCACTTCAAAATTACTTCAAAGATACATGGATTGTCCATCTAAGCAACTCGGGTCACAGAAGGGATCCAAGATTTTATATTGAATGGTGGAACTGTTACTCAACCTACTTAGAAAGAGTTGCAAAAACCAATTATGCCATAGATGGGTGGCATAATTAATTCAGCAACTCAATAGGGAAAACTCACCCCAACTTCTATCATTTCTGGAAATTTTGAAAAAAGAACAAAGTTTTCAGGAAACGAGGATAGCGCAATCATGTCAGGTAGTCTGAATCCTCATAGTTCCAATAAAATGAATGAGATGTTTGAAAGACTATTGGCAAATATTTATCAAATTCCATTAACGGGAGCTCCAGACTACCTTGACAACACTGCATGCATTTTACACTACTAGCAGCAACCAATACTCTCTAAAATGGCTCTCCTGTTTTGATTATATAACCAAATTAAATTGAAATTATTATTATTATTTTTTTCCCTCATTTGCCTTTTTTTCACCCTTCTTCTAACTTAACCAACCGAGGGTTTCATGCCTCATATAAACTGGACAAATCCTCCTTCTTACTCAAGGGGGACTGAAAGCCAGCCGAAGCAGATGAAAGACATTAATCATTGGACTGTTTTTAAAGAAATGAAAAGAGGAGAAAAATTCCCCAACCAATAATCCACACCATGACAGAAAGGGAATCCAGAATTCGTATCTTTTCTCATCTGATCCGAAGTATTCAGTTTAGCAATATATTTCAACGATTGAAGCCAGCCACACTCCGTTGGTGAGACAGGAGATACCCATAATTTACAAATCTCTCGGCGAGCCAAGAGTATGGCATAAAATACTAACTTTGCACCATCTATAGTAACATTATACTGCAGATCTAATCTAACAAATATTATTAATGCAGCGCTTATCTTAATCTGCACTTTCAAGATATTAGACAGGTATTTACTCACTGCCTCCCAAAAGGCTTGGATCTTGATACAGCGTACAAACATGTGAAGGTCGTCTTCATTTGGGCTGCCGCATTTAACACATACCACCACTCCTCCATACCCAAATTTCGACAGCCTTCGTGGAGACCAATACTCCCTGTGCATAGTAAAGAAATGGTTCCTCCTGAGATGCGCAGGTTTGACTATTTTATATAGCATAGATATAGATACTTGCCATTGATCTTCCATCGCAGTCTCCAGCAAGCATCTTCCCCACAGATCTTCAGGTAACGTAAAAGCACCGTCCTCCGTTTCAAGTATCAGCCAGTACCAAAGCGCGATTTCTTTTTTAAACAAGGAGCTAAACAGAAGTTTTTCCTAAAATTCAATTGAACCACCTATTTCTCCACCGACGCCCTATTGCACCTGTGGATCTGAAGATATTTAAATCTTGACAGGCTCAAACCCAACTCCTGCTCGCACCAAGCCCAAGGAACTAGGGGGCATATTACCAACAACTAGCGAAAATTATCGCTAAATAGGCTTAGCAACAATTTTTCTATCGCCAAGCATCGCAGGATTTTATCGCTGAGATAGCATGCTATTAGCAACGTTTATCTCAAAAGTGATAAAATACCTGGTGATAGTGGCGAAATGCGTGAATATCGCTGAGAATACAGTGACGAAATGCTCTTAGCCATGCTATCCACCTCCCATTGGATAACATGGCTAAGAACTGGTCTGGGCAGGTGTTAGTTTTTGGAGATATTCGCGCTTAGCGCGAATATTTCCATCGCTACGACTGCCTTGCTAATAGGCGATAGAGATGTTAGCGACTGCTTTCAGTCGCTAACAGGTTGGGTACCCCCACTTTGCATGTCATTAGCGATAAATATCGCTGACATGCAAAGCGGGCCCCAAACCGCTCGCTATCGCCTACAAGCTGTCGCTAACTGCTGTTAGCGACAGCTTGCTAATAGGGTGATAGAATTTGTGCCGCTTAGCGGCCGAAAACCGCCACTAAAGCGGCGAAAATTGCCTATTGACCCCTTGATAATATGCCCCATGGTGTCCATCCGGAAACAGCTGCTTCCACCTTAAGATACCCGCCTCTTTAAGTGGTTGAGCCAGAAGATCCTTAGACCACATTGGCGGATCGGGGCTGACCCACTTAAGTACGGAATTTTTAAAGCTCTTCTAATTCTGTACCAAGTTTCTGCCTTTGATTTTAACACCTTTAATCTAACCTTCTTAAAATACTTTGGATCAGCAAATTTAAACATAAATCCCTTTTCTGCTCCCACTTCTTCTTTCCGCATTTCTCTAAACATCCTACCTATCGCTGTAGTTGCTGAGGAATCTAAAAGCATCCATCCATTCTTCAATAGAAATGCCCAAGAATAAAATAATAAGTCTGGCACAGCTAAGCCCCTCTTAATCAGTCTCCTTCCCAATTTTTCCCAGAGAGCTGTGGTCCTAAATGAGCTAATTTTGCTTTGAAACCTTATGAACCACTCTTTACGAAACATAAGGGGGATTGTTTCAAATAAAAAGGTAATCTTTGGTAACACAATCATCTTGACCAAGTTTACTCGACCGTATAATGTGAGTGGAAGATGCATCCATCCTCGCAAACTTGCACTAATCTACTTCTTAACTTTATCGAAGTTGACCTAGGTAAGTTCTGTAATATTCTGTGTAACCCTAATCACCAAGTACCTAATTTCTTTTTTGCATTTCATCCCCTCTGTATCCATATTCCAAGCCATAACCTTGGTTTTCTGCTCATTGATACTAAATCCCGAAATCTTCCCAAAATCATTTGTTATACCCAACAGACACTCCATCGATTGTTGCAAGTTTGTTGTGAAAATTAAAATGTCATCAGCATAGAGCCCAATTTTTTTTTATTCCAACCATGAAACTCAAAGGGCAATATACCTTGACTGCTCCTAATTTTTCTAGCCAGGGGTTCTATATATAAGTCAAACAAGAGTGGGGACAAAGGGCATCCCTGTCTAGTTCCCCGCTTACTCTGTACCGGTTGTGTCAATATTCCATTAACCAATACTCTGGCCTTCGGAATCTTATATATAACTTTCAACATTTAAAAAAAATTCATACCCAAATTAAGGCGTTTAACCAGCGTCTGCAGGTATAACCAATTTACGCAATCAAACGCCTTAGCGGCATCTAGCATTATTACTGCCAAGAGAAGATGGTAAGCCGTAGCCATATCTATTGATCCTATCAATGAGTATGTCAGCTCCTTCAAAGTGCTTCCCTTAATAAAACCCTTCTGATCCTCATGGACTAATTTAGGCATTTCTACATCTAACCTATTTGCCATGATCTTCGCAAACAACTTATAATCAGCATTTAAACGAGAGATAGGCCGATACGACTCCACAGTTTTTTAATGACTTGCCTGGCTTTGGGATTAGCGATATATTGGCCTCCTTCCAAGATTCTGGTAACTCAAAATAAAAAATAAGGCAGCATTAAAAAGTTGTCCCAATATAGGTATTAACTCGCTAGCCAATACACTTCTAATGGAAGGCCATCCGGCCCTGGGGCCTTACCCTTCTTACCAGCCCTAATAGCCTCCTCCAATTCCTCTACAGAAATGTCCTTATTCAATCCCTCCATTTCCTCTTCTACTATTGGCTCCATGTCATCTAGCCAGATCAGCACATCATTCTCCCTAACAACTAGATCTTCCTTATATACCAATCCAAAATACTCATAAAAGTGGAGAAAGACCCACCGTGTAAAGACTCTTTCTGTTCCTGCTGCCGATTCCTGCTACAGGAGTAGCACAGCCTTCCAGCCAAAGCCCCGCTGAGCGACTAGGAGCGCGAGGCCGCAGAGGAGGACGAGGCGCCGGCCCCAGGACTGCGAGGACCAGCATTCACCACCTTCAGCTGGTCCTCTTCCTGGGAGAGCCGTGCCCCCTTCCAGTGCCCCGCCCCCAGCGAAGCGCTACAACTTCTCGCGGCACCCGCTGCGCGGGTGCCACTCTTGGAGAAAGACCCACCGTGTAAAGACTCTTTCTGTTCCTGCTGCCGATTCCTGCTACAGGAGTAGCACAGCCTTCCAGCCAAAGCCCCGCTGAGCGACTAGGAGCGCGAGGCCGCAGAGGAGGACGAGGCGCCGGCCCCAGGACTGCGAGGACCAGCATTCACCACCTTCAGCTGGTCCTCTTCCTGGGAGAGCCGCGCCCCCTTCCAGTGCCCGCCCCCAGCGAAGCGCTACAACTTCTCGCGGCACCCGCTGCGCGGGTGCCACTCGTGGAGAAAGACCCACCGTGTAAAGACTCTTTCTGTTCCTGCTGCCGATTCCTGCTACAGGAGTAGCACAGCCTTCCAGCCAAAGCCCCACTGAGCAACTAGGAGCGCGAGGCCGCAGAGGAGGACGAGGCGCCGGCCCCAGGACTGCGAGGACCAGCATTCACCACCTTCAGCTGGTCCTCTTCCTGGGAGAGCCGTGCCCCCTTCCAGTGCCCCGCCCCCAGCGAAGCGCTACAACTTCTCGCGGCACCCGCTGCGCGGGTGCCACTCGTGGAGAAAGACCCACCGTGTAAAGACTCTTTCTGTTCCTGCTGCCGATTCCTGCTACAGGAGTAGCACAGCCTTCCAGCCAAAGCCCCGCTGAGCGACTAGAAGCGCGAGGCCGCAGAGGAGGACGAGGCGCCGGCCCCAGGACTGCGAGGACCAGCATTCACCACCTTCAGCTGGTCCTCTTCCTGGGAGAGCCGCGCCCCCTTCCAGTGCCCCGCCCCCAGCGAAGCGCTACAACTTCTCGCGGCACCCGCTGCGCGGGACGCAGCCCGGGGCGAAGCCCGGGCCAAGGGCGGGCCCGTTGTTGCCCGTTAGTGCCCGATAGAGACCGGACCGGGCCATTTCTCTTTCAACAACGACCCAGCAACAAATAAACATGCCGCCCAAAACAAGAAGTGCCTCCAAACCTAAATCCAAACACGCGCAGGAGGTAGCGCAAGTAACAGGTCCCATTGACCTATTTATATCACGGGTCAACGAGACGATAAACCAAAGCATAGCTCTAATGGAGAAGAGAGTGTCATTAGATCTCATGAGTGCAAACGCGAAGCGCTCATCATTAGTCGCAATAGCAAATGCCGCTTCTCCAATCAATCTCAACACCCAAAACAGCTCTCTTCCTGCGACTCTATCAGTTCCAGACTTAAACACTGTCCCATCGGTAGTTGACCTGTCGGTCACGCATTCTGAGTCGGATCTCTCTATAACATCGGATGACCTGGAAGCAACCCCCGACCTAGCTGGCCGCCAAACTCAGGGAGACATCCAATCCATCGAAAATCTGCCCCAGCATGGTGAGAGAGAAGGAGCAATACCGAAAACTCGACGATCAAACAGTGAAGAAACACACAGCCCAGCGTGCCAGGAACACACAACGACCCACTCTAACTCCTCAACGTCTAATAGCATACTACATATCTCCGAATCAACCCTCCCACATAAGGCAATCTCTAACGATAACACCGCTAACCAATGTAAGACCTGCAGAATCACTTCGCAAGTTCTTACTACAACCAAAGACTTACTATATCAATACTTAAAGCCTATTCAGCTAAGTATCAGAAATCTCGAAGCCCAACTCACGATAATCTCGGCCACCCTTCTAGATTCAAATACCCGGATAGACATAAAGGGGCAGCGTAACACCTCGCACCCATCTAAAAAGCAAAACCAACCACACACGCAGAAAACAGCCAATCACTCAAACTCAACATCTTTAGCACAGAAGAATCTAAAACAAACGACTACAATACCCAAACCTACTGTGAACGTGCCTTATCCCCAGAAGGAGAAACCACCTCCTAAAATAATACAGCAAACAGTAACCACAGATAAAGTTACGGTAGGCACCCCACGTCCAGCAGCAAATATAGATTCCAGCAGAATCTGTCCAGAAAAATCTGAACTTCACTCATCGAAACCCTTGCCCCCTCAAAAAACACCTAAAAACACACCTAAAAACACACCAAAAAAACCTCCTACAGTTAGACGCCCTGCCCATAAGCCCCCGGAAGCTACTCCCTATACAATAGTTCTAACAGGAGTACCCGAGTTAACAGATGATACACCAGAAACTGCATGGTCACTTAAAAACAAGGCCATGCAGTGGCTTAGCATCAACAGACCCCTCGAATCCCATCTCTCGGGAGGGATCACCGCAGCCCGAAGGGTAGCCTGGATAGGCAAAACGAAAAAAACAATACGCGGTGACTGTATCATCGTAACATGTAGAGATCCCGCAACCGTAGACCACATTTGTGCTTGGCCTCAACTCGATAAAAAAGGGGGAATAGACGCCCGACACCTTTCCTTCTTCTACCCCCCAGCGAAACAACATCGCAACCCTCCACCTTGGGTATGGCACCATCATCCCAAAGATCCACGAAACCAGGACCCATGGCACCAAACACCATGGAATCAGACGGAATACCCACATGATTACATAGCCAGGGGTGGACCAAGAGAAAGGTACATAGAACGTCAAATACCTAACTGGCAGGACAGACCCTATCAAGCATATGAAGGATGGCAGGGCTTCCCAACCCAAAATCGTTTCGATTGCCTCGAAATGGTCGACTGACCATTTCTGGATAAATCTAGCCACTACAAAGCTGACACCACACAACACTCTGTGTCCGACAAACAGCATACAGCATTGCCAGAGTTGCCCCATACACCTGAGATACCACCCACCCACCCAAACAATCTCCTGATTAGCACTCCCTCAGCAGAAGCAGATACTAACCAAAGATTAAACATCGAGCTAGATACAGCTAATGAAGTCAATATAAACAACTTGACAATATCTGCTAACACGAAAGATAAAGAGGTCATGAGCATAGGTATAGCCTATTGGAACGTTGCAGGCCTAACCGCAAAAATAACATGCCCTCTATGGCTGAAAACAGCAAGGAGCCACCAAATCCTGTGCCTACAAGAGACCTGGCGTACAACCCCTCTCCATCTAGTGGGCTATAAGACATTCTTTACCAAAGCAACGCCTAGCACAATGGGAAGGCCAAAAGGTGGACTCATGATCTACTTCTCTAACACCGTTCCACTCACAGTGAAATTACTAAAGGAAACATCTATCTTTCAAATTATTCAAATCACTCATCAGACGGCAGCTACGAGAAATTTATTTATACTCATAAATTACTACAACAACACAGGCACCCTGGAATGCTGCTCACATTTAGACGAAATGGTGGCACATATATTTTCATTACAAAATGCAAACCTCAATACGACACTTAACTATCTGTGGGGAGGTGATTTTAATCAAACATTATGTCCAAATCATAAAAGTGGAATCTGCGGACTGCAGAACGAATCTGGAAATCCCATCCCTCATTTTGTACATACCCCGGGCGTAAATAAGCTTAACGAAATCCTCTACACCTTGGACCTAGACTTTGCTAACAAACTAGTTAACCCGGTGCAGGAATTTTTACCCACTTTCCATGGGCGAGGCTGCATGACAACCATTGACTTTATCCTAGCCTCAAACACCTGTAAAGGACTACTAAAAAACTACAAAGTAGGGTCCAGTCCAATTAGCGACCACTACCCCCTGAGTGTGGAACTCCTTATGGGAAAAGCGGGACCATCTTCAATAAAAGCCAGCTCTCTCGACCAACAATCACTGGCCATAAAGAAGAAGAATGGCTACGCCATCAAATGGTCAAAGATCGACCCTGAAGAGACAACACAAAGGATACTCGCAAAAACGCACCCATGGCTAACGGATTGTCTGTCCGCAGAGGCATCCCCCGAATTAATTATCATCTCCTTTAACAACATCCAAGGAGCAATAAGGGAAGAGCTATTCAAAAACACAGCAAATAAACCAAAACCCTCCACGACGAGATGGTTCGACTCTGACTGTCGAAAGGCCCTCACGTCTCTTAAAGAAGCTCTTCGACAGAAACCAAGAGATGCCCAATTAATTTCATACCGGAGGAAAAAGAACAATAACGCCCGGAAAAACCGTAGGCGACAGATAAAGCAAGACCTATGGCGTCAACTACATGAGAGTGCACTAAAAAAAGACAGCACTACATTCTGGCAGACCATAAGATCACCCTTTCTGGACAATATCACTGACCCACATCACTTAGACGTGGCAATAACTGAGAATGACTGGGTCCATCATTTCACAAAAATCTTTGGCTCACCAACGGCCCTTTCCCAAACAAAAGACCAGGAACAAGCAAAGAATAACTTTCACCCCATTAACCTACGTTTCACCGTTAATGAGGTCAGAAAGGCCATTAAAGCGTCAAAAACCGGCAAGGCTCCCGGCCCAGACGGGGTACCCATGGACTTGTTCTTACACAACAGTGATTACTGGTCACTAATAATCACCCGGGTAATGACTGCAGTCACTGAAATCGGACTTCTTCCATCATGGTCAACATCTACCCTTTTGCCAATATTTAAGAAAGGGGACCGTAACGACCCCGCGTGCTACCGACCGATCTCCCTTCTGGACTCCACGGGCAAGATTGCAGGTCGACTACTCCTGGACCGATTACAATCTTGGGCCCAGGAAAATAACACCATCACAGACCTGCAATATGGTTTCCAGAAGGGGCTCGGGACGGTGGAACAGGCCCTAAACCTGATCCTCCTGGCCGGAAAATATGCACGCGCGAAAGGAGGCAACATCTATCTGGTCTACGTAGACCTGAGCGCGGCATTCGACTGCGTTCAGCATGCAAAGCTGTGGCAGACCATGTCTAACCTTGGAGTGGATCCATCCATACTAGCCTTCCTTAGGGAACTATATACCAACGCGGAAGGCCGAGTTCGCTATGGCATCGGCGGCGAACTATCACGCCCCTTCAAAATATCACGAGGAGTAAGGCAAGGGTGTGTACTGGCTCCCTTCCTGTTCAATCTATACACCAACGGGATTGAACAGGCTATGCTGGAAGGGAGCCAGGACCTTCCACAGATAGCACGCCGCCCGATACCCATCCTCCTGTATGCCGACGACTCGGTCATCCTGGCCCGGACAGCTAACCAACTCCAGCGACAGTTGAATAAATACGTGGCATTCATGGACTCCCTGGGTCTTAAAGTAAACATCAAAAAAACTTTCACAATGACCATCGGATCAAAACGGGGAGTCTCAAAATCCATATTCATTAATAATAACAGGCTGGAAAAAACATCGGTATACCCCTACCTGGGTATACTTGTGGAAGACTCATTGACCTGGCACAAGGCAATCGAAGCCAGAAACCTCAACTTTCGCCGAGCAGTATCAGCACTAAGTGCTTTCTCCAGGAAACTTGGTAAACCAGCTCCAGCGGAACTGCTAACGATATATTATGCAAAATGCCACAGTGTGGCCACGTATGGAGCAGGCATCTGGGGCCACGGATGCATTGACCAACTCCAGGTAACGGAGAACGCCTTCATTAAATATATAATCCTAGCTCTTCCTCAAAGCTCCCCGATCTTAGCCTCACATCGGGAGCTGGGCATGGATTATGTGACAGACACCATACGATGCCAGCCCCTCATACTCTGGCACTGTATATGGTGTAACCCCGAAAGCCACATAACACGTTCCCTTATTACTGAATGTCTTGGCCTAGCACACTGGAGAAAAATACCGTGGCTCAATTACATCCACAAATTCCTTCAAGACCTAGATCGTGAGCAGTACTTTCTTGAACCACCTTCAATAGAAGACATCTCAAAGAAACAGCTGAAAGAACTATGTATGGGCCATTTAAGAGAACTTCGCAATCAAGCTGAGATTGTTAAAATACAAAATGAAAAAATCCGCATATTGCAGTCAGAGAAATTGATACAGCCCTACTTGACGTTCTTCCTTTCGAACTATGAAAAATTCCTATTGACAAGACTACGGTTCGACCTTTTCTTCCGCATGGTCTCATTTCCTGAACTGAACAACTGGTCTCGGACCTTGACATGCTGCCCCTGTGACGGGGTTTCTAAACAATCAACGGTTCACGTCATCATGTTCTGTAAATACTATAGACCAGCAAGGAAAAAATGGATTTTACCCCTCCTCCATCTAAGCGGACTCAGACATACATATCCAGCACTCGCTTATCTTCAGTCTCCAAAAAACCCGCATGAAGCAAAATTAATAGTGACCTTTTTAAAATCAGTAACAACAACTCGCTGTAAAATCGTTTTTTAACATTATATGTGTCCATACGTAAACGACCTTTTCTTACTGTATTAATTCATGATTTTTTATAAAACTGTACTTTTTATGATTATGCAATTTTATAATCGAATAAAAGTTGATGAAATACGAAATACTCATAAAAGGCTGAGGCTATTTCACCACTATCTCTTAGAACCACATCTGACCCTTCACAAATAATTTCTTTAATCTGTCTTCTTACATATTCACTTTTTGCCTTCCAGGCTAGTAGCTTACTACAGCCCTCCCCATATTCAAAATGTGCCAGCTGATAAGCTTCCCACTTGTCCTCAACTCTGCTACCTATAACCCCTGACAGACATACTTTTAAATGTACTATTTCTTCCCTCTCCTTCTCACAACTTTTCTGACTTCCTGCATTTCTTATAACTGCTTCCAATTTTCAAATCTGCTCCTCCAAATCTGTAACTTTTTTATAGTATATTCTTTTTCCTGCCGCTAAAGTACCTAACCTACCCCTTCGGAACGCCTTATATGCATCCCAAACAGTCCCTATCTTGGCCGAACCCTGATTTTTCTCAAAACATTCCCTAGTTTCCCCCTTTAAGATCTCAATCGTCTCTAACTCACACAAGATCGTGCGATCAAGCCTCCATCTTGAACTAATAATTCCCTCCTCTAGTCTCACACATAACAAGATGGCTGAATGATCTGAGAGGTGTACTCCAATATGTTCCACCTCTACCACCTCATCCTTTATTGCCCGATCTACCAAAAAATAATCTATATGAGACTTATGTTTACATTTTTTATTATAATACGTAAAGCCTTTTTTTTTAAAACTAGTCTTACATCTCCATATATCACACAGGCCCAATTGCAACATCATTAAACGTACTCTACCCGACATCTTGGGGTTATCTGACGTCCTAATATTTAAAGATCTATCTATCTTATGATCTAAGACTGTATTGAAGTCCCCTGCCATAATAATATGGCCGGTGAATCCCAACAGTTCATTTGCTAGTTCCTCCAAGGAGCCAGTATCTTCCTGATTAGGACCCTAATAACCAACCAATATAATCTTCCCATATAACCTTGCCTTGACAATTTACCACCCTGAAGTACTTGAGACACTCCCTTCTATCAAAATACTTACATTGTGCTTTACTAATATTGCTACACCCCTGGTTGCCTTGTATATAATGCATGTGCCACCCACCTCTGTGCCTTAAAGATCTCTCTATTCTCTGCTTTCGTCAAATTTGTCTCTTGTAAAATAATAATTTGAGCCTCACAATCCTTCAAATACTGCATTTTTTATCTCTCCTACCCCTCACCCGAAGCCCATTCACATTCAATGAAAAAACTTTTAACTGCTTACTACTATTCCCAATCATCTAAAAAACTCCAAACACAACTCCACACACAACCCCCTCACCCTGTGCAAACCCTATGAAAATAGACTTGTGAAATCAAGACATCTGAGGCTCCCCCAAACCCTTCCCCCCTCCTTAAGCGAAAACCTACACCCCACCCACCCTCCCCAGGAAAACCCTAGCCATCTTCCTATGGCAATAAGCCCAATGGGTTCTCCCTCCGCATATCGCTAAAAGAAAAAAAAAAACATTATGTCCCTTTATTGTGTTTTAAAAAAAAAAAAATTAAGGAAAGCTCTATGGCAGAAAAAAAAAACTAAATTCCCTACCTTTTCCTCCACCTGCTCAATAAATGTATCCACTTCCTCAACAAAACGGAAAGAGGGCATCTTATTATTTAACATTACTTTTAGGAAAGCTGGGACCTTTAACTGAACTGAAGCGCCTAATATCCTTAGTGCCTCCATTCTTTTACCCAGCTCCCATTGCTTATTAGGCGTTACCACAGACAAGTCAGATTTTACTTCGATCTTTGCACCATCAACTTTGAGCATTTTTTTCTTCAAAGCCTTGGCCAAAATCTTCTCTTTCAAGGTTTATGTAAGAAAATTCACTAGAAATCTTCCTAGGTTTGGTTCGGGTTGTAGTTAGCCTAGTTTAAATCTGCACAAGATGAGATGAGTTTGTCGAATTACTTTGACACGGTTAGGAGAGAGTGCAGATGATTAGAACTCAACATCTTTGAGAGTATTTCCCAAAAAAGCGGCCATTCGGTTACGGTGTTTTACACAGCACGGAAGTGTAGCGAAGATTTCAGAAGAGTGTAAGAATTTTGCCCTCAGTATCCAGGGCCCCTGAAGAAGGGCCCATCTGGCCCGAAATGCATTGGGCACACACAACAGATCTGCGCAAACTCCTGAACTTCGAATGTTTGAATCTTTATGTTGAAAATTATGAATATGTATTTTTGTGGTCTGTTTATGTTTGAACAAAAGTAAAGCGAATGTATAAGCTCAAAAGATTGCTGTGTTCATATTTTGAAGTGCATGAATAGAACAATGAATTAGAAAACAGTGTGAAAAAGGTTCTTTGTTTATAATTAATTCAATTTAGTTGGTAACTACCATTAGCAACAGTGCATAGTGGCTGAGTCTCGGTGACTCTTCTTAAGGTACCCAATAGTACCTGCCACACTGTGCATGGTTGTAAAGAGGGGCCACATGGGTAACCCAATGGGCCCCAACCGGAGGCCTCTGGGTGAAGGTAGGCCTGCTATGGGCCCCCAAATTCAATTTCCTACAGCCGTTCCGTGTCGGACAGATCGATTCAGAAAGGCTATCCAAATCAGACATCGGGTCGGTCGGAAATGTTTCTGAGTCTGTCAGAAACATGGGTTCCAACATGGGTTAGGAAAATCCAAATGCAGTTCAGAGCCTTTTCGAATGACATCGTACTGAGGCCTTTAATATTTAAATATAGACACATTACAATATACTTACCGAAAAATGTGTGTTAAAGGAAAGCATGGTAAAGGCATGTATTGTAAAGTCATATACTTGGTAAAGGCAAATGTGTGGTAAAGGTATACATTGTAAAGACATATTCATAGTAAAGACTGCATGGTAATTGTACTGCATGGTAAAGACTATGTGGTAAAGGTTGTTTCCCGATAAATACTTGTTTGGACTGCAATACAGATGCAACAGCTGCTCCGCTATGTTGAGACCTGACATACACATGAGCGACGAGCAGCTCAAGAAGCTGAGAAGGCAACCTAATCTGGCCACTCTGCTGTAACATTTGAATCAAGCCATTAAAACTTGGGCATCATTTAGAGATACATGGGGCTGCGACGGCCACATTCATCTTGCTGCTTGGAACCCCTGTGAACTCCTTGTGGACCCTATGATTTAACCACTATTATTACAGTTCCTTCAAAAGCAAGCATGCCTTTAGCGTTAGAGATTTTAAAAACTGGTGTGATTTATTATTCTCTGTGTACTGACTTGTTGCAGTGACTACACTTCCTATAGCGCCATCATGGTGACCAAAGGATGCATGTAGTTACTTTCACTGAAATGACACCACCAGACCTGCGCGGTATGCATCGTTAATTTACATCCACATTGCAGACATATAGACAAGAAGATGATCGTGGGCAGAAAGAAACTTGAGAATTCAATCAGACATAAGCAGATCAGAGTAAAAATCATCTTGAATTAATGGCTGTTTCAGAAGTAGTCCAGGAGTTAATGTAGAGTATTACTAGAGAGCTAACCTCGTGTTAAGTCTGGCTAGACAGCTCAGCTGTTCCCCTATATTATGTGACCAATCTAAGAAAGAGTTTTTAGAAATACTGCAGATAAGGGCTTTGAGTCTACCCTCACGCTGGTGGACAGGCGTACATGTTTTGTTTGGACAGAAGTTGTGTTCTTCCACAACAAAGTGCATACTCTCCCAGAGCTGTAAACATTTGTTTATCAAGTTGTGTGAGCCAGAGCTCATTATCAAATGTTGCTATTGGGTTACAACAGAGCTTGACCTTTAGGCCAAACACATGCCACTGTAATGCTATATGTCTCTGAGATAATAAGATAACTATGGTGTTTGCTCCTTTCTGGCAGCAGAACAAATGGCAGTAGGGCAGCTAGGAAGAATGTGTTGCTTTACTGCAGTACCATCAAACTTCCCCTTTGTCTTTTAATCATCAACTTCAAAGAAACCTTAACATGGTACTCCTTTTGGGAATTATATATATTTTTCAATCAATATTTTTATATTTTTAAGATGTATGTGCGGGAGAGGCATCTTTTAAGCTCCTTGTCTCCAAAAATGTAATTATTGATTTAAATGTTGTATTGTAAAATGTTTATGTATTATATTAAATACATTTACTTATTTAATATACTGTAATTTTATATTACTGTTCCCTGACTACTAAAAGTCTATCACTGCCCCTTAACGTTTCCCTTCCCTTAACCCTACAAACTAATTGTTAACGTTACCCTTCCCTGAATTCTAAAAATCCCTCATTACACCTGAACTCTACTCTTCCTGATTTGCTGTTAAACCACAATTCGTTAATAGAGCTACCACAACTCAACCAGGTATTATGAAATTACCTCAAATTTAGAGGTAAATGTGCAAGCAGTGTTTCTGTTACGATGTCACAAATTTGTGTGTAACATTTGCACCAACTTTTTTTCTTGTTCTTAGGTGCTAACAAGCACAGAATGCAGTACTTTTCTCTCAATGCAGTCTTAAATGTACTGAAAACCAATTTCTACACATTTCACTCGATTTTCCCAGCTTCCCACCTATTCTAAAGGATCTCCAGGGTAGTATGTCCATTAACGAAAAAGCACACCAAATATCAGTGCATGGCTACTGTGAATTCTTCAAAATAATGGCCTGTCTAAGTAAGGTAACTTAATTTCCTAGGTCTGGCTTGACAGCACAGCTGTCGTTTTGAGCAAATCCTTAAGAGATGCATAGAGGGGGCTCTGTGTTGGTTCCACTTAGAAAGTATTACTCTCTCATCTCAATCAATCAGCTGGTAAGGTATAATTCTGCATTGCAGGAAGAGCGTCTACTGGAATGCGCAAGGGATTATTCTAAATCTGAGAAATAAACCTGACAATGCTGTTTGTTGCATGCTGTTCTTTTCCTCCATATGAATTTTACACAGAAAACAATGTTTTTTTTTCTTTTTCCCAGCATTGGTAAAACCAGTAGGCCAGGTCAGGCTCTGATGTGATGCACAACATTTCTGCATACAAGGAATGCAAACTGTATTTGTGAATGCTTGTGTTTACATGTGTTGGTACATTCACACCAAACATATTAGATTCGCCAATGCTTGTCAGTAGGAAAGGTTACAGATCACTGAGAACCAATTCCAAGAGAATCCACGGAATGAAGCCGCCTGACTTTTGACACTCATGAAATATCATATTTTCCTGATATTTTGCCCTTCAACAGAAGAGTAATTGAAAGCACTATTGCTGCAAAGGCAAAAAGCCTAGATTTTGAACAGAAACAAAATTGAAAATGATTTGTAATAAAAAAACACACATTGTTATAATGCAGGGAAACGCCTTTGAAATCCCACATTGGAGCAGATTGTGGCACAGATTGTACCAGCTGCAGAAAAGTGAATATTATTTCCTCTACAAAGAATCTCTGTTTGATTAATTAAAAAAGGTGCAAAGCTTTTCCCAAAGTCTGCCAGAATGCAGTAAAACCAGTTACCTAGGGCCCGATTTAGGTAATCCCAGATTACCACTTCTTAAATACCGAATCATACCGATTCGGTATTTAAGAACTGGCAATGGGGATGTAGGTATTTTTACCGAATTAATTACCGAATCGGTAATTACCGATTCGGTAATAACCGATTCTGGCCCAGATGTAGGTAAATCCCATTTACCGATTTAGAAATACCGAATTTTACCGATTCGGTATTTCAAAATCGGTAAATGGGATGTAGGTACCAACATCTGGATTAGTTACCGATTCGTTGCAAATTCGGTATTTACCGATTCGGTAAATACCGAATCGGTATTTGCTATTGAATCCTATGGGCCTTTGAAGCCCACAGGATTCAAATCAAATACCGATTCGGTATTTACCGAATCGGTAAATACCGAATCTGTCAAGGGTGCAGGGGGTGTCACTTTGACACCCTCTAGCACCCCCAAAACGGGCATGTGTGCAATGTGGCACACAGACATGCCCTAAGGGCACGTCTGTCTGTCACTTGGCACATGTGTACATGCACAGATGTGCATGTACACAGGAATCGGTATTTTACCATGGATTTGTATTCCATGGTAAAATACCGATTCTGTAAGCCATGTGCTGATGGTACATTGCCTACCTACATTCCATTTTCGGTAATTTTACCGAATCGGTAAATATTACCGAATCTGTAAAATTACCGAATCGGTAATAATACCGATTCGGTAAAATTACCGAATGTGCCCCTACATCTCCATAGCCCTTTACCGATCGGAAACGGCCGAAAATCGGTATTTTCGGCCAATTCCGATCGGTAAAGGGCTACCTACATCTGGCCCTCTGTATTTGCCATTGATTCCTATGGGCCTTGAAGCCCATAGGAATCAATGGCAAATACCGATTCGGTAATTACTGAATCGGTAATTACGGAATCCTGCCAGGGGAAACAGGGTGTCACTTTGACACCATGTAGCACCCCTGTTTTTGGCTTGGGTGCAATGTGACACACATACATGCCCTTAAGGCATGTATGTGTGCCACATGGCACAGTTGTACATGCACAGATGTGCATGTACACAGGAATTCCTTATTTACCACCCAATTGTATTGGGTGGTAAATAACGAATTCTTAGAGGCCTCTAGTACTGTCAACAGTGCTACCTACATTAGAATTTACAGATTCTGTATTTTTACCGAGTCTGTATTTACCGATTCGGTAATTTTACCGATTCGGTAAATACAGAATCGGTAAAAATACCGAATCTGTAAATAAATGCCTCCTACATAGGAAAAGGCATTTACCGGTCGATAACGGACGAATTCGGCCGTTACCGACCGGTAAATGCCTACCTACATCGGGCCCCAAGTATCTAACATCAAGAGATATTGGCCGTTTTGGAGAAAATGAATATTTGGCATTATTTTATTATTTCAATTGTGAATGTTTGTCCAACTTAAATAGGAAACACGTATCAATTGTATGTTCCTGCTCTTAAATGCTAAAATGCACAGCAACATTTTAAAGGGAATACCCAAAGTCATTTTAAATCGATCCCCCTGTATGTGTCACACGTTATTTCCATTAATGGTTACAGGCTAAGGATATTTTCTGCCTGTCGATCCTTTCTTGATTTAGATGTCCGTTGTATTGATTGTTTATTAAAAATAATAATGTGGCCTAACGGCTAGAGCAGTTGGCTTTGAAACTTGGGAACCGTGTTCTTGTCTCGGCATTCTAGGATTCTGGGCAAATCACTTAATCTTCCCATGCCTAAGAAATAAATGTGTCCATCTATAATGCAAGTGGTGCTTCTGTAAAGCGCTCTGATACCGGACTCCTTCGGGTCCAGCTGCACTATATGAAACTCACACCAAAAAATCCTAATGGGTATTTTCCACATCTACTTCATGAACTGCATAGGATATGAGCTTGTATGAATTATTGGTGATAATCTATAGGTATTTTCAGTTCCCTAATCATTTCTTGTTATGCATCAATAGTGATTGGACCATTGGTTACCAGTTAAAGTTATTTTCAGGGTCTTTACCCTTTCATCTTTTGGAACAGTAGTGGATCAATCATTCATTATACCTACACGTTGCTTATGTCTAAGACGCCAAAGGGGATTCAGAATATCCTTAATAAATGTGCAACCACTTGCAAGGACAGGGGATTGGAAATTAACTGCTCCAACAAGGGTAATCTGAGATTGGGTACCCAAACCTTGGAGCAGGGTAAGGTATTTGACTATTTGGGAGTCAGAATCAGTGACAGGCTGTTCTGGACAACCCAAATAGAAAAGTGTGCCTTAACTCTCAAACATGTTGACTGTGCAATAGCTGGGAGGGTTAGGGGGTCTGCATTTTGACCGTCTTCCCCAATTTTGGAACTACACAAGGCAAAAGGTCTAGGAGCAGCCCTATATGGGGCTGAGTTAGGGGGATTGGAAAACCTTAAGTACTTAGTTCTTGCTGAGAACAAATTCATAAGGGCAATCCTTCATCTACCAGTGAACACCCCCCTTCTGCCGCTAAGACTTGACCTTGGTCTCAAACACATTAATAACTTTGCCATAAGGCACTCCTGTTTGGGGTAATGATATGGACCAACATTACACAGGTTCCTGTGAAGAAAGCCACGGAAGAGCTATTAATTCTACAAAAACATACAGGTTGCCTTGTTTGGATTAATAAGGTCAAGGATTTTTTTTTTTTAATGGGGTTGGGGTTCATGTGGAAGGACCCAGGATTCATCATGAAAAAAATGGTTTCCCTGCTTAAAAAAAAGGCACTGAGAGTATGTGGACTCAAAATGCACTGATGTTAATGCACATGGCACTATAACTTCTAATTTCATCAATGTTAAAGGATGGTTTGCGTTTGAAATGTTTATGGATGAAATTGTACCTCTGCAGGCACAAGCACTTTACATCCTATTTAGGTACGGGGTTCTCCCTCTAAATGTTAGGAAAAGTTCCTGGGAAAATGTCCCTGTTGCATCCCTGTGCCCGACTTGCCACTCTTTTTCAGAGACTCTTGAACATTTTGTGTTTTTGTCCAGCTTATGCAAATCACAGGAAAAATTGGGTAATTCCTGCCTGTCACCTGCTCTCTTTCTCATGTTCCTCTGATGCGTTACCTATTTCTAGGTACGATACCACAAGATGGCTTGTATTTACAATCTCGACATACTTGCTTCATGGCTGGTGGACAAGGCAAAAACTGATAAAACATGACCCTGTGAAAGACAAAATGAACATGTATGATACCTGGTCCCAGGGCCACCACTGGAATGCTGGGGTTTAGAATCGTGGAACTTTTATTATACAGACTTAATGTAGTATGGAATTCTCCTTTTTTAAACATTCATGAAATTTTGTAAACATCTGTACATTTTTAATATTGTTGGAAGTATGTGATACCCTGCTTTCTTTTAAATCTATTTATCCAAGATGTAATGGAACTTTTTATATTGGTTTTGATATCTGTCAATGTATATGATCATGGTTTTGATCGAATAAATAAATATAAATATAAATATAAATATATATATATATATATATATATATATATATATATATATATATATATATATATATATATATATATATATATATATATATATATAACCTATATTTTTTTCAGTGTCTCTGTCGTTACTTGGATAAGACCTCTGTCAGTAGAAACCATTGGGTATAAGCTACGGTTATTGTCATTATCTTAAGAATTTGGATTGGAGCTGCAGTTTTTCAGATCATTGGTTTGAAGCTATGTGTATTCCATTGTCTCAGTCAACTGGGTCTAAATCTGTGCTTGTATTGATTATTAATGACAATGATTAATGACAAGTGTCTTGATTGGAACTGTAGTTTTAGCAATCATTGATTACAAGGCAGAGGTATTTTCAGTGTCTTGAGTATCATGTGGATTGACTTTGCAGGTTGCATTGATTATTCTGTAAAGAGGATTGACTGGATATTTTGCGCGAGAGCCGTCCAAAGTCTGTTCCCTCATTTGCATGCACCGAAAACTCACATGAATGAGGGAACGCCTTTGCCCCAATACCTGCCCCATATTACAGATGCTGGCTCCGGAAGTAAGAAGCTGTGAGCAGGTGGATTGATTGTTTGTCATGTGCAGAGTCATTGTGACCCTGAAGGGGTTCCTTGAGAGTTGGACAGAGGGGTCCCAGGGCCCCCTCCACAGGTGGGTACAAGTCACACACACAGCACCTGCTTGCAGGCAGATACCTGGCTCCTCTTGAAAATGAGACCAGATCCACCACCTGCAGAGAAAATGAGACCTAAAGTTTCAAACAGCCTTTTCACTAACGCTTGGAGTGCATTTTTGTACACTCAGTTAAGGTTGCGCTATAGTGCATATCAGCATCCAGGAAGCAATAGGCACCAGAGGCCTTATTTATGAGAAGTGACACATGCTGCGTAAAAATAGAGATGCGTCACTTCTCAGTGCACTCTCCTTGCGACATGATGGATGCGTCATATTTACAGTACGACGCATCATGTCACACGGAATGACAGATACATCAGTATTACTGACGTATCTGTCAGCGCAAAACTGACGTATTGCTGGAGTTATGACGGAAGCATGACGCAACTCCAGTAATGTTCCTTTCACAAGGGGAAAACCCCATGTGAAAGGGCCTGCATTAGTCTTATGCCTACCACGAGGCAGGGGTAAGATATTGACGCAGTTGCATTCTAGGAGTTTTGCACTGAAATCTTATAGATTTCAATGCGCCACTTCTAAGAGACTTGGATGCGGGGGAAAGCCCACCCTGCATACATTATACCTGACGCAGGTATAATATGGCGCAGGGGTTTACAAAGTGACACATCTGCCTAGATGCATCACTTTATAAGTAGGGTGCAACATGGTGCATTTTTTACGATGCCGGTGCATCACAAAAAGTGACGCACAAGCGGCGCTAAAATGTTGCAAGGGGCTCAAATGAGCCCCCAGGTTTCCAATCTTCAGCCGCTACTTAACAAAATGGTGTAAACTTAATGTTTCAAACTCAGTTCATTTCAATGCACACAATTTACTACTACAGCTCTCTGAGTAAGAAGGTGTATCCATTTAGCCAGAATGAGAACAACTTCCTCTGACATGTTCCATCACTCCTGGGCTTCAGAAAGATGTGAAAACACATCTCAAACAGTCGATCAACCAACAACAGTCACTTTCACCCTCACCCTCCAGACAGCTAAAAGACTCTCTTCTTACACCTCCAACTATGGAGACACTAAGGTATCATCTCCTTCACAGCTTTTGCCCCCTGATATCTCTATGTACCGTTTGTTACTCTGAGTTAGGTTCACACTACTTAAAAGCCTACACACACAATGGTCCGGAAAAAGCAATGTAATGTCTTTGTTAATTTGATAAAACAAAACTGCATGGGTCAAACGTTTTTTCTTAAAAGCCTACTGTCAGTACTGCTGAACTTAGGTTTGTTGAATATCACGGCTGCTTAGTGCTCATTCCACATCATGCCTCTATTTTCTACCACCAGTCCTTCTTGCATCTTTATCTTTATCTCAGTCTTGCAGGTTCTTTCCCATCCCTGCTTTCTCTCCCTTTGTCACTGTTTTCCCACTTTTCTCTTACTCCTTTCTCCAATGTCTGCATTTCTCTCTTCTGCCCTGGGTCGAAGAGTGAAGATCAAAAGTAAGACCCAGTCCCAAAAATGAGAATCAGTACCCACCACCTGCAACTACCAGCACAAATTAAATCCTCAGCTGCCAAGTCAACACTTGATGTATTCTGCTGCTCCTGCCTTTTTATCTAACAGCGCTTTGTGTTCTATTGTAGGTACAGGTTCCAAGGCTCAAACTTCCAATGGTCTTTTTATGGGTAAGACCGACATAGAATTCAGCACCAACTGATTCAAAGTAGTTAAGTTTTTCCACGCATTTTTTATCAAGTGAGTTAAAACCTGCCACAAAAATCACACGAAGGCCCGCAGCAGAAGCTTCCATTGGCATATGGAGGCTTTGAAACATCTCTGCATCCTTGAGCCGAGCCCGTCGGAAACGTTGTGGGTAGTCCCTCCACCCGATGCCTCCACCTGCTGCATCATAATGCGGGAGGTGGACCGGTGTGTGGGATGTCAGTGGGTCCGACACCGACGTGACATCGGCATCGGATCCATCGACATCATGAAAGGGCCGTTAGACAGCAACAGCAAAGTCTCATTCCTGTTTTGTTTTCCTGATGGAAATGTATACAAGGGTCACCCTGGCAGAAAATACATTCCCCTTTCCTCCCCAACCACGCCTAGTCCCCTCCCCCACCCCACCACACTCGCAGACCAGAGCATACATTTACCTTCTGCTCACAGCAGGTGGTACATGTATGTTGTAAAACCCACTGGAATGATTCCTTCGATTTGGTTTTACAACCGGAAAATGGGCTCAACAAAGTAATTCCCCATTCCATGGGGTTTTACTCGTAATTGCATGGTAGTGGTGCGAAACTACCTCACAGTAATGGTAAAATCACATATGATTTTACAACTATCACAGTTCCATGCAACTTACAATTAGGTACTCAGTATTGTGGGCTAAAATACATGGACTGACTGAACCTGTTCTCATGACACAGGGTCAGTTTGCATAATTTGTCTTCTGTCAGAGAAACTCTGACATTTGGTTGACAGTACCTCTCTGCCTTAATATCTTCTGAGATGTTTCAGCCTGTTGGTAAATCTACAAATTAGCCTACATGTTACACAACGTCAGATTGGATAGCAAATGTGTGTGACTGATCTCATAGCCACAGCAAGGCTCTATGTCATGTGTGATTCCTTCACCACTCCTGGATTTTCAGCCCAAACCACTTTGCATGCCAGGGTTTTAAGACTCCTCCCCTTAACAGGGAAACTGCAAGTCCTAGAATGCAACATAAACTAGTTAAAGTTACTAGGTTTGCCTAGCAAGGTCACCCATCACTTGATGATACTTAACAGGTCTATGATTCACACACAAAAGAGTAGAGGGAATATTGCACGGATGGTGTGATGGGTAACTGCCCCTGTCACGTGCCAGGTGGGGCAAGAAATAATAGCAGGTGCTGGAATGCTTTGGACCCAATTTACTTAATCTCACCTTACCTTTTTACTCTATCCCTCAGAGTCATTTACTTGGTCCTCCGATGGATCTTGAACCGTGCAGACAGGGGTCAAATATATATGGGATCCAATCCGGTTGTCCAATGAGGACCAGGATTTAGGTAACTGGCTCACAAAACCTTGTAATTAGATTTATGTATATAACTCTCAAAACTACTCTATACAGATACAGAATAATTACTACCAAACCAAATCTCCTCAAGAAATTCAGTATGGCTAGGATCATATAAATCAATTACTCAGTGAAAGTAATGCAAAATAGTAACATTCGGATCTGTTGACTAGAGACCTCTCTATTTATATTCCCATCCCATGCGCAACCAATAACTGAACATGAGGCAAAGAGAGACAGAGCAGGATTTGGATGGTTTAGTTTATCAGTGAATTTGAGAAGAGTGAACACATCAATTAAACACATTAGAATTTCAGAGTAATCAAATTAATCTCTTGAGGCCCATCAATTACCAAATGTTGGACTTGGCCCTTCTGGCAGGTTCAACCCTGAACTTTTTGCCTTTTAATGTTACATCATTATAGTGATTTCTGGTCTTTGCGCACTTTAGCACTGTGGCGCAGTGTAAAGTGCGCGTGATCCCTGAGTGCGTGTGGTGAGAGTGGCCTGCCCTCCCATAGGAATGCATGGGGAATATGTGTGTCCCTGGTAATTCCTGATGCGTGGGGAGTGCAAGGTGGAGTTTGGTATGTGCGAACTCGTGAGATTGAATGCTGCGTGATGATGTGTGCAGATTTACTGTGTATAGTGTGGAAGTGCCACTTCTAGAAGTGGGCCTGCCTGTGCAGTAAATGTGAATTGGCTGTCTGGCTTATGATTGGCTGGAGCTCGCTGGTGTGCCTGGCTCCAGGAGTTAGGATGGGTCTGCCCCGGTGGTGAATGGAGAGATCTGCCTGTTGATGGCAGGGAGGAGTGCACATGGGACCTGAATAGGGCTGGGCTTTCCCTCCACAATGCTGGCTCCACCCCCTGTGGTGTGTCTGATGTCCCTGACCCACCCTGTGAATAGGCAGAGGGGTTGAGCAAAACAAAGTGCTCAGGAACCAGTTGCGTCTGGTTCGCCCCTTGCCTGCACCTTTGACAACAAAGGATTTTTGTGTATAAAAAGAGGCTGTGACCTCATTTTAAATGTTCTTGTGTCCTGATACTTGAATCTACCAGGGGCGTGCTCCTGCTGGGGCCCAGGGGAAGGCTTGCCTCCCTGGGTCCTGCCCAGCCCATTGATGTCCTGGATTACTGGAGGAATTCAGCTGGGACCCTTTTGCCTGGCCCGGGAGGTTGGGGGGGCTGGAAGACTTTCCCTGGCTAGGAGCTGTATGGGCTCCCTCTCCTTGTCCCTGGACTGGGATTGCAGCGCTTTGGGGGAGTGCTGGACTTCTATCCCTACGAGCTCCTTCTATTTACCCCTTAAAAGCGCTGTGCTATGGCCTGCTGGGGTAGCGCTTTATTTTTTTATTCCATAGCGCTCCCTTTATTGACCCAAGCACCTCTCTTCGCAGCCTGCTGCATGGCCGTCTATTTTTGATACTCTCATCGCAGGTGCCCACCATGCTCACCTCGTTATTGATGCGGGTGCCACCCCGACATTTCCGATATTTAATTACTTTTGGAACGGGTGCCCACCCCGTCTCTACTTTTATGTTGTACTTCGGGGGTGCCAACCCCTTGTTATGCCCCAAAACAAAAGATGCCGCAGCTGCTGCGGCACAATAGGAAGTCAGGGACCAGAGTGCCTGACGGCGGGCGGGGCTTCCGGTGCCAAAGGCAAGTCCTGCGCCCACCGCTGGAAGAGAAGCAGGCCGAGTGATGGCCGCCCGGGGCTCCCGTGATCTGTGGAGAGCCCCGGGGCTGCCAAGAGACAACCGCTGAATGCTGCGGGGCTCCCACTGCCCGGAGGGAGCCCCGGAAAAGGAGTTGGTCCGGAGCCACGAAGGCTCCACACCCTAAGCCCCGGTCCCAAGGTGGGGGACCAGGTGAAGACCAGCATGTACAGACGGCAAGGCTCCCATGAGGAGGGAGAGCCCCGCCAGCGCCGTTGGCTATGTCCTGCGGGCGGGGCGCGAGGCAATGACCAGTGCCTGCCCCCGCCGCGACAACAAGAGAGGAGCCTGTCCCCCGCCAACAGCCAGTAAGTGTAGACGGATGGGGCGGGGGGAAGGCCACACATGCACCTCAGGCACCAGAGTGGTGCCCCTTCCCCTGTAGTGTAGTTCCTATATTCCCAATAGGCTCTGCGCATTGGAATAACATAAACAGCAGTGTAGACGTAGGATTGAGGTCATCTAGGTCTCTACTGACTATGTTAGAATTAATTAGTTTTGCCAGCTAGCTCAGAGGTCACTAGAAACTTTCTCGAATGTTCAGGAAAGGGTTAGCCGTCCTGATTTAGACAAGAAGGGATTAGTTTCTGACAACCGCATAAACATGACACCTTTGCTCCCTCAGAACAGAGTGTATCTCTAGAGTCGTGTGAAAACAATAGACAGCTATTTCACTCAGTCAATGGTGCATGCTTAATTTCACCAGGGTGCAGAGAAATAGAGAGACGGGCGTTTTCAATAAAAGGTGTTATTTTATTGAGCAGTCTTCTTCCTCATGCAAGAGAAATGAATTGCCACAATTGCAATTCTTATTATAAAGTAAAGTGCGTACAGTAAAAGTAGTATTATGAAATAATACTGTAAAAGCATTGATATGGTTTCTTAGCCATATGATACTTTAAAATGGATAAAATATATACATACATAAAAACATTGACTAACAAACTCGACTGATGCTTCTAAGATACGCCTACCCCGACCTCAGCCTAGTACGTGGGAAGGAGTAAGTAAGTTGCAGTTTTAAGTTAAGTTAGGTTTTTGCCAAGTATCGGAATCAAGAATTCTCTCTAAGATTTTAATCATCTCCGTACCATGGTTATAGAATGAAGGAGGTCTTGTATCTCGTTTCTCAGGACTCGATCTGCCAGCAACCCGCGAGGGTGACTTGGGAACACCGGAGCTGGATTTTCTCGGCTGGAGAAAAAGACAGCGTCTCTCTCAGTGCGTCATAGGGAGGGGTGTTTTCCTTCGGCTCTGGCAACAGCTGGGCTCTCGGACAAGTAGAACATCGCTCTGCTCCCCACCACCGTGTGTTTGCTTAAGGCAACGTTGGTATATTTATACCTGAAAGGTGCCGGGTTTGACGTAAGGTTGGACATAAGACGTCACTAAGTACTAACAGTTCTTTCTGGACTCCAGGAGTTCTTGTGCAAATCAAAACAAAAGCAGGGGGAATTCCCGGGCTGCTGGAGGCTTGGTTTGTTTAAAGAACGTGTTGTGCTTTCTAGGAGTCTATGGGAGTAGCCTTGCCATGCTTTGGACTGCATGGGCTATTACTAAATATGGATATGAATCTTATGCCTTTATAAGGATATTATTTATTATAGCCACATAAGTGCATGAATCGGGAATATCGAATTAGGTTCCTAGATAGAAATACAACACCCACTCCACGTATTAATGTCCATCATTACTAAAAATAAGCAATATTAAACATAAGATGCATGTGTGTTTTCCAACCCACCCCAAAATAAATAATTGCATTTGAAATGGTATATGGTTTATACACGAAAATTAGTATTTGTACTGTACGTTTTTTCAAGCAAGGTTATCATTCAGTTAAATGTATATATGTCACCTGAACGAAGTGCGAAAATTACACATGAAATGGCTCTGTATACAGAAGAGAAGGTCGAGACCATTTCATCACATATTTATACGATAATGTACATGTGCTAGAGACTGAGGTAAAATATTGTCTCTAATGTCTCTAAATATAGAAGCTCTGTTCTCTAAGAATAGTTCTACTTTAAGCAAAGTACCATGTGCAGGAAAAAATGGTAAATATTTTGATTTGAAAGAAAAATAATTTCGCTTTCATGGGAAAAATAGTTCCAAATGTTTTCAGTTGCTTTGTTTAACAGAACTGAAGGCCAAATTCAGAGTTCAGGGAACGCTGTGTGCTTGTTGTTTTTAAAAGTTATTCTCGTTGTTCAGGGGAGAACATCATATCAGACAAGCTTGCAAAAATTGGTCTACAACATCAGGTGCAAGTTCGACCAGGTTTGAAAATACTGAAACTGTGCAGTTCTGTGCATGATTGCTATCATCGATGTTTGGATCAGCAATGCTCATAGAAGGTTGTACCTGTTTGGTGCTGCTTTCCTCTCGTACTTCACCGCCACCTACTCGTAGTGGTGAAGTCTCAACGAATGCCGTCATCAGAATAGGTAGCCGCTGGGGACAACACGTTGCATGAGTCGTTACAGGACAAAGCAAAGTATCGATAGCCATTGGTACTGCTGATGGTAGTGTAAGACAGACTTCCAACATGCATTCTTCCCTGCATAGCAGACATCGAAGCACAGATAAGATGCAATCCTGCCAGATTGGTCTGAAGGAAAGAAACAAAGTTGTACTCAGATCTCTTAGCCGGGCCAATCTGAGGACCTTAGTGATACGGTCTCGGTATCGTATTGCTAGGATCGTTTCTTCCATCATTGCTGGAGTCTTGTCTGTGGATTGGCTTGCCATATCGGAGCAGAAGGAACAAAAATAAAATCCCTGCTACGAGTCTCAAAATTAAAGGTAGGCTGCCAAAGACAGAATGGACAAAATTCTGGAAGATGCCCAGAACTGTTTCAAATGGTGTTAACAGTCCCGAAAAAATTGTCTTAAATACATGTGCGATGCCACTGGCATCAGACATGTTTAAAATTTGACTTAACATTTCTGCGAAATGCACGGGGCAATTTGTCGATAAAAGGGTATGTATCTCTGCAGCTGTCCTTGCAACTTGCAGATCATACATTTCTTTGGGTGAGGTCAAAGGCACAGTTGTCTGTAAAAGAATAGACTTAATTCTGCTTAAAGTATGAATTCGAATAGAAGAGATATTCACAAAAGGCCATATTGCCGCCTCCATGTCTGGATTGCTGTTTGGATACAATACTTGCATACAGCAAATGACCCTGGAAGTAACAGTTACGAGATAGCATTCTCCTGGCACCATTCCACAACAGCTGTGGTCAGTTATCACAACGTAGCTACCGTTGGAGAGTAGTCTGAAGAATGGTTCTATCTGTGTTGCAGGAGTGCCTTGCAGGTGACATAAAAGGTTACTCGAAGACCCTTCGCAGGCTCCATGCAAGTTAATACCTTGACACAGAAGTGTACCGCTTAGTGATTTTTTACAATTATTGCCACTAAGGAATACCTCCTTTTTCCCTTCACTATAACATTTGTGTGTGTAAGGTAAATCCCAGGTTGATTTGATGTATCCTTTACCCAACCTTTCATACTGGCCTGCTGGTATATATTCTTGGCAATATTTAAACTGGAAAGTTGTTATCGGAATTGTAATTGTTCCGTGTATTATCCATTCAATGACAGGTCTCTCTGACATTGTCAATGGTAATCTCTCAAGTTTTTCAATGCTCAGAATCATATAATCTGCTCCGTTTTGTGCCAAACTAATTTGTTTATCAGTAAGGTTAAAGATAGAAAATAATGACGTTATGTTGATTAGACGCCATGGCACTAAGCCTGAACGTAGGTTTCGCAACGTCCAGCCAAGCTGTACAATAGAACGCAATTGGGACTGACCATGTTGTAACATTAGCAAGTCTTGCTCTATAATATCAAAGGCAGATGATACAATACTGTCCAGGGAATATATTCTGGAAGACAGAGTTGTTAACCCATTGTCCAAAACAGAAAGTGATTTTTCCAAATTTATACGATCAATTTCTCGTATTTTTTCTGCTGTTTCAATTTGCATTACTTTCCAAGCTTCATTGTATGCAGCGTATATACCGGCCGCTATGAAACGTTTTTGACGCTGTTTGCGAGGTCCCATTATGAAATCTCGCAAGTCAGCACCTTCTTTAAGTACAGTCAAGTGTTGCTTAATTTCAGCCAGTGTGGATTTCTGTAGCCACTCAAGGCATAATTTCCCTACACTGTATGTTGTAAATATCCCTTGATGTTGTCTCTGGGAATATCTTGGATCTGGCCTGGTCATTTTGAACCCCTGTCTTTTGTTCAGGAATCTATCTTGACAGTTGTTTGTGTCTGTGGGCCAGAACAACCATTTTTTCCAATCAGGATTTGTTCTGTTTTGGTGAAAAATATGGGATACGTCTATTTCCACATCCGCAGTACTATTGCCATTAGGTATAGGCTTCAGAATAGACGGTTTATTTAAGTCTTTTATCTTAGCTAAACCAGGACAAGTAGTTTGTTGAATGGTATCATTCAGGAATATTATTTGTTCTGGGATCATGCAGGCTCTAAATAATGATTCTAGACCTTGTACCTGCCAGTCTTTTGTTCCCCAGATGGTTTTTGTTTCAATGTTGTTTTTCCAAAATTCAAAACCAAATGTTGACATCTTATCATAAATTTTTTCAGAATAAATCAATTTAGTATTTGTCAACATTGTTTTCATTCCTGTATTATTTAACATTTTAAAATAAAACGTTTCTGGATCACTGTTGTTAAACCCTGAGAAGTATGGAAATTTCTCATAAAATATCTTCGAACTTCCTTTTGGTGGAGTTGGACAATGTTCCCATTGATTATAAGTAAAAACATTTCTAGGTTGAGCAGATTTATGCAAATAGTGATGACTATGGTGATTGTAACAGTATAATTCTTCATAATTTGATGAACCCTGTAAATAATCATGTTCTGTAAATTAAGCTGACATCAATAAATCTGATATCATATTATTAATATTTTCAAAGTCCCAACCATCAGAAAAAGAACTTGGTATCACAAAGTCACTTAAGGAAACCTTAAACTGGTGTGGATACTTCAAGATCTCAATTGGGCCATAAATATCATAGTCAGTTCTGTCCCATGCTATACCCCCAGGTATTGGGTTGGCTGTGATGTTTACTGATGATAGTATGGCTGAGATACCCGCCACCCCCTCTCAACACAATCCCCAAAGGAGGGAAACCGGAAACAGTTCTTGAAGTTTTTGGAAGAGGGAGGGAGTGACCCTCCCGGCCGTATTTATTAAAACAAAAAATAAAACATTATATTAATGTACAATTTCATTACCACATTGCGATGTTTGGCTAACCTTAACAGATTCTCTAATACAGAGGTTCTCCTAGCCGAACTAACATCCTACAAAACATTGACTTGAAATTTTGAAATTGTACATCCTAACGTTTAAGGGCCAACGGCAAGGTCGTAACCGGTGTCAAGATCCCTAACCAGAAATACCCCCCCCACTTGGGAGGGGCGACAGGACTGAGGCGTACCTCCAGTGCAACTACCAATTTCCCTTGACTTGACGGGGGCACCAATAAACTCGACGCCATTTAAAGGTCGTTCGAGGACTCGTGTGAGGTTATCTAGAAGGTAGCGTAGACCTCCCCCCAAACCCCACACAACTTACCACATCTGCCGTCGCAGACGTCACTGGCCCCGGGAAATTCCCCAGGAGGGGGCTGTAACCCCTCCTACCCAGGAAGGGGCCTTGACCGCCTTTCCTTTTCTTTCGGCGACCCATCCTTAGAAGGGACCGCCTCCCCGTTGAGGGGCCAATGGCCACCTCTCCCGAGCGCTCCCATCCGTGTTGGGTGACGCCCACTCATAGGGATCTTCCAATTAGTGCTCACCGATCATGACCTTACCGCCCGACCAGAATAAATACGACAATGCTAACTAAATTACTAAATGACTACCTATGAAAAGACAGTAGCAACAACCACTTTATTAAAAGCATGCTTACTGATAAACACAAAAGCAGAAATACTTTATTTGCAAAACATAACACAAATCGACCAGACTTTATTGCATACTCAAAGTCATCACGATAATCACCATAACCTGTAAACGAAAATCAGAGTTACCCATCAAATTTTTATTCAGACATTATTAAAACCACTTTGCTGTCTTCAGGGGCTGGTGGGTGGGTCAAAATTGGCTCTTCGTTCCGTCTCGAGCTCACGTGCAGCGAGGAGGTGCAGCTTTAGAGCACAGGAACAAGAGGATGCCTTCGGGTCTTGCGTCCCCTTTTATCCGTCTTCAGGGCGGGCGTAAACCCGCCCCTGCCTGCCCCGAGGGCGTGGCCAGCCGCGTCAGTGTCTAGGCCAGCCCACTCTAGGGCGGGAAAAAGCGCGCCCCGGCTACGCCGCTTCAGGCATACCAGCCGGGACACGCCACCCGCCCAAGATGGCTTCCCGGGGGGATCGTGGTACTCTGCCATACGTGCGGGGGGACCGAGTGGTCGCCCCTTTCCATATGGCTGAGATACCCGCCACCCCCTCTCAACACAATCCCCAAAGGAGGGAAACCGGAAACAGTTCTTGAAGTTTTTGGAAGAGGGAGGGAGTGACCCTCCCGGCCGTATTTATTAAAACAAAAAATAAAACATTATATTAATGTACAATTTCATTACCACATTGCGATGTTTGGCTAACCTTAACAGATTCTCTAATACAGAGGTTCTCCTAGCCGAACTAACATCCTACAAAACATTGACTTGAAATTTTGAAATTGTACATCCTAACGTTTAAGGGCCAACGGCAAGGTCGTAACCGGTGTCAAGATCCCTAACCAGAAATACCCCCCCCCACTTGGGAGGGGCGACAGGACTGAGGCGTACCTCCAGTGCAACTACCAATTTCCCTTGACTTGACGGGGGCACCAATAAACTCGACGCCATTTAAAGGTCGTTCGAGGACTCGTGTGAGGTTATCTAGAAGGTAGAGTAGACCTCCCCCCAAACCCCACACAACTTACCACATCTGCCGTCGCAGACGTTACTGGCCCCGGGAAATTCCCCAGGAGCGGGCTGTAACCCCTCCTACCCAGGAAGGGGCCTTGACCGCCTTTCCTTTTCTTTCGGCGACCCATCCTTAGAAGGGACCGCCTCCCCGTTGAGGGGCCAATGGCCACCTCTCCCGAGCGCTCCCATCCGTGTTGGGTGACGCCCACTCATAGGGATCTTCCAATTAGTGCTCACCGATCATGACCTTACCGCCACAGGCCGGATAGTTGACCGGCTATCCGGACCCCCCACAACGCTCCTACCTAAAGGTCATGTTTTAACGTTTTTAACCATGCGAAGAAGTCTCCTATGAGTAACTCATTCCCCACCCGAGACAAATGCACACCATCCCCCAAATACATACTGTCATCACTAATACAGCCATGCGAAATAGAATGCAATGTCCTGGAACGGAACAACCTACTCACTTTGTTATTAAGCTTTCTAACAGAATGATTCAAAGCATGAATAGAAATAGCCCCTCGCCACACCTTTCGTGGGATCATATGGGACCACGCAATTATGCACCCCGGAACTCTCCTCGCCAACCAACTTACAGTGGAAAGCATTGCCTCCAGGAGAAGTCGTCTACCGGTGATGACCAAATCATTGCCCCCTAGATGTACTATGACTATAGACGGCGGTGACCTCGTCCGCCCTAACAAACCCTCGAAAAATGTTTGAAACTGGTCAATACAGAGACCGCCTCTTCCGTAGAAGGACACCCTGTACCCGTATTCCCCAGCTACGTGAATCATGTCACCTGCTTTGAATACGTCCGCGGCACGCCTCACGTGTGAGTGGCCCACGACCCACACCTCCTTTTTCACAGCCGATGATGTCTGACCGCTGGCCCGGTGTTGGGTCGACTGCATAGTCCGCCCCGCCTCGTAGGCTTGCGCAACTGAAAACCAAACAAAAACAAGAGGCGTGAGTACATCATTACAGCTTCACAACATGTGTAACCGCACATACCTCTTATAACAATTGGAGGACCAACGCCCCACTCGTTTCACTTGTTCAACATTAAGACCCCTAGCTGTAGCTCCTGTAGCAGCCCCTATCCGAAAGGAATGGGTCCCAAACTCGCCCGGGTTCAAGCCCGCAGCGGCAATTGACATCGCAAGCACCCGCTGAAACTGAAATTTCGTCAGTGGGGTGGCGTCCGCGTGTCTCAACAAGGTCCCCCCCCATGATGCCACCCTTCGTGCTAGGTATTCTTCTAAACACTTTACCGGACACATGGAGGACCCGGGAATCCTGCGTATGATTATGCAGTCACCCATCCCACCTTGATCGGTCTTGGACCTGACAAAGGAGACCGTCATTGTCTCACCTCTGATCTGAACATGTTCCTGGCACAAACCCCCTGTCACATCCTGTTTGTTCCTTGCCACCAGTTCGCTTACCCGCATCGCCCCATGAAATGCCAGCGTAAAAGCGGCTCGGAACAACACTGTCTCAAACTGAGATGAACATGTGGAAGGGAGTGTGGCCAACAACTGGGCCAACCTATCCAAACCTATCGGGCGCCTCTCATCTACTCTGCGACCTTCAAGGCGTTGCCACCCACGCAGCGCTTTCTGTACAACGAAAGACGCTGTCGGGTCCTGGATACCATGAGCCCTGGCAACAAAGGAAATGGCAGCACGATGCCTCTGGGCCGTAGCCACCGATTTCCCAGCCCTACGTAAGGACATCAGAAAATTCACTACCCATTCCTCGTGGCCCCACAGCCCCTCTCTATCGGGCCCCAAAAAGGCTAAATAGGACCGAAACGCCCCTTCATATGCCTTCCTCGTCCTTGGTGCTAGACTCTCTCCCACGAGGTGACAAAGTTCGGGGCACCGAGAGACCAGAGAGCTTCGGGAAAGGGTGCCGACTCTGGGTCCGCTGTGGGAAGGAAACCCGAGAAAGCCTGCATATGAAAACGAGACAGTGCATCAGCCGCCTGATTCATTACCCCCGGGACATGTTTTGCTCTGAATAGCACATTCAGTTGCATACACAGTAAAACAATTTCTTTGAGCAGTCTTAAAATCATTTTACATCGTGCAGCCTGGCTATTGATGCACTCGACCACGGTCATATTGTCAGACCAAAAGATCACAGAGTGATCTTTGACCCCTTCGGGCCAGGTTCTCAGGGCCACCAAAATGGGGAAAAGTTCAAGGACAGCAATATTACTTGTCAGACCATTGTCATGCCACCATGTCGGCCACCTTTGTGCCGACCATTTTGTGCCGAAGATGGCACCAAAACCTATGCTACCTGCTGAATCGGTCCATAGCCCCAGCTCTTCCGAGGACACGGCTGGTTTGTTCCAGACGACTCGACCATTAAAATCCGCCAGGAATGCTAACCAAATGCGCATGTCCTGGCGGACCTCAGCCGATAGTCTCGTGCGATGATGGCCCTCCTTTAGGCCGATCATAGCTTGGGCAATTGAACGGGAGAATGGGCGGGCCATTGGTATTACCCTCAGGGCAAAATTCAACTGTCCCACCAACTGCTGTAATTGATGCAGCGTAACTTTAGATCCATTTATACACCCTCGGAGGGCTGCCCTGAACTTTAACACTTTGTCAGCTGGCAAACGAAAACAACCTTCACTGGAGTCTAACTCGATCCCCAGAAACTCAAGGCAAGTCGTAGGACCCACCGTCTTACCTGGTGCCAATGGCACACCAAACTGCTTCATTAACATACAAAATTCGGCCAAGGCCCGGCCACATTCGAGATCCCCGGCTGCCCCAAGGAACAGAAAATCGTCAAGGTAATACATTACATGGTGGAAACCCGTCTTCTTTGTGAAGACCCATTGTAGAAAACTACTGAATTTCTCGAAATAAGCACAAGATATCGAGCACCCCATCGGCATACACTTATCCATGTAATAACAACCCTGAAACATGAAACCCAGGAGACGCTGGTCGTCTGGGTGTACCGGGAGCAATCGGAACGCTGACTCGATATCTGACTTCGCCATCAGCGCCCCGGGCCCCAGGCGATTCAAAATGGCTACGGCCTCATCGAAGGATGCGTACCGCACCGAACATACTTCCGGATCTATTGCATCGTTAACAGAAAGACCACGTGGAGCTGATAAATTATGAATCAATCGGAACTCCCCCGGGTCCTTCTTGGGGACCACCCCTAAAGGAGAACAAACAAAATCATGCACCGGGGGTACACTAAACGGGCCGGCGACCCGACCTCGAGTAACCTCTTTCCGGATCTTATCCTGTACCACGGTCGTATGCTGCAGGACCGAAAGTTGATTTTTACACTTCTCCACACCCTGAAAGTCCCCTACCGGGATGCGGAAACCATACGAAAATCCGTTCCGCAGCACCCCAGCAGAAGTACGATCCGGGTATTCACTGAGCCAGGGAATCATCGCCAAGGTATCAATCGGGGTAGGTAAAGGCGCCCCTCGGACTATGTTAGACCTGTTTGGCGCCTCCTCTCCCCCCGTTATCACCCGTTTTGGCTCTGCACGTGGACTCAGGATGGGGCGACCCGCACCCACTACATTCATGTTTAAATTTACACGATCCCTGGGGTCTAGTACATTTACCTCTGTTGAAATTAAAGCACAACCCCCTTTTTCCTGTATTGCCGGCAGGTCTCGACTGATCGTCGGTACCCGTACCTGAACGAAAGGGCGTCCCCCATATTGGCGGGAGGATTCGCCAACATTACTTCCTACCAATGGCATTTTCAACATACCTGTCTCCTTCATTTTATCCCATGTCAAAGAATCATAACAATCCCAGGTCAAGCTTTTATTATGCTCTTTAGCCTTTCGAAAAAGATTATCGTAGCAAAACCAATGGTTACCCTGGTATGATGTCGAGTACCCCATGATTCGCGACTGATAGGTCGGCAACTCGGAAAGCAACTCGGGCCTACGTTCCCCCAATATCGACGTAAAGATTCCCCATGCATTGCCCCAATTGCCAATATTCTCATTCACTTTAAAGGCGGCCATTTTTGCGCGCCAAACACTCGGATGCATGAGGTCTTTCTGACCCTTAACATGCTCTACTTCATAATGATCAACAAGCAACGAGAAGATGTTCACATATTCCCCTGCCCAAATCTTTTCCTTAATTGCCAAAGGCACATGTTGACCCAACCTTTCTCTACGAGAGGGTGCTGACTCATCCCTCGCAATCGGCAATGGCCGCTTACCTGCACCGGACGCTGCCTCTGCGGTCGCAATCGTCCCTTGTGGCTTGTCAACTACTGCAACCGGCGCGGACACCTTGGCTGCTTCCCGTTTCTCGCGCAATTGCTTCATAAGCGCCTGCGCCTCGGCAGCCGTGGCGCCCTCACTACTTTCGCCCAACCACGCTGCAAGTTGTGCTGCCAGCTCGGGCGGCATATCTTCATTGGACACCGGGGTGACCACCACGGGAATCGGATTCCCCTCCGCCGGTACTGGGGTTGGCGCTTCGAGCGGGGTACAGGGAACCGGGACGTCTCCCCCAGCTGGTCCCCTCCTTGGCCTCTTGGCTCTCCCTCCTGGAGCTGCTCCAGCCGACGGACGTTCCGGCTCCCCTTCCCCGTCTCTCTCCGCCACCCGCTTCTTTAGCTCGGTCATCTCCTTCATGTGGACCCGAACCATCTGTTCGGTCGTCATTCTCTTCCCGCCTTTCTTGGGCATCTCTCCGACAGAGTATCTGTAAGACAAAAGAAAGATTACAACGCTCAAAATTGGCTCTTCGTTCCGTCTCGAGCTCACGTGCAGCGAGGAGGTGCAGCTTTAGAGCACAGGAACAAGAGGATGCCTTCGGGTCTTGCGTCCCCTTTTATCCGTCTTCAGGGCGGGCGTAAACCCGCCCCTGCCTGCCCCGAGGGCGTGGCCAGCCGCGTCAGTGTCTAGGCCAGCCCACTCTAGGGCGGGAAAAAGCGCGCCCCGGCTACGCCGCTTCGGGCATACCAGCCGGGACACGCCACCCGCCCAAGATGGCTTCCCGGGGGGATCGTGGTACTCTGCCATACATGCGGGGGGACCGAGTGGTCGCCCCTTTCCATTCTCTTTTCTCGATGTGAGAGACTTTAGGACCAAGTTGATGTTCTGACTTGCTGTGTCCATGTGTCCATTGTACTATATTTTCCATCAATGAATCTACCCAAACATAAAACCATGATGAGCCAAAGCAGGAGGAAAAGTACACCTAACACAATCCAAAATTCAATCCATGGTGAAATCAGATATGTTTCTTTTAGTTGGTGAAAAAGCTCGGTTATTTTTTCTTTGAAAGTTTTTGTTGCTGGCTTGTCTCCATGTTCAAGTGGATCATCGGAAAAGTCATCAAAGTTGATAAAATAGCCAGATGCAGTTCTGTCAATTGGTGGGATTGCTTCCGAATTTCCATTGACCTTTGCATTTTCTTTTGTTACATTTGTACAGTCTGAGGATACATCGTTGTAGATTGGTGTATCATCAGGAATTGTTGCAATTTGGGTTTCAAGAGGCACAAGTTCCATGGCTTTGTTGCATAGTCCTTTTTTATTTACTGCAGGTTTATCGAATGTGATTAGTCTCTCAGTTTGAACCTCTTGGATTGTAGCAAAGTTTGGTCTTCTGCTATTTCTTGGTAATCCACTGGGCCTGCTATTTATTATCGGCCACATGTTTGTGGTTTCACCAGGTCGATGGTCAATTCTGGTTTCCTTTTTACCAGCAAGTGGCGGTAGTACTACTGATCTTGTTCCGCTGACAGCTAAGACAGGTACTGCTTTTCTGTAAGAAGGCCCAAATTCCTTCTTCACCGCAATTTTTTCTCTGACCAGATCCCCAATCGTTGGAATCCAGACAGGTCTTGCTGGGACAGGTGGTTCTTCAGTGGTTGTTGGCTTACTCTTTATGTTACTTACACTCTTTCTTGTTTCATTCAAGTCCTGTAAAACAGCCAAACGATCTTTGATATCAAAAGGTTTTTCTTCTACCACTGAAGTTTGACGATCCAGATCCTGGATAATCATTCTAGTACCAAACAAAAGTTTGTAAGGACTGATACCTCCTAGAGAATTTCTTGGCATGTTATTAAGACTAGGTTGGACACTTATTAGATGTTTGACTCACCCTTCACCCGAACCTAATACCCTTGCCGTTATAGATTGCTTTATGTTACGTTTTTTTCTTTCCACTACCGCATTTCCCTCAGGATGGAAAGGAGAAGAGTATCGCAATGCAATGCCCATGCTGGTCATGGCCTCTTTGTAAGCTCGACAGTTAAACGCAGGACCCTGGTCAGAATGTAGCATGCCAATTGCGTATGTGCCGATAAAGACTCGCAAATCTTTTATAACAGTTCTGCCGTCAGCCGAGCGCTGGGGCCACATCCAAATGAATCTTGTGCAGTAATCCACTGCAACCATGATATATTTATAGTTGCCAACCCTTTGTAAGGGACCACAGTGGTCCAGGTAAACACATTCTAAAAGTTTATCTGAGATTAGAAGGGGCGTCTGCACTGGTCGTTTTACCGTTGAAACTTTCATTCTTTGGCATATTTCACATTCTAGAACATAATTTTTAATTTGTTTTCTCATGCGTGGCCACCAATATCTCTGTTTTAATAATGCTGTTGTGGCGGAAATACCAGCATGTGCAGAAGGTAGCCCTTCGTGTGCTGCTAAAATAAGTCCTAATCTGTGTTCCATGTTTGGAATTGCCCTATCTCCCACGCCAGGGATTGGAGCAAATGGAACATTTTTTGCATCTGTTATGTATGAATATTTTACTGGAAAGCCTTTCAGGAGTGTTTTCTAATCATCTTTTACTGAAGCACTGACAGCTTGCATTATATCGCTGTCTATTTTTGTTTTTGACCGGGTGATAGCAGCTACGGAAGCCGTTTGCACAGCTGCTTTCGCTGCTTCATCAGTCAATGAATTCCCCGCAACTTGAACGCCATCACGTTGATGACTCAGTGTATGTATCAAGTGAGTCTTTTGTAGTTCTTTATGTAAAAGAACTATTTGTTCCCAAAGCGTTTTATGCTTGATTGTGCCACCTTTTGCATCTTTGAAGCCGTTTTGAACCCAGTTCTGCAAATATTCATTGTAAGATTGAACGCAGTAATATGAATCACACACTATTAGTGTGGGGAATTCGTGATCGGTATTTTCAAACGCCATCTTAAATGCCAGAAGTTCAGCTCACTGAGCTGTACAATCTCCTAGAGATTGGGTTTTAGTGACCAGTGGTCTAAATTTTCCTTCGTGCCAATGACCTTTAACGATCGCGCATGCAGCACTATAAGCATGTTTACCCCCAACTGCGGGTTGTGCTGATCCGTCTGTATATATTATACAGCCGTAATGTTCCAGAGGCAGAGGACATTCATATTCATATTGGAGAAATTCTTGTGTTTTTAAATTAGGATCAAATTCGTATACTACGTCTGTTGCAGCAAGAGAATTAACCCATTGTATCCATCTCGGATGTAGAGCTTTAGCATTCGGAATGCTTGCCCTTGTTACTGCTTCTATGGCAGGTACTGATGTAACAATTATTATTCGTTTACCTTGTGCCAGGGCTCTTTCTTTTGCTACAGTAGTTTGAACCGCTGTCAGAATATTTTCTGTAGAAATGAATTTCATTTCAGCCTGTGTGTACAAGTGTGCTTTGTAAGCTATAGGTACCGTTTCTCCCTCATTAGAGGTCAGGTATGTGAATCCGCATCTTCCTGGGATGACTCGGATTGCAAGGTTGCTTACGTTTTCGCGAGTTTGCAGTTTTATTTTAGCTAACATGTCTGTCTGTAATGATATCAAAATTTCTGTGTGTTTTTGAGTCCAATGTATTGGTTTGAAATCAGGTTTTATTAATTCATAGAGAGGTTTAACCCTCTCTGCATAATTTAGAATGTATGTTCTACCGAAATTCAGGAAGCCTAGCATTGATTGTAAATTTTTCAGCGTTTTTGGTGATTGGAGTACTGCACACTTCTCTAGGAAGTTGTCTGCCAGGCTTTTGCCTTCACTTGATAATTCATATCCTAAAAATAGGACTGTTAGATGGGCAATTCTTGACTTTTTAAAGTTGAATTTGTAACCTTCTGATGCGAACCCAAGAATTATGGTGTTCACTCTTTTCAAGTGAGTCTCCAGGTCATCGTCTGTAAGATAGATGTCATCGACATATGATAATGCCTCATCATCATATATTTGTAGTAATTCTGTTAACCTTGCTGAGAATAATCCTGGGCTATTCTTGAATTGATGTGGGTGTCGGCAAAATTGTTTTTGCGACCCCATTATTGAGAAAGTGGTCAAATACCTGCTTTCAGGTGCAATGTTTTGACAGAAGAATCCATTAGAGATATCTAATGTCGTTTTCTATTTCTTGTACACAATGTTGTTCATTAGTGCTGCACTGTGTGAGTTTTGTACTGCAAAGGTTTTGCATCAGGAGTTTAAATGTCTGTAGTACAAAACTTGGCGATATGAATTGTCTGGCTTGGAGACAGGAAACAAAGGATTGATCATTTGTGAGGTGCATGTTTCAATCACCCCTTGATATTCAAGTTGATCTAAGATCTCCATGACGTGCTTTTTTGCTTCTTGTTTAACTGGGTACTGCCTTTGTGCAGTGGGTTGATTTTTTAACTGGATTTTGTGGGGTGGAGAGTCCTCATCCCATCCTACATGATTTTTGTGTAACGCAGGGGCTTGGACCACTGCCAATTTTCTTGCAAATGTGTACTTTTTATGAATCGGAATATGATTTGAGGAGGCAGGCATAATCATTTCTTTGCCATGAGGGCACTCCCTGACACACTCTGGTGGCCAGTCTTTTTCAGCTAACAGGATGTCATAGCCTTTAGAAAGATTCTCCCAAAAGAGACCTTTTATTTTCCTAGTTTTATCCCTCTCTATACGTAATGTTATTTTATATAGTTTGGGGGGCACGCTCACTCGTGTGTCTGCAGTTTCCACCTGAATGTATTCATTCGTGTCCACTGTCTCCAGAAGATTCATCAGGATCTTGTGAGCTATGGTCACTTCTGCTGCGCAGTCTAGCATTGTCTGGGCCCACTCTCCGTTTTTCAGTTGTGTCCTCAGAATCCTCGGGATGTTTAATTTTAATACTTGCTACCTTCTTTCTGAGAAATTGTGATTTTTTTACTTTGATGAGCAGGTTCTTTGTCTTTTGACTTGACGTGCTCTTCCTTGTGTTCTGACCGTCCTCTTATTTCCGATTTCTGTGAGGAAGTCTGAAAAGATCGAGAGGGACGTGTATCAATATCTTGATATCTAACTGGGTTTCTCAATTTATCCCTATCTCTAAGATTATATCTTTTTTCAGAGGGTTCCCTTTGGGGAGACTTGCCTCCTCGGCCAGGAGATCTTTCTCTCCGTTGAGGAGACCTTCCTCTGGACTGGAATCGTTTTTCCTTGGGAGTGGATTGTTTATTACCATCCCAACTCTTTTTTGGAGTATTTAGATTATTTTCAATAAATGTTTTTTCAGGATTTTCAGTTAGTTGGGGTTTTATTGGTTTCCCACCCAAACTATCGCTTCCTAGCTCTTCATAGGATTTTTCTATGATTCTGGCAAGTTCAAACGGTTGGTCTGTAATAACTGTCTCCTTCAATTTCTGGAGGTACTTTATATCGTCCCTTGCCAATTGAACTAATTCTCTATATGCCTTTGTTAATTCTTTTAGTTTAACTAGAAGTTCTTCGCTTGACTTTGTTTCAATGTCTGGGTGTGTTGTGTAGCTGGTTAGAACCGGCCACGTGGCTCCTGGTCTACCTAGTAGACCATGCCTGGTGATGTGATTTTGATGTTTTAGGGCGCCATTAAACCAGAGCAGGTGCTCTTGGTAAGTTAGTGGTATTTCAACGTCCTCGAAAGGAGTGTATATATCCGGAGGTTCCTCTATTTTGTAATAGTGGAAATCTTTTGTCACAGCGTGTGCTGCTGGAAAATGTATCCATGAATAGAATACCTCTGTCTGCCGATACTCATGTGCCTCTATCATGAATAGGACCGTACCACCTCTTAGTGATAGTCCATTTTCTATAAGTTTAAGAGTTATAGTTCTTCTTATATTGACCGGAATGATTATAGCATTCGGGTCATTTTCTTGGATAGTTGTGTCATCCGCTAAGAGTTGAGTTGCTAATGCTTCTCTATCTTTGTCTTCTTCATTTTCCCCATTTTACTGAAAGAAAGTTTTTTGTTGCAGATCAAGTTTCAAGGAAACAAAGATTAGGTGCACAATATTTTGGAACACTGTATCCTTCAACGTTGACTAAACCAAAAACTAATACATAGGATTCTCATCCTACTAAGTTCCGGCGGATATTAACCTTTCACCCACTCCAGACGTCTATTGGAGTTTTTACGGGAGAAAGGGGTCTATGTGAAAAGCATGTCTGAGTTACTCTAGTGTCTTGCGTTAGATTATCGCCTTACCAAACGTTGGGCGCCATGTAGTGTAGTTCCTATATTCCCAATAGGCTCTGCACATTGGAATAACATAAACAGCAGTGTAGACGTAGGACTGAGGTCATCTAGGTCTCTACTGACTATGTTAGACTTAATTAGTTTTGCCAGCTAGCTCAGAGGTCACTAGAAACGTTCTTGAATGTTCAGGAAAGGGTTAACCATCCTGATTTAGACAAGAAGGGATTCGTTTCTGACAACCGCATAAACATGACAACTTTGCTCCCTCAGAATAAAGAGTGTATCTCTAGAGTCGTGTGAAAACAATAGACAGCTATTTCACTCAGTCAATCGTGCATGCTTAATTTCACCAGAGTGCAGAGAAATAGAAAGACGGGCGTTTTCAATAAAAGGTGTGATTTTATTGAGCAGTCTTCTTTCTCATGCAAGAGAAATGAATTGCCACAATTGCAATACTTATTATGAAGTAAAGGGCGTACAGTAAAAGTAGTATTATGAAATAATACTGTAAAAGCATTGATATGGTTTCTTAGCCATATGATACTTTAAAATGGATAAAATATATACATACATAAAAACATTGACTAACAAACTCAACTGATGGTTCTAAGATACGCCTACCCCGGTGTACCTGACCTAAGCCTAATTCTTGGGAAGGAGTAAGTAAGTTGCAGTTTTAAGTTAAGTTGGGGTTTTGCCATGTATCGGAATCAAGAATTCTCTCTAAGGTTTTAATTCGCTCCGTACCTTGGTTATAGAATGAAGGAGGTCTTGTATCTCGTTTCTCAGGACTCGATCTCCCAGCAACCTGCGAGGGTAACTTGGGAACACCGGAGCAGGATTTTCTCGGCTGGAGAAAAAGACAGCGTCTCTCTCAGTGCGTCAAAGGGAGAGGCGTTTTCCTTCGGCTCTGGCAACAGCTGGGCTCTCGGACAAGTAGAACGTCGCTCCGCTCCCCACCACCGTGTGTTTGCTTAAGGCAACGTTGGTATATTTATACCTGAAAGGTGCCGGGTTTGACGTAAGGTTGGACATAAGACGTCACTAAAAACTAACAGTTCTTTCTGGACTCCAGGAGTTCTTGTGCAAATCAAAACAAAAGCAGGGGGAATTCCCGGGCTGCTGGAGGCTTGGTTTGTTTAAAAAACGCGTTGTGCTTTCTAGGAGTCTATGGGAGTAGCCTTGCCGTGCTTTGGACTGCATGGGCTATTACTAAATATGGATATGATTCTTATGCTGCTATAAGGATACTATTTATTACAGCCACATAAGGGCATGAATCGGGAATATCGGATTAGGGTCCTAGATAGAAATACAACAACCGAGCCGCCTCAGATGACAGCGGGCCGCTCCAACGCTGATGCAGTCCTTCCCCGAGCCTGAGGGCTCCAACGATGGCCACATATATTTAAAGGGCTCCAAGGGGGTCCCGAGTGCCAGAGGGCCCGTGATCTTGCCCCCGAGGGCCCAACAACAGGGGGCATGTTTTCTTCTGGAGCTTAGGTGGTTTCCATGCCCCCATTATTGTTTAGAGCCTGGAGGGCTCCAAAATGCACATTATTTATCCCCAGAGCCTAGAAGGTTCCAAGGTGTACAGTTGGTTCCAGAGCCAGATGGCTCCAGCATTTGGCACAGTCTTGGTCTAAAGGTCAGTGGGAGCCCATGCCACAGTTTTTCTTCTACAGCTGCCCAGCAAGTAGTGGGCAGCTGCATCGTTTAGGTTCTTTCCTTTCTAGGGACATGTACTTTGAACTCAGGAGAGAGTCGCACTCCTTTGCCCTACCTTGGCCTTCCACAGCTGCGCAGCACTTAGTGCCAGCTGCAGCGTTTAGGCCCTGTTCTTGTCCTCAGCTGCCCAGCAAGTAGTGGGCAGCTGCTACATTTAGGTTATGGTGCAGTGGCGCAACCTGGACCCTTGATGTGATATATGTGTTACATGTGAATTATGCGCTAATGCTTTGGGTGTTAGGAAATGTACTGTGTGTAGGATGTTTTGCGCACCCTGTGTTTGATACCTCTAGATATGATGTATGCTTAGGAGGTTGTGTTTACCTAGTATTGTTTATGCTAGTGAGTTAATGGTTCCCCGTGTGATATATACCTAAGGTGGCGAGGATTGCGTATTGCGTACCTACCTTTTACCAGTGGTTACTGGTTGTGTTCTACAATGTGTATTTGGTGCTACAATTATTCTATATGCTAGAAGTGCTATTTCTACTCAGTGCTGATTCCGACAGTGGTCCCCGTGGCCCTGTCATGTGTACAAAATTCCTTGTTAATATTGCCCAGTGTCCGTTGGCACAGTGTACATAATGTGTTTACTATTCTAAGGTGGTTTGAGAATATAAAGGCTAGTTTACATATAACCTTGTCTGGAGTTCCTTTTGTGGGGGGCCTGGGATGTTGTTGCTGGGGGGTGCGTGCGCAAATGCTTAACTTACAATGCCTCCGGGATCAGCCTTACTGCTCTTGTCACGTTGCCAAGGCGGTGAACAGGGGTTATCTTTGGAGTGTAACTCCCTTGCCCTAACTAGAGTGGTGGTCTCTGCCTGGGCTTTTTGGCGCAAGCCGTAGCCAACCAGATATCTAATTTCTAACACCAAAGCCATAGGAGAATAGTTCAGGAAAGGACATGAATCATCTCAGCTCAAAGGTTCTTCTGGAACAAGGGAAAGGAGTCCGGGAATGGTGCACACAGCATATGCATCAGCCCAGGAAAAACCAGCAGAATCCACAAAATCAAAAATGTCTTTCAGTCCGCAAGAGAACAAGTCTTCAGAAGAAGGAGGAACAGGTCTATCAAGGAAGAAGAATGCACTGTCGCTCAGTCACACAGCGTATATTAATCCACAAGCCCAGAGGTGACGCCTCCTGGGTCACCTTATTTAGTCAGACCACTCAGTTCATTGGTCAGTTCATATAGAGTGATTGTCATGCAGCAAGAAGACACATTTTATGGCTAAAGATGGTGTCATCACATAAGCTGTCAAAGTATTCAAAATTTATACTTATGAACAATCGGCTTTCAGAAAAGGCACATGAGTGAGCTCAAGAAATTAGTTCTCAGGGCAGATGTTCCCAATGTAGCAGATTTGCAAAGAATAGTCCTAGTATGAAAATAGGAACAACTTTCTGTGAAACATGGTTTCATCTCACATCTTAGTCCACAAAACTTTCCATGAGAACAGAATCAAGCAAGGGGAAATGAAAAATTGCAGGTCGAAATTTAATTTAGTTAATGAAATTCACAATATAAAATAGATAAAAATAAGCATTACATTTCAACAGTGCCTAAAAACGTATCCTTCTCTTCAAATTGTAGCACCTGTGAAGCATTTTAATTTTATAAAAATGTTGAAGTGTAAATAGGGAATATTACTAACGTATAAAATTATTTCAAAATGTGAAGTAACTAAATCGTTTCTGGTGACTTTCATTGGTAGATGCATAAAGGTCATTTTCTAAACGTTTTCAGTGAAATTGGGATCATCATAAGTGCGCAGCACCACACCTCTTTTCGTGGCTGGTGCACACTTTTAACATGAGCAACGACAGTGTTAGAACAAAACTCTTCAATAAATGCTCATAAGGTTATCTAATTTACATTTAGTTTAGTTAATTCTTCACTTACATCATTATTCAAAAGAAGAATGTCGAATAAAACCTCTATAATACGTCAGTCATCACATTCACATTTCTGTTCCATGTTACACGAATACCATTGCAATTTAGTAAACATGAACCCGTTATGCAAACAATTAATTTTGTCTATTCTACACTCTCCTGCATGCTTTTATGATGCATTAAAAAGTATTTTTATGATCCATTTCTCAAGACTCTTCAAAGCATAGAGAGCACTAATTGTGCACCCTTTGTCATTTTTTTCTCAAAAGTGTCCAAATCCGTTTTGTGTGTCAGTTAAGGGTTTAGAAGTTCAGCTGCTTCATCACAGGCAAACTTACTTCTCACTCTTTGACCTTGTTTTATTAAGTAAACACTCTATGCTTTTTTAACATAATATTTTATTATTTAATATTCGGGTCTATCTTTTCAGGGCTGTCGTTACTGGTGATACTACTACCAATGCTCATTGATTTGTCCAGGAAAGGATAAAAGGCGCATTCACTGTCCAGAATTTGAATGTGGGATCTGCAGGACGCACCATGTTTTCTGCAGCAGATGCATTTAGCTGACCTACAGGCCCAATAATATCAGCGGCTTGCTTCTCTTTCCACCCGCTTTCCACCTCCTTGGCTCACAACTCCCTGTCTATCTAGCCTGATGCCGCCTGTTATCTCCCAGAGGCAACAGCCATGTCAGACACTAACCGCAGGCTGTGGGATTTATACGACATTACTGGAGGCCTCATATTTTGCTGGAAACATGTCACTGCTGTCAAGAATGGACTCGGCGAGCCCTGTATAGATTTACCAGTCACAGCAGTTCGTCGGAGGCAGAGAGGAAGGTTTTGCTCTTCTTAGCACTGTGACAAGACGGTGCACATCACTGGAGGCAGGGAGGAGAATGCTGATCTAACCAGTCCCTGGTACATTTCTATGCAAATATACTGAAAATAGCTAAAAATTGGAGTATGAGAGTGTAATGCAAAACTATAGGCTTTGGGATTGGTGCTTGGTGAAGTATAAATGTGGGGGGCGTGGCTAGCAAGCCAACATGGCGGACGGAGTTTGCTAGAGCTCCGGTGCCGCCGGGGGAATAAATATCCTGCAGCCCACGCTGAGGGGCCGTTTTCACCCGAAAACGGCTGTATCCTAAAGCTAAGACCCCCCGCCTGCTCCGCTGAAAATCCTGGAGGGCTGGCGGCAGGGGATCCGGAGCTACGCCGTGTCTGATTCTGGGGCCTGGCATCACGCTGCAGACCGGGCCTCGAGTGGAGGAAGTGCCCGGAAAGCGGGGAACGGAAGGCGGCGGTACGCCGGAGCCTCCGGGACCGGAAGCGGACCCCCGCAACAAAGACCCTGCCCCTGCAAATGCCGAGAGATGCGGACGGCGCCTTAGGAACCCTGGCGCCAGAAAGGGTGACGGAGACTGAGGACGGTCCTGCGCTGTGGGCTGGGGCTCCGGAGCAAAGGCGCTGAGACCCGACTGCTCTCACCGCCGGCAGTGACTGCCTGCTGGGGTACCCCCCGCCTGGCCTGCTGCACACCCGCAGGGACTGAAGGTGAGGAGCCCGAGGGAGAGAGAGGGGGACCCCTGGGGCCTTGCGCTGGGCGGAGAGCCGGGGTCTCGAGTACCGCTACTGCCCTGACTCTCGGAGAGGGCGGACTGAGAAGGGCAGAGACCCATGGGCTCGGGACCGGACCCTGCTGCGGAGCCCCGACTGCTCGGCTGAGCAGCGGCAGAACTGAGGTGGTGCAGGGCCTACCTCCACGCGGTGGGCCGGAGCCTGGGGCGCCGGCGAAACCTGGGTGACACGAATGATACCCCCGAAGCGCCACTAATGATGCACCACCGGCCAGCCCTCTTATGTCTGCCCTTCGCTTGTACATAACCAGGAATCCAAATGTGGCGGCGCCCACTTGATCCTACTGCCGACCTTGGACCGCCGGAATCAGATTGGTGGAGGGTGAGACATAGCGCCTGAGGGTGGATGACACTGTGGAAGACCTCGACGCCCTTATAATCTGGGCAAGGTGAGAAGCGCCCCCCCCCCCCGAGGAATCACAGAGAACTTTCAGCAGCTACCCCCGGGTGTGAGTGCTAGGAGAGGCCGGCAGAGAGACTGCCGGGGCATAGAGCACACATCGGGCGGCTGAAACTCGCCCTGAGACGCACCCCTGCCGCCAACCGGACTTCTGATGTCTACCATGGTGCGCAAAGGTGTGAAGAATGCGGAGGGCAAGGAGGGAACGATCACGGGACCAATTCTGGACGCGGACCCCGGGGGCTCTGCACCGCTAACACTGACCTCCACCATCTCGGAGAGCCAGCAAGACGACAAGCTGGACCTTATACTTTAAGAGATCAGAGACTCCAGGGCTGTGATGGAGACGCAGATGGGCACCCTCACCACTAACCTTTCCTTGCTTAAGGCAGATCATGAGAAACTAGCGGATAAAGTCAAAGATCAAGGTCTGTCGATAGCTGAACTTGCCCCGGCAGTGGCGGAACACACGGACTCCATCCAATTGATCCAACATCAAGTAAAAACCCTGATGGAACGCGTGGAGGATGCAGAAGGGCGCAATCCACGCAATAACATCCACGTTATTGGCCTGCCGGAACGAAGCGAGGGGTCCCGTCCGGCAGTGTTCATGGAACAATGGTTCAGAGATAACGTTGCCTCTGAGGGTCTGTCACCATTCTTCTGTGTAGAGAGGGCTCATAGGATCCCAACTGGCCAACCAAAACCGGGACAATCACCACGGCCGCTTATTGTCAAAATCCTAAATTACCGGGACAGAGACATGCTGCTAAGCCAGGCCAGAATAAAATCGGTCATACAGTGGGAGAACAAGCGAATATCACTGTACCCGGACTACACCACTCAAGTGCAGAAACAATGGTCCTCCTACTATGAGGTGAAACAGAGACTCCAAAAGGCAAAACTGCGCTATGCCTTATTGTTCCCTGTGCGCCTGAAGGTGATCCATGACAAAAAAACTCATTTTTTTGAAAGCCCCACCGACGTGGAGGAATGGATGGAAGTGATGGAGATTGATGAACATCTGGACCCGACACAGGACTCTACAGACAATGGGTCCAAACAAAGCTCGACTCAGGGGGAGAACAGGAAAGGCGCCCGACGCAATCACCAGGAACAGCGCAAACCGACCGCCCACCAACAGAAGCAAGGACAAGATGATGCAGTGGCAGCGGTGGGCTCCTTCAGAGACGACCGAGAGACAATTAACATGGACACTGAGGATAGCACAATACACTCGGACTCGGACAACAGTATGGTCCTGTTCCCGACTGTGACACCTAGAGCCGCAGACGAACTTATCGACAATGCGCAAGAGTAATACCTCCTATGGATCAGACCTGAGGCTTGAGTACAACTTGATATCCTTTTCTGTATGAACTAGGGGGGCAGCGGGGGTGAGGGAGGGAGGGAACTACGTTTGCTTGGAATATATATGTGGTCCTTATTTTGCTGGCGAACACTATGTGGCCTGGACTCGGGAGGAGAAAGAGACTTAGGTGCGGGGCTCATGAGATGAGGCTCATGCACCTCCTGTGATCCTACGACACATGGCTGCAGCTTGTTGACTGTATCAGTAAGTGGCCACCCCTGTTCCCCACCTCCCCTCCCCTATTCCTCTGCTTCCCCCCCCCCCCTCCATAAGACGTGGCTACATATATCGAACAATTTCGAGAGAACTCTCCCGGCGGCGCCGTTGAGCCGGCGGCTTGACCGAGTATGGCTCTATGGACACGGCAAGTGCTTGGCCGACCCCCCACTAGCGTATGCACCGTTACCTGTTTACTTATGTTTCACAGTTTATGGTTCGGCACAGCAGGGTTTAGAGGCTGCGCCTCCACAGTTGGGGTTTGGGATAGGGAGTGTACTGTCTCCTGGTTGACATTGAAGAATCACTCGTTAGGACATATGGGAACACTCCTTGTGACACCTACAAAGAGTTATGGCTGACGTACAAGGAAAGTATAGGCTGGTCACCTGGAATGTGAGAGGGCTGGGGGCGGTGCAGAAGAGACACAGAGTACATGCTTTCCTGCTTAGACAAAAGGCACATATAGTGTTCCTACAGGAGTCACACATGACACAATCCGAGGCACTCCTACTACGTAAGAAATGGAGGGGTACTATATTCTCTACAACATACTCTGCCTTCTCCAGAGGGGCCACGATATGGGTGCGCCACGGCACTCCGTTTGTGGAACTGGACAGACGAACTGACGAACAAGGACGCTATGTATTAGTGAGGGGCACCCTGGATGGGGAGGTGGTAGTCTTGGGCAGCATCTACGCCCCGAATTTTGACCAAGATATGATCCTTGCTGCAGGGGGCCGGGCATTGGCGGACTGGGTAGACGTCCCTTGGATCTTGGGAGGTGACTGGAACATGATCTTAGATGTGGCCCTTGATAGATCACACCCCCCTCCAGGCGGCGGGAATACATAAACTGTCAGAATCGTTTGGGACATGGCTCCAGGGTTGGCGGTTGGTTGACATCTGGCGCGCACTGCACCCAACACACAAAGAATACTCATGCTACTCCCCTGTGCACAACCTACATACCAGATTAGATAGGTTTGTATGCTCCAACTCTGTCACGACTAGATGCGTCACATCGGATTACCTTGCTAAAACATTTTCAGACCATCGGCCACTAACGCTTGACCTACACTGGGGTAAGGTGCCCTCACCAGTCCCTACCTGGAGACTTAACCCCACACTGCTCGAGGATGGCCCGTTTCGATCACATTTAGCTGCCACCTTAACTGATTACTTCGATATGAACTGGGACTCTGCGTCCTCGAATCTGATTGTGTGGGATGCAATGAAAGCTGTAATACGGGGGGCTGCTATAGGCTGACTAGTGGGAGCCAGACAGGAGATCCATGGTCGCTTATGCGAAGTGGAAAAGCGCTTGCGTGACCTTGAAAATGCGGCAGGGCAGGACCCTGACCGAAAAGCTGATCTACAACAGTGTAATATTGAGCATGCTGAATTGCTGGAAACCCTGAGAGTGATGGACTATGGGGCCTATCTGAAACGCCAACAGGCGGAGGCGGACAGATCCGGTGCTCTGCTTGCCCGGCTGGTTCGGGATGCCCCTGAGAGCCCTACAATAACGACTATCCGGAACGCAGCGGGTGAGCAGGTGCACACACAACTGGGAATTAACACTGTATTTAAGACTCACCTGGAGAACCTCTATGCTCCCCCCTCTGTAGATGCCAGGGACGAAATGACGGAATTCCTGGGTGAGCTAACGCTCCCAGTGCTGGCCCCAGGAATCCAGGAGACCCTAGCTGGTCCTATAACACAGCACGAAATAAAGATAGCAATCCACACACTTAACCGAGGCAAGACCCTGGGCATGGATGGCCTGCCGGGAGAATTTTATCAAACATATGCTGAGGTGCTGGCCCCCGTACTGGAGAAAATATACAACACCGCTTACGAGGTTGGCCATCTCCCGGCTACTACCATGCAGGCCTTGGTGATTTCTATCCCGAAACCCGGTAGGGACACTCAAGATGTAGGTAACTACAGGCCCCTCTCCATGCTCTCCACGGAGTATAAGATCCTTAGTAAGGCTATTGCCATGCAGATCCAACACCACCTCCCTGACCTGATCCATACTGATCAATGTGGCTTCCTCCCAGAGAGGAGCACCTCCCAAAATTCGAGGCGACTCCACGCCCTCATGACAACTACCCCTCACAACTTACCACACACTGGCTGTATAGCCCTGGATCTCCGCCAGGCGTTTGATTCCGTGACGTGGAACTTCATGTTCGAAGTCCTGCATCGCTTTGGTTTCCCGGAGGCCCTTATAAAATGGATCCTTTTATTGTACACAGGTCCGACGGCTAGGGCACGCACGGGAAGACACACATCTGACAGTTATGAAGTCCATAGGGGCACCCGACAGGGCTGCCCACTGTCGCCACTACTGTTTGTGCTGACGCTGGAACCCCTGGCTATTGCGCTCCACAATAGAGCCGAGGAGGAAGGCATACCGGTGGAAGGCACCAACCACATGGTCTCTATATATGCCGACGACATCTTGGTGTTTCTCCGGAACCTGCGTGGGGACCACTCGCTCCTGGCGACTGTCTTCAGACGCTTTGAGACCATATCTGGATTGGCTATAAACCCGGGAAAGTCCCTAGGCTTCTTCTTCCGAGATGGGTAACAGCCCCCCACATACAGTTCGGTACCTATGAAATCCCAGTGGTGCCGAACACGTTTAAATATCTCGGAATACAGGTATACCGGGACCCACTTCACCTTCAAGAGAACGACGACCCACCACCACCAGCAACAGGCCGCCCGCAGAAGCTGGAACAAGATCACAGCAGACCAGCTCGCCACCTCCCTGAGCCAGCACCCTCCTGCCAGCTCAGCGAACCCCAGCCAGGCCGCCGTCAACCTCACGAAGTGGATCAGCATCTGCGCGGACGAGCTCGCCCCGCTGAGGACCCCGCCCAGCAGACCCGGAAGCAAGAAAGCCCCATGGTTCACCGACGAACTCAAGAGCTCCAAGAAGAACTGCAGAGCCCTCGAGAAAGTCTGGAGAAGGGAACCTACACCGGACAACAGGACCTCCTTCAAGCTTGCCACCCGGAAGCACCACCAGCTTATCCGCGCCGCCAAGAAAACAGCATTCAAGGAACGGTTGGACAACAACGCACACAACTGCAAGGAACTCTTCAACATCGTGAAAGAGCTCTCCAACCCCAGCGCAGGAAACAACGACATCACCCCATCACAAGACCTCTGCAACTCCCTCGCTTCATACTTCCACAACAAGATCACGGACATACACAACAGCTTCAACAACCAACCAACGCACACCATGACCGAACAATCACCCCCCACCACCACCCTCCACGCCTGGACCCTGATCAGCACCGAAGACACCATCCGCACGATGAACTCCATCCACTCCGGATCACCGACCGACCCCTGCCCTCACCACGTTTTCAACAAGGCCGACGCTGTCATCGCACCCCACCTGCGAGACATCATCAACACATCATTCGACACCGCCACCTTCCCTGAGAGCTGGAAATACGCCGAACTCAGCGCCTTACTCAAGAAACCAACAGCGGACCCCACCGAACTCAAGAACTACCGCCCCATCTCGCTCCTCCCGTTTCCAGCCAAAGTCATCGAGAAGACCGTCAACAAGCAGATGGCCGCCTTCCTCGAGACGAACGGATCCCTCGACCCCTCACAGTCCGGCTTCCGAGCCAATCACAGCACCGAGACCGCCCTCATCGCCGCCACCGATGACATCCGAGCCCTGATGGACAATGGAGAAACAGCGGCCCTCATCCTCCTAGACCTCTCCGCGGCATTCGACACGGTCTGCCACCGCACCCTAGTACAGCGCCTCAGTAACATCGGAATCCAGGACAAGGCGCTGGAATGGATCATCTCCTTCCTCGACGGAAGGACACAGAGAGTCCGCCTACCACCATACAAATCAGAAGCCTCCGAAGTCATCTGCGGCGTCCCTCAAGGATCATCTCTGAGCCCCACCCTCTTTAACGTCTACATGAGCCCCCTCGCGGCCATCGTACGCAAACACAACCTCAGCATTATCTCCTACGCCGACGACACCCAGCTGATCCTCTCCCTGACCAACGACCCCGCCTCCGCCAGAGCCAACCTGCACGAAGGGATGAAAGAGGTAGCCGAGTGGATGACGACCAGCCGCCTGAAACTGAACTCTGACAAGACGGAGGTCCTCATCCTGGGCTCTTCCCCCTCCGCCTGGGACGACTCCTGGTGGCCTCCAGCCCTGGGCACCGCACCCAAACCAACAGACCATGCACGCAACCTGGGCTTCATCCTGGACTCCTCCCTCTCCATGACCAGGCAAGTCAACAACGTCTCCTCGGCGTGCTTCAACATCCTACGCATGCTACGGAAGATCTTCCGGTGGATCCCCACCGAGACCAGGAAGACCGTCACCCAGGCCCACGTCACCAGCCGGCTGGACTACGGCAACGCCCTCTACGCCGGTACCACCGCCAAGCTCCAGAAGAGACTCCAGAGGATCCAGAACGCCTCAGCCAGACTCATCCTCGACATCCCACGAACCAGCCACATCACCGGACACCTGAGAGACCTTCACTGGCTCCCCGTCAACAAAAGAATCACCTTCCGCCTCCTCACCCACGCACACAAAGCCCTACACGACCAAGGCCCGAGCTACCTCAACAGCCGGATCAACTTCTACGCTCCCAAACGCCACCTCCGATCAGCCAACCACGCCCTCGCCGCCGTCCCCCGCATCCGAAGAGCGACTACAGGAGGAAGGTCCTTCTCCTACCTGGCCGCCAAGACCTGGAACTCCCTCCCGACCGACCTGCGCCTGACCCAAGACCACCTCTCCTTCAGGAAGAAGCTGAAGACCTGGCTGTTCGAGCAGTAGCGGCACCCCCCCCCCCCCCCCAGCGCCTTGAGACCCTACGGGTATGTAGCGCGCTCTATAAGTGTCACTGATTGATTGATTGATTGACCCGGAGGTCCAAATTGACGGTAATATCCGTAAGGCCATTACTGGCCTACGAGGTAGCATAGGCTTCTGGACGTCCCTACCCCTATCAGTAATGCGACGAGTGGCGGTCTCGAAGATGGTCCTGCTCCCCCGCATACTGTATTATTTTGTAAACCTGCCGGTCCTGCTCCCGCGACAAATTTTCACCACACTAAATACATTACTGATCAACCTCATATGGGGCTCGGGGAGAAGACGTATCAGTCTTAAAAAACTGCAACTGAACACCAGACAGGGAGGCCTGGGCGTACCGGACCTACGAAGTTACTACTATGCCAGCCAGCTCCAATGGTTGACCCGATGGGTAGCGGGCAGGGGTTTACATGAGATCGCTTACACAACGGACAAATTAGCACGTGGAGAACTCCACTCCCTTCTCTTGCCCAATGCTAGGATCCCCAGAGACTGCCACCCCTCCTGCATGTGGCTCTGACTTGTTGGAAGAAAGCACTGTCATACACGGCTAGGACCTCTCCATACGCAGACAATATACCCCTACTAGGGCTCCCGACACCACAGGGGACCCTAACACAGCACAGACTACGTTCCTGGATGGAGGCCGGGGGGACAGGTTGGGAGACCTGTTCGGTGACGACACCATGCAGGATCACGCTTCGTTTGTGCAAGCCACGGGAGCGCCTTCATGCTTATACCTAGTACACGCCTCGGTGAAGCACTACGTACAGCGAGCTTGGGCCCCAGAACAACATGAATTAGTGCACATCCTACATTATATGGGCACGGGGAGACACCTGGTGAAATGGCTGTATGTCGGTATCAGAGAACATGTGACGTCGCCGATCACTACACTTAGGGAGACCTGGACTGCAGACTCGGGAGAAAACATAACGGACGGGGAATGGAAAATTATTCCAGGCCATCATAGAAGGGTATCTAGGAATGTTAAGTTTCAGTTCATACAGGCCATGATTCTCCATAGAGCTTACCTTACGCCCCAGAGACTCCATAGGATGTTTCCTGCCACTGCACACTGCTGCCCGAGATGTCAACAAGATGAGGCACATATTCTTCACATGCTATGGACATGCCCGAAGTTACATACTTACTGGGAGACGATCAAACACACGCTACACTCCATAACAACACTCTGGATCCCTGAGGGGGCATTACCCTGCCTAATAGGGAACAGGAAACGGCCCAAAACATGCAAGGCACAACTGAAATTTACGGACCTGGCACTCGTGTTGGCGATCAGGGTGCTCACTATGAGATGGAAATCGCCCAGGGCCCCGCAGATAGAAATGTGGCGAGGCGACTTGCTGAAATGGGGCAAAGCTGAATCCGCAGCGCTGCGGGAGGAGGAGGGCAAGGGTCTTCGCAAATACCCTATAGCACAGGAATGGGACTTAATGATGATCGAACTGGAAGAGGCAGACCTGGACAGTTCGGGAGACCCGGTGGGGTGAACACACACATATAGCAGGGGGCGGCCGAGGCTCACGGACACCAATGCCACTCACAAGAGCTAGACCAGACCTAGAGCCTTTAACAAGTTCCAGATAGACTGAGACACCTTGGCCCGAAATGTAGAGTGTACAAGAGAGAATGACCAGGAGACAGGGGGTGGGCGGGCGGGGAGGGAGGGGCAGTTGGGGTTTAGCACTTATGCAAGTCATGATTATGGTGTTTACGGATCATAAATGGGAAACATCCGGGGACTGCTATGACAAACGACTCATGATTGAAATGATATGCCCCCAAAAGTTTATGGTTAAGAAAATGGAAAAGACTGCTGTGTGATATGATGAGAAAAAGTACAGAAATGTATAACATCCTGTAACAGTCACGAATAAAGAGTTTTAAAAAAAAAAGTATAAATGTGTGACGTTTGGAATTCAGCAGTTGTCCAATAGGCGCACCCTTATTAGACAATATCCCCGATTAATGGTGCGTCAATTTTAAAAGGTTCCTCTCCTTACTATGTCAAGATGGAGAAATGCATTTGCATGTATTGCTCATGGACACTTCAAGCTCAGTGCACTGAAAGAGGAGCAATGCATGCTTTTTATCCAAAGTACAACAAATGTTCACCCATGGACGAAGGCAGCTGAGAGGCTGGCCCCACTGAAGCAATGTTGACTCAGTGACTGATTCCTATAATTCCAGACATTATTATGTAAAAGAGCTTTTTCACTTTCTGCTTTCCACCTATCATTAACCTAACACAAGGCGGCCTTCATAGAGAGAGCCTGGTTCTTATGTCCCAGGCATTCAACTTAAATACCTCTGCATAGGTTTGCCAAGAGTGTGTGTCTTCATATTTTCTGCAGGCTGACTCTCAGCCTCTAACTGCTATCAAAATAAAAAGATTATCAACAGGTTATAGAGTTAGATATTCTCAGAGCATCACATTGTAAAAACAAAAATGTAGGAACCAGTTTGGCTGAACTTTGCAACATCTGCTGCAACCCAAACTATAGGAAAATTCAAGCATATTTTATATATTAAATACAATGAAAGGACCAAATCAAAAAAGTCAAATTATAAACATCAGAAACACCAAATATAATTGTCCATTCATATGCACACATCAATCTGTTGATACACCCACACAATATTGCACAAATACATCGGCACTTGTGTGCATGCTCCCTGCATGTGTAGCATCTCACTGCATGTGAATCTGTGGTAAATAAAATTACCGGGACTATTTTTCTATACATTAAATGACAATAAGGATAGCTCAATAAATGAGAGGCAGAGTCCGTGGTATCTGAGTCATACGGGCTTTAATTAAGTGGTCGAGTCACTGGACATCGGGTTCCATCACCACTAGGGTTCAGGAAGGGATATTCAACGTTTTATTAACATCACACAATATATATAGTAAAACTGAACAGTTGCATTGAATACAGTAGGCGTAACAAGTGAAAAGAGAGAGATAAGAACATATGGGCGTAAAAGAAGGCGTGTAATAGGGCGTACACGGAGGTGTGTGCTGGAGGCGTCACAGAAGTGTCATAGGTGGGTGGATGCATAGAGAAATTCTGCAGGGTCAGCAGAAACCTTTACCATGGATGCGTGCGCAACTGAACATGACGTATATGAACGTGTAACTGGGGAGAGCTGGGGGACTTGACTTTAGCACTAGTAGAGGAGTCTGGTGTCTGGGATGTCAGAACGACCTGCACCTATAGCATATCTGATATCTTGTGTTTGGAGGATGTGTTGTCTGAAGCAAAAGGTCTCTCGGGCAGAGGCCGTTCATCACTGAATGCTAGTGGGTGCATACATGTCTTCGTGCAATGCGCGGGGCCATGGGCCTACTATGGCAACGGGTGCAGTAAATTACTTGTAAGGAGACAGGAAGGCAGGGCCCTTTGCTCTGCAGCCGGGAATATGTTTACCTATTTCACTAAGCTGGAATGTGTTTTTGCGGAGGCTGAGCAGATAACTGTAGGCAAAATACCGTCTTGGCAGGCAGGCCAGGCCGAGCCGGGCACCGCTCGGCTGGGCAGGAAGTAAGGTAGAGGTCAGGGATGCATACCTAAACTGCAGCTTTCTGAGACAGAAGAGGCTCGGAGCCTCAATTAAGGGCCTGGCTCGACTGAGCCAGAAAAACGTGGAAAACGTGTACTTTGCAATATTTAAAAGTGCACCAGGTAAATGCATTGGAAACGTAGGCCCTAATGCAGAATCAGTACTTTATACATGGAGGGCTTACTAACTGACATGCTAACATTGGACGGAAATGCAGAGGCATTATCATGGCGGGCACGGGAAGGGAATTACATGGCATACATGGGACATATGTACATGAATAGGGTGCGAGGGGGGGGGACACACTGGATACCTGAACATTTCTATTTCCTCATTCCCTCCTTGGCCCCTACTGCGCCCTTTAGGATATATCTATTTTCATGAGACCATCTATTTGTTCGTATAACCTCATTTGCTCATCTTTTTTCATTCGGGCTCGGGAACGTGAACGTGGATGGGGAATACAAGACGTGGCGCACAAGCCACAAATTGCTGGCCCATATTGCAGACAGAATACTATAAGGAATACTAGTCCTAGGAATGACAGTACTTTCCATCCCCAGGCTGATATCACACTCCAGAGCCAACCGGACCAAGTCCAGGTGCCTGGATTCTGGTGTATCTGGTGAGCTATTTTATGAAGCCTTGTTATTGCTGAATACACTGATAGTGCGTTATTAGGAATGAAAATACAACAACTGGAGCCGATCACTCTACAAGCTCCGCCCCTAACGGCCAGGATGACGTCAAGAACAAGGCGATTTTGAAGAACAACAAGTCTCATAGCAGACTGCTCTTCGGTTAAGTTACCTAGGGCAGAAGTAGTTTCATTCACTACTGCTTCAAGGGTTCTGGTCAACCTGCGTATTAATTTACTATTTTGGATGGGACCTATGAAGAAAAAGAAACCTTTATTGAAATCCGTATATTTTTCCAATGTAGTCTCAGTCTGGTCGACAATTGGGGACTCAATCTCCCTCTTATGTCTTATATGCACAAGATGGGTATCTCGATGATAATTGGATGGGGCTAGAAAAACGGGTGGCAGTAGGAACGCAATATAACATGTTCCACCCCAATCTAATGGCAGACGTACATAAGCTGTCTGACCACAAATAAAATAGGAATGACGGGAAGCTTTGAAAGTAGACTTTCCTTTATCACTGAATTCAACCACAGTATTACAATCACTGTGTCCTAGATGTACTGAACCATTCTTCCTAACGCATAATTCACCTTTTACTGGTAAAACTGTTATAAACGGCAAGTCCGAATTAGTCTCGGACTGAACGTTCAGAATCATGAGGTTGAGGGTAAAATTTCCTAATCCATACACTTCATTTTCTAGATCGGTCCCTGTCCTTTGGGGAAGACCGTCTTTGTCTGGGAAACAGGCTTTATTCATAGCTGTATTCAGGTCTCCCCATATCCAATTGCTCTGGGAAACTGTGGACTTACTGCCTAGTGAGGACATTAATGCCAACCAAGCTCCGCACGAACCATTATGTGTAAACGGATAGGGAAAGAGGGGCAGAGCTCCCTTCATTTTCTGGTAAGGTGGGAGTCGGCCACATACCCAGCAATTCGTGACATTGCTGGTCTGGTGAGAATGGTGTAACATACGGATAAAAGTGTTGTTGCGCAGTGCAAGTCGATAGGATAGTTTGTGAGGGGGCAGGTCACTGAATGTGTGTTCTACGGTGTCATTAAAGGAAGAATGTACATGTGAACCAAGCGGAGGAAAGAAAACATGTAACGTCCAGCTTATACATATGATCGTAATACTCAGAAAAAACATAAAAAGCAATGTAACGATGCATCTATTACGTAGATTTTTACAGTATTTCATTTTCATTATTTCCTGTCTATCTCTCTCACTATTTGGGTCTATCTCATACATGTCAGAAAACCTTTCAAACCTCTTCACCCGAGGGGGACTTAAACAATTAAACGCTGTCTGACTTACTAGACCGTAACTTGGCTTTATACTGCGGAGTTTTCTCTAACAGAGGGAGTTTAGTGTCAGTATCAGAATCAGGGCAGTCCTTGGGAAATGTCTCTGGACACAGTCCATGGAATCTTTTTATGTGGCTGGAATGAAGCCAGCCTTTCCTTCCCTCTACTTTCACTGCGGTCCTCGTGCTCCTCAACACCAGCTTCGGCTCCCGCCACCTGGGCTCCAGAGGGCTTGAGCGGTCGAAGTTCCTTATACAAACGAGATCCCCCGGAACGATTTCATGCGGTTTCACTTGGGTGTTGTCCGGGAAAGCAGCCGCGACCTGTGAACGACAAGAAAGTAGTGCAGACATCAAGGAAGTCAGGTAATCTGTCAGCATATTACTATCAACATCGGTGATCTTGCGTGGCATAGGCGTACCCCACATATTTGGGGGTCGACCGAAGACAACCTCATAAGGAGATAATCCGGTTCTGGAATGAGCTACCATACGCATGTAAAAGAGGGCAACCGGCAGGGCTACCATCCAATCTACACCTTTTTCTGCACAGACCTTCGCTAACCGTGTTTTCAGAGTCTGATTGTGTCTCTCAACGAGACCAGCTGCTTCGGGGTGTCGTACGCAGTGAAATTTCCACTGGTACCCTAACAGGAGTGATACCTATTTCATGAGCTCGGACGAGAATGGCTGTCCATTATCTGAGTACATGACACGGGGCAAACCGTATCGCGGGAAAAATTCACGAACCAACTGCTTGGCAGTGGTCACGGCAGTGTAATCTGGAACTGGATAAGCTTCTGTCCATCTGGATAGGGCACATACAACTACGAGGACATACTTAAATCCTCGACATCGATCCATCTGGATATAATCCATCTGGAGGACTTCAAAAGGGTGGTCAGGAGGATGAAATCCACCTTGTTCCACAGGAATACCTTTGCCTGGATTGAACTGACAACAGATCATGCAGGTACGAACTTTCTGTTTTGCTGCTGCACGTAAATGTTTGTTGAACCAAATGTTCTGTATACTGTCTAACATAGCTTTTTCTCCCAAGTGTGCCGGACTATGTGCTGTATTAATGATAACTTGAACCATAGAGTCGGGGAGAAACCATGTGGCTTTCCCCTTGGTCATCCATCCCTGATCTGTCTGGACCCCTCCTTGTTCAGTCCATTTCTTGATTTCGTCTGGAGTAGCATGTGTCTGTATGTCGAGTACATCTTGTGTGGGATCCCTAACTGTCATGCAATTCATCAGTGATGGTACTTCGGTCTTTGTCGTGTCAGCTGGAATGTCTGTATGAGTCTGAGCTGTAAGCTTGGCTGTTCGATCTGCCAAGTCGTTACCCTGGGAAATGGTGTCAGTAACTTTCGTATGTGCTTTGCACTTCATGATGGCTATGGCTGTAGGCAAGTGTATTGCGTCTAACAGAGCTTGAATGAGGGGACCATGCTGTATCTTGGCTCCATGAGAAGTCATAAAACCTCTCTCTTGCCAGAGGACTCCGAAGTCGTGAACGACTCCGAATGCGTACCGTGAATCTGTACATATGTTTACTTTCAGGTTCTTGGCTCGTATGCAGGCTTGGGTCAGAGCGATGAGCTCTGCTGCTTGGGCAGACAGGGTGTCAATACGATGTGTTTCTATGACTTCAGTTTCAGTGGTCACTGCATATGCGGCCACTAACTCTCCTGTACTTGTTCTCATACACGAACCATCCACATAAAGTGTCAGGTCTGGGTCAGGTAATGCAATGTCTGTCAAGTCTTGTCTTGGCTTCGTCATGGTGTTAATGACTTCCACACAGTCATGTGGTGTAAGGTCTGCTGTAATCGAGGGTAACAGAGTAGCAGGGTTTAATATGTTGCAACGTCTGATCTCTATGTGTGGCTGAAACAGTGTCAGTTCATATCCTGTCAGTCGTGCTATGGTCAAGTGCTGAGTCTGTGTCCTGTTTAAGAGAACTTCCACGGAGTGTGGAACCTGTACTGTCAGGGGATGTCCTAACACTATGGAGTCGCTTTGTCTGATAGCTAGAGCTGTTGCTGCAACTGATTTTAGGCACGCAGGCAAGGCCTGGGCTACTGGATCCAATGTACTAGAAAAATAAGCACAAGGCTTGTGTTTTCCTGCTTGATCTTGTGTAAGAACTGATAATGCTGTGCCATCGCGTTCCGTGACAAAAAGTGTAAAGGGTTTGCTGTAACATGGTGTCGCTAAAACAGGTGCTTGACATAGGGCTTTCTTCAATTCGTCAAAAACAAGTGTATGTTCCTGAGTCCAAGGGAGGACAGTCGACGTCGCTGCCTCCTGGGTTGTCAACTGTATGAGTGGTTTGGCTAGATATGCGTACTGGGGAATCCATTGTCTACAGTAAGAAGTGAGGCCAATGAAGGCCCGTACTTTCTTTTGTGTCTTGGGCTGTGGAAGATGCGCAATTAACTGGATACGATCAGGTGTCAGCTGTCTACCCCTCTTGGACAGCAAGTGTCCAAGGTAAACCACTTGCTGGGCACAGAATTGTAGCTTTGAGGGGGACACTTTATGCCCCTTCTCGGCCAGGAAATACAAGACTGTCAGTGATGCACGTTCGCAGTCACGTTCTGTTCGTGCTGTGATCAATAGATCATCAACGTACTGGAGCAGGGCAGTGTCAGTAGGCATGTGAATACTGTCTAGTTGTCGTTTCAGTGCTTGACTGTAAATACTAGGGCTTTCTGTGAACCCTTGAGGAGCTCTTGCAAATTTGAAGCTTCGGCCATTTAAACAGAATCCGAAAAGATACTGGCTTTCCGGATGGATGGGAACACTAAAGAAGGCGTTCTTGAGATCAATTACAGTGAAGAACGCAGCTTCGGAATCAATGGCAGTCAATAGGGAGGAAATGTCTGGGACCACTGGGTACTGGGGTATGATGCATTTGTTTAGTTCTCGAAGGTCGATCACCAGTCTGTAGACCGGTGGTGCATTCGGGTCAGTTCGTTTAAGAATCGGGATGATAGGAGAATTACACACATTGGAGTCAGTTTCTACAACCACTCCTTGAGCAATGAGTTCGTCAATAATTTTCAGTAAGGCCGCTACAGCCTCAGGTGGTAACTTGTATTGTCGAATTCGGGGCAGTACAACTCCTTGTTTAAGAGTGACACGGTATGGTGTAATGTGCATGCAACCTACATAAGTTGGACCTTGCGCCCATAAATGCTGTGGTACATTCTGCAATCTTGGATCAAAATCTCTTAACACATAATGTCCTTTAAAATCACGTAAAAACAATCTCACTCCTTCCGGAGAACAACAAATCACTGCTCCTAGTTCTTTCAATGTTTTTATACCAAGCAAGTTTTCTGGACATGATTTCGTAAGTAACAAGTCTGTAGTGCGAGACAATGGACCAACTTCTAGGGAAACTGGCTTTGACACCTCGTTAACAATAGGCTTTCCTGAAAATCCCATGGAAACATTTCTTGAGCCTGAGAGGGGTGCCCCTGGAACCTCGTCATGACTGATGGTAGTTCTGCTCGCCCCTGTGTCAATCAAAAATGTTCTGTCTTTCCCTAATACCTGACTATGTACATAGGGACCCTCTTGATCTACAGGAACCTCGATAAGGGGCAAGCCAACCTCCCTCTCTAGGCTGTTTCATGAATACTGTTGATAATCTGGATAATCTGACTGAGCATACTGGTACATTTGCTGTGTAACTTGTTGTGTGGCAGCTATGGGCTGGGGTACGGCTACTGTCTGTTGGGCATTCTGAGGAGGTTGTGTGTTCTGCGGAACATGTTCCTGTCTTGGAGGACGCGGTCTTTCTTCTGTCTTACCTGTAGCTATATTGTGTTTCAGAACGGCACATTCATTTATATAGTGACCTGGCTGTTTACAGTAATTGCACGTCCCTTTTACAGCAGCTGCAGAATGACCGGTCGGTGCCGTACCCCTCTTCTGACCATCAGCTGGGACAGACTGAGCAACTAGTACTTTCATTTTCGTGTCTTTCATGCGTCTCTTTTCGTGTTCTTGCTCCTCTCTAATTCGGTTCTGCTGGTACTGTAACATTTGTAACATTTGGGAAGGGGTATTAGCTTGCCAGGTACTCTCAACCTTTAGTACTCTATTTTTAACTTGTGGTAAGGAATTCTCTACTAATTTGGTCACAAAAAGATGTGGTTATGATTCACTACTTGTTTTTAGCCCGCTATTAATAATGAAACATTTCTCGAATCTGGAATAAAAATCACTAGTGTCTTCGTCTTGTTTCAGTTTGCAGGCTGAGATAGCATCCCAGTCTTCCTTTTTAGTAGCTAGTAATCTTGGCAAAACCTGTATTAATAACTCGGGCAATGCTCTGGCTTTTTCCCCGAGACCAGTACCAGGGACTCGTGTATTATCTTCATTTTCTAATTCTGCCCAGTCAATCTTTTTCTCTCCCACCTCCCACTCCTTTTCTTTAAGTTTTTCGTAAATGCCGGCTGGCAACAGTACCTTTAACATTTTAATGATATCGGGATACGTATACTCCCCCATGCGGAGCATATCTTTTAATTCACGGTGGAACCCTCCCGGATCTTTATCGTGACAGGGCACTAATTTTTTCATTTCCAATAGTTCTATTTTCGTTAAGGGGGTGTAAACAAATACTCGTTCGAGCTCACCACCTGTTGTCCGGACGGGATGAACTTCTCGTAAGGGATTCTGTCTGTCTATGTAAAATGTTTTCCTTACTGGGGGTGGAACAGGAACGAAATGTGGAGTCAGGAAAGTCCTGTATTTGTGTCGCTGTTCTAGAATGACATTAATTAAATCGGTACCTAGGCCTCTCCATCTATTTAGGAGTAACTCTTCCAATATATTATATAGGGGACCTGGATCAGAATGCTGACTTTCGTACAGTGTAATGAGATGTTGGATCATGTACATACCAACTAGTCGCTGTTCGTCTGGGGAAAGATTCAAAAATGTTTGCGCCACTACGTCATCTTTATATATGGTAGAATTGCTAGCCCATTGAACTGCTGACCGGGCTAGTTCCTGTTCATGCATGGTACTAAGCTCACTGTAACCTATTCGTTGTTTCAGTACTTTATCAGTGGCTTGGAATAGATGCTCAAGAGAACATTGTTCTGGTATGGGAGAAAGAAAACTTTTCTTACATTCTGGGCGTATGGGTTTGTCAAAGGGTCTCGCCCTACCTACGTACGCTATTCTATTTGGGTTCTCAGTTTCTATATCATCGTCTTCTGAGACTTCATCCTCTTTCTCGGTTTCGTTCTCGTTGGCCCGTTCTTTCTCACGTATGTCTAGAATTTCCTTACGGATTTTCCTGTACATTGCCTCTATACTACTTTGTTTATCATGCTTTCCGACCGCTATGTTATCACTCCAATTTAACATACGTTTAGTTACTTCTCTGTGTGGTTGATCTTGTTCCCTGATCAAACAATTTATCAAGAACTGTAAAACCATGCGTTGAGTTACCACCTTTCTGTGTGCCATGGCCTCCTGTATACTTTCTGGTCCCTCCCCCGTTCTAATGAAGTGATATATCTTGTCTAATTTCTCTTTCATGCCTGGTAAAGTGATCAAATAATCTGTAACGCGCCTTAATCGTAGTGAGTGTAAGACCAATGAGTCCTCACCCGGTACTGGATCATATATACAATCAGTAAGGTTCTTTCTAAGGGTTGCGTATGTTGCCTTTGGCGTTTGTTCCAGTGCTAAATCTCGTAATGATATTCGTTTTACTTGAGGAGGGGTGGAGAAACCCCCTCCCGCGGCTCCTATATGTGAGCCACCGGGGCTTGCAGGGTGCACTGGCACTGGACATATTGGTGCTGGTAAAGTAGGTGTAGGTAAAGTAGGTTGGTCCTGGGTTACAGGTGGATTAAAAGGATTGCCAGGACCAGTGGCAGGAGGAACAGTGGGGGGAATCGTGTCATTAACAGGGTTGTGAGGATGAATATTTGGAGGAGGATTTGTATTGGCATACTCTGGGACAGTGTCATCTAAGTAGGAAGAAAGGAAAATTTCCGCTGCGGTCTGTTTATGACGAAGCTTAGTCGGGACCAATGGTGGCGGTAATTTACGGGGTACTTCCGGGGTCACTTTAGGTAGGCCCTCGGCAAGAACGGGATACATGTCTTTAATAAGGGCATTTCTTTGTCGGTCTAATTGTTCTGTTTTAACTCGTTCACCTTCTTCTAGTAGTTCTTTTTCTTGGGCTTTTTCTGATGCTTCTCTACTTTTCTCTGCTTTCTTAATTTCTTTCTCTGCTCTTCTATGCGCTTCTTTACGCCATAATTCTATGGCATCTTTCTGGGATTGTCTGGCTTTCTTTTTCCACAATGCTTCCTCTACTCTCATGATGCAATCAGCATCCCATGTCCCTGAGACAGGCCATCTATATTTCTCTTCCAGATCTTTGGTGTAGTCAACCCATAAGTCTAAGTACAGTATGGCATCTAAGCCATGCTTATGGTACATAAGATGTCCGGGAGTGTCCCTAGGCGGGACGGGAACTGCTTCTTCGAGTATCCCTTTCCTGGTTCCTATCTGACGTAATTTCGAAAACAGCGGCATATTTGAACTTACTTGAACGTGAACACAATGAACGCAGTAATGAATTGCAAACAATCATTCATACCACGACATTAAACACATTAAAAACATTTCGGACAGATACTATCTGGTACATAGAAAAACATAATTCTGAAAATCTCGAGAGACAATACTAGAATACTGAATTACTGGATGCACTGCTAAAACAGTACAGACATACCGGTCCCATAAAGAGACACGTCATACCGTATCCACCTAAGTGAACACGTCTGGACCGGGTCTGCGTACCCAGACCCGTCTTGACCGGGCACAAATTAATGAACCCGTCTAGATGCGTTCCCAACAACGGTACTCACCGGGAAGCAAAACTGAAGGCCTCGGAAACTCGACACTGGACTGGACTGGACTGCTACGGCGTCTGGCTGCTACGCATGCGCTTCGGAACAGGTGGGCCTCCGGATACCTCGGACCTTGCTCTCTCGGCTTGGGCTCTGGTCGGGACTCTCCGCATTCCTCACCGCCTCGTCTGGATGCTAGATCGCAGTCTCCGTCTCCTCCGTGGGCCTGAGGGAGTTAGCAGGAAAACCCGCGAGTGTGCACAGAAAGGGGTCCGTCACGGCTGTAGAAGGGGTCAGGGGCCTGCGTTACATCGCCGGCGCGTGGGGAAGGGGAGGGGTCCCTATTCGGGCGCCAGATTATGTGGTAAATAAAATTACCGGGACTATTTTTCTATACATTAAATGGCAATAAGGATAGCTCAATAAATGAGAGGCAGAGTCCGTGGTATCTGAGTCATACGGGCTTTAATTAAGTGGCTCGAGTCACTGGACATCGGGTTCCATCACCACTAGGGTTCAAGAAGGGATATTCAACGTTTTATTAACATCACACATTATATATAGTAAAACTGAACAGTTGCATTGAATACAGTAGGCGTAACAAGTGAAAAGAGAGAGATAAGAACATATGGGCGTAAAAGAAGGCGTGTAATAGGGCGTACACGGAGGTGTGTGCTGGAGGCGTCACAGAAGTGTCATAGGTGGGTGGATGCATAGAGAAATTCTGCAGGGTCAGCAGAAACCTTTGAAAAGAAAAGGAGAGAACCCTGCCTCCAGATATACAGGCCCTAATTAGAGGGTCCCGAAGATATACATAAAGGGGTGATTAACCTAGGGCTTGACACTGAACATCACAATTACATGGTCAAATCAAGTAGGCTAAACAATTCATATTGAAAAATATATATTTATTATTTTTTGTTTTCTGATCACACAGATATAAAAAGTTTCTTCTTTTTTTAATATGTCAATAGTGCATATATTCCATAAATAACACAAACAAATATATAAAGACAGAAGACATAGGGGAAATTTGTCCTACCCAGTAACGGCCAATTTTTCACAAACACCATATCATTCACACTCATTCCTCACTCTAGCTAAACAAGTACCATACTTCATTCATTCCATCAATCAGTTTTTCTACTCCTTGCGAATACAGCACAATGATGGTTCCTGTGCTGAATATGTCAAGATGTTAATCCAGATAGATGGTTTTGACTACGGGTCCTGGTGTAGTATGGACAATAACTGTATTTCTGGAGACACACGCCGACGCGCGTTTCGGTGACAAGCCAATAAGGCAGCACCTTCGTCAGGGCAAGGGGCAGTATACTGGGGCGGGCAAAATGATAAAATTCTGCAAAATAATGAGTAAAACATACATTTTACTTTCATATATGTATACATATTTTTCATATTACAGTACAAGTTCGTCATTCAACATTCATCTTTCTAAAAAAGATTATAGTTAATTTCAGACATTTAAAGAGACTTTAGCCTATTTTTATGTACATTTGATAAACATTGGAGAAAAGCTCCTATATCTGACCGTATATTGTCATGCAGTGTCAAACCTTCTAGAAACACTCCCTAGGAAAGATTCCCCAACAGGTGGAATCTAAAAAGGCATCATGATAGCCTTGACTGTATGGACCAAAGACAACATTCAATACCACATAGATTCCTTACTCATACGTAAGTCTATACATTTCAAGACACTTCATAGTCTCTCTCAGCACTCCTCTCTTTTGTACACGCATGATTATGTAGTATGGACCAAGGACAAAGTCCAAAGTCAACAGACAGTTAAACTAGTCATTATATGTTAATATACCTCCCAGCTAGGACAAGATGGTATAGTCTGACCATGCCCACAGTTGTTTAATTATTTCTAAGTTCTTCACTTCTTTGTTTCATCTGAATTAGGTTTTAGAATTAAAGAATATCGGGCATCAGGCATTCATTTTAATTATCTATAGGGTTCTCTCTTCTTTATTTTACCTGGTTTTAGTTTTTTACTCAAAAGTTTCAAGCGTTAGACGACTTCTTGGCAAGTGGGTGGTCGCCGATACCGCTAGTAGTATGGAAAGCCAGGCTTCAGGCTGTTTAGATTCTGTTCGGGGAATGATAAGATTACCTCTTCTATACATATTCCAGGATTAATTTTACACAGATCAGATTTTTTTAGTTAGCCCCTTATCCTTTATCAATGCTCATAGCCATAGGGTAACAAGGCGATCTTTCAGATGTCCCACCCTGCTGCTCTCCTACTTACGGGGGTCGTATTTACCAAGTTAGAATACTTCAAAAGAGCTTATTGTAGTCTGACAGAACTAGTACTATATGATTTAAGAGATACCTACCACATTCGGTCGGTACCCCAGCGTGTTGTTTTAGTACCCTTTTCCTTTTCAGGCAATCATACGGGGTCTGAGTGATAATAGACAGCAATGAAGCCTGTCAAAGAAAGTGAGGCTACATCAATGACATTTCTTTGCCAGGACAATAGTTAATTTTTCTTCCTTTGGGGAGACAACATTTCTAAATAGGTTCATTAAACCCACGTCTCACTGTTTACCGAGCTATAGTGGCTACCAATACGTACCGGGGATTTTTTAGCTCGTAAGGCTCGTAGGGATCAAGTTCTCCTTTTTGATAATAAAACCAGCACAAAATGGTACATTTGCCTCTAGCGTTCCTACAAAATAAAGATGGCATTTTAGTAGGGCTACAGAGCCCAACTCCTACATTTCAACGTTACATATCTATTTCCTAACGTAGTTTTACCTTTCAAAAACAGAGGTCTTTTTTGTTCTTAACAGGGGGTTCCAGTGGTGCTGTACTATGTCATTTTTCTAATGGCGCTATGCGAAGTAGTCCCAAGAAGGATCAAGCTGCCTCAGTGATCTATTTGGCTGCAGCGGTACCTGGAAAGCGGGGACATATAGAACGCTTTCCAGGTACCGCTGCAGCCAAATAGATCACTGAGGCAGCTTGATCCTTCTTGGGACTACTTCGCATAGCGCCATTAGAAAAATGACATAGTACAGCACCACTGGAACCCCCTGTTAAGAACAAAAAAGACCTCTGTTTTTGAAAGGTAAAACTACGTTAGGAAATAGATATGTAACGTTGAAATGTAGGAGTTGGGCTCTGTAGCCCTACTAAAATGCCATCTTTATTTTGTAGGAACGCTAGAGGCAAATGTACCATTTTGTGCTGGTTTTATTATCAAAAAGGAGAACTTGATCCCTACGAGCCTTACGAGCTAAAAAATCCCCGGTACGTATTGGTAGCCACTATAGCTCGGTAAACAGTGAGACGTGGGTTTAATGAACCTATTTAGAAATGTTGTCTCCCCAAAGGAAGAAAAATTAACTATTGTCCTGGCAAAGAAATGTCATTGATGTAGCCTCACTTTCTTTGACAGGCTTCATTGCTGTCTATTATCACTCAGACCCCGTATGATTGCCTGATAAGGAAAAGGGTACTAAAACAACACGCTGGGGTACCGACCGAATGTGGTAGGTATCTCTTAAATCATATAGTACTAGTTCTGTCAGACTACAATAAGCTCTTTTGAAGTATTCTAACTTGGTAAATACGACCCCCGTAAGTAGGAGAGCAGCAGGGTGGGACATCTGAAAGATCGCCTTGTTACCCGATGGCTATGAGCATTGATAAAGGATAAGGGGCTAACTAAAAAAAAATCTGATCTGTGTAAAATTAATCCTGGAATATGTATAGAAGAGGTAATCTTATCATTCCCCTAACAGAATCTAAACAGCCTGAAGCCTGGCTTTCCATACTACTAGCGGTATCGGCGACCACCCACTTGCCAAGAAGTCGTCTAACGCTTGAAATTTTTGAGTAAAAAACTAAAACCAGGTAAAATAAAGAAGAGAGAACCCTATAGATAATTAAAATGAATGCCTGATGCCCGATATTCTTTAATTCTAAAACCTAATTCAGATGAAACAAAGAAGTGAAGAACTTAGAAATAATTAAACAACTGTGGGCATGGTCAGACTATACCATCTTGTCCTAGCTGGGAGGTATATTAACATATAATGACTAGTTTAACTGTCTGTTGACTTTGGACGTTGTCCTTGGTCCATACTACATAATCATGCGTGTACAAAAGAGAGGAGTGCTGAGAGAGACTATGAAGTGTCTTGAAATGTATAGACTTACGTATGAGTAAGGAATCTATGTGGTATTGAATGTTGTCTTTGGTCCATACAGTCAAGGCTATCATGATGCCTTTTTAGATTCCACCTGTTGGGGAATCTTTCCTAGGGAGTGTTTCTAGAAGGTTTGACACTGCATGACAATATACGGTCAGATATAGGAGCTTTTCTCCAATGTTTATCAAATGTACATAAAAATAGGCTAAAGTCTCTTTAAATGTCTGAAATTAACTATAATCTTTTTTAGAAAGATGAATGTTGAATGACGAACTTGTACTGTAATATGAAAAATATGTATACATATATGAAAGTAAAATGTATGTTTTACTCATTATTTTGCAGAATTTTATCATTTTGCCCGCCCCAGTATACTGCCCCTTGCCCTGACGAAGGTGCTGCCTTATTGGCTTGTCACCGAAACGCGCGTCGGCGTATGTCTCCAGAAATACAGTTATTGTCCATACTACACCAGGACCCGTAGTCAAAACCATCTATCTGGATTAACATCTTGACATATTCAGCACAGGAACCATCATTGTGCTGTATTCGCAAGGAGTAGAAAAACTGATTGATGGAATGAATGATGTATGGTACTTGTTTAGCTAGAGTGAGGAATGAGTGTGAATGATATGGTGTTTGTGAAAAATTGGCCGTTACTGGGTAGGACAAATTTCCCCTATGTCTTCTGTCTTTATATATTTGTTTGTGTTATTTATGGAATATATGCACTATTGACATATTAAAAAAAAAAAGAAGAAACTTTTTATATCTGTGTGATCAGAAAACAAAAAATAATAAATATATATTTTTCAATATGAATTGTTTAGCCTACTTGATTTGACCATGTAATTGTGATGTTCAGTGTCAAGCCCTAGGTTAATCACCCCTTTATGTATATCTTCGGGACCCTCTAATTAGGGCCTGTATATCTGGAGGCAGGGTTCTCTCCTTTTCTTTTCATTGGTTTTTTCCCCCCTATCTCCTGCCATATCATTAAGTAACCCACGGGGAACCCCCTTCTTTGTTCATCAGCAGAAACCTTTACCATGGATGCGTGCGCAACTGAACATGACGTATATGAACGTGTAACTGGGGAGAGCTGGGGGACTTGACTTTAGCACTAGTAGAGGAGTCTGGTGTCTGGGATGTCAGAACGACCTGCACCTATAGCATATCTGATATCTTGTGTTTGGAGGATGTGTTGTCTGAAGCAAAAGGTCTCTCGGGCAGAGGCCGTTCATCACTGAATGCTAGTGGGTGCATACATGTCTTCGTCCAATGCGCGGGGCCATGGGCCTACTATGGCAACGGGTGCAGTAAATTACTTGTAAGGAGACAGGAAGGCAGGGCCCTTTGCTCTGCAGCCGGGAATATGTTTACCTATTTCACTAAGCTGGAATGTGTTTTTGCGGAGGCTGAGCAGATAACTGTAGGCAAAATACCGCCTTGGCAGGCAGGCCAGGCCGAGCCGGGCACCGCTCGGCTGGGCAGGAAGTAAGGTAGAGGTCAGGGATGCATACCTAAACTGCAGCTTTCTGAGACAGAAGAGGCTCGGAGCCTCAATTAAGGGCCTGGCTCGACTGAGCCAAAAAAACGTGGAAAACGTGTACTTTGCAATATTTAAAAGTGCACCAGGTAAATGCATTGGAAACGTAGGCCCTAATGCGGAATCAGTACTTTATACATGGAGGGCTTACTAACTGACATGCTAACATTGGACGGAAATGCAGAGGCATTATCATGGCGGGCACGGGAAGGGAATTACATGGCATACATGGGACATATGTACATGAATAGGGTGCGAGGGGGGGGACACACTGGATACCTGAAAATTTCTATTTCCTCAATCTGCATACGTCTTCTGTGCGTGTAATCTGAGTACATGGGTTCTTGCACAAGTGTTGTCTGTGTGTGCATGTATGCCTATATTTCTATTGCTCTGCATGCATGAGAATGTAACGCAGGTTAGTTTGTGTGCGTATGGTTACATGTAGACGTGCTGCCCTGCACCTGCATGTTGTGCGGCTTGGTATACATTCACTATACAAAAGCCAAACCTACTGGTTTTGTTAATGTGTGCTACTAACGTGTCCCAATTAGAAAGAAATAGTTCGGGGAGTGAGCTATCTTGCCAATCTGTGTTGCCTAAAGCGGACATTTGCAATTATTGTTGCATTTCATGACCTGCTAACTGAAATGTATCAGTGGTGCATATATCTCCCAAATCTGCCTGCTCCTTAATCGTTTCCTTCTTTCTTTCCACCACCATACCTACTCCTTACTTCTTTTATCTATATTTCTTATCATTAAATATGTCATTTCATTTTGGTGACTCTAATAAATTATTTTACGAAAACTGAGCTTTGCATGAAAAAGTTTTATGTCCTTTTCCTCAGGCTCCATTTAGAGTATTTTGTCTAGTGCTGAATATACAATCTGGAAAATTGTGACCATTTCTTCAGGGGTCATTTGGACGACTGTCTCAGCTGGCTTGAGTACTCTGCCAAGTTCTGGAGGCCAGATGTTCAGATGGGTAAATACAGATAAAAGATTGCTGTTAGACCCTGTGGTTTCGGACTAGGTGAGACGCATCAAAAACAGTCAGAATCCACAATTCCAAATAGGATGAGTACGATACACTTGTGCGATAACCTGTGCTCACCCTCTGGTAGCTTGGCACCGATCAGTCAGGCTTATTCTCAGGGCTCGACTGTAAAGTATTGGCACAACACCACCCTCCCCCCCCCCCTCGCAACATAATGCGTTTGCCAAAAAAATGCTCCACACTGAGTGTAGAAAGCATACTTGTCTTTATATTACAGCATTTCTTCCAAATCCAAATGTGTCTCTACTCTCGGAGGCTGAAGCCCCAGTAGTTATATCCACCTTGGCATTTGAAGATACTATCAGTTCAAAAGGCCACCATTGAAATTCACTGCCCATATCAAACTATTATCCTGTCTGCCATCCTTCCCCGGGAGGTTTGATCATAATCTTTAATGTGGCCCAGACCCTGCCCCTTGGAATGCAGGTGCCAATTCCACCCCTTACCCAGAAATGTGCCTCAGAGTCAGAAGTCCATAGTTTCCTGTGAGCCCCTAGTTTATGGTCCTCTATCAGAAAAGGACAGATGTGGCTGTCCCCCTAAGACTCAGCTGTGAATTAGGAGATAGGCCGCCATGCACACAGAGCCACGGACATCGAAATGCCCACTTTCTCAAAGTGGCATTTCCATCACTGTAATGTCAAACCCACTTATACTACCAGAGGGGATTCACCATTAGGAACTCATCAATACCAAACACTATACTGTTACGATTCGGCCTGTAATAAATAATGCTAGACAGCCTTTTCCTACACCCCCTCATGCCAATTTAATGCGAAAGCAGGCCTCATCGTACCGAACTCACAATCTCGTGTCATTCACGACCCTTGCAGGTAACGCACACCCACCCAGCACAACCTGTTCCCAACACCACACCCTGTCACCAGGGAGAACTCCGATAAAGCAGAAGATATGCAGAACCTTGGCATGAGGATTTCTATGCAAAACCGAGTAACAGTAACCCGTGCACACAGGCCCCACCAGGGCAAACCGGTGGCACTATCAATGAGCTGCCTCCGTGGATGACACAACCCGTGCAGCAGGTCCACAGAGGCGCATTTGAGATACATGCCCCCAGTTTAAACCCTACCCCATGACAAGGAACTTACAGCTAACTCGAATCAGCCAATCATATACATACCACTCCACAGTATGTATGTTATGATTGCAGCGTGTTAACACCTGTCCTAAGGCTAGCGTCCAGATCAGCAGAAAACTGGGAAGGAGAAAATCAAGCAATTGCCCTAACAATAACTATCAAGAGGGTGCAAAAACTCCATGAGGAATAGTATAAAGGGAAATGCAAGTGTTTATATTATAAGATGTGCAAAGTAGTATGGAGTGGAGAGACACGCCAGAACCATAGTGGTAAATTCAGGGCTTTAAGTGGGCTGGGTCTCACCGGTGCTGAGCACTGGCAGTTTTTTAAAGGAGGCCTCGAAACGGGTCTCTATCGAGCTCTGTTTTGTGCCCTGTCACAGGCAGTCCGTTTTTTCCCAGACTGCAATGATAGAAGGCACATCATGTACCCCTGCTCACAAGGCTCACTTCTCACTAGTGGATTAGTTACGACACATGCCAGGTGAGCGTCGTAGGGGAAGGGAAATCCGTTAAAGAGAGTAATTTTCTCTCTGGATTTCCCTTCTCTTTTTGAAACTCAGGACTAGCAACATTGTTGTGGTGTCCCCAGGGCTTTAAGTGGAAGCTTTTTCAATATTATATACAGCCCATAGTTGCTGCTTATTTATCTTATGCAACTAACAACCATTGACAAAGCCAATAGTCCTGACTTGTTGTAGGTATGATGCAGGGTCGGATTGGGACTGAAAATCGGCCCGGGCACACAAAAAAAGTCGGCCCTCATTTGCATATTTCCTCTCCTCAAATCACTGCTTCAGCGTAATTGCATTAAAAAGGAGGGGAGGGGGGGAGGGGCTTAAGAAAATGCACGCATTAGTTTACACTACGGAAACACACCTGAAAACCAGTGAGGCCACTTCTTCAGAGGCCCCTTGCCTCGCTCTGTATGTGCACACATTAATGGGCCGGCCAGCGAGACAAAGGGAGTGATACCTCTGCCTGTTGCTAAACCGGGTGTGGGGGATCGGCGGTGTTGGTGGCGGGGGAGGGTGGTAATGAGCGCCCATCTGCCTGCAGAAAGGCCACTCAGCCACCCACTGGGCCGCTGGCTGTATTGCGAGAATAGAGACAGCGCCCATATCGGCCCCAGAGTGCTCAAAAGCAGCCCACAGCAGTAACCCAGACACCGGCCCCTCGGGCATTGCCCGAATGCCCGCGTTACCAATCCGAGGCTGGTATGATGTTACTTGTTGTATCATATATTTGGATGCAATGACAGAAACAGCAAAATACAAGTCGGGCGGCACACTATGCTAAGCACAGATTTTTAGCTTACATGTTTTTAAGCCACCCCCCTAGTTACATTGGCCACACCCCTTTGAGAGAACCCTCAGTGGTTTCATCCCACTTAAAGCCCTGGGTATAATACTGTAGAGGAGAAAAACTAATTCCAGCAAACACGTGATTCAAAAACAAGGGTCGAGGAATTCATGAACAGACTAGGTCAACACAGATCTGCAATCTGAATTGCTTCAAGGCACTTTTCAGCTAGAAGGTGCATCCACAGACATAGATGTGAAGAAGAGATGTAGATTGCTGTGAAGGAATGGTCATTTGTCCTGGAGATTCATAATACGACAGTTCCATAGCTGGTTTCAGAAGCTGCAAAGGGAACCCCCACTATATTACATTTATGATATTACATGATCAAAAGTCTTGCTTCCACACATCGACCCAACCACAACATAGCAAGATATGTCGCGGTGTGTAGATGTAGAGATGAGCACAATCCTTTTATAATCACCTTCATGATTTACTGGTAGAGTAAGTGGTGAATGCAACATTGTAGGCAGGTGTCATAAACTTCAATACACTGTAAAACACCTTGATGCACAGTAATCTTCTACCCTTCGAGGAGAGGCAAGTTTGAATGACGCTGAAGTACAGTTTGGTTGGATGAGTGAAGGTAGTGCCCAGGGTTTTAAGTTTTAGTATGTTGGGTCTCTTCCACTAATATGTTTGTGGGTGAGGCAGAGGGTTCTAAAGGCATCCCCTGCAGTTGGCAGGGAACAGACTGAGTGGTTTCATGTTCAAGAGATGACGTCCCAAATTTGGCATCACTCTGTCTGTGATATTTCGACCTGATTGTAGGTGGGATACTTGTGATAGTTAGTGTAATCAAAGTAAGAGACTTGAAATGTTGGTAGACTATATATTGGGATAGGCACAGTCAGCCATCTAGTTTATGGTGAATCCCAATAGTGCCACTTGGTAATTTAGAACAATGAAGGGAAAGATATGTACAACAGGCATCTCGTCCTGAGGTTTCTGTTCCAAGTGTCATTTTTGGGACGAATCTGGTCCCTAGTCTTTTGACCTTCATGTTTCGTTGAATCACTTACCAAAGATACTAGGATGAGTTTAGTGGCTCAGAGGGTTGGTTGTACATTTAGTATTGTAGCTGTGTAGTTCTGTATTGGGACATTTACTGCCAGAGTCAACGGCAGTCAGGCAGTCTTCTAGATGTTTTGATTCTGCTTGTTGCTGATCCATAAATAAGGTCATACGTCATTGCTGTGGGCGTGAAGGACAATGACGTGGCCACTGTCAGATGCCTCTGTTCTTCTGAAGGGGCAGTAATAGAGGTCCTTAAGGATCCTAGCAACTTGGTGAGGGGCAAACAGTTAAGCTCCCTACCTTGAAATCAAACTGAAAAGGAAGAGCTCTGATTCTTTGGAAAATCAACAAAGTGGGATAAAAAACGTAATATCAGCCAGTGGGCACCACTGGCACTAGATTTCTCCCCAGCTCCTGTGGGCAGCAGTCCAGAAAAGCCTAAAGTCAGTTGAAAGGACCATGTTTCCTCATGCAGCTCTTTGGGCACACTGCAGCTGCCCTGTGCCCTCCTGTCTGCACTGTGGAACATGCCGCCGCACTGTCTTCGACGTCATGTGCTGCCGCCAGGCCATCTGCAATGCCAGCGCTGCCCTGGGGCACTGTATTCATGATGATATGGTGCGCATTGCCTTCTGTGCCTGGCACACTTTTTGAAAGGTGCGCTGTGGAACAGCAGTAGGCCCTATGCATTAACAATGACGAGGGCCCATATTACCTAACAGGTGCACTGTCCTTTGCGCCGTGGTGCACTGCACCGGGCACAAACAGGACACTGCCCCCTATTACAGGTAATGCACTCACCCCAGGGCAGCTGCGTACTCATGCTGCTTTAAGGACAGCACATTAGCGAAGTACAGAGGGGCTGTTTTAATCGCCCACTCTGTCCTTCGTTGTGCAGGTGGCAGCCGCCTACACTTTCAAAAGGGAACATAGATCCCCTTGCAGGCGGGTGCAGTAATGTCTGCACTTGCCTGCATGGGTAATCTGGGGGGCCATGGGACCCCTTTTCCCCTCTTGCAGGGGTCACACTGAGGAGGCAAAAGGACTGGGCTCTACCTTTTTGTGGCACCCAGTCAGTGTGCCTTCTGATGGCCTCTTTGCCTCTTTGCCAGTATCCATAATAGGTCGCTGGCACAGAATCAAAGTGTTTCCTCATTCTGAAGATAGTGTGTGAGCCCTGCATGCACAGGCGCTCTATGTATTAGAGAAGAGGGTGCACAAGCGCAGGCACCTTCTTCTGGGATACTACAGTGCCCCAAGGATTTAGGAAACGTGAGCATACACTTATTGCACCCTGGGACACTGTGTATTATGGCCCATGCTTAAATTAGAACACCTATATTATTTAGGCACAGCTTGCTTGTCTGCGGATACCTGTATCCCCAAAACACACCAGCCCCCATTTATAATATTTTGGGGTAGGACAGCGCTGCAAACCTTCCTGCTGCGCTGCCCTATGTCAAAAACAGAAAAGGGAAGGATGTGGAGTATCTATGTGATATTTATAAGAGGCGGAGCATATGTGTCCTCTTTCAAAGCTATTTTGCAAAAATAGAGGCCATGAGCCAATGCAGGTACCATTGTGCATTAAAATCAGGGTTTTTTTGTGGGGAAAGGGACCTTCACAAAAACAACCTTTATGCCACACCTGGGGAGCCATAGACTTTTGACGCATTCCCAGGTGTATAGCATGTTGTAAACCTGAGAATGTATCAATTGCCATGGGTGTTATGTGTGAACACCCGCCATAATGCCCATGGCACACCTCTCCAGCGCAGTGTGAAGCAACGCAGCAACTTCCGCTGCATTGCCGCACACCATATTTACTTGGCACTGAAAAGCCATGCAGGGTAGCTATACGTGGCCTCGTAGACATAGGTAAGTCAAGTGCGCCGCCGTAACGCCATAAAAATTTTGATTCCGGCCGTGCACTGTGCTTGTAAATAAGCCCCGCCCTGTTTTAATGAGATCCTTCTGTGCTTCACGGTAGCGGTGCTCCTCTGTCTAACACAAACTTCTGAATTAACATAGCAGTGGAAAGAGCTATATCCTTGGGACGTTATAAAATCACACTCTAATTGGCTTGCTGTATCGTCGACTGCCCGTCACTCAATGTGCAGTCTACAAGGGAAGGAGGGCACACACAGGCTCTGCTAGAACAAAGCTGGACTGGGTATGTTTTTCTTCAGTTTCTTCCTTTCCAATCAATTAAATACCCACTTCCTCCACAGGAATGAAGCCAGGTAGAGGACCTACCTGCTTCAGGCCTCTTCAGTGTGGGGATGTCAACTGCAAGACGGAATAATGCAAGCCAAGCGGTCCATGTCACATGTATGTATATCTGTGCATGCACAAGTGATTTTCTACCATGTAAACAGGTAGAGCACTGAGTTCCCACAAGCACAACAGGGCCACAGCTTGCTGTTCCTGGCAAACATAGTGAAGGTAGCGAGGGAGAAGACCTTTTAACTAACTTCGGGCACATTATCAAGAATGGCGTTAAAAATGATCGCCGGTTTAGCGGCAGAAAACTGCTGCTAAAGCGGGGATAATGGGCTTGATAATATACCCTTGAGAATTCCAATAGAAGTCCATGTTCTGGTGTGAACATGGGCTTCTATTGGAATTCTCCAGGGCATATTATCAAGCCCATTATTGCCGCTTTAGCTGCAGTTTTCTGCCGCTAAACCGGCGATAATTTTAACACCATTCTTGCTAATATGCCCCCTATTCTCCTTGAGTTTTCCTCTATTGGCCTCTTTGAATAAACCCTATATCCACTGTTTAATATATAAAAGAAACAATCGTTTCAGCATTCCCTTCGAATGCCAGGTATACAAATACCATGGCTCCTTAATATTGATTCCACGTCATGCCTCTTTCTTCCACATGTGCGCTTCCTGAATCTTGATCTCTCTCTTGCAGATTCTTTTTATTCCCTGCTTTCTCAATTCATCATTGTTTTCCTTTCTCTTCCTCCTTCGTTCTCCCCTTTTTGCCTTTTTCTGTCATGCATCAAGTCCCTCAAACGATGAAAAGTAAGTTCCATTTCCCAAAAATAATTGTTGATTCCCACCACCTGCAATCAGGGGCACAAATTAATCTCAGCCTATAGCACAGCGTGGTAGCCCACCCACCAGTTTCCGAACTGCATGTAAGGCTATGGAAAAGTCGTTTAAGTATGTACAAGCTTACCTGTCGCGAGTTGCTGCGATCTCAGAAGAAAGGAAATTTAAGGAAACTTGTTATGATAACATTCAATTTACATTGTGTAATTTTTATTGAAACTTATTCATTTTAATATGGAAAACATTTTAAAGTGTTGTTTTAAATCAGTTTATTTATTCGAGTGCTTGTGGATACACTGTATTTTTTGTTTTTCCGTCTGGTGCGTACACAAATAAATCCGAAGGTTTTCCGACACGTGAGTTGGCCATATACAGTTGTCCATGTGAGAAGCACAGATTCTCCAAATCTAGTCCACACGCTTGCAGCGATTGTCCTTGTGCTTTGTTGATGGTCATTGCAAAAGCTTTTCGCACCGTAAACTGTAAACGTTCAGTATTGGAAAGATTATGAGGGCCCTGGGGGGGCCGGGAGGCCGATATTGAACACATTTTTTTTTTGCCAGAATCCTTCGCAGGAGTGTACTCAACAACTTTTAACAAATTTTTATTTGTATTGTTGCCAGAAACCTTCGCGGGAGTGTACTCAACAACTTCCCAAAGTTTCATGGCAATCGGATGAATGGTGTAGTAATGCATAAAGGACAAACAGACATACTTTCGTTTTTATATATATATAGATTTATAAATGTACACACCTGCTAGTATACTCTCACTGTCCAGACTGGTCTGGCTGCTTTCGAGGTTCTACCATGCACTCCTTTAAATCAGTAATAGCTATGTTCATTAGTGGTTATTTTGCAACCATATGAATCCTTGTCTTTACATAATCTAAAGTACTCATGTTTGTGGAGGCCTTAGTGCATAAATAACTTATGGGCGCTCAATATGGACAAAATACTCCGTGATCAGTATATGTTTGTTTTTCAGAAACTCACTTGGTGTATGTCATCTATTTCTACTAGAATGTCCTTGCATGAGGAAGGAAATACTTTGTGTGAAGTGTACATCTGTTGTCATTCATTACAATCACCTAACTACTACAGAATTCTCATAGATAACATGGCTCTTAGAATCTTAAAAACTACACATCCTGTTTAAACAAATTACTTATAAATCTGTTTAAAAATTACTTAGAAATCAGTAAATCACTTAGAAATCTGAATAATGTTGGTGCAAAACTCAAATGACACGATCACGTGCGTGACCTCTTTCACCAGGCATTCTACATTCATAAAAAAGACTATCAATTCACACTGGGGTATTCTCAATTCTGCAGGGATGGAGCTTCCACGCCCACGCTTTGCATTCAAAAGGACAGCAAACTTAAAGGATACTCTGATCCATACTCGCCCCAAGAAAACTAGTATCCAACCAGTAAATACCCTCTGGGACCTTCCACCAGTCACCGGGCACTACCGGTGTGGCTCCTGCGTGGTGTGCCCCCAGACCATCCAAGGAAAAACCATCGTACTTCAAAGAGACTTCACTTGGACATTTAATAGGCACACCAATTGTAACAGCTCCAGATGTATCTATGTTCTTATATGCCCATGTAAGATGCTTTACATTGGGTTGACAATGCGCCCTGTTAAACAGCGCATAATGGAGCACAACAGTAATATTCGTTGCCTGAAAACACACACCAAACTCTATGAACACTGCAAAGAGCAAAACCACTCCATAGAAAGTGTTCAATGAACTGTCCTTGAAAGCCTACCATCAGTCAACCAACAAACTCTCTTTAGACTTGAACAAAGATGGATACATCGTTTACACACAGATGAACTGGGTCTTAACGATGCGGTGCCATGGACGACGTTAGCCAGATAGTATTTAATTCGGACTATTTTGTCCTGCCCCCATTAATGACCATTACGCCTTTAATGTTCATGATCCCGTTTCCAAGATGGCGCCCATGTTTACCTATCTGACTTAGCATAAGCATCTTCGCTTTCTACCTTCGTTTTTGGAAGTCTAATCAACCAGCAATAACTATTGCACTTCCAATTTCCGGAGCTCCCAATCTAAGATGGCGCCCATGTTGACCATACTAGCGCAGCGAAAGCATCTTCGCTTTCTACGCTTTCTACCCTTGTTTGAGGTTGCCTAGTAACCCGACAGACACGCCCCTCTGGGCGCGCGCGCATCTCACGCTCATCTGCTTTACCGGGACCCCCATGTTCACACCGGCTGTCCTGCATTCGGCAGAGACGTGGGAGGGGTAGGTGCCTAGAGGCTTACTGCTAGCAACTCTTGAGGTAAGATGTAGAAAAACCCCCTTCGCTCTTTCTCTCCCTCCCCGCCCTGTTTGTTGACCTTGGCGAGCGCTAAGCTGTGCTCTCGGCGCCCGGTCTCCTAAACGGCACTTCAGCCTACAGTTAGCGGTGCCGCCTAAATATTCACTTTGCCTCGCGCTTCTTCTGATTTGTTTACAGGTTCTCCTCACTTGTTGCTGGCCCCACCAGGTCAGCCGAGGGGATCTAGAAACGGGAATAGCGGGTAAGTGTATTGTCTGTGCCATCTCCCACCCGGCGAGCATGACTATCTGGCGCTAATTATGTAACACACACCGGCAGTAGTCATTATCCGCGTATTTTACAGAGTGTCAAACGGTCACGGTTTTTTCTGTTTTCTAGCCAATTACTTAATGTGTCTTCTTTGACAAATTCCCTTCACTTCACTCGAATGCTGGAGGGCTCTAAACACTCATTATCAATAGTGTAACTGGCACACCACACTTGGTTTGTCGATCATACATGGTGTATATAATCACCATGAGGCATGCCACCATTTGAGCATGCTTGCCACTCACAGGACGCAGCAATTCTCGTTCTGTCTCATAAACATAACTTTCTCTCTCTCACGGACACACCATACACTAACGGGGTCTGTCTATCTTTCACATCCCGTGATCACTCATTGTCACTTCTCTCTTGGTACCACAAGATGTCACCGGGCCAAAGAGTGAGCAATGTTAATAACCATTTGTTTGTTTCCTTCCTAGTTCCCGGGAGGTCCACAAAGAATACAATAATTCTGCGACACTATTCAGGTCGTATCATCGATTCCTCTGAATCCAGAGGGACCGTAAGCAATTATATGAGCACCAAAGGTCCTGATGAATTGCCTTTCAGGCAAGAAACATGTCGACCACATTCACACTAAGGGTTGAATAAGGATTGATCAGATAACCCATCACTCCTTAATACCCCTTAATTCCCTTTTAACAAAGCAGTGAGCCACACTATTAAAATTGTTTAATGGACTCTACTGACTTTTTTTAGAAACCACACTCACGCTCACAATTGCACTTTGTTTAGGCCCCTTACATTCACACACCTGTTGGCAAGGAATAAAAGATCTCCACCAAAGTGCAGCCCTCCTGGGCTGCCCGACGGGCATTGCACCGCCAGCCTGCCGTAGGAGCAGGATGCCAATGATGACGCTGGACGGTCACCGGATGGGATGACAGTAGTCGTCCAACCGGTAACTTGTGTGAGGTATCCTAAATTTCCGATAAGGGTTCACACCATGCACTTTCCCTGTCTTGACTAGTGAGAGAAATGTCAGTTTGAGCCACTCTTTTGTCTCCCTCTGGGAACTCTGCACAATCATTTTGTTTATTGCAAAACTCAAATGACACAGGCCTGAGAAGTGGCGGCCACTACTTAGCGGGGTGGCAGGGTGGGTTGGCTGAGAGGAGTAAACAAAAACATTTAAAAACACTTACCTGCAAGCCGGCCTCTGCCTCTCGGTCCTCTTCGGCCCTTCGTTGGACTCCAGGAGCAGGAACCTGAAGTTCACAGGCACCCAGACTCCCCTAACCAATCACAACACTGCATTACAGCAGCGTTGTGATTGGTCTGAGCACATTGGTTCAGCACTCAGACACGGCCTGGGGGCTGTGCAGCACAGCCAGTGGAGAACATGCAATGGTCACATGACTTTTTGGCCAGCCCAAGATGGCCAGACAAACCGTCATGCGCACTTAAGAGAGTGCCCACCACTCCTCCCCCTGTACCTGTGTGACAGCCGCGCCCGCCCGCCCCTAACCAGTAGAGCCAAGACAGAAAAATAAAATGATAATAACATTGCACTATTGTCATTTTTTTCTGTTTGAACTACTCATAGAGCAGTGGGAGATGCTCCTCTGTCTTAGTGGAGGAGCCGCCGCTGGGTCTGAAATGCAAATTATGCATTTCTATAAACGAAAAACTCAGTTAACATCACTAATCAGTTTTTATAGTCATTGTGGTGTTCATAAATACTGATTTAGAAAACAAAATCTACCTATACCATGAATGAAATTAAAAAACACAATTCTGAATAAATGATTGGGAGAATAATGTAGAACAGTCATTCAATTAATTTATGAAAGGGTCAGATATCCGAGGCCTGGGCCAATCTTAGTTGAAATACACTATTCGTATGAACAGTCTGACAACTCTGAGTACTTCTAAGGAAATAGTGTTGATAATGGCATTTTCTGCAGCACACATATGCACGTACCTGTAATGTACAGAAAGGTTAATTAATGTACAGCAAGGGCAAGTTTATTTTGAAGTTGGTATGATATGGTTGACAACATATTACCCTATGAATCATATAATAATATTACAAATGAATCTCTTATGAACATGTAAAATCACCCCAATGTTTACCCTTTATGTAATATCAATTCACTACATTCAAAGTGTGTCCTTTTCAATGTATTTCTAATTAGATACAGCATGTCTCCTTTCTATTGTCATGAAGAACTAGTAGCTATAAGGCATTTAAACATGCACAGTGCACTGTCGTTTGGTCTCTTTCTAGTACAAGCATTTCATTTCTATTGTATTGAGTCATACTTGCAGAGTGTTTAGATGTTTTAACCAGTAACATTCTCCTTTCAAAAGCTTCTCTAAATGTCCTCCTTTGTCCGATTGTTGCACTGTCTCTGTTATTTGAAAACATGTCTGATTCAATATATGTCCTTGTTTAAGCCAACGTAATGCTAGAGGCAATTTCTTTTTAATCTGTATTATATGCTTGTGTTTGTTTCGTCAGATTTTCTCTTTTCTCTTCACCTTTTGAGGACAAGCTTTGCCACAATTGCGTTTAATAAGATGTAAACAATTACTTTAGTCACATGTTATTATGTTGCTGTATCTGTATTTGTGCTCGGTTGACCGATGGTGCTTGACTGATCCCTTAAAGATGTTTAGAAAGTGTATGCAATTAAGGCAAGGAATATTGTCAATCTTTGCTTTGATCAATGTTGATTGTCTGTTATATTCTTAATCTGATGTCTTTCATACTAATCATATCATTGAAAACTACTTATTTTATATTCTGCTCAGAATATTTATTCATAAATGTACGTCTAGACGAATTTGTTTTGTTTATTTTGTACGTTTAATCATTCTGAATAGTGTTTCAATTGGACTCTTTCTTTTGCTTTCTCCAATGTGTTCTTTATTCTTCTCTGTGAATTTCAGATCATCTTTGCTTACTGGTGTGGCATACAGTTCTGGACATGAAGCTATTCCTTTTATCTGTATTGTGAGTACCATAAGTGTTCTAGTAAACTGTATGAGTGAATTCCGTGAAGTACTTTTTTTCTGTCTATTGGGTGAGGGGTATATTCACAAGACCGTGTGATAACTACCGCAAGAGTAGCGTAACGCAACTTCCAACATCGCAGCTTATCGTGGGAAAACAACCCTGTGTCAGCATGTCATTCACAACAAGGCGGTAGCATGAGATAGACACCAAATAGCGCAGCAAATGTCCGCGTGAAAATCAACACCATGCTGCAAAAATGCGATACACGAAGGCAAAAAAACATGCAATGATGCCAACTGCTGAACAAAAAGTAGTGAAACCAGCCACAGGCCTGCTAATACCACGTGTCTGGCGGGACAATGCACCATAAAAACCCAATGAAAAATACACCAGAAACAAGCTAAAGCACATAGCAACATGGATGCACCCTGACCCAGCGCAGAGGCCTTCTCGAACCCCACAACCCCCACAGACCACCAGCAAGGAACAACGGGGTCAGGGAAGGCCAAGGAGAAGAGGGAGAGGAAAACGAGGTGCAGACCGCAGGAAAACAAGACCAGCGTCACGGAGGTGACAGAACACTACCAGCAACTGACCCACTAGCAGAGGAATCCAGCACCCCCCAAACAGTCACAATGTACACTGCCATACAGTCTGCATGCAAACTAGCACAATGCTCCAACATATATGCCAACACAAAGGCAACACGCACCTCCCATTCACATCACAGAGGGGCACACAACACCTGCAGTAGAGCACATAATACAACGCATCAGTGATGCCAGAGTAGACCACCACACCATCAACACCAACGCCCTACAACAGCCCATGGATATCCCACGCAACCCCCACCAGGACCCGGACAGCCAAGCTACTCAGAGGAGAACCCTGAGCCTGCAACAGACCACACAGCAGGAAACAGGCACAGCTGGCTCACGACACTTCACCCACCCATACATGGCCCCCAATGGCATGTGTCAGCACGCCAAAGGGAGGTGGTCCAACAGGTGTGGGTGGGAGCCGAACCGATGGAATGCGAACCAGGACACATACGTAGGGGTCTATCACCCTACAGGGCCCACCCACACCCCACTAAGGAGACCCACGCTGTCATAGAGACACATGCAGATGCACATGTACAGCACAGAACGACGCCCAGTGGCGCGCAATTAGCAGTCACGCACCCATGTTGGCTGTGCGTACAATAGCCCTGGCCACTCCTGGAGTGGGTGACAACAAAGCTACATGTCTAAGCCCCAAGCCGCTGCCTCCGGTGACATGTCTGCATCCGTGGTACACCGCACAATGTAAAGTCGTAGGGCCCAGGGACCACATGCATACTACAAGACCACATTGACACATACAGAGATCATGTTGAACTGGCTACGGGGCACATGCGCCCAGCGCCTTTATTGACAAGGCCACATGTATAGTGACGCATGTGCTGGATGTGTGTGGGGTGAGTGTAAGCCAACCCGCACAGAATGTCTGGTGTTGGAAACAACTCGGACATTGGACACCAGTGCAACTCAAACAGAAAACACATGCAATACAGAGTCAACTGATGAGCAACATGGGGTGAGCCGGATAAAGTCCAGAGGACAGGCAACATGCAAACAGAAGTGTCTGTGAGTCACTGGGCTGTGGACTCTAGAGATGAACGCGCTCATGTGCAGAAAAAGTCTCGATATATTCCTGATGCAGATGCAGTGGGGTGTGTCAGACCTGCATCATCTTCATCATCAACGTCTCAGGACCCCCACATTGTTTGTGGTGACATACTTGCGCAACCGCTCGACAGCACAAAACACAATCAGCTACGGACAATGACCTGCGGTGCACTGAGTCACTGGCACCTGTAGTGCTGAGCAGGGTAACAGGCAGATGATGGCATCCACAACAGGCCTGAGCAACCATGAACTCTGTCTGGACCACCGCTTCAACTCTGGCAGATGGGATTTGGAGGTGGTCCTTGTGGTGGTGGCGTGTGCCTCCTGCGGTGATGCTTCGTCCGGGCCAGTCTGGACTCGCTTTGGTGTGTGAGCCCTGGTCATGGCATTGATGAGCCCAACACCCACGCCTCAGGAGCCAGCCCATGTCTCTGGAGAAGGGGTCCTGGACTTGACCAGCACAGAGTTAGTGGCCCTGGATGCACTGCGGCCGGCATAGGCACCCAGCCACGGGACGGTGACTTGTGGTGCTGTCAGATGGGCCATGCGACCTGAGCGGGTAACCATCATTGTCCGGGGTGTATGTTTCAGAGTGTTTGGTGGGACAGTGGAAAGTGTCCTCCAGGGCAAGACGCCGAAAGGTTTAATTTTATCAGTAAGCAGCAAATGGAGGAATGTGACAGCCCATTGCCACTACCAATTCCGTATCAGCTACATGGGGGTGAAAACTGTCCCCTAGTCCATAGGCTCAGACGCCACCACTGTTCGACCAGAGAGTGTCCATGAATGTCGGGGAACAGACTTAGTGCTACCGGGGATGTAGACTGCGATGATGCCAGTGCACTGATATGGACTCCGCCATTGCTGAATCGTGACTCTTTGACCTATTGGACCGCAGTGTAGGTCATGGGCAGCGGTCAGCTGTGGCCCATGGCCACGTGTCTTTGGCTCGTGATGCACAGCATTAGTGACACCTGGGCAGTTGTCGGTAGTGTACGAATACCTCTGTGACTGTGATCCTTTCCTCTCCACCAAGTTGCAAGGCAACATCCTTTTAGGCCTCTCCTTGCGTGCAATGATGTGTAATCTGCCTCTGCATACTGGATGTTCAGTTCCAAATCTGTGTCCTATTCGAGTACAGCCTAGGCTGAGAGCAGTGTAGGCCGGAGGCAGCGGACAGCACGTGCCATTCACTGAGTGTCGCCAGCATAGGTTGGTGGCCCCATCGGCCTGCGTAGTTCATGTTCAGTGGCACCACGTGTTCGTTCACCTCCGTGACCCTGACCCGGCTTTCATCCGGACTGAGCCGCATCTTCCTCTTACTCCTCTCCGTGCATCCACTGGTGTGGACTCAGCCATTTGTGATTCGCGACTAGGTGCTGGATGTGAGACCTACTGATCCGCAGGGTTGTCCTGGTCCCTCATCCTTAGCTCGATGGCTGGTGTTGGACAGGGTTTGTGGCAGCACGGCTTGCCAGATGGCGTTGGACAGGGTTTGTGGCAGCACGGCTTGCCGGATGGCGTTGGACAGGGTTTGTGGCAGCACGGCTTGCCGGATGGTGTTAGACAGGGTTTGTGGCATCATGGCTCATGCAGATGGCGTTGGACAGAGTTTGTGGCAGGATGTGTCGCAAGATGCGCATATGGAACTATGCCTCACTGATCGAAGGGAGTCTGGTGCTGTGGCCGCTGTCCCGGATTTGGGATCACTGCCATTCAGGCGACAGGACACAGTCTCACCTATGGGACCCACTGGACCGCAGTGGTCGCCGGTAGAATATGTAAACGAGAAAGGAGTAATGTGGGCCAGTGTCGGGAGGACAGCGGTGGTCTGAAAGGCTGGCCTCGGGCTTTGAGCTTACACTGGCATGTGGTTGGCCCTCCATGACACACGCCGGTGTCGGATGCGGATTAGTATGGCCTTTGTGTTCCAGCGGGCCGGGGTATGACAGGCGCACAGGATCTCAAGCAACTCCGCTAACGAGGACAGCTTCGTGCCCCCCTGGCAGAGACGTTGGGCCTTCCGGAAGAGGACAACGCCCAGGCTTACGTGCTTTTTATTCACACTCCTACGCTGGCCTGGCGTTCGCCAGCCCATCCCACTCTGCTCACGCTTACGGGTGGGGCGTAACAGACAACATTTCCACAAGGACCCCCACTGGCTGGGGTGACATGATTGCGTCCTCTGTCCACTGCACTCCATTCACCAGAGGTGTATCGCCGTGGATATGGGTGTGTTCTGCATACTGCGGTTTGTTCAGCACTCCGCCGCCACTCTTGGCATTGCGTACTTTCCCAATCATGGTTTTACCATATCCTTCACATATGCCTCGTTGCCTCCTCTCTCAACATTCGTCTATTATGTGGCTGAGGTGCCATGCTGTAAATTGGTCATGTTCATGGCTTGCCCAGGTTACCATTGTGAGTTGTTCTATCGTGTCTGGTGGGTGGGCATATTGTTGTGCATCTTGGTTGTGGACTTGTGATATGTGCATTGCCAGAGTAATGGATTGCATGGTTGTGGAGGTGAGGTGTGTGGAGTGTTAATTGGGAAGTTGCCAAGGGGCTGTGCATTTCCCATTGTGCCATCCTGGGACGGCTGTTTGCTGTTGGACTGTCAAAGGGTGAAGGGATGATCCACACTTGCTGTGTATTTGGAGGCGACATTGGTGAAGGTCCCACGGTGTTCAGATGTTGCCTGCACATTGATGTGTGACATGTGCTTCCTGTTGCGCTGATTGTGTGCTGTGTTACCAGGGGGCACAGGTGGGACATGTGTGCAGTGGATTGCCCCCTACACGTGCATGGATCTGGCTATGGCGTATGGTCCTTGCTTGGTCTCCAGCGGTTCCTGCACATTGTGTTGGCCGTACGGGGACTGGAGTGCGTTTCCTGGGGGGCTGCTGTCTTTGTCGGCGCTGCCTCTGTGGTGGTCCGGGGTGGGGGGGTGCCGGGTGGGTGTTGTGGCCCTCTTGGGTGTCCGATCTGCACAATGAGTGGCTCCATGGCATCTGTTGCCCTTCCGATGACGCCCTGAGCAGGGCTCCCTATTGTGGTGCAGGCTGCCGTCCGACTTTACATCAGGTCAGAGCAGGTGTAAAATCCGTGCTGCTAATGTGCCTTATCGCGTGTTTTGTGTTCTCTTTGCCAATCTGTCTGGTCGTTTTGAATGTTGAGGTGTGGTGTTGTTGCGGCTTTTGTCATGGGAACACCTATTCTGCATCTCATTAGCGATAGTTGCAGGGGCCCTCTGTGGCCATGATTTTTGTGCCTGCTATCGCGGGAAAAGTGGTGCTGTGGGCTGTTAGCACCTGCTTGTGAATGGTGGGGTAAATTTATCACGACTTTGGCTGTGATAAAGTGCCATTAATTCCACGATAGCTCCTTGTGAATGTGCCTCTTAGTGCATTATGTGGTGACCGATATGTGATGTTTGAGTGAGAACTTGAATCTTTGTGAACTGAATGTTTACATTTTATTCTTTCATGTACTTTATTCAATAACTCAATGCAGCATTCCAGTTCCTCTTTAGACTATTGCTAACCGATAAACAAGCCAATTCTACATCTGAGAGGATATTTAAACCTTTCTTCAACTTTTCATAATTCAGAATATGTAAATGTTTAAATCTCCACATAAATATGTTCGAATAGGTATGTGCTGCTGATGAGACCCCAGAGGTTCTTAATATTTGCATATCAAATTTACCAAACACTCTGAAATAAGTATGGCTTAATATGACGTTCATCAATTCCAATATTCTAACATACCCTACCTTTTGCTTTAGACAACTACGCCTGTGTGTTGGTATGACCACTTTATGGTTTCCATCTGCTTTCCGTTGTCGGAACCTGTTCATAGAGCTGATCCTAAGGCCTCCTTTCGAGGACGCTTGCACAAACTTAAACTGAAGGACTTACATGCCATCCTGGTACTTTGTTCCCCTATTCTGGCCACCGACCTAGATTTGGAGTATAAATCTCTCTGTGACTGGATCCTATATGCCCTAGACCAGGGGTACTCATAGTACGGCCCACGGGCCAGGGGCGGCCCGGCAAGCCTTCCCTGGCGGCCCGCGGACCCTTCGGACATCATACCTGAGTTTTTTTTTTTTATTAAAGGCTGTCTGCAACCAGTGTTCGAATCCGAGACTCTGCTGCCTGTGGGGGCCGGGCGATTTCCGCCGTAGTCAGATTGGGGCTGCAGGGGCGCTGAGAGGTGAAAATAGCCTCATTAACATGCTAATGGTCTTCTAAAGACCTGTGAAATGCTTTGATGCGGCTGTGTGAGCGTGCTTGGAAGCTGTCACAGCCCGGGAGCGGGAGGGCACACAGGCAGGGTCACCCTTTTGGCCATGTCAGAGCAGTGGAGCACTGCGCAGTTCTTGACGCCTTTGGCCCCGTCAGTGCTCAGATTACCTAATCGGACAGAATCCCTCAGCGAATTAAACACTCACGATTGAGACATGCAGTGATCTGCAGGTCACAAATTCGAATCCTCGAAAGGCTGGCTGGGACTTCTAGCCTTCTGGTGTCGTTCAATGCAGTTCTGTGACTTTAAGTAATAGAAACATCTTTTAATCACAGCACTTACAAAGAATAGATGTGTGGCTTGTTGTGCTGTATACAGGTCTTTCAAAGACCATTTGCATGTTAATGAGGCTATTTTCACTTCTCAGGCCCCTGCAGCCCCACTCTGACTACGATGGAAATCGCCCGGCCCCCACAGGCAGCAGAGTCTCTAAGTCGAGCTCTGGTTGCAGACAGCCTTTAAAAAAAAAAGGGAGAGAGACGGAGGGAGGGAGGGAGGGAGGGAAAGCGAGGGAGAGAGGGAGAGCGAGGGAGGGAAGGAGAGAGAGGGAGGGAAGGAGAGCGAGGGAGGGAGGGAGAGGGAGGGAGAGGAAGGGAAGGAGAGGGAGGGAGGGAGAGCGAGGGAGGGAAGGAGAGCTAGGGAGGGAAGGAGAGGGAGGGAAGGAGAGGGAGGGAAGGAGAGGGAGGGAAGGAGAGGGAGGGAGAGGGAGGGAAGGAGAGCGAGGGAGGGAAGGAGGGAGAGGGAGGGAAGGAGAGCGAGGGAGGGAGGGAGAGCGAGGGAGGGAGGGAGAGCGAGGGAGAGCGAGGGAGGGAAGGAGAGCGAGGGAGGGAAGGAGAGGGAGGGAGAGTGAGGGAGGAAAGGAGAGCGAGGGAGGGAGGGAAGGAGAGCGAGGGAGGGAAGGAGAGCGAGGGAGGGAGGGAAAGCGAGGGAGGGAGGGAGGGAAAGCGAGGGAGGGAGACAGAGGGAGGGAGACAGAGGGAGGAAAAGGGAGGGAGGGGGAGGGAGAGCGAGAGAGAGGGAAAGAGAGGGAGAGGGAAAGTGAGGGAGGGAAAGGGAGAGCGAGGGAGGGAGGGAGAGCGAGGGAGGGAGGGAGGGAGAGCGAGGGAGGGAAGGAGAGCGAGGGAGGGAAGGAAAGCGAGGGAGGGAGAGCGAGGGAGGAAAGGAGAGCGAGGGAGGGAGGGAAGGAGAGCGAGGGAGGGAAGGAGAGCGAGGGAGGGAGGGAAAGCGAGGGAGGGAGGGAAAGCGAGGGAGGGAGGGAAAGCGAGGGAGGGAGACAGAGGGAGGAAAAGGGAGGGAGGAGGAGGGAGAGCGAGAGGGAGGGAAAGAGAGGGAGAGGGAAAGTGAGGGAGGGAAAGGGAGAGCGAGGGAGGGAAGGAGAGCGAGGGAGGGAAGGAGAGCGAGGGAGGGAAGGAGAGCGAGGGAGGGAGGGAAAGGAAGGCAGACAGAGGGAGGGAAAGGGAGGGAGGAAAAGGGAGGGCGAGGGAGGGAGGGGGAGGGAGGGGGAGGGAGACAGAGAGGGAGGGAGACAGAGAGGGAGGGAGACAGAGGGAGGGAGACAGAGGGAGGGAGAGAGTAAGAGTGAGTGAGACAGAGGGATAGATGGAGATGGAGACAGAGGGAGAGGTGGAGAGATGGAGACAGAGGGAGAGATGGAGACGGAGGGAGAGTGGGAGACAGAGGGAGGGAGTGAGAGTAAAAGTGAGTGAGAAAGAGGGAGAGATGGAGAGATGGAGACAGAGGGAGAGATGGAGACAGAGGGAGAGATGGAGACAGAGGGAGAGATGGAGACAGAGGGAGTGAGAGGGAGTGAGAGAGTGAGAGGGAGTGAGAGAGTGAGAGGGAGTGAGAGAGTGAGAGGGAGTGAGAGAGTGAGAGGGACACAGAGAGTCGGAGGGAGAGGGAGAGGGAGAGGGAGAGAGAGAGGGAGAGAGAGAGAGAGAGAGATGTGTGTGTGCCGGGTCTGGTGGCTCAGTGGACGAAGGCATCCGCTGCAGGGACCTATGATCAACCTCATGGTCGCAGTTTTTTTGTTGTTCTAGCCCCGCCCCTTCCCCACTGACCCCGCCCCCACCGGTGCGGCCCTCGGACACAAACTACACTGTAAATTTGGCCCCCGAGAGAAAGTTTGTGAGTACCCATGCCCTAGACGCTCTCATTCCAGCTAAATGGTCCAAGAAGGGGGCGTGGCCAAGATGGCGGGCTGAGAGGACGCACTTGCCGAGAGCTCCCGAGCCCCTGGAAACCCTGCACCGCTCACAACCGCTGATCTCCCCCAGATCGAGCGGCTACCGCACCTGGTGATCCCCGTGGTGGTGCAGAGCAGTCGGTGAGCCCCAGTTGTCCCGCCGCGGCGGTGGTTCCGCTCGGGTGCCGACTGAGGCGGTGCCCGCTGAGAGATCTACGGGAGGCCCGAAAGCCGCGAGACCTTCAGGCTTGGTGTTCCGGAGAGGTGGCCTAGCGACTTCGAGCGGCCTGCCGGCGTACCCGTGCCGGGGCGCCTGGGTGAGTGCCGAGGCGGCCTTCCTCGGCGGAGCGGAGCCGAGCAGATGGTGGCAGCGGAGGCATAGCCGGCCTACGGCAACTACGCAAGAGCCTACCCCACGTGGCTGCTCCGGTCCCCCCCTGGCCGCAACGGAGTGAGGTCGCGCTTCCAGCGTATTTGCACATCCCGGCGAGCCGGCCCTGGTTGCCCCGCGCCCTGCGAGCCTGCCCTTTGACTGTATGCCCTGCATGTGGTCCAGTGACGGGGGCCGGCCTCGTTCCCTGGGCGTTGGCCCCATTGACTGTAACGGGCGGCCATTTTGAAGAACTTTGAGCAGCCGCCCGGCCTCGACCGGGCCCCTGAACTGCAGTGCCCCCTAACCAACGATTGAGGGACCGGCCAGCTTCTGCTGCTCGGCTGCCCCGACCTGTGGCGCCTACTCGCGGAGCTGTGGACGTCGGTGATTCCCACCTCTCCAAGATGTCGAATGCCAGGGGGCAGAGGATAGGCGATCGGACTTTGCCGGACATGTTGGAGCGAGGTGCCCTGCGCAGCGGGGGTGGCCAGCCTGCCCCGAGCCCCCCGGCCCACTCCAGGGACGCTGACGGCGGAGAGCCCCCAGTGACCCGGTCGTTCCTGGAGTCGCTGTTTAGCTCCTTGAGGGAGGATTTTCAGACTTTGAAGCAGGAGGTGGCCGGAGAGGTCCGGGAAGTCCGGAGAGAAGTGGACTCCCTGGGGGAGCGAGTTAACACTGTGGAGGCGGCTGGTCATTCTAGAGACGAGGAGATCACCCACTTGCAGCAGGAGGTCATACGGCTGCGGGAACAACAGATTGAGTTACAGGCCCACGCCGAGGACCTTGAAAACCGGTCCAGGCGGAACAACATCAGGGTCCGGGGTGTTCCGTCCAACGAAGAAGGTGAGGACGTGGCCGACTACCTGGGAGCCCTATTCCGCGAAATCTTGGGGGAGTCTGAGGACTTCCAAATACGTATCGACAGGGCGCACAGGGTTGGCCGTCCTCGCAGGGCCTCGGCGCCCCCTCCGGACATTTTGGCCTTTCTGCCGGACTTCCCCTTGAAGGAGTGGATACTCCGAGAGGCGCGGCGGCAGCAGCCTTTCCGCTTCAGAGATCACCCGGTGGCTCTATATCAAGACTTATTCACGATCACGCTGCAGAAGAGGAAAACGTTTAAAATTGCCACGGACTTCCTTCGAGAGCATGAAATGCAGTATTCGTGGGGGCACCCCTTCCGATTGATCTTCCGGTGGAATGGAACATTGCATCAGCTTCGGTCCCTCCAGGATGTCTGCGGAGTATTGGGGATCACGGCTTCGGACACGGACACCCTGGCGCCGCGCCGCAGGCGAAGCACTTGAGACGGCTGGCAGCAGATCGGAGAGAGGCGATCCCCGCCGCCTGTGAGGCCTGACTCGCCCACGATTCGTGCGGACATGTCGAGCGCTATCCAGGAGGCCTCCAGAGCAACAACGAATGGCGATGTGGCCTTGACGGCCTGAACTTACTCCGGGGGGAGTCTACATTAGCTTTTCATCATTGCAGGTGCGGGGGTTCTAGGGGTAGGGGGGGGGGGCAGGGGTGCTGGTGGTGGTGGCTGGATGTCCACTTGATCGACTTTCCACGGCCTTGTCCGATAAGGACCGGACTGGGACAATTACTTTTTTGAATGGCTTGGGGAGCGGGGGGGAGGAAGGGGAGTTGCTGGGGAAAGTTTCGAGTTGGGGGGTCTGTTGGGGGGAAGGGGGTTGGGGGAGTGTGGGACTGGGTGTGCGGGGTTCTGGGGGGAGGGGTGGGTCCACACAGTTGGGGTGTTTTGGGGTTCGGGGACTGTACTGTGCCGATGGGAAGTTTGCTTTCGCTGGGAGATGATGTTTCTTGCCGTGGCCTCTGAGTTTTGCCCGGTGGGCCTTGCCCGCCTTCATGTGCGTTTCTGGTGTTCCCCTCCATGATGACCCTTAAAGTTGTTACTCTGAATGTGAAGGGGCTGAATAACCCGGTTAAACGGCGGGCTGTCCTGTCCCTGTTAGAGAACTCCCAGGCCGACATCTGCCTACTGCAGGAGACCCACCTGCTGGCCAAGGATTGTTCCAGAATGCGCACCCCTAAGTTCCCTACGCAACTCTTTTCTTCCAGTGCTTCTAAAACGGCAGGTGTGGCGCTTTTGTTCTCCAGAGGGTTCAGAGGGGAGGTTTTGCAGAAGGTAGCGGAGCAGAAGGGGAGACTTCTGGCATATAGGATCAAGGTGGGGGGCTTGGTGTTTACTGTGGGCTCCATATACGGCCCCAATGACCATCAGGACCAATTTCTGCACATGGCGCTGGAAGACGTGGCATCCACTCCTGACAGGCACATTGTACTAGGGGGGACTTGAATGTGGTCTTTGATGCGACTCTGGACAGGTCTGTGCAACGGCGCCACCAGTTGGGAGAGCTTTCGGGCTCGGTTCGTACCCGACTGGAGGAGCTTGACATGCACGACATGTGGCGCCGCCTCCACCCCGCTACCCGCGCATATTCCTATTTCTCCTATGCCCACAAGTCCTACGCGCGGCTGGATCATCTTCTAGTGACGGGCCCGATGTTCGAACTGGCCTCGAATGCCGACATGGGGGTCCTCTCTCTCTCCGACCATGCGCCGGTGGAGGGCACCTTCCGCCTACCTCCAGTGGCTCGCCCGAGGGGGGTCTGGCGTCTTCGGGACACGTTGCTGCACAGGCGATCGACGGTGCAACAGATTCGCGCGGCCATAGCGGACTTCCAGCGTGTAAACGACAACGGCGACACCACCCGCGCGAAGCAATGGGCTGCCCTGAAGGCTGTGCTCCGTGGCAAATTTATCGCTATCTCCTCGGCGGAGAACAAGGATCGCCAGCTCAAAAGGGACGAGCTTACTCGACAGGTGCGGGAGCTGGAACAGGTACATCACAGAACGGGCGCCCCCCGAGTCTGGAGGCAATTGAAGGCCGCCAGGAAACTCCTGTCCGCTCTTGACACAGACCAAGCGGAGTACGCGGTACTTCGCCTGAAGCACAAGTATTACACCGGTGGGGACAGGTGCGGCCGGCTCCTGGCGCACAAGCTCACGGTGCAACACCAACAGCACCGGGTGAAGGAGTTAGCTACCCCTACCGGAGGGTCGGCCACGGAGGACGGGCGGATCGCGGAAGTTTTCCGCAACTTCTACGCTGACCTCTACGCTGGCGAGGCCCCCTCCGCACGGGCGGAAGCGGACTATCTAGATTCGGTGTCGCTCCCGTCATTGACGCCGGATCAGGCCCAATATCTGGAGCGGGAGATCCGGATCGAGGAGGTGGTTACGGCAATCTCCCGGCTCAAGACTGGTAAGGCCCCGGGACCTGATGGCTTCACCCCTCTTTTCTATAAGACCTTCTGTCAGGAGCTTGCGCCTCTGTTGACGTGTCTTTTCAACACATTTTCGGAGCCGGGTGCCATTCCCCCTGAATTTCTTCAGGCCACGGTCTCTGTGATCCCGAAACCGGGCAAGGATCAGACTGCTTGCGGGTCCTACCGCCCCATCTCGCTATTGAACACAGACCTGAAGGCTTTCACTAGCATTCTGGCGGCACGTCTGGCGCTTCATCTCCCGGGCATGGTCGACTCGGATCAGTCCGGCTTCGTACCAGGCAGGCAGACTGTGGACAACACGAAGAGGGTGACTCATATCCTTGAGAAGGCCTCGAGGATTCCCGGGGAACGCATGCTCCTCTCCATTGACGCGGAAAAGGCGTTTGACAGGGTGCACTGGCCTTATCTGGAGAAGGTCCTGGACAAGTTTGGGGTCGGCGAGAAGTTCCGGCACCTGATTTTCAACTGCTACCGTTTTCCATCCGAGGTGGTCCGGGTGAACGGGGGCAGCTCTCGGCACTTTCCAATAGAGTGTGGTACGAGACAGGGGTGCCCACTGTCCCCTCTGCTCTTCGCTCTTTATATGGAGCCGTTCACTCAAAGGGTCCGCCAGAACCCAAACATCATAGGGGTCCAGATGGGAGAGTTCCACCATGCTCTCAGACTCTACGCGGATGATGTCATATTGACACTCGACGACCCGTGGAGGTCCCTGCCTGCCTGTATCGCGGAACTGGACCTCTTTGCCACAGTGGCGGGCTTCAAGGTGAACCTCGGGAAGTCTGCGGCCCTCGATATCTCGCTGACTAGCGCCACCAGAGCTGACCTGCAGAGGCTTTTCCCCTTGAGCTGGTCTGGGGACCAGATTCCGTATCTGGGGATCCTTTTGGCACCCTCACTCCCCGCGATGGTCACAGCCAATTACACAGCTTTGAGTGCAAAGATCAAGGAGGAATTGGCCCGCTGGGATAAGGGCACGTTGTCGCTGCTGGGCAGGGTGGCCGCAGTGAAGATGACCCTTCTACCACAGGTCCTGTACCTGTTTAGGGCGCTCCCGCTACAACCTCCCAAAGGATGGCTCGCGGAGACTCAATCGGCCATCGCACGTTTTGTGTGGCGGGGCCGTAGGCCTAGGATTAAACGGACCATAGCTACGCTGGCGCCGGAGTCTGGTGGACTTGGGATACCAGACCTGCAGAAGTATTTTCAGGCCGCCCAATTGCGCTACTTGGTGGAGTGGAGCCGGTGGGAGTCGGACAAACACTGGCTGTTTCAGGACCAGGCGGTAGCGGGCAGAACGCTACAAAAGGTGCCTTTCCTGAGACGGGCCCATCGGCCCCCTAACCTTTATGCCTCCTTTGTGACGCGGGTCCCGCTTCGTGTGTGGGACTCTGTGGCTACCAAGCACGAACTCACTACCTTTCCCTCTCCCTTCACGCCGCTGATTGGTAACCCGGACTTTGGCCCGGGTATGGAACCTGGCGCCTATGATCGCTGACGGGCGGCCCGCTGCTGCACTTTATATCATCTATATGGCACGGAGGGTGTTGTTCCCTTCCAGGACTTGCGTCGGGATTATGGCCTCCCCGAGACGGAGCGCATGCGGTATATGCAGGCGCGTCACTGGGCGCTACAGCCTCAAGTGCGCGCGACAGCAGACCGGACAATCACAGCGTATGAGCGCTGGCTAGTGACTCGCTCGTCGGACGCCAAGCTCATCTCCGACTTGTATAAGATGCTGCAGCCCCCCCCCTTTCACATCTACAACCCGGGTAGGGAGCGGTGGGAACGGGAGCTTGGCCGAGTGCTGAGCCATACTGACTGGGACCACATCTCCTACCGAGCGCGCCACTCCGCCTATCACACCGGGCTCACAGAGACCTTCACCAAAATCACAACCTATTGGTATCGCACTCCTGAGAAATTACATGAGATGGACCGCTCAATACCTGGGACATGCTGGCGCAACTGTGGTCAGACTGGCACGCTTACTCATATATTGTGGGACTGTCCCCTTTTGGCTCCTTACTGGCAGGAGGTCCTCAATGAGGTTGACAAATGCTTTGGAATAGAACTACCCCGCTTCCCTGCATATGTCCTATTGGGTTTGCCGAATGGATTGATGTACCCTCTCAGATCTAAAAGGGGTAGACAGACAGCGATAGCTTTGGGGTCAGCAGTACAGAACATACTCATACACTGGCGCTCCACCACGCTCCCCACTGTTGTCGGCTGGCTGCACAGATTGTGGCATATCCTTGGCATGGAGAAGCTGTCCCTAGTAGTGGCGGGAGATGTAGACGCTTTTGAGGAGCTGTGGGCACCCTTCCATAATTTGTTATGCTCAGAATTCAAAGAAATCACCTGCCCTAGGTATCTTAGACTGTTGCGGCTGACACCGCCGCCGGACCCGCCTGTTTGATCGGCCCAAGCTGGCAACTGGTAGTGGGGGTGGACAATGGGTTGCCACAGGGGAAGAGCGAGTGGTTGACGGCACAGTACAGGGGGTGGGGGAGGGGTGTGGGGGTTGGGGGGTTGTTGGTTGGGTGGGAGGAGGGGCAGGGTTGTTCCCCCCTTTTTTTCTTTTTTCCTTTTTTCCTTTCCTCCCCTTTTGTTTTCACCCACAGGTGCGCGAGCTGTGAGTTCCAGGCACGACGGTGCTCACCGTGTCGAAAGGACTGCCTTTATGTATCTAATGTACCGTATGCACTAATTTTGAGGGGCACCTGTGGTTTTATGTTATTTTCCTTTTGATGTTTCCTTCCTTACCCTGCTTCAATAAAATACTTTAAACCTAAATGGTCCAAGAACCGCTGGTCGAATTCGAATCCATGGTTCAATGATTCTCTGGCCGCCATGCCCAGAACTTGCAAAAAACTGGAACGGGTCTGGACAAGTGACTACGACCTTGGGGCTAAGAAGTCCTACCAGGATGCGATTAAGTGCTATCACAAGGCCATACATTTGGCAGGAGCTGCCTACTTTACTAATGAAATCAAGTCTAGCTAGAACCCAGCCAAATGTATTTTTAAAATACCTAACGATCCTAAAAGCAGGAAAGACTCCTCTACCCTTGTGATCACGTCTGGGCAGCAATGCGAGGACCTGGCCACCTTCTTTGTTAAGAAGGTGTAAGCCATTTATAAGTCCTTCCCTATGTCACCTATTGATCTTGCCGTTTCGCATGGTCCTCCCCCTCTCTGAACTTGGTAGCTATCCCCCCATTACCCAGGATGATTTTCTCATACTAAAAAAAACGAAAGTTAAATCAGGCTTCCCTGTGGACCCCCTGAGGCCTGCTCAATTTAGGGACTCCCTACCTGTACTCCTTGCGCCATTGTGTCAGGTAATTAACTCCTCTTTTACCACAGCAGTTGTTCCTTTGCTATGGAAGCAGCCAAGGGTAGTCCCCTTGCTGAAAAAACCCTCACTGGACCCGATTAAATTGGAAAACTTCCGCCCTACATCTCTATTACCATGGGTAGCTAACGTTGCTGAGGCACACACCAACAACATCCTCTCGGGCTTTCTGAATAACACCGGCGTCTTGGATCAGTCCCAGAATGGCTTCAGCCCTGGTCACAGCACTGAGACTGCGCTCTTAGCTGTGATCGAACATCTGCGGACCATTCTGGATGAGGGACAGACCGCGGCCCTGATATTGCTCGATCTACGTGCCGCGTTTGATACGGTCTCTCACCGGATCCTTCTACATCGTCTAGAGGAGTCCGGGGTGGTAGGTTTAACCTTGGACTGGTTTCAATCTTTTCTGTCTGACAGAACATTCCAAGTAACTGTCCCCCCTCATTCTCTCCCGTGCCCAGTCCATCGGGCAGGGTGTTCCCCAAGGCTTGGCCTTGAGTCCTGTACTTTTCAATCTGTATATCCAACCCCTAGCTGCGGTTGCGAGGGACTATGGCCTTACCATGGTCTCGTATGCTGACGATATGCAGTTAGTGGTGGCCCTCTCTCCGACGACCCTACGCGGCGCACCGCCAAATTTCCTAGCGCCGGTCGCGCGGTGGATGATCACCAACTGCCTTCAGCTTAACGCCAATAAGACTATGCAAATTCGCTGCTGTTAGGTGTTAACAAGGCAGAAGTGATTCTTTTACAGTGAGTTCAGAATGCTGCTGCCTGAGTCCTTTTGAGGCTCCCTAGAAACTGCTCCGCGATGGGGGCTACTCGACGTCTACACTGGTTACCCATGTCCAAAAGGATCGAATTTAAAACCCTATGCCTCACTTTCAAAATGTTAAAACTCTTATCCCCAGAGATTCTGTTCAATCGGTTGGTACCTTATGTACCTACCCGCCAGTTACGCTCGGCTGAGCAATATTTGCCTACGGTCCCTCGAGTGAAGCGCCTCCGAGTTGGGGGATGGTCCTTTTGGTGTCTAGCTGCTAAACTGTGGAACTCCCTGCCTACCCAGATCTGCCGCCTGGATTGCCTGTTGTCCTTTCGCAAGGCCACCAAAACCTACCTGTTTCCCTCGGTCTAGTCCCTAGCCTCTCTATTGACACTTCTAACAGCGCCGGGACGCCGATTCGCTGAGGCAGCTGTGCGCTATACAAAAAGATTTAACAATAACAATAATAGAAATGCTTAATTGCTTCTAGATTATTTGCTCATAACAATCAGAAATTAATTGCTTCTAACACATCTTGAGGTCATATGGAGATGAAGTGTGTTCACACCAATTGTACACAACCTTACCTATTCTTGTTCATCATGGCTAATTTGCTCCAACTTGTTAAAAATAAATTAATTGTATATTTGGCGTATGACTGGGCTTCTGAAGTGATTTTCTATAAGGTGGAATCTACATCTTGCCCAAATGGTTCTTGTAGAGATGATACTGTGATACCGCTTGGATGATGAATCTACCAGGGGAATTATGAAGGTCCTGATGTATCTTTATTAATAAGGAACTTTTCAGGATCCTTGGAGCAGGCTGGGTAAAAAACGGTTTGGTTTTATTTGTGATTCAACCTTGTTGTTCAGATTTTTCCACAAAATCTTGTCTTTTTTCGGAGAATTTAAGTGTAGCATTATGTTCAAGCTCAATGTAAGCAGTGGTATTATGTAAGTGTTCCCTAATATTCCCTCTAATAAAAGTGAGTGCCCTAGATTACTGGAGTGCCCAATTTATCATCCAACTCTTAAGTAAGCATCTCATTGTTTGGCAGTTTATTGAGATAAGTTTGTTCCTTTATGAACATATTTGTTCACCATCGCTTATGTAACCATGATATGTGCTTGAGATCTTTCCTTATTGGATTTTAAAACAGTCCAGAACTTTTTGTGGCAATGGTGCCTTGATTGTGGATTTTTAAGTTTCTATCTTTGTACTTCATTCTCAGAGAAAGTTAAAAAGAAATTATATATTTCAGATCCAAATTTTTATTAAATCTAAAACAGTCTACCTAAATCTCATTCAATGTTGTCTCTGTGATATGTTCAATCGAGGATCTATTTTGTAATGTTTGTTCCTCAAATTTTGTTCGAGAATAGTAGGAAATGTTAATCACAATTTTCTAATTCTGTTCTCTTTTTGTCCTCATCCTGTGGGGTGTTTGAGTTTTTTGTTTCTCTCTAAAAAGGGTGTGTTGATATGCATTTCCCTAGTTATTCATCTAGTACACCAAGACCAGGGGCCATATGTATGAACAAATTTTCCCATAGACACAGAATGGGTAAAACCATTTGATACATAAGGCCCCAGATCTTCATGATGCTTTGCCGATGTTCGACTCAGAGTGGGTTTGATTAACATTTTGGGGCTCATTACGATGTGGGGCAGAATCACTTCCACCCGACACCGAGTCAGTCATGGGACCAACCGAAACCCGGTCAGCAGTCCCGACCGCCCCATTAGGATGTGACCAAACACTGTTCAGTCGCATTCCTATATTTCACTATGGGAGCATGCATTACGTCCATAAACCGCTCCCATAGTGAAATGGGAGGTGCAGTTCATCCCTGAATACCGCAGGGGTCAACGGGGGACACCATAGGTGCCCCTCGGCCTCCAACAGGAGGCCTTGAACCAAACACGGCTGCCTAACATGCTTTCCAACATGGTTTCCATGTGAGACAGCCAGCATGGAAACCATGTTGGAAATCGTGCATCGTAATCTCAAGGGCAGAAACAGCCGCCATTGAGATTACAGGCAGCATTCCGACTGGTGGACGCGATCTCCCGGTGTGTCCGATTATCATCATCACTGCTCATCTCTCATTTTACTAGGGTTTTGATTCATTATTTGGCATATATTTTAATATTTCAACCATGAAGACATTACATCTAATGTATACTTTAATACATCTCAATTCTATCATTAATCTCAAGAAAAAAAGTCTGCCATTTATCCTTTGCATTTGTCTTTGCATATCTTCCTTCAATTTAAAATGTCTGCTTTAAGAGAATCAATCATTTTAAATAGTTCTTTTTCTAATAGAATAAGTTCTAATGAGTATTTACTTAAAGAAAACCATTCAATGTTTTTCTAGTAAACCTCTTTGCTTTCCACAAAGAGGGGGTTTTAAAACAATTCTGTGGTATTCTTGTGGATCTATAATGTTTCATCAGTGTTGACATGTGTAATCTGCAGGTCCTCTTTTTCTGAAGAAGATGTTCCACAAGATACAGTTTCTGTTCAGGTTTACTTGTGGGCTTGGATTGTTCATCAATAATTGTTTGTTTTATTAATGAGTATACAATGTTTGCTTCAACTAGAGTATATCCTCAGTTAAGCTTTCTTCTGATAGTCATATTCTCTATTCCTTTGAATGACCTGTTAGTCGGATGGAAGATATTGTAGGTACAGCCCGTGCCAATACCCAATTGTTTGAAAGAAAAGAAACTCCTTCCTTCTTTCACACCACTTATCTATATAAAATGAATTATAATGTTGTTAGAGGATGTCTGGGTGCAAGAGTATGTGCCCTAGCAGACAGATACCCAAACAAACTTTCTAAATTGGTGTGATTGCTTTCCATAATAAAAGATGCACTCACTTCCATTGGCACAGCAATGTTTATCAGTTGTTAATTCGTAAATATATACATTCTTATATTTATATATTCCAAAGTTCCCATCTTCACACATAGATTCTGCATAATGGTTTTCAATGGTAGCTCAAAATTACACAATTATTAACATCTGTGTTCCTGACGTTTTGGATGGGAAAATTGAGTGAATAAACATAGGAAAATGCATGGTGAAAAGAGACAATTGGAATAGGAACATGTCTGCTCAATTAGCCCTATATTCTAGATTTACTGAACAATTACAAAACTCCACATTCAGAGTACGACATTCTGTAAAATAGAACTCAGATAAAACTACTCTGTGCTATAGGCCGCAAGCATTAACATTTTACTTTGGTAAACCAAGTGACAGAAAAGGTGTACACAGTGAAGGAACCCTGATGTATTTGGAAGGTTGAGAAGCAGGTAACAGAGAAGAATGTTATTGACTGAAAGGTGACATAGTGAAATGGGACAGAGTAGGTGATTCCTAGAAGGTAACTCAGTAGACGAGGATATGGTAGAATGTTATTTGGTAGATGGTGACTTGGTACAAAGGGACAGAGTAGAAATTACCTCAGTAGCAGGGGACTAAGTAAAGGCTGAAGCAGTAGAAAAGAACACAGAAGAAAATGACTAAGTAGAAGTAACATAAAAGGGACTAATTAGAAGCTAACTCATTAAGATAGACAGAGTTAATGGTGATTCACTGGAAGGTGATTCAGTACGGGTGAAAGAGTAGGTGTCTCAATAGAAGGGAACTTATTGGACAGTGACTTAGTAGAAGTTGAGTCAGTTAAAAGTGAATCAGTAAAAGGAGATTCATTAGAAGGGGATACAAAAGGAGTGACTCGGCGGGTTCTTAAGTGGAAAGTGAGTCAGTAGAATGTGATTCAATAGAAGGAACAGAGTTAAAACTGTCTCAGCAGAATGTGGCTCAAGAAAAGGGGACCCCGTTGAAGGGTACATAGTAAAAGGTGAGTCAATAGAAGGTGGCTCAGTTGATGGTGACTCAATGGAAAGGGACAGAGTCAAAGGTGACTCGGTAGAAGCTGACTCACTAACATGTGACTCAGTAGAAGGAAAAGTGTAAAAGGTGATTGATGAGGCGACCCAGTAGGACACGATAAAATAGGTGTCAGTAGAATGTGGCTCAGTAGAATAAGGCTTACTGGTGGATGTATGACGGTACAACGCGTACCGTTTCAACGCGTGCCTTTACAACGCGTCTTTAACAATGCAAGTCGTTACAACGACTTGCGTTGTTGGGCGCGGATAGTAAATAGTATAATTTACTATTCTAACACCAGTACCCGTGGATAGTAGGGAAGGTGTTGGAATAGTAAATATACTATTCTTTATCCTTTAGCGCCCTCCAGCGTTGTAAAGGACGCGTCGTAAAAGCACTGCGAGGTAACATCCGCGTTGAAAAGGATGCTCCCCCTTACTGGTAGGCAGTTTAGTAAAAGGTGACTCATCAGAAAATATTAAATACAATTGGATGACTGCGTAGAAGGTGAAGCAATAGAATATGTCTCCATGGTAGGAGCAGAGTTAAAGGTGACTCAGTAGACGCTGGCTGAGAAGGGGACTTTAGAAGGGGACAGAGTAAAATGTTTGTCAAAAGAATTGGGCTCGGTGGGCAACTCGGTAGTGTGTGCCTTAGTTGAAAGAGACTAAGTAAAAGGTAACTCCATATAAGGCGACTTAGCATAGGGGACAGACAAATGGGTTTGTCAGCAGAGATTAAAATGACTTGGGAGAAGGTGACTCATTAGCAGGGCCAGAGTATAACGTGACTTGTTGGAAGGTGACAGAGTAGGTGTCCCAATATAATGTGGCTCAGTAAAAGGTGAGTACTATTTGACAATGGAAACCCAAGGATCACTGAGGGCCTCGTATTAATAACTATAAAATAGCAATGCTCCCTAGTATTAATCTGCACAATGTAAAGTACCCAATGGCAAATTAATGGATCAAAAAATAAATGAACAAGCAAATTATGTTTTAAAGACAACATCTAGTGGCGCAGTGAGTGTGGGTGCATGAAAACCTGCTTTGTGCTCTATTTTTGAAGTGATACACTCAGATGAAAAAGCAAAGCAACAAGAGCACGGCCCCTCTTGAAAGTTCCATACATACAATCATATAGGGTTCATATATTTTAAAGTTGGCGACATTTCGATCACATTATGGTTAGTGGGTTCATTATCAGGACTCAAAGAATTGTAAGTCCGAGGCAGAGTAGAATTAATGATGGGAAAATAGTGTTAGAAAGAGGAAACAGTGCAAGGCATGTTGCATAAATGACTATTATAAAAGTAGCATATTTCAAGGGAAAAGTATAACAAAAACAGAATGCTACATCTACTCAGCAGATCTACTTGGGTTTCTCCTCCTCACTACTGAGACTGACTAAAGTCCACTTTCCGCATCCTTCTGGCTGACTGCAGCCCTTGCGCTGCGCGCGCACATTATTCCATGCTTATTACTCTTATTACTTTGTGAGGAACAGCCCTGCTCATCCGGCAGTGCTCTCCCCTTCCTGCTGGACCTCAGTTCTTACCAGGTCAGTCGTGCAATGATTGTTTCTACCTGCCTTGCTTTGTTCTCATTTCAGAACCAACCCCTCACCTGAATCTCCTGCCTATCTGTTGACTCAGACCCACTCCGGCTCCTTCCCATTGTCCCTCTGATGGAACTCATTATTCGGGAATCCCAGTGCCTCTACTTATTAGGCGCTGCATTCTGTTTTTCCCACTAGTGATCCAGCCACAGGGGGCTCGTTGGAAGTTAACTCAGTAGAAGTTGATGGAGTAAAAGGTGTCCGTAGAAGGAGACTCAATAGAAACGGCAGAGGAAAAGGTGTCTGAGTCAGAAGCAGTGGCGGCTCCTCAGCTAAGGCGGAGGATCGTCGCCTCACCGCCTGCAGCACTGCAAAAAAAGGAAAACTAAAATTATCATAACGCAATGTTATTATCATTTCCTTTCTCCGTGATCATGCAGCTTTGTGGGCAGGGTGGGGCTGCCATGCTCACCTCTTGGGTTGGTCAAACACTGGGTGGAGAACATGCCCCAGGCTCCCATTCCCTGGCTGAGCACCGAAAAATGGCCCTCAGACCAATCACAACGCTGCACTTCAGTGTTGTGCTTGGTCAAGGGAGCCTTGGTGGGTGCTTCCTGTACCTGCCTCCTGTTAGGCAGAAGGAAGGAAGAGAGGACTGAGAGGACCGAGGCGAGGCAGTGGCTGGCCAGGTAAGAGTTTCATATTCTTTTTGTTTTTAACACTTCCCGCCTCACTAATGCCATCAGGAAGCAGCTGCCACTGGTTGTAAGTGTCTCTGTGGAAGGGGATTACATAGAATGGGACAGAGTAGAAGGTGACTCATTAGGAGATGACTCCGCAGAAGGAGACACATGAGAAGGTACAGAAAAAAGTCATGCAGTCATAGGTGACTCACTGGAAGGTGGTTGGGTAAAAGTTGACTTAGAAGAAGATTACTTAGAAGAGGACAAAACAAAAATTGATTCAGTGGGTGACTATTAGGGACTGGAAGCTTGACATTCCGTCATGTTTCCTTCTGTATTGCTCATGTAAAGAACAAACGCTTACAGTAGCTAAGCTGACAACCTGCACTTGACAGTACACATGAAAGGTGTCAAGTGTCTCTTTACGGGAGTTCAAGTTAGGAAGAAACAGCCTTGTCCACATGGGCATAAAGTCCTTGGCAATCTTGCTCTTTGTTGAAGTTTAATGCTGTGGTAGACAAGAAGGCAACAAATGCTCCCTGACATGAGGGCAGAGGAAGGAGGCTATCCACAACAAACAATACAATACCTAAAGGGAATTCTGTCTTATGTCACTTCCCTGGCAGTCTGACCGCCGGATGACAAGCCGGGTGGGGAGACCACCTCAAGACCGCCATTGCTGCCAAAATTCCTGCTTTCACAACGGTGTTAGTGGCAGAGATGGCCAATGGAAGCAGTCACTGCTCCTGCAGCACCGACCACATTACGACCTGCCTTTTTTGCCAATCTTTTCATGGCGGGGGCACTGCTATGGAAAGGTAGGCCGAAAGGCAGATAATGAGACTGACAAATGTCAAAAAAGTCCTTGCCTAATGCGGTTGATGCATATGTGGTGGCCTCTGATGTCATTGTGTCGGTATGGGAGCGGTCTTCCATGCAACACATGGTTCAAGGAAACAGTGCACCCGACTGGCTGGAGGTACTTTAGTATGGCCGGTATTTGTTACAGACCCTTTCTGCGAGCCAGCCCCATCGGACCCTCATAATTCGGTGATCAGGATGCAGCAGACTTGGCGATGTTTTCTTAACTGCAGCCACGGCAAGCTGGCGGTGCGACCACCAAACCCATAATCAGGCCCTTTGTCATTTTGCTGTGTTTCCCCTCTCTCCTTACCTGCTCCGATGAGCATTGATCCATTATCTAGGTTTGGACTTACTGGCTTAGCTTCCACTTGGTTAAGGTTCACTGTAGCCTGTCTTTCCGAAGCCAGTGAGTATACAAACGTATATGTTTAATCTGAATATTATGGGGTGCTCATCAATACATAAATGCTGCATGTACCTTCCCTGATTTGTGGATTGTTCTATCATTGGAGAGTCTCAGGACATAACCATACTGCAACCAGAGACATAACACTAGAGGAAGGCATGCTCAAGAAGATTTGGGCATACTGTTTGTCCTCGTCTCTCAAACTATTCCTCTTCCTTTGACTCTGTATGGTGCAATGTACACATACTCTGGTGAGTGATCTGGATTGTTGTCAGAACTTGTTGGATGATTTTTGCAAAACATGACACAAACAGAGCAGGCAAGAACATAATCTTGACCATCAGAATAAACAAGGAGCCACCATAAAGACTGCATAACTGCTCCATGGCCGGAAATAGCAGAACCATGCCACATTTTCAACATATCTAGGTGCATTTTTTGTTGGAGCAAAAATGCCTTGTTGACTTTAATGCAACTAGTTTTGTCAAAGTAAAGTTCTCCTAAAATAATGATCTTCTAATTCCTTTGGATCCATCTGTTCTTGAGCTATCTTAGATCTGCATAAGAAGAACGCTGAACAATTTAAACCAAAGGATAAGCTAGAATCCTAGGTGGAGCATGAGTGAGCGATGACTCTGGAGAATGACTGGAGAGTGCACCAGCCAAAAGATTCTTGAAACCAGGAATATAAGTGGTAGTAACATTGTATTGTACAAAGACAAATGCCATCAAGCTTGATGACTATTCTTCCACTGAAAAATTTGTAAACACTTCAATTCTGTTGATGCGTTCAAATTTCAAACGGTATTCTAGGACCCATCAAACAATGTCTCCATTCAGCATAAGCTATCTTGATGGCTAGATGCTCTCTCTCAAGAGCTGAATATTCCATATACTCTCAGAAAACAATTACAAAAATAAAAGACATGATGTTTCTGTCTTTTTCTTTTTTTGTAACAATACTATTTATCCAGCGATATCTGTTTCCATAAGACGTTTCTTTGATGTATCAGGATGCCATACTATTGAAGCTTGAGTAAAGCTTGAGCACATATTATTTCAAGCATATTAAATGTTTATTCAGCATGATCGTGCCAACAAACACCACTTTTCATTCTTTTGAATACAAAAGATCCATTACATTTGCATTGTTTTGGATACATTGACAGTAAACTTGTGCACATCCAAGAAAGCCCTGGGTCTCTTTTACATTAGTAGGGGAAGGCTATTCCAAAGCAGTTGATACTTTCTTTAGATTCATGGAGAGGCCAGAAGCACTCATTCTAAATCAAAGATACTCAATCTCTTCCTTCTCAAATTCCCACTTCTCCAGTTTGCACAACAAATAATGTTGCTAGATTCTTTGTAACACCACACTCACTTGTTCTTGATGTTCTGCAGCGATCTTAAGTTAACACAAAAATGTCATCCACATTAAGCAATACAAACTGATTAAAATCATCAGACACTATTGAATCCATAACGCTGTAAAAGATGCAGGAGTATTTTGTTTCCTCCCTCTGGGCTCGAATTAAAGGTGCAGGAAGCAGAAGCATGCTTGGATCTGATAGCTTATACAGTGCAGGGAATCTAGGAAAATTAAAAGCATATTTGATTGTTTGGCAGTGTTTAATTATTTTACGGATTGATGGCTGGCTCATAAGAATCTTGGCCAATATGCACTATCTCATTTATCCACAGAATGGATAAAACCTATGCGTATATGAGTCCCCTTTCCTTTCAAGTCGTAATTGATAGAAGGTTAACTGAAAAAATTCCAGGCTTAAACATTCAATGCAAAGTATAGTGGCAGATACTTGTGCAAAGAGGGATGTACCATGCACCTGGAGTAGTGGTGAAAACATGACACAAAACTTTCTACATACCAAAAGCAAAGTATCCCATTGTTGTGTGTTATATCTTCAGCTAATCCTGACTTTTTAATCAACTGCTAGGGTTTCAAGGCTATGGTCAGGACTGACCTAAAGTGAGACATTTGCCTGGGGACACGTGGCAACTGTGAATGTCCACACCACGTTAAAGTAGTCAGACAAGGAGTGCCGAAAAGAGGTGGTGAGCATGACTTAAGTATTATGTTTCAGTTGCCTTAGCATACAGCACTACAAATTAATCTGGTGCAATTCAAATTGTTAATAGTTTCACAAGGTACTATGCTGTTGGCAGGGTCGACCACCCCTTCAACGTCATAATTTTCTGTAAGAAGTTGATGAATGGCCCTCAATCGTGTACATGAATTAATTAATTAAAGCATTTGCCTATTTAATCCATTAATGGTCCTTCAAACCCTACAGAGTGAGTGTGAGAGGTAATCCAATGTGAGAGAGGATAATGAAATGTGAGTATGACTGAGAGTGCAATACACTGAATTTCTATGCTTGAAATAGTCTACTTAAGTCCATTGGACACACTGCTACTGGAAAGACACTACATATCCTATATTACATCTCTTTTACATTAAATATATGTTTTATAACAGTCTCTGCAAAAATGTTTTGAAAACACTGGAAAACACAGTTTTGGTCTATTTTGAAGGTTAGGTAGGTGAATAAGCACTGATAAGTAATGATTTCAAAAGGTTTGAATAACACCAATGAAATCATCAAAAAGCTAACACTGAAAACCGGACAACTTAGTTATACAATATTCAAAATGCCTAAATAGGGCACATCACGTTGTTTTCCAATCATTGCCTCTTTTTACTTAGAAGATTATAAACAGCTTGCAAATCATGTTAAGGTAAGATTAGTGCTCCTGGATCTGATTCAAGAATTTCCTTTATGAGAGGTCAAGGATAATGGCCCTTGACCATATCTTGATTTAAATTTCTACAATCAATACAAGGTTGAAGATCTTAATCCTTCTTTGGTACAAAAACAATGGTGCCTCAGCCAGTGAAGAAGATGGCATCATTTGCCGATTTTGCAGATTCTCCTGCAAGCAGGCCTTCAGCATCTCTTTCTCCTATTCCTATAAGGAATACATGTTTCCAAAAGGAGCAATAGTGGCTTCAGGTTCAGTTGTTATTAAGCAATCATATTGCCTATGAAGCGGATGTGACTATACTTTGGACTTAACAAACACTTGAGATTTGTTTTTTGTTTTTTACTAAAGTAGCACTAAAAAAAATTTGCCACAATTAAATATGGTATGGGATCTTTTATCCCACCTTTTGGTGACTAATAACTTACTGAAGCATAACAAAGATTGTAACAAAACCATAAAAACAAATCTATTGTTCTAATCCACCAATTGATGTATAGATTATACCTGGTTAACCAAGGTATTTCAAATAACACAAACTAATTAGGAGGAGCATTCATGTTAAAGGCAATTACTTCACTTTGATCTCCAAAACAGACCTGCTACTGCAAAGATCCTGACCAGAAGTGATGGTGAAGCATTCACAGTTATATTCACTTAAGGAGTCTTCTTAACTCTCTTAATAATAATGTTCTTGGTGGTGAAGTTCAGATAAAGTAATATTCTACAGATGGCATTATCCAGCAATGAAGATGCATTAAAAAGATTCCCTTCTACCATTCTCAAGGCGATTGGTAAAAACAAAAAGGTTGTCATTGTTCTTCATAGAGGTTCTATTAGACAGACACCAACACACTCCAATTTTTCTGTTTTTCAGTATATTATTGGGGTCTTTCTACATTTCTTTGAGATGTTTAGGTATAATCCGAATCATGTCCATTATCACCACAACATAGGCACATCCCAGACTTACAATGATGTTACTTTCCATTATGTTTCAAGGCTACCCTTGCTGCCCCAACTTGCATAGGTTCTTCTTGGTTCAATAATTCTTCCAGAACATCCGGTAGACCTAATGAAAAAAACACTTGTAAAATGAGAATAGCTTCCTTGGGACTTCCTTAACTCTTTTTGTCTTTCCTGTAATCAATATTCAATCAACAACACTAAATCAATTAGTCCAGAAATGAAGTAGGACTGTTGGGCCTGGCTATCTCTGCAGGGTCACCCTAAACTTGTTTTCTTCACTCCTCCTGTATTTCTGAATTCATTTTATGTTGGTTATAGGACTCTCTGCACCTTACCACTGCTAACCAGTGCTAAACTGCCTGTGCTCTCTCCTTAACATATAGTAAAATTGACCTACATCAGATTGGCACATTCACATTTTCTGTAATTCCCTAGTAAATGGTTCTACCTGCACCTAGGGCTTGTAAAATAAATGCTACTAGTGGGCAGCAGCGCAAGTTGTGTCACTCACTAAAGTAGCACATTAAAACATGCCTCAGTCTTACACTGAAGCCTCTAGTGAAGTTTAAAACTGCCATATTGACCTGAAAAATAAAACGTATGCCAAGCTTCAACCTCCCCTTTTAATACTCATTGGTCACCCTAAGATAGGCCCAGAAGGCTCCCAGGACAGAGTGCATTGAAGTTTAAAAGTTGGAAATGTGTACTTATGATTTATATGACATGGTAGTGACATACTTCTAAAGTTGTTTTACACTATTGTAAGGCCTACTTCATCCAGGTATTAATACTGAGTTACCTTATTATATTTATTTCGTGCTATCTTCAGATTGAGCGCATATATAGATGTGCTGGTTAGACTCAAATAAATTGAAATATAAAACCCTCTTTAATGGTAAATTGGAATTAAATGTCAAATTTCAGAAAATACCACTTTTAAAAAAGATGGCCTTTTTGCCCCAATCATTTGTGCTTTCTACCAGTATCCTGGGTCACATGGTTGTGAATGTCTCTGCTGTTGGGGTTTGTTTATTCCTCCTAGACAGAGACACAAACAGAACAAAATAGGGTAGGGGGAGGGCCTATAGGGAGTTTAAAGACCTAGCAGTGGCATGTTCCCTTACAAACTGAAAAAACATAATATGTCACCGGGTCTATAACAAAAATGTGGTACTAGTAAAAGTATGTGAGTGAACTTACATCTAAATGATTGTAAGATTAGGTAGGCACCTTGTGAACCCTAACAGGGTACCCATCAGTCACCACTCGGAACCGCCCTTCATCATTTGGGATTCCTGTATTGCCATTTATTAGGAACAGCAAGGGTTGCACAGTGGAGGTGATGTTGAGCCTCTGATGAACCTAATGCTGTCCTATATGGTAAGAGTCTCACAGGCTATTCTTAAGCTGGAAAAAGAGAGTGACTGGGTATGCAGTGCATGTAGTGAGAGTGATAAGTGAAACTAAAATTGGGTGAGGGAGCAAAGAATACCTTTATTCCATGTTTTGCTCGCTCCTCCAATGTTAAAAAGCAGTGGGGTAAATTAAACAAATATTTACCCAGATGTATTGGTCAACATGTTTCTGCAAATATATGGACCACAGAGTCCGTTGCATTCATCAGGACCTTTCTTAAGCAAAAGCTACTGCAATGATGTGAAGTGATAAAAAGTGACTACAAATATTAATCTGCGACCTGAATAGAGATCACCTGGATCCTTTAGGTGTCGTCTGATTTCGCAGTCGTTGTATGTCACTGGTGAAAAAACAAACATAACAGAGAATAGTAACCACATTGATTTTGTAAGCAATTAGAATGTGTTCAGTACATTTATAACCACACAAAAAAATGTTTTGTCAAAAAAGCCTTTTTTTTAGCTTGTTAATTTTCAATCACATGAAGACATCTAATGATCTTTCATGGCAGGGTACTTTATCTTACCATTGTAGACAAAGTAGGAGGCTGCGCCTCGCCTGGCAACGGCTCAGGATACGAGGGAAGCACCGCTCTGGAAAGGGGAAAGGAAGCAAAGAACAAGGAATGTCACTGCTCCCTTTGTCTGAATGTAGGGTATGTATCGGCAAAGCGACCAAAGCCAGAACCAAAGTACAACAAGTTTCGTGAATGAATGGCACCTAAACGCTGTGTCCGTATGCCTTTTATAGCACAGTGCCGTTTGTTTACATTGGGTGCAGTGGAGTATTAAGTACTGCACACACCGAGCACCATCGCGCCCTGCACCGACAGACTTCTAGCCGGCGAGTGAATGAATGGCACCTAAACGCTATGTCCGTATGCCTTCTATAGCACAGTGCCGTTTGTTTACATTGGGTGCAGTGGAGTTTTAAGTACTGCACACACGGAGCACCATCGCGCCCTGCACCGACAGACTTCTAGCATGCGAGTGAACACTTGTCATGTGCGTCTCTCTAAAAAGCGTATTCACAATGCAATAGGCGGGCAAAGCTGTACGAGGTCAGCAGTTTAAGAAGTAAATGAATGCCGTTAGCTTGAAATGCTCACCTGTCCGTCGGTACCTCGCCGCCTTCCTCTGAGCCGATGGGGAGGTAACGAGGTACCGCGGACATTCTGGTTAAAAGCATTCCTGAGATTGGTCCGGTTGCGATCACATGGTATCGGCGGACCAATCAGAGCGCGTCTGTTGTCAGTGTCTAAATGAGACAGTGCGCGCGCCGTGATAGGCGGCGGAGAGTCACATGGACAGACTCTTAATCTATATCGAGTAGTTTCAGTGTTAGAGCCCTCGTTACTATGGGAACATTGGTTGTTTATCTTGATCATAAACAAAGGCTACCGGTCTTAATTATCCAGGGAAACAAGGGGACAAAACCCTCGGCATTTATATCAAATAATTACCCAGATATTTTATAAGATGTATTTGCATCGTAGAGGCTCTTCTTAGATGTCTAGCTCTGAGGTACCCCAGACTAACATCAATAAGTGGATATGTTCTTAAACCATTGTATGGCTGCAGTCACACAGCTAACTAGAATGTATTAAGTGAAGTGTTGGGATACTCAGTGAAAAATTGAGTGACTTACTGTGTGACAGTGTTATCAGTGATTTTTAAGGCACTCTTCTTAAATAGACGGCTTGAAGCGTCTCTGATCAATGTCTATATATGAGTGTGTATAACTGTTGTCACCCAGTTATAGAGTGGACCAAGGGATCTCATCATTAAGTCCACTCCTATTTGTTCCCAGCTTAAACACCCACTTTTGTTCCTTGCGCATGAGAAAGGTGGTGTGGTCTGTTACATGTGGTGGGATATATGGCTGTTCAAGAACGGTCCATACAAATGCAGTAGGATCATGTTGTTTCTCTAGAAAGTGATTCGTCAGCTTAGTGGCTTGTCTTTTTCGACGAATCATACTTTTGTGTTCGGAGATTCGGATTTTTACTTTCCGAGTAGTCATTCCGACATATTTAAGACCACACGGACATGTGATGTGATCAGATAAATTAAGTTGTCACTATTGCAGTTTGTAAATTTTTCTTGTCTCCATGGTCTATTGGTGCCAATATCCACCTCCATCGATTTAGTAGTTTGGGGGCAGGCTTGGCATGTTCCACATGGATGGTGGCCTCTTACTGGTGGTAGATTCCAGATCGTTCCTAGAGCCCTAGGTGTGTTGTTCCGTGGTCTTGTGTGAACAATACGATCTCTCAAATTTGGACCTCTCTTAAAGGAAAACAGCGGTTTCTCAATGGTGTCTTTTCCTGAGTTGAGAATTGGCCAATGTTTTTTGATTATTTTCTGGAGGTCATTTGATAGGGTCCCAAACGTGGTGACACATGTGAGTCTGTTCAGTGTAGTTCTTTCTACCGGTGGTTCAAGGAGGGCCATTCTATTGTTATTGCCAGCTCGTTTCATTGACCTTTTGACCAACTTAGGAGGGTATTTGCGGCTTACCAGTTGTTGTTGTAAGGCTCTGGAATGTGTCGCATAGCCTTCTCTGGTTGAACAATTCCTCTGTACTCTCAAAAATTGTCCATATGGCAGATTCTCTTTAAAAGATCTGGGATGGTGGCTGTCAAAACAGAGTAAAGAGTTTTTGGCCATTGGTTTTTTATAAAGTTCAGATTGCAAACCTTCCGGGGTAGAGAAAATCTTCAGGTCCAGAAATGCAATGGCAGTTTTACTCACTTCTACAGTAAAGCGTAGAAAATTATTTCTGCTGTTGAGCAAATGGTGAAAAGTCATGAGGTCTTCAAGTGTCCCTCTCCAGATTACCAGTATGTCATCAATATACCGCTTCCATATGATTATGGAAGCGATATACGGATTGGTGTCATTCAGGATGTGTTCCTGTTCAAAATGATGAACATAAAGGTTCGCCAGGCTGGGGGCGAAAACGCTCCCCATACTGGTACCAGACGTTTGGAGATACACTGTTTCTTCGAATCTAAAAAAGTTTCTTTTCATGGCTATGGTTGCACAGTCCATGATGAAACTGACAGGTGTTATGCTGTTCAGATCCCTTTCCCTCAGGAGAGAAGAGATGACTTCTAGTGTCTCATCCTGGGGTATGGATGTATACAGCGACTCCACGTCGAATGAGACTAGATGGTCAGTGTCTACATTGAATTCAATTTCTGGAAGAAGGCGCAACACATCAGTTGTGTCTCTGAGATAGGTGGGCATCTCAAGAACCATTGGGCGCAAAAAATGGTCCACGAAGGTGGAGAGCGGCTCCAAGGCGGATCCAATACCAGAGATTATTGGCCGTCCGGGTGGTGGTCTCCGCTCTTTATGCACTTTGGGGAGGCAGTAGAAGTAGGGCATTACCGGGTGTTCCGTGCATAAGAAGGAGGCTTCATTTCGAGTGACCCAGCCTTCTGCCAGCGCTTCCTCAACCATTCCTTTAATCAGCCTTTGTATGTCTGGAGTCGGATCTTGTTCCAAGGGACAATAGGCCTCTTTATTGTCCAATTGTCATAGACATTCTGCGCGATAGTCATTCGTATTCATAACAACTATCGCACCGCCTTTGTCGGCCGGTTTTATGGTTAGCTCATTGTTGGCAATCAAAGTCTTTAGAGCCAGTTGTTCAATCCTGGAGAAATTATTATAGGTTCCTTTGTTGGTTGAAAACATGATATCAATATCCTTCTCAACGGCTTGTTCAAATGCCAGAACTTGTACAGGAACCATCTGTGGTCCTGGGTTGAATTTTGATTTCTTCTTTAAACCTGTATTGGTTTCTTCTTGAGTTGGTTCTCTTTGGTCACTTTTTGAGAAGAGAAATTGTAGACGGATCTTACGGAAGAATTTTGCCATCTCGATATTTGTTTCAAAGTGGTCATTCTTCATTGTAGGCACAAAACCTAACCCTCTGTTCAAGATTTGCTCTTCAATAGGGGTAATAGAATGGGCACTCAGATTGATGAGGAGCCCGCTTCCATGTTCGTTTGTGCTGTCGTCTTGGTCTTCGATGTTGCACTCCTCAGATTCCTCGTTGCTGGTGGCGGACTGAAGTGAACTTGTGGTTTTGCGCCTCTTCTCCGTCCTCGAGACCTCCCTCGGCCAAACCCTAAAAAAGGCGGTTGGCCCCCAGATCCATTTCCAAACTGTTGTGGAGGAAATGGTCCCATTTGATGAGGATAAGGACCCATTTGTGGGAACATTGGATTACCAAATTGCCAGGGGGCTGGTTGCCACCATGTCTGGTTCTGGTATTGATTCCCTCTCCAGTTTCTCTGTGATCGTTTGCCTCGGGTCCTTTGTTGAAAATTGCTTTGGTTCGAGGAGTCTGAGTCTGTGGAGTTGTCATCAGAGGAGCTGGACCCGTAAGAGGATCCTGTTTTTCTACCTTTGTTGTTCGAATCAGGAGGTACATAAGAGCTACTTGTGTAGGGGTACACTTTCTCAAAACTGAATTTCTCAAGATCTTTTTTGAATTTTTCCATTTTGGTAAGGAGAGTAAATTCTTTGAATTCCTGGTTGTTTTTGTTTGACTCATCTTGGCCCTGTTTGAAAAGTTTAGATGTCAAAGTAGTTTTGATCTGGGATTCAAGAACCTGTATCTCTATGAGAATAGTGTCCGCTATTCGTTGTGATGTTTGAATAATCAACACCAGCCAGTCTCTTGTGCATCTCCATGCTATCAAGGACCAATTTTTGAGGAACTCCTTATCCGTGAGGAATAACCTTGGAGTGTTGGTGACAATCAGACCTGATGGTGCACAGTTTTTTCTCAGATACTGAGCCATGACTGCCCCATGTAGAGTCGTGCGTGTTTGGGATTTTTTAGAGCAAGAACTTTGCCCCAGTCGTCCGTGTTGTTGTTGGCGGCTGCAGGTATGGAGTCCAACAGGTTGGGATGTTTATCAAGAACCTGTTGTATATCCTCCTCACCAAAAGCCAGACCATGGTTCTCTGCCATTTGGTAAATGTACCTGGATGCTAATGTATGTATATTAGTTTAGAACCTTCTGTGAATGCCAAAAGTAGTAAGTTCATTCTGTGAATCGGGCCCCTCATCATTAAGTCCACTCCTATTTGTCCCCAGCTTAAACACCCACTTTTGTTACTTGCGCATGAGAAAGGTGGTGTGGTCTGTTACATGTGGTGGGATATATGGCTGTTCAAGAACGGTCCATACAAATGCAGTAGGATCATGTTGTTTCTCTAGAAAGTGATTCGTCAGCTTAGTGGCTTGTCTTTTTCGACGAATCGTACTTTTATGTTCGGAGATTCGGATTTTTACTTTCCGAGTAGTCATTCCGACATATTTAAGACCACACGGACATGTGATCAGATAAATTAAAGAGTCACTATTGCAGTTTGTAAATTTTTCTTGTCTCCATGGTCTATTGGTGCCAATATCCACCTCCATCGATTTAGTAGTTTGGGGGCAGGCTTGGCATGTTCCACATGGATGGTGGCCTCTTACTGGTGGTAGATTCCAGATCGTTCCTAGAGCCCTAGGTGTGTTGTTCCGTGGTCTTGTGTGAACAATACGATCTCTCAAATTTGGACCTCTCTTAAAGGAAAACAGCGGTTTCTCAATGGTGTCTTTTCCTGAGTTGAGAATTGGCCAATGTTTTTTGATTATTTTCTGGAGGTCATTTGATAGGGTCCCAAACGTGGTGACACATGTGAGTCTGTTCAGTGTAGTTCTTTCTACCGGTGGTTCAAGGAGGGCCATTCTATTGTTATTGCCAGCTCGTTTCATTGACCTTTTGACCAACTTAGGAGGGTATTTGCGGCTTACCAGTTGTTGTTGTAAGGCTCTGGAATGTGTCGCATAGCCTTCTCTGGTTGAACAATTCCTCTGTACTCTCAAAAATTGTCCATATGGCAGATTCTCTTTAAAAGATCTGGGATGGTGGCTGTCAAAACAGAGTAAAGAGTTTTTGGCCATTGGTTTTTTATAAAGTTCAGATTGCAAACCTTCCGGGGTAGAGAAAATCTTCAGGTCCAGAAATGCAATGGCAGTTTTACTCACTTCTACAGTAAAGCGTAGAAAATTATTTCTTCTGTTGAGCAAATGGTGAAAAGTCATGAGGTCTTCAAGTGTCCCTCTCCAGATTACCAGTATGTCATCAATATACCGCTTCCATATGATTATGGAAGCGATATACGGATTGGTGTCATTCAGGATGTGTTCCTGTTCAAAATGATGAACATAAAGGTTCGCCAGGCTGGGGGCGAAAACGCTCCCCATACTGGTACCAGACGTTTGGAGATACACTGTTTCTTCGAATCTAAAAAAGTTTCTTTTCATGGCTATGGTTGCACAGTCCATGATGAAACTGACAGGTGTTATGCTGTTCAGATCCCTTTCCCTCAGGAGAGAAGAGATGACTTCTAGTGTCTCATCCTGGGGTATGGATGTATACAGCGACTCCACGTCGAATGAGACTAGATGGTCAGTGTCTACATTGAATTCAATTTCTGGAAGAAGGCGCAACACATCAGTTGTGTCTCTGAGATAGGTGGGCATCTCAAGAACCATTGGGCGCAAAAAATGGTCCACGAAGGTGGAGAGCGGCTCCAAGGCGGATCCAATACCAGAGATTATTGGCCGTCCGGGTGGTGGTCTCCGCTCTTTATGCACTTTGGGGAGGCAGTAGAAGTAGGGCATTACCGGGTGTTCCGTGCATAAGAAGGAGGCTTCATTTCGAGTGACCCAGCCTTCTGCCAGCGCTTCCTCAACCATTCCTTTAATCAGCCTTTGTATGTCTGGAGTCGGATCTTGTTCCAAGGGACAATAGGCCTCTTTATTGTCCAATTGTCATAGACATTCTGCGCGATAGTCATTCGTATTCATAACAACTATCGCACCGCCTTTGTCGGCCGGTTTTATGGTTAGCTCATTGTTGGCAGTCAAAGTCTTTAGAGCCAGTTGTTCAATCCTGGAGAAATTATTATAGGTTCCTTTGTTGGTTGAAAACATGATATCAATATCCTTCTCAACGGCTTGTTCAAATGCCAGAACTTGTACAGGAACCATCTGTGGTCCTGGGTTGAATTTTGATTTCTTCTTTAAACCTGTATTGGTTTCTTCTTGAGTTGGTTCTCTTTGGTCACTTTTTGAGAAGAGAAATTGTAGACGGATCTTACGGAAGAATTTTGCCATCTCGATATTTGTTTCAAAGTGGTCATTCTTCATTGTAGGCACAAAACCTAACCCTCTGTTCAAGATTTGCTCTTCAATAGGGGTAATAGAATGGGCACTCAGATTGATGAGGAGCCCGCTTCCATGTTCGTTTGTGCTGTCGTCTTGGTCTTCGATGTTGCACTCCTCAGATTCCTCGTTGCTGGTGGCGGACTGAAGTGAACTTGTGGTTTTGCGCCTCTTCTCCGTCCTCGAGACCTCCCTCGGCCAAACCCTAAAAAAGGCGGTTGGCCCCCAGATCCATTTCCAAACTGTTGTGGAGGAAATGGTCCCATTTGATGAGGATAAGGACCCATTTGTGGGAACATTGGATTACCAAATTGCCAGGGGGCTGGTTGCCACCATGTCTGGTTCTGGTATTGATTCCCTCTCCAGTTTCTCTGTGATCGTTTGCCTCGGGTCCTTTGTTGAAAATTGCTTTGGTTCGAGGAGTCTGAGTCTGTGGAGTTGTCATCAGAGGAGCTGGACCCGTAAGAGGATCCTGTTTTTCTACCTTTGTTGTTCGAATCAGGAGGTACATAAGAGCTACTTGTGTAGGGGTACACTTTCTCAAAACTGAATTTCTCAAGATCTTTTTTGAATTTTTCCATTTTGGTAAGGAGAGTAAATTCTTTGAATTCCTGGTTGTTTTTGTTTGACTCATCTTGGCCCTGTTTGAAAAGTTTAGATGTCAAAGTAGTTTTGATCTGGGATTCAAGAACCTGTATCTCTATGAGAATAGTGTCCGCTATTCGTTGTGATGTTTGAATAATCAACACCAGCCAGTCTCTTGTGCATCTCCATGCTATCAAGGACCAATTTTTGAGGAACTCCTTATCCGTGAGGAATAACCTTGGAGTGTTGGTGACAATCAGACCTGATGGTGCACAGTTTTTTCTCAGATACTGAGCCATGACTGCCCCATGTAGAGTCGTGCGTGTTTGGGATTTTTTAGAGCAAGAACTTTGCCCCAGTCGTCCGTGTTGTTGTTGGCGGCTGCAGGTATGGAGTCCAACAGGTTGGGATGTTTATCAAGAACCTGTTGTATATCCTCCTCACCAAAAGCCAGACCATGGTTCTCCGCCATTTGGTAAATGTACCTGGATGCTAATGTATGTATATTAGTTTAGAACCTTCTGTGAATGCCAAAAGTAGTAAGTTCATTCTGTGAATCGGGCCCCTCATCATTAAGTCCACTCCTATTTGTCCCCAGCTTAAACACCCACTTTTGTTACTTGCGCATGAGAAAGGTGGTGTGGTCTGTTACATGTGGTGGGATATATGGCTGTTCAAGAACGGTCCATACAAATGCAGTAGGATCATGTTGTTTCTCTAGAAAGTGATTCGTCAGCTTAGTGGCTTGTCTTTTTCGACGAATCGTACTTTTATGTTCGGAGATTCGGATTTTTACTTTCCGAGTAGTCATTCCGACATATTTAAGACCACACGGACATGTGATCAGATAAATTAAAGAGTCACTATTGCAGTTTGTAAATTTTTCTTGTCTCCATGGTCTATTGGTGCCAATATCCACCTCCATCGATTTAGTAGTTTGGGGGCAGGCTTGGCATGTTCCACATGGATGGTGGCCTCTTACTTGTGGTAGATTCCAGATCGTTCCTAGAGCCCTAGGTGTGTTGTTCCGTGGTCTTGTGTGAACAATACGATCTCTCAAATTTGGACCTCTCTTAAAGGAAAACAGCGGTTTCTCAATGGTGTCTTTTCCTGAGTTGAGAATTGGCCAATGTTTTTTGATTATTTTCTGGAGGTCATTTGATAGGGTCCCAAACGTGGTGTCACATGTGAGTCTGTTCAGTGTAGTTCTTTCTACCGGTGGTTCAAGGAGGGCCATTCTATTGTTATTGCCAGCTCGTTTCATTGACCTTTTGACCAACTTAGGAGGGTATTTGAGGCTTACCAGTTGTTGTTGTAAGGCTCTGGAATGTGTCGCATAGCCTTCTCTGGTTGAACAATTCCTCTGTACTCTCAAAAATTGTCCATATGGCAGATTCTCTTTAAGAGATCTGGGATGGTGGCTGTCAAAACAGAGTAAAGATTTTTTGGCCATTGGTTTTTTATAAAGTTCAGATTGCAAACCTTCCGGGGTAGAGAAAATCTTCAGGTCCAGAAATGCAATGGCAGTTTTACTCACTTCTACAGTAAAGCGTAGAAAATTATTTCTGCTGTTGAGCAAATGGGAACATGCCACTGCTAGGTCTTTAAACTCCCTATAGGCCCTCCCCCTACCCTATTTTGTTCAGTTTTGGAGCAGCTGCTGAGCTGCGGGCCGTCTTTTTAAAGAAACACATCTTTTGTTTCTTTCAATCCTCCGATAGGAAGGGTTGATTCGCTCTTGATAAGGTTTGTCTGATACAGGGCCGTATATTGGCACCTCTGGCGAAGGTTCTAAACTAATATACATACATTAGCATCCAGGTACATTTACCAAATGGCGGAGAACCATGGTCTGGCTTTTGGTGAGGAGGATATACAACAGGTTCTTGATAAACATCCCAACCTGTTGGACTCCATACCTGCAGCCGCCAACAACAACACGGACGACTGGGGCAAAGTTCTTGCTCTAAAAAAATCCCAAACACGCATGACTCTACATGGGGCAGTCATGGCTCAGTATCTGAGAAAAAACTGTGCACCATCAGGTCTGATTGTCACCAACACTCCAAGGTTATTCCTCACGGATAAGGAGTTCCTCAAAAATTGGTCCTTGATAGCATGGAGATGCACAAGAGACTGGCTGGTGTTGATTATTCAAACATCACAACGAATAGCGGACACTATTCTCATAGAGATACAGGTTCTTGAATCCCAGATCAAAACTACTTTGACATCTAAACTTTTCAAACAGGGCCAAGATGAGTCAAACAAAAACAACCAGGAATTCAAAGAATTTACTCTCTTTACCAAAATGGAAAAATTCAAAAAAGATCTTGAGAAATTCAGTTTTGAGAAAGTGTACCCCTACACAAGTAGCTCTTATGTACCTCCTGATTCGAACAACAAAGGTAGAAAAACAGGATCCTCTTACGGGTCCAGCTCCTCTGATGACAACTCCACAGACTCAGACTCCTCGAACCAAAGCAATTTTCAACAAAGGACCCGAGGCAAATGATCACAGAGAAACTGGAGAGGGAATCAATACCAGAACCAGACATGGTGGCAACCAGCCCCCTGGCAATTTGGTAATCCAATGTTCCCACAAATGGGTCCTTATCCTCATCAAATGGGACCATTTCCTCCACAACAGTTTGGAAATGGATTTGGGGGCCAACCGCCTTTTTTAGGGTTTGGCTGAGGGAGGTCTCGAGGACGGAGAAGAGGCGCACAACCACAAGTTCACTTCAGTCCGCCACCAGCAACGAGGAATCTGAGGAGTGCAACATCGAAGACCAAGACGACAGCACAAACGAACATGGAAGCGGGCTCGTCATCAATCTGAGTGCCCATTCTATTACCCCTATTGAAGAGCAAGTCTTGAACAGAGGGTTAGGTTTTGTGCCTACAATGAAGAATGACCACTTTGAAACAAATATCGAGATGGCAAAATTCTTCCGTAAGATCCGTCTACAATTTCTCTTCTCAAAAAGTGACCAAAGAGAACCAACTCAAGAAGAAACCAATACAGGTTTAAAGAAGAAATCAAAATTCAACCCAGGACCACAGATGGTTCCTGTACAAGTTCTGGCATTTGAACAAGCCGTTGAGAAGGATATTGATATCATGTTTTCAACCAACAAAGGAACCTATAATAATTTCTCCAGGATTGAACAACAGGCTCTAAAGACTTTGACTGCCAACAATGAGCTAACCATAAAACCGGCCGACAAAGGCGGTGCGATAGTTGTTATGAATACGAATAACTATCGCGCAGAATGTCTACGACAATTGGACAATAAAGAGGCCTATTGTCCCTCGGAACAAGATCCGACTCCAGACATACAAAGGCTGATTAAAGGAATGGTTGAGGAAGCGCTGGCAGAAGGCTGGGTCTCTCGAAATGAAGCCTCCTTCTTATGCACGGAACACCCGGTAATGCCCTACTTCTACTGCCTCCGCAAAGTGCATAAAGAGCGGAGACCACCACCCGGACAGCCAATAATCTCTGGTATTGGATCCGCCTTGGAGCCGCTCTCCACCTTCGTGGACCATTTTTTGCGCCCAATGGTTCTTGAGATGCCCACCTATCTCAGAGACACAACTGATGTGTTGCGCCTTCTTCCAGAAATTGAATTCAATGTAGACACTGACCATCTAGTCTCATTCGACGTGGAGTTGCTGTATACATCCATACCCCAGGATGAGACACTAGAAGTCATCTCTTCTCTCCTGAGGGAAAGGGATCTGAACAGCATAACACCTGTCAGTTTCATCATGGACTGTGCAACCATAGCCATGAAAAGAAACTTTTTTAGATTCGAAGAAACAGTGTATCTCCAAACGTCTGGTACCAGTATGGGGAGCGTTTTCGCCCCCAGCCTGGCGAACCTTCATGTTCATCATTTTGAACAGGAACACATCCTGAATGACACCAATCCGTATATCGCTTCCATAATCATATGGAAGCAGTATATCGATGACATACTGGTAATCTGGAGAGGGACACTTGAAGACCTCATGACTTTTCACCATTGGCTCAACAGCAGAAATAATTTTCTACGCTTTACTGTAGAAGTGAGTAAAACTGCCATTGCATTTCTGGACCTGAAGATTTTCTCTACCCCGGAAGGTTTGCAATCTGAACTTTATAAAAAACCAATGGCCAAAAACTCTTTACTCTGTTTTGACAGCCACCATCCCAGATCTCTTAAAGAGAATCTGCCATATGGACAATTTTTGAGAGTACAGAGGAATTGTTCAACCAGAAAAGGCTATGCGACACATTCCAGAGCCTTACAACAACAACTGGTAAGCCGCAAATACCCTCCTAAATTGGTCAAAAGGTCAATGAAACGAGCTGGCAATAACAATAGAATGGCCCTCCTTGAACCACCGGTAGAAAGAACTACACTGAACAGACTCACATGTGTCACCACGTTTGGGACCCTATCAAATGACCTCCAGAAAATAATCAAAAAACATTGGCCAATTCTCAACTCAGGAAAAGACACCATTGAGAAACCGCTGTTTTCCTTTAAGAGAGGTCCAAATTTGAGAGATCGTATTGTTCACACAAGACCACGGAACAACACACCTAGGGCTCTAGGAACGATCTGGAATCTACCACCAGTAAGAGGCCACCATCCATGTGGAACATGCCAAGCCTGCCCCCAAACTACTAAATCGATGGAGGTGGATATTGGCACCAATAGACCATGGAGACAAGAAAAATTTACAAACTGCAATAGTGACAACTTAATTTATCTGATCACATGTCCGTGTGGTCTTAAATATGTCGGAATGACTACTCGGAAAGTAAAAATCCGAATCTCCGAACATAAAAGTACGATTCGTCGAAAAAGACAAGCCACTAAGCTGACGAATCACTTTCTAGAGAAACAACATGATCCTACTGCATTTGTATGGACCGTTCTTGAACAGCCATATATCCCACCACATGTAACAGACCACACCACCTTTCTCATGCGCAAGGAACAAAAGTGGGTGTTTAAGCTGGGAACAAATAGGAGTGGACTTAATGATGAGATCCCTTGGTCCACTCTATAACTGGGTGGCAACAGTTATACACACTCATTTTTTTTTTTTTTTTTTTTAAATATATTTTTATTGCAGGAATCAGTAAATTATTACAAAGTGGACCAGCATTATAAGGTCGATCAAAATTAGTAGGATACATCCCATCGTCCCTCAGCAGGATGGTCCATTACACAGCCATTTAGCCCACAACCCAAGGGTCGGGCGGCAATTACCAGTGGGGACTCAACAGGAAGTCGAAGCCGGTCCGGATGATCTACTATCCGTCATCTTCTTTTCTAAACCATCCTACAAAAAAAGGCCAAAAGAAACCCCCCCCCAAAACACTATGAACCAAACAGAACCCCCCCCAACCCCGCCATCAGTGCACGGTAACAACCGCAATAGGATCTATGAGAGGACCTTCGGGGAAAGCAACAGACATGTAAAGTGCAATCGTCTATCGGGACTCAGGGCGAGCTGCATCCTCACTTTCGGAATCGCTGGGAGCGCAATAATCCCTGAGGGCCTGCACTAATGTCTCCCACTCTAGCGCTGCCTCCTGCGCATTCTCGTTGTGTTGTCTCCTAGCTAACTGGTACCGCAGCGTACTTTCCCCCGCCGCCCATTTCAAGAGTTCGCTGTGCCATCGGGCCCCCGTTGGACCAACCCGTGCCTTCCAGTTCCTGGTCACCTCCCGTTTAGCAAGGAGAAGCCCCAGATCGATGAATTTACTAGTGATTTTATTTTTGGGGGTATGCGGAAACCAGTGCAGGAGGCCCACTGCCGCATCGACCGATAAGGACCTCCCCGTTACCTCCTTCAGGGTATCCCCTACTTCCAGCCAATAGGAGGACAGCCCCGGGCAAGACCACAACATGTGGAGGAGATCTGCATCAGGCGCATGGCACCTGGGGCAGTCCGCAGAGTCCGTGGCAAAATATTGTCAGATCTTCGCCGGGGTCAAGTATGCCCTGTGGAGTACATAGTAGTGGACCAGTTGAAAGCGGGCGTGGCGCGTGCCCTTCCAGGCCCGCCTCATGAGTTGGGACCAGGTCGTCTCCGGGATCTCCTTCCCTATGTCCTCCTCCCAACGGGTTCTTAAGGTAGTGAGGGGGGCCAACCCCTTATTGAGCAGTCTGCCGTATAGGCAAGTAACCGCCTTAACCGTTCCCGCGGACATCATGACATATTGGCACACCGGAGATGTAGGAGGTTCCTCCTGCCCGTGCTTCCAGTGCGCCTGAATCGCTCGGACCAGGGCCGTGTGCAAGAGAAAATCGCTGCGAGGAACTTCGAAGCGATCAATAAGCTCCTGAAAGGGCAATAGCGCCCCGTCCTCGTAAAGATCACCCACCAACTGTAGACCCGCGTCCTCCCAGTCCGCTAATCGTGACCAATCGCCGCCATGAGGCAGGGCCATCAGCATGTTCAGAGGCATTTCGGGCGCATACGGTATCCGCACCTGGCCCCGGGCGTGGGCTCAGTTCCAGCATAATCGAATAGTCCTCTCTTCGAGCGTCAGGTCCCGCAAGGCCAAACGTTGTCGCAGCGCTATGAAGGAGAGAACGTGCCTAGCCATCCCTGTGCCCCTCCTGTCCTCTGGGCCTCGGAATTCCCTGGCGACCTCCTGGGTGAAAGTCTGCAGCTGCGCTGCCAAGTAATACTTTTCAAAGTCCGGCACCGCAAGCCCACCCTCAGCTTTCGGTCTCGTCAGGGTCTTGAGGGCCACTCTTCGGCGGCCCGATCCCCAGAGGAATCCCACCACCATTGACCGTAACAGTCGAAATGTGGCTGGCGGGACCCAAATCGGCAGCGCCCGGAAATAATACAGCAGCCGGGGGAGCGCCACTATTTTAAGCAGAGCGATCCGTCCCGCTACCGAGAGCGGTAGAGTAGCCCAGAAGTCCATGCTACCACTCAGCGCGCGAGTGCTGCGAGCTATGTTCCCATCCAGAAGGTCAGACGGTTCATGGTAGACGTACACCCCCAGGTACTTAAAGCAGTCAGGTTCCCACCTAATCTCTCTGCTGATATCGGGGCTGGGTGTACCCTTGCGAACCGGGAAAAGACAGGTCTTAGCCCAATTCACCCGGAGGCCCGAGACCTCCCCAAATGCCGTGAGCGCCGACGCAGCCCCATTCAAGGCAGCAACCGGGTCCTCAAGGAAGAGCAACAGGTCATCGGCGTACAACGATATATAATGTGGGCCCTAAGGTGTCCATAAACCATTATAGTGGGCCCCCGACCGGAGTAGCAGCGCCAGTGGCTCCACCGCTAACGCAAAGAGAAGCGGGGATAATGAACAACCCTGCCTCGTGCCTCTCTCCACCGAGTATTGCGAGGAGATCAGCGGGCCTGCCCGTACCCTGGCCGACGCCGAGGCATACAGTACCGTGGTCCATCTAACGAAACCCTCACAGAGGCCGAACCGCAGCAATACAGTGCGCAGGTAGTCCCATTCCAGGCTGTCAAAAGCCTTCTCCAAATCTACCGAGAGGACTACTGGGCATGGGGCGTCCACGAGCGGTCTCCCAGCAAGCGGAACAGCCTACGGATGTTCATGGTCGTGTTTCGCTTGGTAATGAATCCGGCCTGGTCCTCGTGTACCAGAGAACTCATATGACCTAGCAATCTCGATGCTAAGATGCTGCTCAGTATCTTATAATCGACCGTCAGCATTGATAAAGGACGGTAGGACGCCGGATCGGACGAGTCCCTTCCTGGTTTGAGGAGGGGAACCAATAAGGCCTCGCACATCGAGCCGGGGAGCCGACCAAGCCGCTTCGCCTCTCTGTAAACTATCAGCAACCTCGGTGCCAGGAGATCAGCATAGGCGGCATAAAATTCAACCGGAAGGCCGTCTAGTCCCGGGGTCTTATTCCTCGCCATCTTTTTAATGGCGCTGCGAATTTCCCCCAGTTCAATGTCGGAGCCCAGGGCTTTCGCTACGTCAGGCTCCACCAGTGGGAGTTCTAGGGGTCACAGGTAGTCATCGATCAGGTTGGGGTCCCTGGCAGAACGACTGCGGTACAAGCATTCATAGTAGCGCAGGTAACAACTCAAAATCTCAGGCTGAGTGTGCACTTCGGCCCCCTCCGCCGTACGCATGGATGTCGTTAGAGAGGTCTGGCGCGTGGGATTAGCTAGCCACGCCAGCAATGCGCCCGACCTGTCCCCCTCCGCGAGCGACCTAACAGTATAGGCCTTATATTCGAAACAGCATAGCCGTTCGACCTCCGCCGCTACCGCCTCCTTCGCCGCTGCCGTGCGTTCCTGAAGTTCAGGACGCCCGGGGCGGCGGAGTTCCAACTCACGAAGTTTCCGATCGGCCACAGCCAAATCATCAAGGATGATCCGCCTCATGCCCACCTTCTTAGAAATGCAGAAGCCCCTGACCACCACCTTAAAGGCGTCCCATTCCAGCGCCCTCGATCCCGCAGTGCCCCCATTGGACGCGAAGTATTCCGAGATCTTATCCTCTAGGTCCGCTTTGAAGACTATGTCCTCCAAGATTTCGGGACGCATTTTCCAGGTGGGTACAGCAGGCACCCCAGGAAACCAGCGAAGGTCCAGCAGGAGAGGGTTATGATCTGAGATGGTCCTGGTCAGATATTCAGACCGGACCGCTGCTGAAACCAATTCTGCCGAGCCCAGAAACCCGTCCAGTCGGACGTGCAACTCATGCAGGCCTGAGAAGTAGGAGTAGTCCCTAGTGTCGGGGTGCTGTGCCCTCCAGATATCCGTCAGACCCCAGTGCGTCTGCCAGTCCCTCCGACCTTTAGTCACACGGCGAACCGGAGAGTCAGGGAGGGGGGGGTGCGAGCGGTCAGCCTCCACATCCACTATTGAATTGAAATCCCCGCCAAGCAGGAGGGGCCCGGAGAAGAAGTGGGCCAACGAGCCCGATAACCTGGAAAGGAAGGCAAGCTGGTCCACATTAGGCGCATAGACACAGCAAACGTTTAAATCCCTCCCCCCCAGTGTGCCCGAAATGGCCACGTAACGACCCTCCGGATCCACCACTGATTTCGTAACCTGGAAAGGAACCCCAGCTCTGATCCAAATCAGCGCCCCCCTGGCATACGCGGAGTACGAAGTGCAAAAGACCTGCCCCCTCCACCTACGCTGTAGCGCCGCCCCTTCTGCCTTGTTAAGATGGGTCTCCTGCAGCAGCGCCATTTGTACCCCTCTACGCACCAAATAAGCGTGGACTTTGTGACGTCTAGACATAGTGTGAAGCCCCCGTACATTCCAAGTGATGCATTTCACATTAGCAACATCAGCCATTGTCCCATATCGTTCGTGCAAAGTCTCTCCATCCGGGTCCCAACAAAGAAAGATCAACAATCAACCCAGCACTGATGGCGGCCATTTTCTCCAACCAAAAAACAACAACCCCCGTTCGATCCAAACCCTTGCCCACCCTCCCCAGAACAGGACCCAAATAGTACCATCTAGTTCCCATCCAAACCATACCCCCAACAAACCCACTGTCCCCAACTAATCCTGCAGTCGCCACCGCAGGAAGGCCTTAAGGGCAAGGTGCGGGCTGGGCGCCGGCAGTGGGCCCTCGATTCTCGGGCTACAGAGACTTAAGTGAGCCAAAACAATAAAAGAAAACCCCCCCGTCCCGAGCAGGGCACCCCACCTCCACTTCTCCGGAGTTCATGAGCAATCGCCTACCCCCGCCACCCTCCCTGTCCATCCAAAAGGTCCTCAACTGAGTTCGGAGTGATCACCGGCGTGTGGACACTGTCGGTCACCGATTCCTCCGAGTCCGTTGGCGCCCCCTCGTCACCAAGGTCCGCTTCCTCCTCAATGGGACCATCTCGTGAGCCAGACAGCGCAGACAACACCTCCAACACTCCCTTCCGCTCCGTCGACGTCTCCACAGTCGAAGGTCTACCTGACTGGCCACGGCGACTCCGAATCCTTTTGGACCGCCGCCGCTGTCCAGGCTCCACTGCTAGTTGAGATGAGGAGCCAAAGCCATCCTTTCCGGCTCTGTATAGTTCGAGCCAGTTACAAACGTCCTCCGGGGAATCAAAGAACTGAGTTTTGTCATCAACGATTATGCGGAGCCTTGCAGGAAACAGGAGCGAGTATTGGATGCCCTCGCTCCGGAGCTCGCGCTTGACCGCCAGGAAAGAGTACCGCCTGCGCTGGGTCTCATATGTGTAGTCCGGGAAGATATTCACCTGGCTATTCTCCACCTTGTAGGGGCCATTATGTCTGGCGGCATTGAGGATGAGGTCTCTGTCCCGAAAGTGCAGTAAACGTGCCACCACCGGCCGCGGGGCACGGCCCTGCTGCGGCGGCCTCGCTGGGACTCTGTGCGCTCGCTCCAGGGTGTAGAAGGAGGATAGGCCCTCCGGGGCCACCGTGTCCCGTAGCCAGGCTTCCAAGTAGGCCACCATGTCGCCATCCTCAATCTTCTCCGGCAGGCCCACCACTCGAATGTTATTCCGCCTATTACGACCCTCCGCATCCTCCGCTCGCCGCTCCAGGGCATCAATCCGGGATAGGGCATCCTTCATCGTCGCGGCCAAGGTTCTCTGTGCTGGCTCCAAGGTCTGTACCGAGCTCTCCACTTCTTTGACCCTATCCGAAAGCTTGCCGTGGTCCGCTCTAAGGAGGCCCAGACTCGTCGCAACCTGGGCAATGTCCTGCTGGAGGGCCGAGCGCGTGGTCGCGATCGCCTCCAGGACCCGGTCAAATTGTTGCTGCAATGGCGCACCACCAGAGCTCTCCGGGTCCCCACGTTCTTCTTTGTCCGGGGCCTCCGAGTCTGAGGCGGCTGGGGTGGTCCCCTTGGCTCCCCTCGGTTTTCCCATGGCGCAGGAGTCCCACGGTGGAGAGTCAGTCAGAAGTGCCACCGAGTGCGGGTGTCGACTATGTCTCTCTCGGCTGGTGGTCTTCGGGACGAGGGCCGACGATCTCCGTCTCCAGGGCCTGTTGGTCCTCCACAGCCTCGGGCCGCGCCACCACCGCGTCGTCGGAGGGCACTGAGGAGAAGGCGGGGACAATCGGCGCCAGGTCGGGCAGGCCCGTTTGGCCGATGAGGATCTGGAACGAGGGTCACCAACACCACCGGAGACTTTGTGGCGCCAAGGCGCCGTGCTGCCCATGGAGGCCAGTCGCTCAGCGGGATGCAGCCGGGTGCGGCTTAGGGGGTCGGCACCGCAGATAGGGCCGCCAGGCGTCCGTGAATCGAGGTCCACGATAATGTGGGCATCTGATCGTCCAGGAGCGATCACTGTGTCCAAAGTCCAATCAGAGCGACACCCAGACCATCACATCACAGGGAGATAGAAGGTGGAGGGTGCGCTGTAGCCAACGACGCTCCTCCAGACTAAGGGTCCCAGCCAAGGAGACGAAGAGGTCCGGGCGCCATGTTGGGCCGCACTCCGCGGGTCCTGAAACTTCGATTTTCCGTTGGATCAACCCGTGGTCAAGTTTCACCGGGCGCCTTAGCAGGTCCCAATCGGTCCGATCAACGGTTTGCGGGGGCTAGGGTACCCCGCGGACTCCGATCTGCAGGATAAACACGGGCTCAGTCCCGGAGCCGAGCTCTCAGGCGACCATCGCCATCGGCGTCCAAGCCACGCCCCCCCACAGTTATACACACTCATATATAGACATTGATCAGAGACGCTTCAAGCCGTCTATTTAAGAAGAGTGCCTTAAAAATCACTGATAACACTGTCACACAGTAAGTCACTCAATTTTTCACTGAGTATCCCAACACTTCACTTAATACATTCTAGTTAGCTGTGTGACTGCAGCCATACAATGGTTTAAGAACATATCCACTTATTGATGTTAGTCTGGGGTACCTCAGAGCTAGACATCTAAGAAGAGCCTCTGCGATGCAAATACATCTTATAAAATATCTGGGTAATTATTTGATATAAATGCCGAGGGTTTTGTCCCCTTGTTTCCCTGGATAATTAAGACCGGTGAGCATTTCAAGCTAACGGCATTCATTTACTTCTTAAACTGCTGACCTCGTACAGCTTTGCCCGCCTATTGCATTGTGAATACGCTTTTTAGAGAGACGCACATGACGAGTGTTCACTCGCATGCTAGAAGTCTGTCGGTGCAGGGCGCGATGGTGCTCCGTGTGTGCAGTACTTAAAACTCCACTGCACCCAATGTAAACAAACGGCACTGTGCTATAGAAGGCATACGGACATAGCGTTTAGGTGCCATTCATTCACTCGCCGGCTAGAAGTCTGTCGGTGCAGGGCGCGATGGTGCTCGGTGTGTGCAGTACTTAATACTCCACTGCACCCAATGTAAACAAACGGCACTGTGCTATAAAAGGCATACGGACACAGCGTTTAGGTGCCATTCATTCACGAAACTTGTTGTACTTTGGTTCTGGCTTTGGTCGCTTTGCCGATACATACCCTACATTCAGACAAAGGGAGCAGTGACATTCCTTGTTCTTTGCTTCCTTTCCCCTTTCCAGAGCGGTGCTTCCCTCGTATCCTGAGCCGTTGCCAGGCGAGGCGCAGCCTCCTACTTTGTCTACAATGGTAAGATAAAGTACCCTGCCATGAAAGATCATTAGATGTCTTCATGTGATTGAAAATTAACAAGCTACAAAAAAAGGCTTTTTTGACAAAAAAAAAATTTGTGTGGTTATAAATGTACTGAACACATTCTAATTGCTTACAAAATCAATGTGGTTACTATTCTCTGTTATGTTTGTTTTTTCACCAGTGACATACAACGACTGCGAAATCAGACAACACCTAAAGGATCCAGGTGATCTCTATTCAGGTCGCAGATTAATATTTGTAGTCACTTTTTATCACTTCACATCATTGCAGTAGCTTTTGCTTAAGAAAGGTCCTGATGAATGCAACGGACTCTGTGGTCCATATATTTGCAGAAACATGTTGACCAATACATCTGGGTAAATATTTGTTTAATTTACCCCACTGCTTTTTAACACTGGAGGAGCGAGCAAAACATTTTGTAGCGCACCCTGCATCGCATTTTGCGATGCAGGGCACGCTACGAATTTCGTTTAATAAATTCAATTGTTTACTTACCTCCAATTATCCATATGCCGGTTTGTCTCTCCCAGCCCCTTCTCATTGTATTTCTCCATATCTCCTTCACCTTTCCTTTCATGTTCCTTTTGAAGGGACAGCCCGCTGCCCAGCGCCACAACCTGCTCGGCCACCTCTTCACTGATGCGAATTATAGACAGGCCCCAGTCATCTAAATGATCACTTCATGGCCTGGAGGTGCTGTCTTCTATCTCTCTTTTTATCTGCACCTTTTTCCACTCCACTGGGTGTCTCTGTTCTCCCAGTCCCATGTGAGTCCCTCCCCTCTTATCCACCTGCTCACAGGGCCACAGGTGCCAACCTGCGCCTTTTCATTGGTCCTGTTGCCCCTACTGTTTTAGTCCACACTTCCTGCAAATTGACAATGTGGAAGACTAAAACGCCCCTTTTATAATCAATTTACAGGCACAGATGTGAATTAGTGTCTTTTTCTTTCAAATTCGTGCGATGGGTGTTGCTTCCTTTAAAGTGCCCACTTCTCTGTTCTGTCCTTTATCCAGGAAGTGGTCCGTCACCGCAGGGGCAATTCCAACCTTGATAGCCCCACAATACATGCCATAGGATTGCCTTAGGGATCACACCAGAATGTCAGCCTCACTGATATAATACTAACAAAGGTTCAAGCACATAATCATACAAGACATAAAATAGCGAATATAAAGAATAATACAATTAAAGAATGAAATGCACTAAAAGAAAAAAACTATCACAAAAGATGAATCATGAAAAGTTTGAAAAATAATTTGCTGATACCCGTACACAATTAAACAATGTATAAAACTTTTACCAAGACCATAATATAAAAGACAATACACTCTTCAAATAATGGTGCTCACACAGTCACACAAAAAACAATGTCAAAAGACAATTAACAGTGTAAACAAAAGAACAGTGGCAGAGGCAAATAAATATACAAAAGACTGATAGGACAAAACACAAAACCAGGGAAGGCAAATATTGCATCCTCTTGAACAGGTGCCAAAGCTAAGCGTCGGCGGCGTTTGGACCAAAATAAAAAGTAGGATGGTCATCATCGGGCAGACAATACAATTGACAGAGCATCCAACTGAGAATTTTGTTCAAAATCTCATTAAGAAATATATAGTCCCATGAGTTTTCGGCCCATAGAAGTACAAATCACATCCAGTAGGTTCCAAATGAGAACGAAGTCCAGTCATAAAAGTACTGGGATAAAAAGGGGGAAGGCATCAGAGCAAATCTCGACCTTCATGTAAGTGCCGGTACTGTTTGTACGGCGTCTGAAATTGACGCAGGGATGTAGCACCGGGTTGATATTAATTATTTTTTCTGGAAGATAAACTGGCAACCACAACCATACTAGAGTGGGGCCAGCTACTTCAGAAAGGGAAACTCTGCACTGGGTAAGATCTTCAGAAATTAACTGGGGGATCCACTTCCAAATTCAAATACTATCAGCTAGTAATATCAATAGTTGGTTTCAGTTCTTGGGGGAAAAGAACAGCAGCACAAATGTGCCAGAAGAACACTTGTTGAAAAAGGCCATAGTAGAAGAAAGAAGTGTCATCATGGTATTGGCCAGTGCTCAATATTATGGTTGGAGAATTCGACTTGCCAGAGAAGCTGTGGGGAGAATGCTTGCTAAAGTTACAGATACAAGATCTATGGCAAGTATCTATGCACACTCTTTACAGCACAGTAAAACCTGCCTTTTTGAGAAGGAACTATCTTTCTTCCATCCTTAATAAGTCCAGGAATTTCCAAACTGAGAGGGACGGATTCTGCATCTGGCATGAAGTGTAGTCTGTGAGACACTGATGATATCCACATGTTTAGGAAATGCCCAGGTATCCTACATTTCTGAATCGAGATTGGTAAGCTCCTGAGAGACATATGTCGAGTCAATCGCCTTGAGATGATTGTCGTTAGGTGCACTCCAGAGCCCGAGAAACTCATAAATGATTGCGGTCAAATCACTGTTCTATCTAATTTTACTGTGGAGAAGAGAAATTTGTAGGAAGTGGCTATCCAAGTCAAGTCCCAAGAAAGCTGAATGGCTGAGCGCTTCAATGTACATTTGTAAAATGGACACAAGCACTACCTCTGTAAGAAGAGCCAGGATATGGGCTTCACTGATAATATGGATTGGGTGAAAAAACAGATAAAACAACTAGGAGGAATATAGGTGTATCAGATAGGAAGTCGTTCTCCTTATCCCTCCTTTGAATAAACCCGACTTGGATCTCGGACAGATAGCCAGGCAAAATCTGTTTCACAAGAGTCGAAAACTTTTTCCCCAAGAAGACAGACGGGTGGAAAAGGAGATTTAAGGTGGCCAGTCAAAAGATATTGTGGTGAATGAGGACAAAAAACAAGTTGGTTTCTTTCCTTAAGGTAGAAGCAGCACCACTATAGCCTTATAGCCCGCTATAGCGGGCTATACCGGCTATTAAAGGCCCACTGAATCGTTAAAGGCCCGATCCGAAGGCGAGGGACTTTAACGAGACAGCGGGACTTTAATAGCCGGTATAGCCCTGCTACGAAGGGCTATAAGGCTATTAGAACATTCTGCCACTAGAGGGCAGAATGTTCTAACAAATTAGACAAAGGGTTCTCGAAGCTCGAGAGGATATAAATCCCCTCGAGCTTCGAGAAGCCTTTGTAGAACATTGGAATGTTGCTCCGTGGGCCTTTACCGGCCCGTAGAAGTAGGGAGCACTCCATTGTCTGCAATGGAGCTCCCAACATTCCAATGTTCTAATACAGGATAAAGACCCGAGTCACATGCACAGCCATCAGCTCACCAGGCAGCTGGGCTAATGAATCCACAGGTGGGTTGTCCTCTGGGGTGTAGACCAATAACCCTCAGGATTTCGTACTTCTTCAGGCAGTCTACAGCTCTCCTTGGTAGGCTCATGACTCAGGTGCGGTGCCCAATTTGACAAGGAGACTGGCAGTCAAATGTGCAGCCTTGGGACATAGGTGTCTTCTCAGTTACATTGATGTAAAAGTCCTATTCCTGGTCATGAGAATTCTGCCCCCTCCAGTATGTATTCTTCTCCTGAGGAGTTATTTGATATGTCCACATTGAGAGACACCTCAAATTGGACTCTGCATTCAACCTACACAATCAATGCATGGTCAGGTCATGCCAGGATGCCAGTGTTGTCTTTGCCAGAGCTATCACAAAGCCGGATCCAAGTGACTCCTGGACTTAGCATACTGGGCAAAGTTGGTCAAGCTACATTCTTTGTCAGTGAAATGCACAGTGGGTACAGCAGAATTCAGGAGGCTAAGATTCAAAGAGAATTAATAGGTGTCACTGCCTTCTAATTACAGCAACCTCATTACATTGGCATTCCTGTGGACGAGGCATGAGGGCTCCAGTCACTCTAACTTATTCATCCACATGTGAACACTCACTCTTCATCCATGTCAATGACAAATGGTGCGAAGGGTCCTGTGGAGGGAGACTAGCAGACCTTTTTTGCTCCAAAAATTGTATTGAATTTATTTGTGAGTACAGAAATGAAAGATCTCTCCATACATGTTATAAGGTTAAAATATATTGATTGATAGACACAAGTAGCCATACAGTGGCAATCACATAATCATTAAAAAAACTGCTCTAATAACGTTTTGGTGCCTAGATCTAGCGCTGGATTAAAAAAATCGTTCTACAAGATTCGGTTATGTGAAACAGCAGACTAGCAGGCCTTTTAACAGCAGAATACAGCAGGGATCTCTCTCCTGATTGGAGCAAGCAAGAGGATCCTGCCCTTCTACTAGAATTATTACTAACACTCCTGCTTGGTGAGAGGGGAAACGTGAGATGAACATGGGGTGCCTCTCCTCACAGTCATGCTCTGTGGTCTCACTTCCTTTCCAGGGGAAGCCCTTGGTGAACATGCACGATTGTGTGTTCACTGAGACAAAAATCCAAATCCTGGTGAATCATACAGTGATTTTACTAGCAGTACAACATAGGGCAGTGGCAAAGCCCTCTCCAGTGCCATCCACAAAGCTTCTGACCTAACAACAGCACAGTCCAGACACTATTGCCTATTGAGGCTTAGGTTGCATGTGACATAACCACATGCATGTCCCATAATATTTACATGAACTCCTACACTTCATTTCCTTTATCAGACTAATTCTAAAATCATAAGTAGAGTTTAGTAATGAACAAAAGTTGAGTTCTAATATAGCCTTAGAGCCCGCTGTTGCAGGCTCTACCAGCCATTAAAGGCCCACTTCAGCGTTAAAGGCCCGAGCAGAAGGCAGAATGTTCTAATTTGTAAAACAAAGGTCTCACAAAGCCCAAGGGTGTTGAAATCCCTTTGGTCTCCATGAGGCTTTTTTTCACAGCTGTAGCTGTGAGTAAATATTGGAATGCTGATGCTCCAAGCTTCTACCAGCCATTAGTAGCCCAGGGTACTCCATTGTTTTCAGTTGGACTCCCTACATTCCACTGTTCTAATGCACAATAGCTTCCAGAACTGCCACGGAGTGATAAAAACAGTGCCTGGAGAACAACAGCAAGAAACAAAAACCTTGCATATTTTTAAGTATAATTTTGAAACACAATGGAAAAATTAACTCATTTTTTGTAAAAAAGAAAACGTTTTGTTTCACAGCGGATGGCAATTCATGTTTACATTGCATTGTTTCTAATACAGTAACAGTTTCAGGAGGAAAAGCAGAATTTCAAACATCCTTGCATCAGACCCACCCGCCTCCCCTGCTTGTCTCTGGGCCAAGGGAATAAATGTTGGCAATGATGGTTCTTTAGTTCAGCTCTACATATCCGGCAATAAGAACTGGCACTGAAAGACAACGTTCCGTGAAGTGCATTCTGGGACAGGAAGCAAAGCATGTAGCTTTTTTAAAGACCGAAGCCAGCTTTGTTTCTAGTATGCTAATGTAATGCAAATCAGATTTAATTTTCCCTTCTTTCAATATACCTTTTAGCAATTGGTTTGGACTAGGGTATTACAATGTAGTTTTATAATGGTATTTTTAGCGAGTGATTGTAAATTTGGGTAAACATTGTCCTTGATGGGCTACTTAGAGGTTACATGTTATGCTGGATTTGTTATTTTTGTGCATTCTCTTTGGAAATAATTGTGGACGAAGTATGGATTCATCCACAATTTTTTGGCGGTAAAGTAGACGAAGCAAAAAAAAAGCTCACTATTGTAAATATATTTGAATATGATTCATTCTCCGTCAGAAAATGTTGTTGTTTCACAGCAGGAGGCAATTCATGTTTTCAGTGCCCTTTTCTTTATGCAATAGCAATTTAAAGGGAAAAAACTGAAATTCAAAGTGCCCCCAAGATTTGGGATTTCTTTTTTAACCTCTGACGTGCAGATTATTAAAGGTTCTCCTAGTGAACGACTTGCACAATAAAAGCGCCTCATTCATGAAAAGTGTTGCATCGCTGCAGTACAACAGCGATGCAACACTTTTCTCAGCACCCTCCTTGCGACACCATGGATGTGCCGTGTTTACTGTACGGTGCTCCATGTCGAAAGGATTTGCAGAAGCGTCAGGAATCATGATGTATCTGTTGGCGCAAAACTCACACATTGCTGGAGTTGTGTCGTAAGCATGATGCAACTCCCGCAATGCATGGGGGAGGCCTATACTTATTGCACTGAGTCACCCTTACACCTGCTATGAGGCAGGCGTAAGGTTTTGTAGCAGTAGCGTCCTAGAAGTGGTGCAGTCAAACCTGATAGATTTCACTGCGCCACTTCTACGAGGCTTTCTTGCAGGGGAACGCCCACCCTACATCAGTAGCGGTCGGTGGTGGGAGTGCTGCTGGGCGGTGGCGGGGGAGGGGCAGGGTGGGGGTAGTAAACTACAGAATACGGCCAAATACAGGTAAGTAAACATATAAATAAATAAAATGTATTTACTTATGCGCACTGCATCGCATTTGGGAATGCAGTGCGCATTTTGTGCTGCTAAGCCTATGGGCTAACATGCGTTTGTGCAGCTTTGATTTTGATCTTGCAGAGTCCCGCCACACCTCGAATCTGGGACCAGGATTTCGTTTAGGTGACCTCTCCTACCCGTCAATCCTGCAGACCGCATCATTGAGAGGCCGAGTTCGGAAACGCTGCATTCTTCCTAATTCCTCGTTGTCTGATGACCTTCTCTCCAGATTCCGAGATCCAATTCAATCCGAAAAGAAGGAACGGGGGGTTCTGCCCCTGACCCGTTCTGGTGGACGCAGGACCATTACTCTGGGCCTTTCTGACTCTTGATACCTCCGGCCATACTGCTGAACCTTTTTGTCTTGCGCCGGATTAAGAGACTCTAGCCTCTCAAACTTTGACCACCTCTGAATCTGCGCTTTATTACCAGATTTTTCACAGACGGTTGGTCAAGTCCTGTGAACAGCGCCTTAATGAAACTGTGGACTCCATCTTATATGTTATATACATATATTCTGTACTCTTTCCCCGAACTGCACGGCCTATTGTTTGATTGCTTACATATCTGTGCCCTGAAGAAGGTGATGGCTAGGCTTTAGCCCACACCGAAACGCGCGTTGGCACCACGCTGGATAGAATCCATACGGTAGTACAAATATTAAAACAGCCAAATACTCATTATACAAAGTATATGTCACTCTATGTATCATCCATTGCCGTCAATGCATTGCTAAATAACACTGTTCGCAAGCTTAAGTTCATGGTTATACCAGAGATGTTTTCTTGCTCAGTGTAAGGTGTTAATCATCATCATACCACTGTAATTTTGATGTTATGGTATGTGTCGCACACTTAGGCAATTCTTTTTATTGTATCTATGCACTTGTAAGACTGCTGTTTGAATGGTACTTGGATATGAGTGATTGTATAGATGGCTAGGATGCAATTGGTTTGATTTCTTGTTTTTGCCGTGACTTGTTATGTTGGGGGAATTTTATTCTCATTTTTTCCTGGTGGGGCTCCAAGAATATCACATATCACTGTTTTGACATTACTTGTATTGTTTGAAAATCTATGTAAACATATTGAAAAGTAGTATATAAAAAATGATTGATGTTTGCTGAAATTCTTATATGTTGAATAAATTGACTATACATTTTTCTCTACTATTGTTTTTAGTGTATTATTTGCTATTCACTGTCCCTGTCTGACACGTCTTTGACTTTGCCCCCCCGGGTAAAGAACTTATCTCCAGCCCACCAGAAACGCTAAGCGCTCAAATTTATCCCTATGCAGGGGATTCTCATTCCCCACCTGGGAAGTTTTTCTTATTCAGGATGTTGTATCACCCAGGCATTACACTTCAGGGACCTTAACCATGTGGTAAGCTGCATCTTGAATTTGGTATCAGCATTTCAACTGTGGCCCATTGCTTTAACCCCTTAAGATTCCAAAGTCCAGATTGAGGCAGGTGGAATACATTCACAAAATAAAGGTAAATGCAAGCACCACCTATGATCCTTTAGGGAACCATGTATACAATGTACGAAGCCTCATAATAGTTGTTATTCATTCTCTCTGTTTTTAGCTTATAAACATATCTCGCTTTGAACAGTTTCTGTTGAAAGTTTGGACATGTAAGTACAATTTTGGGCTACACTTTCACTGCCAGTCCAGAGTAGGGGTGGTGTTACTCCATCAACCCCTCTGACTCCTCACATTTACTCTTATGTGTGTTTTTATCTTCGTTCTCTCTAGAACATGTCCAGAGAGAGAGGTTGCTGGCACATTTTACCTGCTCTGCAATAATAAATTGTGCACTAAGGTCACCTTTGCCTTATATGCACCCCTACCTGGTAATTTGGAGACAGCCACTGATAGTCACTTCTGCTGTCTCATTTCACTTATTCACCACAAAGTGTTTTCTATGGTCTACACATTTTCATTCTTCTTCGTTCTGAGAAAGACTGATCTTTTACACCTGTCGATGCCTTTACCTTTGGTTGGGATGTGATTATCTCCATTATTTCCACCCAGCCTTGTGGACAGTGTAGAACGTTAATCATCAAATCGATGACATCATGCATGTGAGCTAACTACATCTTGAAATTGCTGGGTGGCATGGAACCAAACACTCTGGTTTCATGCATGTGGGCCACCCACACTCTTTGTATCTAGGATATCTTTCCTAGACCTCAAGTAAGGAATTCTTATTTCAACTTGTGACACATCGACTATTTTATCCAACTTATTTCATTTGTTATATAGGGCATAGTTACTCTAACCCAGATCTTTTTCTATAATTATTTTGTAGATGTTATGTTGGGTCTTGTGTTCTTCTAAAAGAATTATGTTCCTTTAATTTCAGTGTGTTTACTTATGAGTCTAGCACATGCCACCATGAGTTATGTTCCATTCAGGAATGGTGGCATGTGGAAAAGGTTAGAGGCAGTTGTAGTTTGCTGTCGCTCTGGCCGGTCGTTATATTGGATACTTCTTTTTCAATAAAGAAACTCAACTAATTGGATTGTGCATCTTCCTTTCACTGGCGACGAGGATGGGATTCGAACCCAAGAGTGCAAAGCACAATGGAAATTGCTTTTATATATATATATATATATATATATATATATATATATATATATATATATATGTTTTTTTTTATTTTCAACAGGAACTGTATTGTTGTTCTACACAAAATATATTGTTTATTAATTGTTACAATGCAACAATCTCTTTTTACCACCTCCTCCTTTCCTCGCTACTCCGGGAAATCCTCCTCTAGAATGGGAATTGTGGCTCGAGGATTTTGGGGCTTATCTAGAAGCCATTGAAGCAGATGTTTTCACTCAAAAGAAAAAATTTGCATTATTACATCACTCCTTAGGTACAGAAGGAAGGAAAGTTTTAAAACATCTGCCTCCTTCTGTCGTCATGGGTGAGGGCGATGCCATTGATGAATACGCTTCCGCTCTAAAGGTATTAGATCTCAGATTTAAAAAGAAGCATAACATTATTATGGAGAGGCATACATTTTATATGAGGAAACAGTTACCTGGTGAATCTATTGAAACGTTTGTAAGGGATTTGAGAGTTTTAGCTGCTACATGCGATTATAAAACTTTTCATGATGAAATGTTAAGAGACCAAATTTTGAAAAAAAACAAATAGCAAAAAAATACAAGAAAAGTTATTAATTACGCAGGATCTTACAGTAGATAAAGCTTTGGAGATTGCGAAAAATATAGAATCAACAGCCATGTATATGGATCAAATGGCTTTAGACACTAAGACACCTACCCTAGCTGTAGACAAGACTGTTGTCAAGAAAGAAGTTAAGTATGACAAACAACGTAAACGTTTTTAATGTTTTAGGTGTGGTAGCAGAAATATTTTGGGAAATGCTTCTTTTTGTCCTGCCATGGACAAATTCTGTGCTAAAAGCAAAAAGAAAGGTCATTTTTCTAAGGTTTGTAAATCAAAACCAGTTTATACTAGTTCCAATCCTAATGTCAAATCTTCCTTTAAGAAAATTCTGGCTTTTGAAGCCAAATCCGAGCCTGATCCCAGTTCAGACAGTGAGGATGGTAATGAAGTCATGATGTTGTCTGATGCTCATGAAATATGTGTTACTGAGTCTCAAAACATTTCATCCACTCCCACTTGTGAGGAGGGTGTTTCGCAAATTTTGAACCTACAATTTTCAAACATTAAGCGTCCACATTGTCAAGTGGTAATACATGGTAATCAAATTCGCTTGATGACTGATTCAAGTTCCTTGTTCACATTGATTGGTCCTGATGAGTGGCACAAATTAAAAGCATCTGGTATTTCTTTAAGAAAGTCATTCATCAAACCTGTAGCGTATGGTGGTAAACCTGTGGAAGTTTTGGGTGAATTTGATTGTACTTTAACTTTCAAAGAGCGTTCGACCCCAGCTACTGTGTATGTTGCTGATGATAAATCTTCACTGTTGGGTTGGTTGAAACAGTACTTTAACTTTCAAAGAGCGTTCGACTCCAGCTACTGTGTATGTTGCTGATGATAAATCTTCACTGTTGGGTTGGTTGGAACAGGAAAATGTGGGTATAATTTTAGACCCTAACAGTGAGGAGCAGGTTCTTCATAAAGATAATTTTATACCAGTGTGCACCATAAACTCTCATGATTGGATATCAGCTTTTCCAATTGTATTTTGTGAAACCCTGGGCAAAATAAAAGTTTTTTCACATCAAATCATCCTTAAGTATGATGCTAAACCAGTTATGCACAAATCTAGAAGGGTTCCTTTAGCCATGAGGTAAGAATTATCTCTGGAACTAGATTCCCAATGTAAACAAAAGATAATTGAACCCATTGAAAGCTCAGAATGGCTTTCTCCAATTGTTTTAGCTAGAAAACCTAATGGGGCACTTAGAATGTGCATCGATTTGAGAGATCTTAACAACAGAATATGCGTCGATAGACATCCCCTTCTGAACATTACGGAAATGCTAGGTTCTCTTGAAGGTGCAAAGGTATTCAGTCGTCATCTTACTTCATTTGTTAGGCCTTCTGATGCTTATCGCTTTAAAAGAATGCCCTTTGGGCTAGCATCGACATCAGCCGTATTCCAGAGAGTGATGGAGTCCATGTTTGCCAATGTACCTAATGTTAAGTGTTTTCCTGACGATATGCTAATTTATGGAAAAGACACAGAATCGCATGATAAAACTCTGGCTACTGTACTATCCATTCTAGCAGATCGAGGTGCAACCTTAAAAGCTGAAAAGTGCCAAGTTGCAGTTCAAGAACTAAATTATTTGGGTTACAGGTAATCAGTAAAAGGAGTAGAACCCAAAGAAGATTTAGTTTCTGCTATAAAATGTTTTCCTACTCCTCAGAACAAGGATCAACTTCGATTATTTTTTGGAATGTTAGAGTTTTATGCTAGATTTATACCTAACTGTAGCAATAAAACACATGGTTTGAGATTACTCCTGAAGAAAAATCAACACTTTGAATGGTCTAATGATCTTGAGAATGAATTTCAAGCTATAAAGTTGGATTTGAGTAATGCCATTCCTTTACAACATTTTAACACACATGATCATTCTATTGTAGTCACAGACGCCAGCCAATACGGTCTAGGTGCTGTTTTACTCCAAAAAAGAGAGGGAAAGGAAGTAGTTGTAGCTTTTGCTTCACACACTTTAAGGGGTGCTGAGTCAACTTATTCAGTTGTGGAGCGTGAAGCCTTAGCTTGCTGGTGGGGTGTTAATCACTTCAGACAATACCTGTGGGGTTCTAAATGTATGATTCGAATGGACCACAAGCCTCTAGTTAATTTGTTCTTGACCAAAGGTGCTGGTAACGCTACTCCTCGTATTGCTAAGCGGCAATACAGGTTAATGGAATTTCATTTTCAGTTAGAGTATATTCCTCGTGCAAAGAACATCTTTGCTGATTGTCTGTCTAGATTTCCTTTAGCCACTGAACAATCTAGCGAATTAGAAGAGGAGGAATTTTGTATTGTAGCTTCCTTATTGGAGTCAAATTTTGCGTGTATCTCGGAGGAAGAGTGGAAATCTGCTGTCCTGCAAGATGAGGTCTTACAAGAAATCATTGCTATGCTGAATAAAGGTTGGTCATCCAAAAGTGAGGAGACTGATGTTTTTAAACAGGTTTTTCCTGAATTGAACTTTGAGTGTGGTATTCTCAGGAGATTATATTTATTAGTTGTTCCAGTATCTATTCAAAGGAAACTTTTGGCGATTGCTCACGCAGGCCACATTGGTATGAGAGCAATGAAAAGGAGACTAAGAGAAATATTTTGGTGGCCCGGTATGGATCGTTCTGTAGAGCATTTTGTAAGAGACTGTATATCTTGTGCCACTAGTGATAAAACAAAAGTGACTTTTCCCAGTCCGATTGAAGCCATTCCCGTTCCTGACAAACCGTGGGTTAAATTAGCCTTAGACATCATAGGTCCCATGTTTGTTTTGGATGAAAAATGCAGGTATGGTCTAGTTTTGATAGATTAAGGGTCTAAATGGCCAGAGGTGAAATTTGTAAGAGCTGCTACTACTGATGAAGTGGTGATTTTTCTCCAGTCGTTATTTTTGAAGGAAGGTGCTCCCATTGAACTTAAAACTGATAATGGAGTACAATTTGTGTCCAAAGAATTTCAAGAATTTTTGTCTCATTGGGGTGTTAAACATATCACTACTTCTTTATATCTCCCTCGCAGTAATGGCCTTCTAGAACGTTGTAATAGGGTTATAAAGGATAATATCCAATTGTCTATGGTAAATGGTTTGGACTGGAAGAAACATCTTTCCAATTTACTCTGGGCTTTGCACACTACTCCTAATGCTGTTACTAAAGTGTCTCCCTTTACTTTATTAAAAGGGAGGTCAGCCTCTTCCAAATTAGTCAGACCTTGGATGCGTGATTTGAGTGTTCCTAAAATTAATTCGGATTCAGTCAAGGCTAATTGTCTTATAGCTCAGGGCAAGTACGTTACTAAGGAACCTAATAAGGTAAGGAAATAAGTCATTTTCAAAGAAGGGGATTGGGTTAGAGTGAGGTTTCCTGGTTACACTTTCAAGGGTCATATCCCAGATAAATTGTTTCTGTAAGGGGCAGGTCTGTGATGTTAAAAGATGGAAAATGGTGGAACATGGAAAGATTGTCTAAACAAAATTTGCAGGTCAACTCTAGCATGGAACCTCAAAGTGTGCCGGATTTTGTACATCATGGATCTGGTACTACACAAGATAAACCTGTTATCAGAGTTTCTGCAAGAGTAAGAAAACCTCCTATCAAGTACAAAGACTATGTATAATTTTTGCTGTAATTTTTTACATTTGATTTGATGTTATTTGATTATTTATTACTTTGTTTCAAATATTAAAGGGGAAAGATGTATTGGGTCTTGTGTTCTTCTTATAGCAGTATGTTCCTTTAATTACAGTGTGTTTACTTATGAGTCTAGCACATGCCACCATGAGTTATGTTCCATTCTGGAATGGTGGCATGTGGAAAAGGTTAGAGGCAGTTGTAGTTTGCTGTCGCTCTGGTCGGTCGTTATATTGGATACTTCTTTTTCAATAAAGAAACTCAACTAATTGGATTGTGCATCTTCCTTTCATGTTATTCATCATGGCTTCCAGATGAAGGCTGTAGAGCCGAAATGCGCGTAGGTCACTATTTGTCAAACTCTATTAGCCATGTTGTATTTGCACATGTTTCAACCCAATTAGCCAAGCAGAATTGAAATCTCTCCATCTTACTTTGACAAGCCATGAAGCCCGAAATTTTTGACCATTGATATAAAATGAAATAACTGTGATTCTCACTGGGCCACTATATTATGATGCATCAGAAAGGAAACTGATACATATCACTGCTCAATAAAGAATGAAGGTGTATCTGTACACCTTATAGGTCTGGTTTCCATATAAAATCTACAACCCCATTGTATCTGTTCTAGAAGGGTGAATGTGGGAGTGTGAGTGAATATTTAGGCTTGGTTCATCACTCTTTAGATGGAGATACAAATCACTCTTTAAAACATGTATAATCATGAATAATGCACTTTGGACCATGTATTTAACTAATGTACTTTGATCATGTTTTATGCACATTTTGTATTTTTGATACCATTAAATTGCTTTTCATATAGATCTTAATCTGGGTTCTTCCACTCATTTTTTTACCTGTTTGCTCATATTCTTAAGAGTTACCTTAGTATTTATGTATGCATTAGTTATGCTGTTGTTGTCAGACAACTTAAACATGGTGCATCAGGAGCGTCGGTGGAGGTCCGCAGCAGAGTTTTCTCTTGAGGCATCTGGGCACTAGGGTGAAAAGACTTACCAGGAGCACCTCAGCCTCCTGGTGCTTTGCAGGTCCATGGTTCCACCTTGGTGATGAGTTAGTCCTTGGCTGGATTGGGTGATGCACATGGCAATGATGTTGTGCTTGCCATTGGACCTGGACGACAGTTGATGTGATGATTCACTGGGAGTGAGGATGACTGGAGGGACTTCGCAGCAATTTAGCTTGGTGTGTTTGTGGGGGCTGTTCTTCACCCGTGTCACATGCGATCACGAGCAAGGCTACTGTCTGACTTAAACTGTTGATGCTTGGGAAGCAACCGTCACACTGAGAAGCATTTGGGAGAAATGTGGTTCGCGCTTGCTGCCGCCTACGTTTGGTTCTCCAGTTGAGCTGTCTCCAGGGATGTCACTCCTCCTTGGTGGCTATCATTGTTCTGCGGGTGCACTCTTGTCTCATAGTGGTAGGAGTTCTTGTTCTTCTCCCCTTGTTGATCCCTCCAGCGCACCTGTGTTTGTCCGGTTCTTCCGGGTGACAGATTATCTCCTTTCTGTTTGTTCTTGATGTGGCTTTGTGCCACATTCTCACCTCCTTGCTGTGGTGGTGGCTTGCCACTTGGGGACATGCAGCTCTCCTCCTGCCTGTAATGACCCGATGTAGTACGCAGTCTCAAGGTAGTATTGGGCCACTACCTTGATTGTCTCTGGCCCATTTTGGGCAGTACTGGTGCAGTGGAGATGTAGAGGCTCTCCTTCCAGCATTCGAGCCTCACTAGGCCTTTCCGCTCCTCTTGGCTCTGTGGAGCTCTAGTGGTGCAGTGCCTTGTGTCTGCGCATGCATATTTTCTTCCAGGGCGCCCTCTTCTGGCTTCCTGTATGCTTGCTCTTCATTCTTTGTGGAGGAGGCAGGCAACCGCTAGGGGACAGGCAGCGCTATCCTTATGAGCATTGTGGTGGCAGACAACTGCAGGGGGTGTGCGTGCTGCGCACAGTGGTCCTGGTGGCTTTACTGTGGTACTCAGTCCTTTTCCTCATCAGGAATTAGTCAGTCCACTTGGCCAGTGCACATGTTGCTGCTACCTAGGGGAAGAACACTACCTGCTTCTCCTGTGCCTTTCTCTTGCATGGTTCTGCCTTGGTTCCTCTACTTTTGCTTTAGCTGGACTTTTGGCATTGTCCTTGGGTGCTCTGGGCAGAGCACTGGGTGTGTTAGGGCAGCTGTGAGCATCCTGTGGCTTTTTGCGGGGTTATCAATCTCTCCCCTTCTTGCAGGAACTTTTGGGCAGCCAACATGTGGTGATCACTTGACTATTTTCTCTTGCCGAGCCCTGGTATTTAAGAGTGCACATGGACAGCTGTATGCAGGGCCCTCTAGGCTATAATTTATTGTGCAGGTGCCTGTGCAGCTTGTTTTAACTAAGCTTAACCACTGTTGGGGCATACACGTTATGCCGACAATTTCAGGGCAGTGGCGCAGTGCAGTGAGCTACTGGTAGGTGGCGCTGTGGACACTTTTTCCTGGCCGCGGCACAGGTTCCCGTATGCTGCGGATTGGCTTTTGGGTTGCAGGTGTAGCAGTGTACACCCGGAAAAATCAGGTGGCGAGGTCCACTCACGCTGCAGACAGTTTTGTCCTCATGGCATCTCACTGGATTCGCAGTTCCTGGCTTGCTAAGTCTCAGTGATCACCAGGGGACAGGAAGCTACTTCAGTTCAGGCTTGAGTAAGTGCCTGATTGTTTATCCTAGGGTATGTGCAGTTTTTTCCCTGCTCAGGCATCTCAGGGGCGTGGAAGGGGTAAACAACCCTGACCATGAAACCGTGACCCTGCATGTTGTTACAATGCGGTCATTACAACGACTGCATTGTAATAACGCATACCATTACCCCGCAAGTCATAACAGTGATTTGCAGAGGGGGGGGGTGTTGGATTTGAAATCTAACACCTTCTCTTTCAGGCACAAGGATGCCCACTGAAGCATTTTACGATCTGGAAGAGGTGGGCGACATATTGGGGTTTGGACCTAGAGCCCCCTCCTGCAAGGGATGTGGCAGTTGAGAGTTCAGTGGAGCAGGAGTTGTGGTTCCGGACCTTTAAGGTCCTGCAGATAATGTTTCTTCATATGCAGGCAAATCTGTATTATTATCAGTGTGATGCAAAGACAGTGCAAGGGGGGGTGGGGGAGTTTGTTTTTTTAGTGTTACAGTTTTTGCATAATGTATATATTAAGTCAACACAATATGTCATGTGTAACATGTGGCAGTCTGTCTCTGGTTTACACAGCGCTGCATTGTATTGGACAAGTGACATAATAAAAACTGTTGTTATAAAAAAAATAACACCTTCCCTACTGTCTGCACAGACTGGAGTTGGAATAGTAAATTATGCTATTCTAACATCCAGCGCCCCCCTCCGCAAGTCGTTGTTACGACTTGCGGGGTAATGGTATGCGTTGTTACAATAGGTCGTTGTAACGACATGTGGGGTCACGGACAGCGGGAAAAAGAGGCATATTCGCGGGGGAGGCATGTAATGCAACAGCAGCTCGTTTTCATACCAGTGTTAGCCCTGGTACGGCCGCTACTTTCCAAGTCAGTCACTTGGCAGGGTGCGGTGTACTCGGAAGCAGCTAGGTGGCGCTGTGACCCTTCTTCAAGTCCGCACCAGTCTTTCCTTCAATTGCAGGCCACTGCAGTCACGGCTCACTCAATGTTCATCCCCCCCAGCCAGCAGCACCTCCTTGAACCGGCAGACTCTTCACTTGGCCAGGTATTCAGCGCTGCGCTGCTGCAGGCTCTGTCTTGTTGCCCTTTATAGGAACAGGCGCTTCTCTCTCCACCTCACCAGGGCACATGTCAACAGTCGGGCCAGCTTACAGGCACCTCTGCAGGTTGGGCATATCATTTAATGCCAATGCTAGTTAGAGTGCGCCACTCTGTGAAGGGGCTTCATTGTGCGCGTCCTGCCATCTCACCTCCCTCATGACAGCACTACGATACGTAGTGTGCAACTTCATGAGCCGATAGCAGGCCCGTAGATGCTATTGTACTTATTGCTGGCAGATGGCTGCAGTCTTGTCACCCCAAGTTGGTGAGAGAGCGCAAACTGAACGAATTGTATCAGTGCATCACACTTATACGTAGTACGCACAATCATGAAGAGAAATGCCATGAGTGCTGAGAATATATTCGTACATATATAGAAGTGTGTAGTTAATCTAGAGATTTTATATAGAAGTGGAACTAATGCAGAAATGTGTGAAAATGTATAACCTTATTAGACGTGACTAATCCTGATCCATGTCGTGTAGCTGCTAAAATGTAAGGATGACATGCTGCAAGCATAGAACGAAGTAGGCCTCAGATCCAGAGCTGAAAGGGTGGGGGAAGGGTATTCATTTGCACGACGTGGATTGCACTAAATGATAATTAGTAATTCTGTTTTCAATAGGTTTATATATTATAGATGTGTTTATATAATCCTAAAGTAGAGTATTAACATGATGTATCGATTAATGAAAGGATTTGAAGAATATAATCACTACGAGAAATGTTGTAGGCCTGAAATGTTTAACCATGCTTGATTTACACGTATTAGTATGAGCCAAGTGCGCCGAGACACAATGTTGCAAACTTCTGTTAGAAGTTTATGAGAAATGGGATTCTAGATGCGAATGTCTGTCTGCGGGTGTGAGGAGGGATCCAATTAAATATTGGATGAATAGGATTCTGTTCACGAGAAGGAAACAGACACGGAGGAGGGTTTAGGAATGTTTGAGGGGTATCGGCGGGCCGGAGAAGAGTCTGAGAAGCAAGGTCAACTCTAACGCACGAGGCCCCAATGAGGATCATCATGGAAAAAGCCAGAAGCAACACCACGTGAGGGGCGTCTCGCGAGGGGCGTCTCAAATGTTGTTGTGTGTTTGGTATTAGGGACAGCACCCCGGGGTGGAGTTAGAGCAGATGCCTGAGGACCCTTTAGAGAGCGGATGGGTAGGCAGAGAGGGGTCATGACTGGCGATCATAGGTTTTCATCTAGATACTAAGAGTGGGTGATCTCCCCAGGGAGTCATTCACCGCTGACACCTTTTGTTAGGTGGGGATTTTGTTAAGTAGGGATACCATCGAGAGCAGGGTAGGGACAGCCTAACCTGACCCTTTTATTCCGGCTGTAAATGACTGAGAGATCACAATACGTGTCTATGATTGCAGCTCTTTTAATTTTGGAACTAGTCCTGGTAGTTTTCTTTGCTCGTCTGAGGGCTTTCAGAGAGCACATGTATGTAGTCGTACCCATGTATCTTGTGAATATCATTCTGAGATGCTTGTATTTGCAACTTACCCTAACCTTATAATAAATCCTTGAAAGCTAGAAGTAGTTTGTGGTTTTTCTGAGTTGAGTCCATCATTAGCAAAAGTTAACCTGGTATAAGATGCACTTTCTTTCCTCAATGACAGGCAATAAAGATTCAGTCGACCAGAACGAGGTTTAGATCCAGAGTGATAAGATAGAGATCTGAAATCTCGCCCCAGCAGTTGGTAGCTATAGAGGATGGTTGCCTTCTTGAGGAAGGTGATCTAGGCCAGGTTAGATTACCCCAAGGCCCCTAGAGATCGATGATCGGAAGAACCGCCCGCCGAAGAAGGTCCGGATGACGTGAGACAGAAAAGCAGCAGTATCGGTCGAGAGTGAGTATAAAGGGTCATGCGTGTTAGATTGCGGTGTTTTTGTGTTGTATCTATGTTGTAATGTCTGTCGGAGTTGAATGCCTGTAGAGTGACTGTGGAACAGGTTGTGAGCGCGTGCAACTGGTGAAAATCTTAAGTTCAAGGAGAGCTTAAGTGGTTCGGGTGTATCGGACATCCAGAGTAATTGTCAACCAGTGTGAAGGGGGTCATGAGGTACCATTGATCGCCCGCGGGACCGAGATAGGGGGAACGTAAGAGTGAGTGTGTGAGTAACGGACGCTGGTCGGAAGTTACTGTGCGTAAGCAACCTATCAGAGAGACGGAGGACGTTTCGTCAATTGTGTGACAATTACAGATAGACTGTGGACGTACAGTCAAGAGAAGTGACGGCTTGGTCGGAAGTAGTCATTTCGGTGTATGAATGGGACGCATGCATGACCGGGAGACGAGCTGAGAAAGGAGGGGTGCTGTTGCGAAGCGGAGACGAGTGATGTCAGAAAGTGCTGCGCTGGGATTGGCCGGCCGGAGCAAGACCGCGCTGCGATTGGCCAGCTAGCAAAGCCGCGCTAGGGTTGGTGGATTGTCATCAGGAAGTAAACAGAATAGTGAGTCTGGAAATTGTGCGTATAATCATGAAGTGTTTTAAATGGTTAAGAGCGGCGTTTAAAAGAGAGAGGCGGAGATCTTATGAAGGGGAAGAAGCCCCGCCGGAGGGTACGCCGGCTTATTATATGGCGGCAAATGTTGGGCTCCACACTATAATGTGGATATCAGAGTGGAGTAAGATTACAGAAGGAAATGAGGAATTAACGTTTCCAAAGTATGGGACGTTCAGATTAGAGGTGCTACACAGACTAAAAGCAGTCATGACCTCAATGAGACCTATGCCTAGACCGACCCAATTTGAAGCTCTCAATGCCTGGATTAGGGCAGCGCACGAGAGGAACCTGAATAGACGACAAGAAAGGGTGAAACGATCGGTAAGAGCAGTGCAGGATGCCAAATGGGATGCGGATGCTAAAAGATGGAGAGTGCATAACATTGAAGTAAACAAACTGTACCCAGTATTAGAAGTGCCAGGAAACAAAAGCCCATTAGAAGAAGATGATGAGAGTGAGACAGAGGACAGCCTGATAAATAGGTTACTGACAGATAGGCCACCCCCGTATAACAAAGAGCCAGGAAGTGTAGAGACCAGTGGAGAAGGGGGGGCCAGCATAGGGGAGCATGGACCGCTTCCCATTTCCGATTGGGATCCCACTGCAAAGAAAGAACTGTCCCAGCCTAGTCCGGTGCAGCAGGTGGTCGGAAGGTTTGTGGTACAACGGTTGCCGGAAACGGAGTGCCACATCTTACGCACTACCAGATGCCCTGCAAGTACCTGTCACTATAGGCCCTATAGTATCGATTTTTGACCCAGAGAGACAGAGAGGGGAGGAACAGGTACGGAGGGACAGGGAGAGAGCAGAGATGGCAAGGAGGAATGACATGATCAATTCTCCAAGTCAGCTGCCAAGGCCAAGGGATTGGAGCACCCCGGTAGATACAGCAGAAGGTCAAACAGGGGATCCGGGGGGCCCTAGATGGCCGGAGGATCTGAGGGGATCAGGACGGAAATCCTTCCAGGAGCTAAGTGAGTAAATGAGGAAATGGGATGAGGCAGTGGAGGCTCACAAGAGCATCATAGCCGCAGGAGCTGGAAGGGAAAGCCAAGATAGCAGGACCCGGACTCACTGCGGGGCTGATGAAAGCAGTCCGGAGTGGGACGGGAGGGCTCAGGACAGTTGGGGAGACACCCAGCATACCAGGGGTGGAGGTAGACCAGACCGGGAAAATAAGAGCCCTGAGTGTGGGGAGGTGTCCCGCCCAATACACAGTGAAGGAGACCGGAGAACTCAAGAGTATAGAAACAGTTTCAAGTGCGCTCACTATGAGTCTGGGAATAGTGGACAGAACAGGAGTTGCGCGAGGCCTCGCCATGGCCCCTGCGATTACGGACAAGAACGCAGTCCAGGGGATATGGGGAACCGAGAGGGATCTTACCAAATACTGAGTGACACTAGACAGAGAGAGAGTGACGACCGGAGGGAGAATAGCAGGGAAACCGGCTGTGGAGAGAGAGAAGAAAGAGAGAATAGACAAAATGGGATAGGGGGAAACAGGCCCGTGTTTCATCACCTCCCCAGGCAGGATGGCCGAGCATGGGATTTAGAGAGATGGGAGGAAGGGAGGACACTCCTTAACTCTCCTGAGCCCAAGCGTAGGGCTCGGAGTTGGGATGGTAGAGAGGCCAGTGAACCCCCTTCGAAAGACATACTGCGAGCTGAGATAAAAGCCAAGAGACTCGATGTCGCCAGCTTAAAGTCAGATCTGGATGACATGGTAGATGGTACCTTGCCTCTAGAAAGAATGGAGATGTATGAGCAGGATGAAATACTGTTCATGGCAAAGGACATCACTCGAAAGGCAAGAACAATCCATGAGAAATTAGTTGAACTAGCAGGCAAATATATGGTGGATCTGTCAAGGACCAAAGCATTACAGGGTAACCACAGGCTACATTATTCAGATCGAGATCTAGATGAGAGAAGAACAATAGGATTGAAAACACACAAAGGGAACTGATCACTGGAATAAGAACGTGGAGGGCACTAGATAAATGGGAAGAAAGGTGGTCCAAGAAGGGGACCGTCAGGAGAAGCATGCTTGGTATGACACCAGGAGGATTACAGAGAATAGAGGCATACCCTTTGCGTGAGGTTGCAAATGGAACTATGTACATGTGCCATGGAGTAGGGGGGACTTAGCAGCCTTTACTAACTCCTTCCCAAAATTGAGGGAGAACCCCGTCGAGTGGTATAAGCAAGTGGAGAGGTTCGTGAAAATCTCCAAGGTACTGTGGATAGATCTGAATACACTGTTTGACATAGTGGTACCAGGAGACCTGTGGACCGCATGTAAGGTTAGTGCCGAGTGGCCCACAGCAGAACCAGAGAGGGATCCACGGACCAATGGGCCGTCCGAGACAGTAATGGTAAAATACGAGAGAGTGATGACTTGGCTGAAAGACAAGGTGCCAATGTAGGACATAGATTGGGTCAAAATAGATCGAACTAGACAGGAACCCAAAGAGACCGTTCATGAATATTACGAGAGATTGCTGAAAGCGTTTAAACAATATAGCGGGTTGGATGTAATGGACCCGAAAGACATAGGGCAGTTTGTGTCTAAGTTTGTCTTGGGTTTAAGACCAGATATTAGTTTAATGATTCAGCAACACTTGATTTGTTGGCAAAATAAACCTTTAGATGAAATCCTGAGATATGCCAGGTATTGCTGTGATGAGATAGACTCCAAGGCAAAGAAGCTAAAAGAGAAACTGATGGTGGTGCAGATGCAGTCAGCTGGTAAGGGTGGACAGCAGCAACAGGGAACAGGAACTGGGGGTAAGAAACAGTATAGCCAGAACAAGGGCAATGAGGAGAACTCCACCTTTAGACCAAGGGTGGATATAGCCGCATTAAAGAAAACAACTCGATGCCACCAGTGTAACGAGGTGGGGCATTGGAAACGCGAGTGTCCCTACAACGTCGAAATTGGAGAACAGGAGGTAGAGGAGGAAGAGGTTCAGAGTACTCCGGCGAGAGGGGTAACACCCTACCAAGGAAAGGTGCTCAAAGGGGGGACCCCGCCCCCACGAGCCCAGTTCCCCCAGCCACCCAGAGTAGGGACCATGGGTAAGACATTTAGACAGATGCCCCTGTTTGTAGGAGGGGAAGAATGCTATTACGTTGATCCATTAACAGGACAGAGAGTGGAAAGAGAAGACTGTACCCTCGGGGCAGCCTTAGATGTGGACCAAAGGGGACCCTACGTTGAGGCCGAAGTGGCAGGGTGCCCCACGACATTCCTAGTGGACACAGGAGCCACTCGATCCACGATAAGATCAGCCGCAGTTCCAGGCCTGCCCATGTCTGGAGAGACCATACAAGTGGTGGGGGTCGCAAACAGGAGAATGACTAGCCCATTGACAGAACCAGTGCAGGTGAAAATAGGGAAATACAGCGATGAGCATCAGTTTGTGGTTTGCGATTCTAGTCCTGTATGTCTGTTAGGAAGAGACCTTTTGTGCAAATTAAATTGTACAATATACTGCACACCACAAGGAGTGGAGGTATTGACCAATGATGACGATGCGGACTTCAAAGTCGCAAATTCAAGAATATGTGTGGAGCTGTATCCCACTTTGACCGTGGATGAGCTCCCATGGGATCTGAGAGAGACTGTGGCACCGGAAGTGTGGGATTTCACTGGGGAAGAGATTGGACTGGTCAAGGGAGTGGACCCAGTGAAAATTGTAGTGAAACCGCATGCTGAGTTTCCGAGAACACCCCAATATAAATTGACTCCAGAAACGATTGCAGGTATAAAGCCCGTGATCGAGTCCATGATTAAGCAGGGAATACTGAAGGAAATCGTGGGTAGTCCATGTAACTCCCCGATTATGGGTTTGCAGAAACCAAATGGGAAATTCCGGATAGTGCAGGACCTCCGAAAGATTAATAACATAGTTGTCTCATGTTGTCCAGTGGTACCGAATCCATCAGTGATACTGTTTCAGATACCGTTTCAAGCCGAATGGTTCACTGTGATAGATCTTTGTCAGGCTTTCTTTTCGATCCCATTGGACGAGGATAGCCATTTCCTTTTCGCTTTTAAGCTGGAAAATCGCGTATTAACATGGTGTCGTATCCCCCAGGGGTATACAGAGAGCCCATCGATCTTTAACCAGCTATTGAAGAAAAATCTTGAAAGTCTAGTGCTGCCCCAGAAGTCAGTTCTGGTCCAGTACATAGACGACCTACTTGTGGCGTCAGAAACTGAAGAAGCTTGCAGGGAGGACTCCATTGCTTTGCTAAACCACCTAGCTGTAAATGGGCATAAGGTGTCCCCGGGAAAGTTGCAATACTGCCTGACAGAAGTGCAGTATTTGGGGCACAGAATAGAGAAAGGCAAACGAAAAGTGTCACCAGACAGAATAGAGGCGATCATGAAAATGAATGCGCCTAAAACACAGAGAGAAGTCAGGATGTTTCTAGGGATGGTGGGTTATTGCCGACAGTGGATCGCGAACTTTTCACTGAAAGCAAAACCCTTGCAAAAACTGACGCACAAGGAGGTGAGTGATCCGGTACCATGGGACAAAGACTGTTTGATGGCGTTCCTGCAGCTGAGAGAGGACCTGTGTCGTGCTCCTGCTCTGGGAATGCCTGATTACGATAAACCATTCTTGCTTTACTGTTGTGAGAGAGAGGGTTGTGCGTTGTCTGTGTTGGTCCAAATTCATGGGAATGCCCGTAGACCAGTTGCCTATTTCTCGGCTACTTTAGATCCAGTAGCCGCAGCGTTGCCCGGATGTCTCAAATCCGTTGCTGCAACAGGTGTCAGTATCGAGCGTTGTGAGAACATTGTGATGGGGCACCCGTTAGAGGTGTACGTGCCCCACTCTGTTGAACTGTTGATGACCAGGACCAAAACACAGCATCTGACCAATAGCAGGCTCACGCGCTATGAGCAAGTCATTCTTGCTGCAGAGAACGTGACCCTCAAGAGATGCTCTGTTTTGAACCCTGCTACTTTGATGCCTCTCCCAAGTGATATCGATGATGATGAATGTACAGACCATGATTGCCTCGATGTGACTGAACTATGCACCAAACCGAGACCTGACATCGTGGATGAGCCACTGACTGACCCCGATGAAATTTTCTTTGTCGATGGCTCATGCGTAAGAGACGAAGTTGGGCAGTTGAGAGCAGCTTAAGCTGTTTGTACAATTTCTGGAGTTGCGGAAGCCGGATGCCTGGAAGGAGTACACTCCGCTCAGGTAGCCGAGATTATTGCATTGACGCGTGCCTGCCTGGCAAGCAACCAAATTCGAGTCACCATATACACCGACAGCCAATACGGTTACGGGGTAGTTCATGATTACGGGCAGTTGTGGTCTCAAAGAGGTTACATGACGTCTTCAGGCTCTCCCATTCGAAATGGAGAGTTTGTGCGTCTATTGTTAGAAGCTTTGCAATGTCCAGCAGGGATTGCCGTTGTAAAATGTACCGCTCATACTCGAAATATGGACTTCGTGTCACAAGGCAATAGATATGCCGACGAAGTTGCGAGGTATTGCGCGGAACAAGGGTACTCTTTCACAGAGGTGGAAGTGGGTGGAATAAATGTAAGAACTGAATTAGCCATGATATTGGAAACTGTCGACACTTGGGATGAGCTGAAATGCATGCAAGAAAACGCACCCGATTTTGAAAAGCAAACATGGGAAAAGGCAGGATGTGTGATGGGTGAGGCTCATTTCTGGGTCTCGGCAGATGGAAGGGCAGTATTACCCAATGAGCTAGTGAGCCCAATGGCTAGACAAATCCATGGTCCAGTACACCTAGGGAGAGACGCTATGCTGAGGGTATTCAGACAGACCTGGTATAACCCTAAGTTCAGAGTAGCAGCCGAAGCAGTGTGCCAACGTTGTGTGACCTGTCAGCAGCTGAATGTAGGAAAAAGAACACCAGTTGCACTGAGCCACATAGGGAGGTCTGGAGGTCCATTCAATCGAATGCAGTTAGACTTCATTGAAATGCCAAGGTGCAACCGCCTCCGTTATGTCTTGGTGGTTGTTTGCGTATTTTCCAGATGGGTCGAGCCATACCCTACACGCAGGTGTGACACCCTCACAGTAGCCAAGTTACTGCTTAGGGAACTCATCCCTAGATTCGGGGTGCCGGCCTCTTTGGAATCAGATAGGGGAACGCATTTCAACAGCGAGCTTGTGAAGATGATTTGTGCGGCCCTGAACATAGACCAGAAATTGCATTGTAGTTACCGATCAGAAGCATCAGGAATCGTGGAGCAGATAAATAGCACCATTAAGGCCCGAATTGCAAAGATGTGTTCATCAACGTCCCTGAGTTGGCCTGATGCTCTGCCATTGGTCCTTATGAGCCTCCGTAGTACCCCAGACAGAAGAACGGGACTGTCGCCTCACGAGGTGTTAATGGGGAGAGCAATGAGGTTGCCATCTGTACCAACTGCTGCATTGTTAAACCTCACAGATGATATGATCCTGGACTATTGTAAGGGGCTGTCTGACGCCATTCATTCTGTGTCCCTTCAGGTGCAGGCTGCCGAAGTTCCGTCGTGCCAGGACCCGTGCCATGACCTGTGCCCTGGTGATTGGGTGCATGTGCGAAAGCACGTGAGAAGAAGCTGCCTGGATGTTCGTTGGCGTGGGCCCTACCAGATCATCCTGATCACGAACACTGCAGTGAAGGTGGGAGGCCTGCCCAATTGGATCCACGCGTCGCATACGCGGAGGGTTCCAGCACCTCTGGAAGAAACAGCTCCTCTCTCGGATAGAAGTCCAGCTGTGGACCGAGAAGCCATAGAGGGGGCTAGCCAAGCTGTAGAGGTGCCAGAAGAAGCAGGGAACGAGTCTGATCAGCCTGAGGACGGTCAGTACAACAGCGAAACAGACGACGCTACAGAAGGAGAAAGTAGCTGGGAGTACGAATCAGATACTGACCAGGCTGAAAGAGAGCGAGAACAAACCAGAAGGACAAGGAGCAGGAGGGTAAGACGTGGAGAAGCCAGCTGGCCTCAACGAAGGAGTTCAAGCCTGAGGTCGACTCCAGAGAGAACCCTCCCTCCAATATCCGAAGATTCAGACCAGGAAGAAGGTGCGCAGGGCTCTGAAGCACCAGATCTAAGAAGATCAAGAAGAGTACGTGTGCCTAGCAGAAGATACGCCACCCCTGAGTGGACATATCTGGCGACAAATGTCTTTGGAGCGGGAGACAGGGAGGATACGAGCGGTGGTGGTGTCCAGCTCTGAGCCCATCATCACAGTGGAAGTACAGCTGTTAGTACCCGGAGTCGAAGCAGAAGGGTCACTAACTTTCACACTCCCCAGCCCTCCCCACTTGAGCAAGTTAAAGCACATGTTTTTCACAGAATTGCAATTCCCCGACTTTGGAACAAAGATAACCAGCCATGAAGAGCACGTTCTTCGTTTGGAAATATTGAACTATGCTATTCAAGCCGCAGGTCCGAAATTAATTGTAGATGCTTAAAGACTTTTGTAAAAAAGCAAGAAGAAGAAGATTACCTAGCGCCTAGGAAGCAGAGATTCTTAGGGACCTTCCTATAAGTTGACGGAGAAGGGCTAGGGTTGTCTGTGTTGAAGCTTTAAAAGACTTTTGCAAAGGAGTTGCCAGCTTCCAGTTGTGGGGTTCTAAAGACTGAAGGAACAAAAGAGACTGTAAAGGGATGAGAAGAAAAGAACTTTGCGTTGGAATAAGGAAGAGAATCCTACTGTCTGACGAAATGGAAGCCGGCACCCCGAATCGTAGAGCCAAATGTATTATAGGCACCCTAATAGTAGGAGTGATACTTCTAATAGCTTTAGTAGTTACAGTTTCATATGTAGTGGGACATGAGAGGGAGGCAAGGGTATCAGACGAGAAGTCTGTAGTGACACCAAAACCCACTGTTGCGGGTGAGAAAGGAGAAAACATACAGGAGAAGGCGTTATTAGCAGCAGAAGCCCGTAGGTTACATATGGATGAGTCCCAAGGTGACTTTAGGTCAAATGCTTATGCTAAACTTTTGTATGAATACGTGGATGCCATGGAGGTTAAGGACTGCTATGTCTGCATGCAGTTGCCGGCGTCTGTAGATGAAGGCATTAGATACCATCACCTCCCGCTGACATATGGCATTACATGTAGCTTATTGCTTAGCATATTTTATGGGAGAGATAGTTTTGAATACTATTTCTCCAATTATGATTCAGTGTTACCAGAAGTCCCAAATTATAAGCAGATGAATAAGTGGGACTACTGGAAGAGTGAAGACAGATTGGCCAAGTTCTTCATTCCTTGGATTACCTTAGATACTTCACATGCCCGCAGAAATAACTTGACATGCAAGGTGTCAGAAGTCGAGAAGAAGTTTATAGGGCAGGTGGATGATCGATATAGAAGGCAAAAGATTTTGAAAAAATCAGGACAATGGAAAACAGATTGGACCGAGGAAGAGAAGGCACACAAGAGAAAGGGTAGTAGTGGTCCAATAGCTTTGGATAAAACGCAGAGAGGAAAGTTATGTCTTCACAGAGCCAAAACGTATTATGAAAATGTATACGTAGGAGAAGTCAGTTGTGAACATGCTTTCAATTTAGAATATTATACAAAGGATTTCCTGAAAGGAATGCAAGTGATTCCAAATGTATATTTTGTGTGTGGAAGAAATGCCTACGTGAGACTGCCTGACAACTGGTATGGATCATGTTACTTGGCAATTATCTTCCCTAAAATATACCATGCCCAAGACTTAGAGATCATCGAGGGCAAGGCTTCAGTGAGGGGGAAAAGAGACCTAGGAGATGCAGAAATGGTCGGAGATGTATTTGGAGCTGTATTTCCTCTTTTAGGACTGATCCTCAATGATGTTAAAATTAGACGACTGGCAACAGTCGTAGACAGGTTGTCTGCTAGCACTGCAAGGTCCTTAATGCTGGTGGAAGGAGAGATGCAATCGATAAGGGCCATGGTGCTTCAGAACCGTCTTGCATTAGACATCCTGCTAGCAAAAGAGGGCGGAGTCTGTAAGGCTTTGAAGGTCCAGGAATGTTGCACTTACATTCCAGACAATTCAAAGCCCCTGGAGAAAGTTATCATGAACATAACTAATATTCACAAAGAGATCGAAGACCTGAGTAGAGAAAATGTTTGGGAAAAAGTGGGCCATGGAATGGGTGAAGTTGGAGGTTGGTTCGCCAACTTAGGAAAGAGTTTCGTGTGGTATGTGCTGAAACCTATCAGCATAATATTGATCTGTGTGATCATGTTGTGGGGATTGGTAAGGGCATACAGATGGTATAGATCAAATAGATTGGAGAGAGCCCGGAGAGAACAGCTACAGAGACTAGCTGCAATACAAGACAATCAGTATAGGAGCCTGAGGGCTCTAGAAACGCAGAAACGAGGAACACTAGCAACTAGTTCAGTTTAAATGTTGGTGATGACCCCTAGAGGTCATCAAAGGGGGGAACTGAGAGAGCGCAAACTGAACGAATTGTATCAGTGCATCACACTTATACGTAGTACGCACAATCATGAAGAGAAATGCCATGAGTGCTGAGAATATATTCGTACATATATAGAAGTATGTAGTTAATCTAGAGATTTTATATAGAAGTGGAACTAATGCAGAAATGTGTGAAAATGTATAACCTTATTAGACGTGATTAATCCTGATCCATGTTGTGTAGCTGCTAAAATGTAAGGATGACATGCTGCAAGCTTAGAACGAAGTAGGCCTCAGATCCAGAGCTGAAAGGTTGGGGGAAAGGTATTCATTTGCACGACGTGGATTGCACTAAATGATATTTAGTAATTCTGTTTTCAATAGGTTTATATATTATAGATGTGTTTATATAATCCTAAAGTAGAGTATTAACATGATGTATCGATTAATTAAAGGATTTGAAGAATATAATCACTACGAGAAATGTTGTAGGCCTGAAATGTTTAACCATGCACACGTATTAGTATGAGCCAAGTGCGCCGAGACATAATGTTGCAAACTTCTGTTAGAAGTTTATGAGAAATGGGATTCTAGATGCGAATGTCTGTCTGCGGGTGTGAGGAGGGATCCAATTAAATATTGGATGAATAGGATTCTGTTCACGAGAAGGAAACAGACATGGAGGAGGGTTTAGGAATGTTTGAGGGGTATCGGCGGGCCGGAGAAGAGTCTGAGAAGCAAGGTCAACTCTAACGCACGAGGCCCCAATGAGGATCATCATGGAAAAAGCCAGAAGCAACACCACGTGAGGGGTGTCTCGCGAGGGGCGTCTCAAATGTTGTTGTGTGTTTGGTATTAGGGACAGCACCCCGGGGTGGAGTTAGAGCAGATGCCTGAGGACCCTTTAGAGAGCGGATGGGTAGGCAGAGAGGGGTCATGACTGGCGATCATTGGTTTTCATCTAGATACTAAGAGTGGGTGATCTCCCCAGGGAGTCATTCACCGCTGACACCTTTTGTTAGGTGGGGATTTTGTTAAGTAGGGATACCATCCAGAGCAGGGTAGGGACAGCCTAACCTGACCCTTTTATTCCGGCTGTAAATGACTGAGAGATCACAATACGTGTCTATGATTGCAGCTCTTTTAATTTTGGAACTAGTCCTGGTAGTTTTCTTTGCTCGTCTGAGGGCTTTCAGAGAGCACATGTATGTAGTCGTACCCATGTATCTTGTGAATATCATTCTGAGATGCTTGTATTTGCAACTTACCCTAACCTTATAATAAATCCTTGAAAGCTAGAAGTAGTTTGTGGTTTTTCTGAGTTGAGTCCATCATTAGCAAAAGTTAACCTGGTATAAGATGCACTTTCTTTCCTCAATGACAGGCAATAAAGATTCAGTCGACCAGAACGAGGTTTAGATCCAGAGTGATAAGATAGAGATCTGAAATCTCACCCCAGCAGTGGCATCGACAGTGCGGCGGGGGTCAATCAGGGGTGTAGCGGCACTTCACCCCTGCTTATCTCCCAGGCCGAACGTGTGCAGGCTGGTGGCCGTAGGGTCGTGCTTACAGGCAAACGGGTGCTGTGTGCTTCGGGTTTCATTCCTCCTCGGGTGAGACAGAGATGCAGCAGGTGTGCACGCGGGGTCAGACCCGCACATTGCCAGTCTAGTGTTATTGGCCGTAGGCCCTGAAAGTATGACTGAGAGGCAGTGGTTACACTGTTCAACTGGCCATGAGCATGTGCAACCGGGCCCTTTTATTTGCTGGGTCATGTCACTCATGACTCCTATGGTGGATCGGTGTGGGGTGCAAGTGTGTCCAGCCCTTGAGGGAGCGGCTGGCAATACAAGTGCCTGCTGAGACACTAGAACGTGTCCAGCACGACACTACAGGCAGCAACACCGCAAGAAAACAGGAACATGGACTGCTGGGGGAGAGAAGCACACAGGCTGAAGAGAAAAAGGTGGAGCGGTTGGACAAGAAGCAAACTGCCGGAAAGCAACACTGTGGAGGAGCACACAAGGGCTAACACAACAGGGAGTGTGTGATACACACACAGGTGGGACAGAAACACGCAGTACAGTGGAGGGGGGAAGCGGAGTAAACAAGGGAGACGATTGGAAACCACATGCACTCTCATGGAGTGCTTATCCAAAAAGAAAAAAGTAGTGCTTCAAAAAAAGAGGAATGGAAGGACACAAGTAATGCATCCACACTCATTTAATTATTCTGATCCGCTTATTCTTGTTTCCTGAAGGTTAGCTAAATCCTGCGCAGCGCCACAATGCTCCTTCCGGAGAGACAGGAGCACTTTACAAAAGCTCCAGGGGTGCTACAAACAAAAGAAGTGGAAGTAAAGCTGGCAAAAGCTGACAAATAAAAAGCAAGCATATTAGAGTGACAATAAAGGCAACCAATGATAAGTAACAGGCTAGCTCTAAGGCCACTGTAAGCTGACAAAAGGTATTTTTGCCAACAGACGGTTGTGGTAAATGAGGTCTGAAAAGTAGCTGATACATCTCAGACTCATTTTGTTTTGTCCTCTCTTTCACTCTGTCTCTCCGGAATGTGTCCTTCCCTCTCCTTCCCTTATGTTTACCCACCTGTGCATCATGAAAATAGTTTGTTTTGATATATATATTGCACATCATAAATAAATACATGCAAATCTATCAAATCGTTAATTTAACAAATAAACCATGTTTAAACCACTTCCCACAATCCATTTATTAAAGTAGTTATTGACACAATAAACCATGTTTAAACCACTTCCCACAATCCATCTATTAATGTAGTTATTGACACAATCTGGCCAGAATTGTCATCTCTCTAAAACCTGAAAGTTGCAATGAATAGGTGAAACGTGACAATTTTGCAATGCGCCAGTGTTTATGTTATAATTTGATTGTCACGCTCCTAGTACACCTTTATCCATTAAGGCAGAAAAACTATTTTGTCGGCAACCATTGCAGCTCAAATGACACCAGTGGCTAATGCTTAATCATGTGGGAAACGTTGCTGCTATGGAGTTCCGTCCCTCCAGTGGCCCCAAGCAAGAAGAGGAAGATTTTGCCCTACAATGTGAATCTTCTAAATAGCCGCAGACGTGACGTCATTGTGAATTTTCCCACAAAGCATCACTTAACCAATGCCTTATATTCCAACCGCAAAGGTGTTATTTTATCAGCATCAGAAAGATGAAAGGCTAAATCCAGGGCACGAGTCAGGGGTACACGCAGGTACATGGCACTCTTTTCACAGGGTGGACGCCACCCCCCCTGCTAAGAAGTTGGGCCCCACAGAAATATGTTGAACTTGTCCCTGTGTAAGTTTGAAACACCGGGACACGTTCAGCAGCTCCTGCACGTTATGTGCTTTCGATTCCCTGCAGCAAGGTGCAGGCAGCGAGGGGGCTTTTTTCCCACCTCCAGCTGGACACCGATAAAGACAGAAGTTAAGTGGCCATCAGGCCTCCTTTTGATCGAGTGTGGGATTGGATAAGTCCTGGAACCTCACAAACGCAAATATACCAGGAGAAAACAAAAGCACACAGCTTGTTGTCTCTTCACAGGTACTTAAGAGATGCATGCTTTTTTTACTTTGATGTATATAAGTGCATGCACTGTAGGAATGTCAGATGGATTGGTCTGTCTTAGTATTTACACAAATAAGAATTAAAATAGCACTTTTTTTATTCTTTTATAGCGTTACTCATCCCAATGCAGTGTTTTAGAGCACTATACATAACATACACATCATCCATTTCAAATAAATCATGTAAGTGTGTAAATTAATGAAAAAGATGTGTTACATGAGACAGTCAGGGTTGCAGGGTGTAGGAGTCAAATGCACTTAATAGCTCACTGGGGTCTACTAGGATTACTATTTATTAACTGCAAGTAACAAAAGGATCTCTGTGTTCATAGCAATAATCCACTTACCTATCTAAATAAAATAAAAATATGTGATCTGCATGTTACATGATCTGCTTTGCAGGAGACAACTTTAAAAAAAAACATATTTTATTGCATTCTCAGTTGGTATTTGTTATAACACATTTATCAGAGCATCACTTCCAATGAGGTCACCTCCTGTGATGCCACGTGGAATGTCACACACTGTGATGTCATGTGCATGTGCTTTGATAGCATGCGCCATGATGTCACTTGCATTTTGCCTAACTTGGTCAGTCCCCACACTTCTTCTTTTAGGACTTGTGCCCTGGCTAAATCTTCCCTGCCAGGTTAGAACCTATAGCCAATAGGATAGGTACATATGGGACCTGCAGGCTCACAACATAAACAGCTGTATGACACACGGTCATGCCCATCAGCAGTTTTTTTTTAATTTTTGCAGTTTTATATAGCGCGAACTCGAGCACCAGATACGTTACACAAGGACACATTCATTGTTGGTAGGGACGAGGAGATTAAGTGATTTGGCAAGAACCACAAAATGCTGAGGCGACACCATGGATCGAACTAGCGGCTAGATTCATGAAGCTTAATTGCGCTCGCAAAGGGCCAGATTGATAGAATCTGGCCCTTTGCGAGCGCAATTTTTGCATTTGGGATTCATCATTCCAAATGCAAAAAACGGTAATTGCGAATTCGCTAAATTGCGAGGAATTACATTTAAGGAATCTCTATTTCAGATTCCTTAAATGCAATTCATTAACTATTTTTAAATTGCGAAATCGTAATTTCGGGCCGCTATTTACCGCGAGGTCAAACCTCGTGGTAAATAGCGAAAACTTAGAAAAATGCTTTTAAATGCATTTCTTTAAGTTGCATGTTGCACACACACACGTCCTTTGGACATGTGTGTGCGCAACACCAATGTAGATTACATTTCAGGGGTGCTACAGGGTGTCCTTTGGACACCCCTAGCACCCTTGAAATTGCATCCTTATTTGCATCCTTATTTGCGATAAGGAATAACTCCCCATTCATTCCTATGGGCCTTTAGGCCCATCGGAATGAATGGGAAGTTATTCCTTATTTGCGATTAGCTATTTGCTAATCGCAAATAAGGAATGTGTAGAAATCGCAATTTATTTTGCGATTCCTACATGAATCCCGTTTTGCGAGTCTGCAATAGCGATTCCTTATTATTCGCTATTACAGACTCGCAAAACATGCCGATGATGAATCGGGCTGTAGGTTCCCTCGTTCCAAAGTGTGTAGCTCTGGCCGCACGCCCCGCCCCCTCTGTGGCAAAGATCCCATCTTGAGAAGCAGCGGTAAAATGCACAGAATTGAAGCGTTTTTGAAAAGCTGAACAAAACTGGGAAGCGGCGCGGCCTCTTTCATGATTTTTTAATTAAATTCAAATCTGCCAGTTCCAGAGGAGCTGTGAGGCGAAATGCAGGCGTGTATTGATTTGCTGAGGTACAGTGGAGTAATATTTGTGCAAATGGGCATTGATCGAGTTGTTTGGGTAAGCTCGCATCCGATGACGCGGCGTGACACTGATGGACACATCCAAATTGGCAGCGGCGCAGAGATATGTTTCCCTGCTTAGCTCTGCACGCCTCCTGCGTCCCCGCAACCTCCCACCAATCGCTGCCTGCAGTTAATATTTCATCAGATGCTCCAATTGCTGTGGTGAGGCAGGCGAATTTTTAAATGACGAATGTATGGAAAATACTCCAACGCAGTGAGACCAGAGCAGTCTTTCATGTTTTAATATGATGGGACAGACAGGGTCGAACTGGAACAAAAATCAGGCCCTCGCCACCAAAACAAAAGTGGGCCCCATGAGATACCTACAAAAAGGGTCTAAAAATGGCTTCAGTTTTGAACGTGTTAATACACAGGACCAGATTTACTAACCTTTCATGCAATGCAGGGTAGCTAGGGTGACCAGATTTCAAGAAGCAAACAGGGACATATCAGACATAAAAGTAGGACTAAAGCCTTTATTGTCACTTTCATATCGGGCCTGTCCCGTTTTTTAAACTTAGCCTTGTAAATGTGTACATATATATGCTAGTCACGTGTATGTGTGTGCGTGCGTGTTTGTGTATGTGTGTATCTATCTGTCTGTCTGTCTATACAAGGTTACCTTTAAATAACATTAGATATGGCTTGAACTCCGCCCTCCTGCCCTCTTCCCCACTCTGTCTCTTTGCTGGGAGCCGGCAAAGCGCCTCCTCCTGTGCTGCGTGACAAACAGGAAGATACATTATTTAAATTATTCCAGAATTTAGAGGCACCTGTGAAAGGAGAGCACCTTTTAATTCTGCTTGCAGGATGACCGGACCTTTGCCCCAAAAACCGGGACATAAATCTAAAACAGCAAATGCACCAGGACACCAGGACAGTCCTCTGAAAACCAGGACTGTCCTGGGGAAATCCAGGGCGTCTTGTTACCATAAGCGTAGCAAGGCATCTCGCTGCGCTGCGCTGCGTTGCGTGAAAGGGAGAGAGCAGCAATGCGCCATATTTACTAAGATAATGCACACTTCTGCTCTTTTACTGCGCTAGCGCACTTCAGGCAACCTCGCACCAATGGAGGCACCCTTGCACCACGGAGAACTTCCTGCGCAAAAAGGATCTCTCTAGGCATTCTCATCTTTCTATGTGTACTTCAGGTTACAGCACACATAGAGAGAGGAAATAACAAGGAGAAATAAAATTATCCTTGTTACGCCATCTTCTGGGAGGCGTTGTGATTTCACACAATCCCTCGTTACAAACCTTTGTAAATCTGGGATTGTGTGAACTCCATGAGTGGTTGCATGGGAACCCCCATGTTCCACCCATGGAACACCTCCCAGAATTAAATGTAACGCAATGCAGCGCAAGCCGCTGCATTGCGGTACATTATGTTTGCAAAGCCACGCAAGGCGGCAGAAATCGGCCGTTGCGTGGCTGTTTAAATATCTACTAGCATTTTATGTCGCGGATGCTCAACAAAAGTGATGCAACCATGATGCAAAATGTTCGTAAATCTGGCCCAGAGTGTATCAGGGTTTTGCAAGGTATGGAAGACTGCGTGAATTGTCCTCCAGAGTACTGTCATAGTCCTAATTTGAATGTTCCACCAGACACACACACTATTTTAACTTTCCTTCACAGAGCCATTAAATGAGCACTGTTAGATAATTTGGGGTATTTTGTACAGAAATTGACTTATAACAATACTTTCAGGCAAATTTGATGTAATTAACGCAATTACACTGTGATTTATGGTCAGAACAGAGAGTCTCAGCCTGGAAGCATAGGAGGGGGAACTGTGAGTGCTACGTGCATGTTAGCTCAAATATGTTTGTGTAACAGATATATACCAGAAATCTTCTGTGCAGGTGGAAAATCTAATGAAAAACAACATGCACTACCCACTTATTTATGAATAGGGAACATACCGTTTGATGACAATCATTTCATTGTAATATAATTTCCTCCTGCCATACAATTTCCTTTTAAATAATGCAAAGAAATCATATATAAACAGCATGTAACACCCAGCTTAAGAGCTAAATCCATTGATGTACTAAACCTCACACAGCAGTTTAAAATATTTACTCTTAACACTGCTCATATTCTTGACTATACCTACGTGCCTGAAACAGATTTGGCTGCTATCGCCTAACATATCTCTGTGCCATTAATTGTCCACACAGCCATTTTGTTTTCTTTACATATTAGAAGTAGGGGTGAATGGAATCTTCAATTCAGCCTGCAGAATTGGTGGAATTTGTTACTCTTTAGCGCAGAGTTCCAGTGAAATTCCATCAATTGGCATTGGCCATTTTTATTTCACAGAAATGCTAGTGCGTCCTGAAAACCTAATTTTTACAATAGAACGCATTTTTATTGAGCATTCCCTTATGGGTGTTACACGAACCCAGACCCAATAAAGTTCATTATCTGGCTATATGGGTATTTTTAACTGAACACTGTCCACATCACTGGGTCACTACTGTTTTTAACCATGGGTAAGATCCTCCTGGTGGAGGCTGCATACCGAAACTAACCCTATGATTATGCACACACGTGTATGAAGAGCGGAGAATCAAGATATATCGCTACCCACACTTCCTAACACGTGCATGAGGGTTTTTTACTGGAGACAATTTTGCTTTATCTCCTGCATACCCTGATTCATGCAGGACAAGTGATCCTTTCCCATTTGATTATTTAGATTGAAATTAGGAAATTGAAGGATCAGGATTTCCTCCTCCCTCTTCTTTGATTAGCATATGGCAGAATTTTCACCAGCAAATCTCCAGAAATTGAGAGCTGGGGAGCATGAGTGAGCTTTGATGACCCCTAGTGTGATTTTCTAACACAGGCAGATGCGAGTGGTTGGGGTCAGATGGCTGCTTCTTGAGTAGATTTACTGCCGCTGGAGTAGATTTTCTACTCGAGCAGGCAGCAAAATCAACCTGAATGGCCACACGCTCTTGCATTACGCAGGGTGCTGTTCCCACTGATTTTTCAAAGCTGCTCTCCCTACCGGCACTAAATTGCAATGCAAGTTACATATTTCCACTTGTTGGTGGAACTCTGTGGAATCTGAGTTTTTATGTCATTCCAAAGTGTGAAACTCCTCAAGTTCTGTCTACCCCATATTAGAACTATTATTACAAGTCGTTCTGTGTGAGATCAGGTCGTCCGGTCACTTCCAAAGAGCTCTTGGTCAGGCTTTCCCATTTAGCACAGAGTGTGAATGATTCTGACTATTGAGGGAAGGTTCTGAATGTAGTTGACGCATTAGTTCCTAAAAGATCCAACATCACCATTCAAGCTAGATCTTTGGCCCCATGCTTCACATGACTGCACATAGCCACACATAAACACCTCAAACGTCGTTGACACAGAGATTTTGTCAAAGCTGACAAAGCAGCCCACCGAGCTTATATTTATCTAAGCCAGAAAGTTATTGTTTTGACTTATACTGGTTGCTCCCTTGTGTCTGAACAAAGCTACACCTCTCTGACGAGTACTAGTAGGAGGGAAACACGTGTCATGGGTTAATTTTATTAATTCCAGGTTGGGTTGGAGGGTATTTCACCAATCCAAAGCTGTAATACTCTGTCTGGAATGGTAAAAGGCATTGACCTTTTTCATCTCGCCATGGATGGCACTGCTCTAATCTTATGCTTAAAAACGTTGCAGTAAACATTGCAAAAGACTTTGCCACTCTCATGTGCTGACACGTGCTCTCCCAAGCAGCACAACTGATATTGTTCTCGGTATTCAGCATCTTCTTAATACATCACTAATTACTGTTCTCATTACCTAATCTTTAAGAAAGCCATTATGATTCCACTGCCTAAGATATAGCAGATCCTTTAGCACAGGCAGTTTCCATGAAACTCCTGTGGCCTTCACTCTTTCCCAACTGGGACTTCACCCAGCTTAGAGGACAGGAATGATGCACATGGCAGAGATTGTTAAAGCATGCAAGACTGTGGACCAGGGTAGCATTGCTGCCATGATCATTATAAACCTCTCAGGGGCTGTTAATATGGTAGATCATACCATTCCTTTCTCCTCCTAACTATCTCAAATCCATCTTGCGCTGGATTGGCTACAAGCTCTTCTTTGTGATCGATCTTAGGCTGTATCTCATCACCCTCTCCAGTTTCAGTTTCTCCGCTTATTTAAGTGGTATCTCAAGGCTATTCGTTGAGCCCGACTATCCTCAATGCTTCTGTCCCCCTTCAATCCCAGGCCACATCCTATAGATCCTATGGCTTAACATTTTTTTCACCTACCTAAAAAAAAACACTCAACTTTTGACTCAGCTGAATGGACTTAATGCTGTGTGCATCTGCTAAGTCCGCTGGCATCTCTATTTGATTGCCACTTGGCTTGAAAACAACACGCTTAAGCCTAAATCAGAGTAAAAAGAGGTCCTCTCTGTGGTGGCCATCTGAGCTAGAAAGTACCCCAGTACCTGAGAATCTGCCAAGAATTTGGGAGAACTCATAGTCTTTTAAGGCCTGATTTTGATCTTGGCAGATGGGTTACTCCATCACAATGGTGATGGATATCCCACCTGAGGAAATATCAACTCTACCATATCCTATGGGATTTCAATTTCACTAGAAGGGATATCCGTCACCGCTGTGAGGGAGTAACCCGTCCGCCAAGATCTAAATCAGGCCCTTTCCTTCCTGTAGAATTCAAACATTCTGTAATGCAGGCAGTGATTCCATTTCACCCAGAATACTATATTGCCACTCTCTTGGGACCACCAAAATATAGAATTACTAAACCTCTGGTAATCTGGCAGCCCATCTGCTTCCCGCAGCCCCCCTAAAGGTACGCCATTAGCCTCTTCCTGCATCTTGCATTGGCTTGCTATTGATAAGCATACTGTTTTCAGAACACTCTATACTGGCCATAAATCTACTGTCATTGTTGATCCCCTCGACCTTAACAGGTTCTTTTGCTCCTATGTCCCCATTCTGCAGCACACATAGAAAGAGGAAAATACTTCTCTTGATTGTTAATATGCAGGAAGGTGTCCCTTCCTGAACAAAAACATTTACCCCTACAACGCAGACACCCTTGTACCATGGCTGTAGGGTGCCTGCATTAGCAAATGCAACCCATTGGGCGTCAGAGCAGGGAAAAAGGACAGGAATGCGCTGTTTCTTATAGATCCAGTGCATTCCTGACTTTTTCTTGTGACGCACTGCCGGAAGGCTTGCTACGCTGCCGTACATCAAAATATTATAAATGAGGCCCTTTGGGGCTTATTTACAAGCCAAATTGCGTCACTATCTTTTATGCACCGGCGGCGGTGCAGTGTGTCTGCCCATATTTACAAGGCCATGTAAAGCCACCCTGTGTGGCTTTTCATGGCCTTGAAAATAGGGCCACCTTTCACGCATTACTCTGTGTGAAAGGGGCGTTCCATGGGTGTTGCTGTGGGTGTTCCCATGCAACATCCACGGAATCTGACCCAGTTCCCCGATTTACAAGGTTTTGTAAACCTGGAAATGTATCAAATTCCTACCCATCCCTAGGGTATGCGTAAGGGAGGCATGATGAGGGGAAATACCTTCATTGCTCGTTCTTTGGTTTAATTTTCTAGGTGTGCTGCAAAATGCAGCACACATAGAAAGAGGAACACACCCATTGTGCTTGTTTTTCTGCAGGAAGGTGTCAGTTCCTGCAGAAATACAATCACCCCTACACAGCAGATACTTGTAGATACTGCGCATTCCTGCCCTTTTCTTTTGACGCACGTGAGATCAGCAAGAAGGCTTTCTGCACTGTTGTGTGTTAAAATAATGTAAATTAGGCCCTTTGTCTCTAAAGGGACGTACGTTGGCCTACCCTCCTCCTCTCTCTCTGTGTTGTTTGGCCTTTTGTCTTATGGGCATCAAAGCCCACATTCAGACTTCTTTTTATTCTTTTTTCTTTCAAGAGCCAAAGCTTCCAAACAGACCGTGACAACTGGACCTGGGCCCCTGACCTAGTCCTCCCCTGACCACACTAGTGGACCAGTGACTTGACGTGGCTGAGCCCCTGGCCACCCTCCACAAGCACCACCAGTCCCGCCAGAGTTTGCTGGGTGTGGGTTCTTCAGGTGTCATTTCAGTTCCTGCCTGGCCTCTCTGCTGAGACTTCTCAATAAGTTTCCAACAACTTAAAGGAATGAAGTACAATGGTTTCCACAGATTCATTTACAGTATTATTGTCTAATGGTGGAACAGCTGTAACATGTGGATGGCCTAGGAATGTGTAGGATATCAATTAACTATATTCACTCATTAGATTTTTTCGAAACAAAACAACAAAATAAGTGGGCTGTGCTAACTGATGACAGTAAATTTTACCTGAAAACATTTTTTATATATATATTCATATATCGACAGTTTGCAAAATATATAGGAATGTCCAATTTAGTTAAGATATAAACATTAAAGGCGAACCTGAGCACCATTGGGAGACGAAGGGGTGTTGATTCTGTTAACATGATTATATACCTCCTGGGGATGATGTGCATGGTTAGCTGTCAGCTGCCATTTTCTGCGTTATTACTTAGCGGATGAACTAGAAATTATGTAACTGAAAGAGGCGAAAGTTGGAGAGAGGAAGTAGTGTCATTCCAAAGTCTACCTCAAAAACAGTCCCTTCCTTCATGCTCTCTCTTCTGATACTTCTTTTATTGCTTTCTTGGAATCTGTCATGGTTGTCTCATCCTCATTCTTTTTACTTCAGCTACCACCCCATGTTCCTGTCTTCACTCCCTTCACTCATTCCTGTTTTCCTAGCATACAATGGTTGGTTTTGCCTTTTTCCATTCAGTTCTTTTTTCCACTGGTCTATGGTTCAGTTCAGTATGTTTCTTCGATAGTGCCCTTTTTAGATCTGGTGTTAGCCAAGACTTTTTGATTTTACTAAAATCATATGCATAATATACTTAAAGGGGCTTTCAGCCAGCCGCCTTCATCCAATTGTCTGTTTTCCATTTGTCTTTCACCCACTGTAGCATACAGCATGGGGTTGTGGGTCAGCCCACCTCAAACACTTGTTAACTTCACTTTGAATGGCTGCTCTTTCATAAGGAGTACATCCACACACAAAGTAGCTGCCTTCAGTGCCAGTGTTTTTGTTTTTACTTTATCATTACTTTAGTATTGCCTTTGACATTAGAGCCAGATGTGAAAGAAGGACACTCTCTACCAGCTCTTAATTTTGCTTTTGACATGAGCAGAGGGCCCATTCCAGATTTATCAGGGCCTGTCTCCTGCTAAAGCTGTTGTAAATTCCTTTTGTAGTGGCCTTTGTTTGTCTAATTGCCGCTATTTCACAGCATACCCAATTGTGTCCATTTGAAGCTGTTCTTTATAAAGTTATCCTCTTTTAAGTGTTCGCGCAAAGAAGTGCATTCATAACTGCTCTCCTGTATATCATGTTCCCATGTAATTTAATGGAGGACTACTGTTATACCAGTGAACCAATTTACTCTGTATGTCCTGCTGGCATGTCTTTACAGTTTGCTTTCAATGCCTGTAAATGTTGTGCTTATGTAGACATTTAATCATTATAATGCTTATTGAGACTGCAATTTATTCTAGTTATTTGCAAGGGAGTAGCATTACAAAAATGCATTTGCAAAGGCAAGGGGCTGGCAACCGTGTCAGACCTAATGGCGTTTTTGGTCTGGTGTTAGCACTGACCTTTTGATTTCATTAAAATAATGTGTACAACATTGTAAGTATTTTCAGCCGGACTTCATCTATTAGTCTGTCATTCACATTTTCTTTCCACCCAATTCAGCATGCAACATTTGGCAATGGGTCTGCCCACTTTAGTCATTGGCTGGTTTAATTGTGAGTTATGGCATTCTGCCCTTTCACCAAGGAGCACATCCAAACTACACACAGAAAGTAATTCCCTCCAGTGCCAGGGGCTACTATGGTAATGTGTCCTTTTGTTAGATCAAAAACTTGTTTTTGCCTTTAGTCAATTTTTTTTAGATTGACAAGGGGCGGACACGTTGCCCAACAATAAACGCTTGCACATCCATGGGAGAACAAAATAAGAATTGTCAAAAGGCTGGCAGCCAACGCCAGACCTATTGACTTTGTAAATGCTTGAAATATAACTGCTTGACCTCAGATGTGTCTATGAAATTGACTTTTAGCCTGAATTTTAACCCTTTGAATAACATTTTTACAGTGACCCCCCCAACATTTGCCTCAGTGCCAGGTGGCCATCTTCTCCACCTTCAGCATGATAGGCATCTCCTGCCAAACTTGAAGGTATCTGTATTGTTTTACACTATATGACAGGTTTCCCTGTGTTCAACACAAGCCTGGTACTAGCAGTGGGGGTGGGGAATTGAGCCTGGCCCTCCCAAGGTATACTTGTGGCATGCCCAAGGCCCATTAAGAAATAGAAAAATATATTTTAATGTTTTCTTACTAATCTTTGTGGGTCCACAGCCTCACTTTTTTAGCCTAATTGTTTAACTTCCATGACAAACACTAGTGCAGTGGGCTACTTGAAGTGCCTTGGTACAGGTGTGAAGTCTATGGAGATGGTGGTTGTTAACATGCACATGTGAAAAGCAGGGGTACCTGTGACATGTCTATTGCTTCAAAAGAGTCCTGCAAACTCCCATTACACAGTACTTGTATTTTATATTTTTGTAGATTTGTAGAGTGCATTATACCAAAGAGAGTCAAAGCACTAGCTAGTGATGACCCACTACGTAATGATAAAGTACAGTAGCCAAGATGTATTTCAAGTAGATTTATTTAGTACTAGCAGCCCGCCCCGGCTTTGCCCGGGGCAGAAGGGGGCTGGGGGCAGCATTTTAAGCCTCTGTGCAACCCCCATGACATTGCCCAGTCCGCATCTCTCCCGCCTCGACATTGGCCATACCGCCTCCCGCCTCCCGCCTTGTGCCTTGAGCCTCCCGCCCCCCGCCCCGACATTGGGCATAGCGCCTCCCGCCTCCCGCCTTGCGCCTTGAGCCTCCCGCCTGCCTCCCGCCTCCCGCCCCAGCTTTGTAAGCCCCCCCCAGGTGCCGACTTACCCAGCGACGGCTCGTGGAGGAAGTTACGGTGGGGCAGGAGGGTGGGGAGGGGGAGGGGCAGGGTGGAGGTTGCTAAAAACCGGCATATGGATAATTGCAGGTAAGTAAACAATTTAATTAATAAAACGAATTTCGTAGTGCGCCTTGCATTGCATTTTGCGGTGCAAGGCGCACTACGAAATTCGTTTTATTAATTAAATTGTTTACTTAACTGCAATTATCCATATGCCGGTTTTTAGCAACCTCCACCCTGCCCCTCCCCCTCCCCACCCTCCTGCCCCACCGTAACTCCCTCCACGAGCCGTCGCTGGACTTACCTCATCCGCCACTCCTCCCTACGCTGGAGTGTTTACCTCTCCACTGCTTGACCGCTTGTCAGCTACCTAATCCGCTGCTCCTCCCCGCGCTGCCACTGCTCCTCCGCTTCTCGCTGCTCCGTAGCTCCTCCCGGCGCTCATGTTCTCCCCTCTTCCTGTTGCTGGTGAACTCCCCTCCTCCCCTCACGCAGACGCTCCTCCCAGCGCTCATGTCCTCGCTCTTCCTGTTGCTCGTGAACAACGCTACTCCCCTCACGCATACGTCGCGGCCGGCGCTACTTGCAAGGGACTACTTTATTTTTATTTCTAAATATTTTAAACAATGTTTTCTTTTTATTTTTATGTAGCCTATGTCCTTCTGCTTGCCCTGAGGTTTTCTAAGATGTCTTGGGTGTTCAGATTGGTGGTGTAGTTTTCGAGTTTACCTGGCTCAAAGGTGCAAGTTCTCTCTTTATAATAGTAGTATAGATTGTGTTGAAAATGCTATGTCAGACTCTAAGTTATGACTTATGACGTTTTATTGAGGAGTAGAGCAAACGAGGTCCTCACGCCAGCTGACCAAGTCTCCAACTGGCATTATGAGAATCCTCAAAAGGGAACATGGAATGCATGGAAGCAGTTTAGAATGAACAATGGTGAAGAGACAACATCTTTACAACATGCCTTCCTCCTTTAGGGAGGAATAGAAAACATATCAAATAGATGATGTGCATTGGCAACTATAAATGAAGAATGTAAAAACATGTTATTTGCAAAGAATAATTCAAAGAAAATGATATAAAAGGATATAAACTACTAATATTGGAAGAAAAGAAAATTTAAAAACTAACAACAATAATCATTTAAACATGCAGGTGGTCTGCGACACCTCGGGCCTCTAGAATCAATGGACTCAGGGACATACAGGTTATACTGTGCATTACTAGAATCAGAATCATCACCGCCACCAACATTTTGTTTACTGGATAAACTCACAGAAGGACTAGAGTCAGCACAACTCACAGAAGGACTAGAGTCCTCACATGTGGAATACATATATCACCACTATCCCCACTGTTAGAAAAAACAGGATGAATAACCACATTGGGAACAGACACATCTTTAGAACTAATAGATTTTTTTATATAATGCTACTCGACGAAGGTTCCATTTCTCACCATTAGTTAAAACTATGTAGTGAGGAAATGCTTCTTTAAAACAAAATGGACCTTTAAATTTAGATGAACCTCTTGAGATTCTTCCTGACTTTATCTTCACAAAATCTCCTTTTGAGATGCGCGTGGAAACCAGAGCATTGGTATTAGATGTATCTGGGAAATTGTACTGATTATCTTTCCCTTGAGAAACCCACTCTCTAATCCAAGAAGGGGTACGTTTAGTACCAGGAGACCTTCCATGCATTAATTCAAAAGGTGACTTTTCCTTATTACCATGTACAGTAGTGTGATAAGCCCAGATCATATCACAAACCATACTGTGATTAAAATTGCCACTTAACCCTTTCGATGCTGATGACGAGCTGGGCTCGTCATGGTGCACAGTGGTCGTGTGCTGATGACGAGCCCAGCTCGTCATAAAACAATGAAAATAGCAATTTCCAGCACAGGAGGGGAATTGCCTTAGCAGCGAAGGTGTTAAACAAGACATTTGAATTATTCCTTTGACAAGTCTGTTAATTCTCTCACATAAACCGTTACTTTGTGGGTTATATAGTGATGTACGATGATGTTTGACACCACAGTTTGATAAAAGTGAATGCATGTTATGAGAAACCAATTGTGTGCCATTGTCTGTGACAAGTATGTTAGAGTAACCTTCCTCTTGAAAAAGAGTTTCCTCACCAAGATTGGTTGAAAATGCTATGCCAGACTCTAAGGTAAGTTATGACGTTTTATTGAGGAGTACAGCAAACGAGGTCCTCACGCCAGCTGACCAAGTCTCCAACTGGCATTATGAGAATCCTCAACATGGAATGCATGGAAGCATTCTAGAATAAACAACGCTGAAGAGACATGGGGGCATATTACCAAGCAATAGCGATAATTATCGCTATTGCTTGGTTAGAGACAAAAATTTACCGCTGAGCTGGGGCCCAAGATGGTCGCTATCTCCTACTAGCTGTCGCTAACTGGTGTTAGCGACAGCTAGGTAATAGGGAGATAATTTTGTCTCCACTTTCTTGGCTTTTAAAGCCAAAAAAGCGGAGATAAACACCCTTAATAATATGCCCCAACATCTTTACAACATATTGGTTACAGGTTATCAAGTTCGTGTGGAGGAGCCCCACCAGGAGCTGCCTGCCTGCTGCTCAGCCCCTACTCCAACTGTCACCCTTCACCTCACAGGCACCAAAACATTCCATTCAGCATCACCACACCAACATTCCACGCAGCACATTCACACTGGCTGAGCAGCTATGGAGAAAGCAACAGTATAAATACTTACACAGGATACTACACACTACCAGTGAGGCGACCAAAACTCAGCATCACAGAAAGGAGAAAAGCCAGGTTTTCAGATGCTTGCCGAAGGCAGCGTGGGAGAAGAGACTGGAAATACTGGTGGGCAGACAGTTCCATAACTTAGCAGCAGCGACCCAAAAAGATCGCCCCCATCTGGCCTAACAAAATCTCTGTAACTCCACCTTCCAAAGAGAGGTGGACATTGCCTTTCTATTAGGGATGTACCTGTAGAAAGCAGTTAAAAGATGACATATGTATGGCTAGAGCCGCTGGATTTTTTGATTTCGTGGAAGTCGTTTTTTCCACATAATTATGGATTGGCCTCACTTGCCGGACAGTCCATCATTTGCATAATTTGCGGATTTCAACAAAAAAATAGTTTCTAGCTCAAATGAATGAAAAAGTTACTAAAAATGTTGTCAAGTGTGCTTCTAAGCAGTGTCAGTCCTTTTATTACAAAGAGGCGGATCACCTCTGTGTTGCTGATTGCTGTATTTAACTCTTTTTTTTTTTTTTATTATTGTAGAAAAATATGATATTAATGAGTTGAAACCTTTTACCCATAAAGTGCTAACATGGAAAAATTAGAAAATGGTGACTATTGATTCAAAATATGCCTCACTATGCCGTATTATTTTCCATTTCCGGGGGATTAGCTACGCAAATCCATTCTTCATCATGGCCCACCAATGCCTCTTCATGGCCCACCCAGATCCCGAATCCTGCAGCCGGGCCTGGTCCAAGAGCAGGATTAGTGAGATGGGTCACACATGAGGGAGGCGCCTCAACTTCAGGGACACTGAATATTGCTGATGTACCAAACTCCCCTGATACCTGCCCCCATGTGTTTTCTATTTCTCCTCATGAGAGGCACGTGCCTCCCTCTTTTGTGGGAACTTGTCCATTTACTGTATTTCTACTTTTGAGGTATGGATGTTTGAATCGAGCACTTTACCAACAGGACTATACTGTATTCATATACGGAGAGTTGGTTTTACTTCGTTAAATATAGCGTTAGTGCCATCTTGTGGGGTATGGTAAAATGGCACTCTTTTCTTACAATCTGTGGAGAGGCAGAAAATAATGCCGAGACGCGAGTAAGAGAAGGCTCGTTTTGTTGCTTAATTTGGTTTAATTTATTTTTTGCTTTGTTTTTTTTTCCTATTCTTTTTTAAGGTTTTTGTTTTACTTTTATGTATTAGTGTTTTTGCTTTGCTATTTTTCAGGTGGTGTTTTTCGTTGTTGGTGGTTTCATTCATTTTATTTTTACTTTCTGTCTGTTTAGTTTTATGCATGAACACATTTTCCCATAGACACAGAATGGGCAAAACAGAGTTTGAATCATATGGCCCATAATGTTTTTAGAACTACATGGTGCAATACCCCAAACTCGATCCCCCTAGGCTGTCAGTCTGTAGGAAAATACGTTTTAGTTACAAATTGTATTCCTTCATCTTTGCATGCTCTACTTGCAGCAAGTCTTCAGAGCACTATGCAAAAGCATATATTTAAATGTCTGCTACCACTTTCTCGTGGACCCTCTTTTCTACAGCTTCCCTTTCGCTGGGCCATCCTAGACCCAGGCACACAGGACGTTGCCTATGGTGCTATGGTCCAGTGCTTAATTTGTAAAATAACAAGTGGCAAGGCCCTGACCAGGGGGCCACGGCACTACTAACCATCTCTCTCGTCTGCAAGAGGACAGTTAAGATTATTCCAGGTCCCCAAAGCTAAAGGAATGGATGGGGAGGCAGGTATTTTGTATTTTTTAATGTACATTGTATTCATAAACAACCGTTGTTCTCATCCCTAAATTAGATGAGCAGAGCCACCATGCCGCAGAGTGTCATAAGTGTGGCAATGACAATTAAGTGCTGGTGCCGAGCACCGGAAGCCACCAGCTCAAATTAAGCACGGGTGCCACCTTATGTTTATGATTTCTAAATTGTATAGGTACCCAACCAGGACTTCACATTGCTACTGCAGTACCACACACCCATGAAATAGCACAGACCCTAAAATAGCCTGTTTTTGTGCTTTTTTCCTATTTGCTAAAGAGATGTGATTGGTGCTCAATTTTGGGTTCAATAGTATGGTTAAGCCTCAAGACACCAAGACACTCATTCATGGGGTTTTGGTGTAGGGGAGCACAGCAAGTCACTTTGCTGCACTGCGTTACATCAAATTGAAAGAACAGGAATGCACTGTATTTATCCAATACAGTGCATTCCTGCTCCTTTTACCCTGTGCTAGTGCAGTTTCTGCAGCCTAGCGTCAATGCAGGCACCCTTGAACCATGGTGCAAGGGTTCTTGTGTTGCCTGCAGGATTGTTTATGTGCAAGAAGGGGCACCATCCTGCACAAAACAATACTGGGAGGCTTTTTCCTCTTTATGTGTATGCTGCAGACTGCAGCACACCTGAAAAGAGGAATAAACAAGGAGGAATAAAGTTATTTCTCCTCGTTACATCTCCCCTCGGGCGGAGTATGGTTTTGGCGCATCCCTAGGATTACATGGTTTGTAAACCAGGGGTAGCGTCAAAATCCATGGGTGTTGCGTGTAAACACCCACTGCAATGTCCATGGAAAGCCTCCCTAGCGCAGAGTAAGGCAACAAAGCGATTTGCGCTGCCTTGCCTTACTCCATCACTATGAGGCAATTCAAAGCCACACAAAGTGGCTTTGCTTGGCCTCATGGATATGCAGGAGTGGCCCGTGCTTGTAAGAGCGGTGGGGAACTCAACAGACGACGATGAGGGAAAATTAAATAATTAATTAATTTCCCCTCTTTGTCATCTGTAGAGTCCTCACAAATATGCCCCCAATGCTCTGATTGCCTCTTTCTAAGCTGAATAAACTCTGTCTGCCTCTGTTTTGCTGGAGCCTATGCTTGCATGGCTGATGGCACTGGGGCTTGTCTTTTCTTAATATAACTCTTTATTCAACCAGGAATGGACAAAGGCAGAGCGGTCTGAGATTTTGCATGTACAGTCACTTCATTGTCTTTTGTCTGCTAGCACTGCTGCAGAGATAATTGTGTTTCATGTACGCCCTAAGCAGCTATTTTACTAGTAATCTTCAAACGTTACAGAAGAGGCAGCACAGTGTTCCTGTGGGGAAACATGTCAAGATGTCCCTTGTATAAAAGTTTAATTAGTCTCTGATTCGCCCTTTCTGGGGTTTGAAATAGAGAAAGTCTTTGTGGGAGGTCGGCCTGGTTTTGGCACAACAGCAAGTACTCCCTTCGGGTTAGTGCACTGCAGACTTCGCTGTCCCCCTTCTGGGCTCCCCTGGAATGCACAGTACCTTTTGTTGCCCGTTTGATCACCCAGCGGTGCAGACACCACTGCTGTTTCTGTGAGGCAATGGCATTCTGTGAGGTGTGTACTGCACGGCCCAGAGACAATATAGGATAAAGACCTTATCTGGGCCAGTCACCTGGTGTGCATGAAGGGCCGGACTGGCTGTAGCGGGCATCAGGAGTTTTCCCGGGAGGCTGGAAGTGTGGGGTAGTTTTTTTTACCGGTGGGGCTGCTTTTGTTACTGGGGGCCGGTTTTGCAGCGGTGCTGCAATATTGGCGCTTAGTAACAAAATCAGCAGTGCATACTTGCACACTCCCCCCTCCCAATCCTCCCCTCAAGCTGCTGGTCTGACAAAACTACCAGGGCTGCTTTGGGTTCCTAGTCCGCAGTCCGGCCCTGTGTGCATGTGGCATCGACAGCACTGATAAAGCAGTAAAACAGGCAGAGGCAGCCACAGCACCAGTTTGGAGGATGCAGTGGAGTTGCTCTGCTCGTTACTTGATGAATCTTGCTGCTTGGGTTCTTCCACAGGCCCAAGCAAGCTAGGTTCCCACCCCCTGGTTGTAACTGCGAGTACTTAGATCCTGATGCAAGCCTGTCTTTTAATGTGGTCTTCTCCTCACTCTTGTTTATCCTGTGACTTCTTGGAGATGGGCATGCTTGAGTGTCTCTGTATCATTTGCCCACAGGTGTGCACATTTCCACTTACACTACACAGGCACTTCAGGGACTCACCCTTACAGAAATGGGAGCAGCATGGGAGCTGCTATTTAAATATGTATCAAATATTTTATTGGTAACATTAAGAATTAAGAAATAACAGCAAATACAGTGACATGTAAGTCCAGCTTATACCCATATAAAGATATAAACATTGATTATGACACATCTACCAATAGCAAACAATACTTATATGTAATATTTAGGAGGGATAGAAAAGGGAAGAGAGAGGGGAGAAGATAAGGTATAGAAGGATAGAAGTAAAGAGAGGAAGGTAAGAAGGAGACAGAAAAAGATGGGAAGAAAGAAGCTACAAATCAGGGAAGGGAGAGAGGGGAGGGGGCGATGGGGATAGAGGGTGTTGTGAGTACAATGATGGAAATGAGTCAAAGTTACCTATGGGGGTGGGGGCGGCATCTTGCAAAAAGGGGACCTTAAAAGAAGAAAAGTATCTGCTTTGGCCATTAAATTGTAAATGATCTTTTTCATACGATACAGTCTTGTACATCACCGCATCCCATTCCTCATGTAATGGCAATTGCAGTGAGCACCAATGTCGCAAAATACAGATGTTTGCAGCTGTAAGGACAGTGACGAGCAACCGACAAGCATGGCAGATCAATTTGGGTTTGTTCAATAAGTCATGGAGGAGAATTAGGGGATCTGGAAGTGGCGAGGGCAAATCCATAGATTCCTGGAGCTTAGACTCTACTGACCTCTAGAAGGGGTGTATGGTGGGAGAGTCCAGCACAATATGGACAATATCACAGGATGCATGATTACATCGCCAACAGGCGGAATGAGGGAGCAACCCTGCAGCCTGGAAACGTGCTGCTGTCCTCCGCCAGCCCTGAAGGATCTTAAAAAGACTGAGTTTCATCAGTGCCTTATGAATTCCTCCTTCTAGGGCCTCTAAAAGTTCCTTCCAGTCTTCCTCATCATATTCCACCTGCAGACAATCCTGCCAGGTTGTCCTAAGGCTTGACAATTGTAGCTGAGAGTAAAGATGATCAATCAGGAGGTTATATAATCCAGACATCACGTCTTTAAACTGACCCCAAGTGTTGGGGTAAGAGAGCACCGGGGAACAGGGAATGGTCCAAGGTTGGGGATCCAATTTGTTCAGTAGACAATGATGAAATTGTATATATCACCATTGCTGGGTATATGACAAGCCAAATTCATTCCATAGCACCTCAAACGACTTGAGTTCACCACCAGAGATCAAGGGCTTAAGAGTCAGAATCCCAGCTCTGTGCCAAGGGCCCCAGTAAAGCATGGTCCTCCTATGTGAAGGTCTTCATTATTTCTGATGGGAGCTTTGGCAAGAAAAAGATGTGCATTCATCAAACAAAGCTTGTGTGCCCACATCCAGGCAGCGTGCACGGCTTTCAGCATGGGATTGGGGGAGTCAGTAGCAGCGGGACCTGGAAGATAGACGGACTGTAATCCCAACGATGCCTCCTTGAGTCTGCGTTCGATCATAACCCCCAACGGAGGGTGTATGTATGCCATTTCTACCAAATGTAGGGCTAAACAGTCATGTTTCACAGAGGGCAGGACTAATCCCCCTGCTAATCTGTGGGCAATAAGCTTCCGAACTTCCAGACAAGGTCTGCTGAGCCTCAGAAGAAGGCCTTTTTGGTTTTATCTATCCGATGAAGGGTCGAAAGGGGTATTAAGTGGGAGAGCATGCTCAACATGTACGTGATTTGGGGAAGGGTAACCATTTTCACTGCTTGAGTCCGTCCCCAGAGAGAGGGATTTAGGTGGGACCACTTTCTAAAGTCCAGTCACCTTTGCTCCATTTATGGGTCCAGATTATCTGACACCATGCATTCCAGGCCCTAATTTACGAGAATGACCAGATACCCAAGACAAGAATTATTCCTCTAAAATGGTAATTGGCTATGGTGGTGATCCACGAAAACGGTAAGGCCTCTCTCTTTCCCCAGTTCACTTTGTAGTCAGATACTGCAGCAAAGGCATCAAAAGTCTCCAGCATCACAGGGATGGAGGGGGGTAAGGCAACAAGTTAAGTAAAATGTCATCTGCATATAGATACAATGTCGAGGGACCTCCGGACATTAGAATACCTATTATCTGATCAGATTGGTGCATAGGCGTTGCTAAAGTTTCCATTGCAAGGAGAAAAAACTTGGCGGGTACCCTTAGTACTGGGAATGGGTCAGAAAGAAAGCCCCCACAATTGACCTAGCAAAGTGGGAATTGTAGAGCAATCTCACTCTGGAAATGAAGTCCTCACGAAAGCCAAATATCCAGAGCATGGCAAAGAAATAGTCCCTTTCTATCCTGTCAAAGGACTTTACTGCATCCAACGATAGTGCCAAGACCTCATCCGGAAGGTCCGCTGCTAGTCAGACCGCATGAGCTAGCATATGGAGACAATTGCATGATGTGCAGCCTGGGACAAATCCCACTTGCAAATTGTGAATAAGCGCGGGAAGAACTCACTTAAGGCGGGTTGCTAGAATGCTTGCCAATATCTTTACATCTCCATTGAGCAGTGATTTGAGCCAATAACCTTCCACGAAGGAGAGGATCTTTTCCTGCTCTGCGTAGGACCAAAGTTAGCGCCCTGTTGACAATATATCCAAGGAGCCTGACTGAACAGCCTCAGCGAAGGCCTCATACAGAAGATCAACTACCTCGGATTTGGTCCATTTATAGAACTCTGCTGGGAAATCCTCCTCACCCGGGGCTTTGTGATAGGGGAAATCCAAGATGGCCTGCTCTCTCTCCTTCTTGGTATTATCGCCCTAAAGCAGCTGCCTGCCATCCTCTTAAAGGTAAGGTAAGCGAATACCTTCCAGGAAGGTGTTTAATTGATCTGTTGAACGCATCTGCAATTGTTTGCGGCTTGGTGACAAGTGCCCCTAAGTCGGAATTGATAGCAGGAACGGCCATTCTCGCCTCCTTCTACTTGAGCTGTGTTGCCAAAAGACCCCCCGCCTCCTCTCCCTTTTCTTAGTGGCAATATTTCAGGTTCCATATCACATTCTCTGCTTTAGAGGTGAAGAATGCATTGAGGTCCATGCCCGCCATATCAAGGATGCACCTGGTAATACTGGAATGGTGGTCCGTATAAGCATGCTTGAGGTGGGCTATATGCACTTCTAGGTCTTCTGATGCTACTCCCTCTGCTTGTTGGACAGAGCTGCATCCCTCATCAGCTGTCCCCTGATGGTCGCCCTTGCCACTGCCCACAATGTAAGGGCAGAGGCAAACAAACTATCATTGTTCTCCTGGTAAGTATGCACTTGGTCTGCAAGCTCTGTCTTGCCTACCGGGTGGTTGTATTAGGATAAGCTGAGTTTCCAGAGCTTTTTAATTCACTGTGGCAGAGCCAGATCAGTCTCCAGGGTAATAGGTGAGTGGTCCAAAAGTGTGCCCTCTAATATTGAGGTCTCACAAAGACCAGGAAGTAAATGGTGGGCCATCAGGAAAAAATCCACCTGTAATGGCATCCCATGGACTGAGGACAAATGTGTGTATTCACGGTCTGTCGGATGCAAAAGACCCCATACGTCACAGAGGGCATGATCAGCCACAAGACCTCCTAGGAGAGCTCTATCCATATTATTAGATGCATCAATTGGACCTGTGCGGTCTAAGACTGCATTCCGGGACAAATTCCAATCTCCGCTTATCAGGAAGTTGACAGTATCTATCTCCGTCAAAACTTGCATGAGTTAAAGAAGGAAGGCATGCATCGAACCCATGAGTGAATACACTGATCCTATGCATACAACCTTACAATTAGTCTTTAATTTGGCACACAAACACATAATAACCCTCCGGATCAACCCATGTCTTAAGAACTAAGGGCCAGATGTAGGTAATTCCCATTTACCAATTCTAAAATACAAAATTTTACTGATTCGATATTTCAGAATCGGTAAATGGGATGTAGATAAAGAATCTGTACATTTTACCGAATCGGTAATATTCGGTATTACCGATTCCATAAATACAGAATCGGTATTTACCGATTTGGTATTTACCGAATCGGTAATTCCCATTTATTCCTATGGGCCTCCAGGCAATGGGAAAAGGGAATGGGAATCAGTAATTCCCATTCATTCCTATAGGCCTGGAGGCCTATAGGAATGAATGGGAATTACCGATTCGGTAAATACCGAATCGGTTAATACCGATTCGGTATTTACCGAATCGGTAATAGGGGGACCATTCACAAGGGTGGCAGGGTGTCACATTGACACTCTGTTGTACCCCTGAATAGTGCATAGGTGCACATGTGGCACACATACATGCCCTATGTCTGCCACATGGCACTTTAAAAAAAAAACATGTTTTTTTAAAGGTATTCAGTATTTACCACCAACTTGTAGTTGGTGGTAAATAACGAATCCTTAAATGACAAATGCACTCACTTGAGTGCTCCCTAAATTAAGGATCCGGTAATTTACTGAATCGGTATTTTAAGAATTCGGTAATTTACTGATTCCTTAAATTACCGATTCGTTAAATGACTGAATCCTTAAATATGGCCCCTACATCTCAGATGCCTAATACCGGTCAGTAACGGACGAAATTCTGACATTTCGGCCGTTACCGACCGGTATTGGGCTACCTACATCTAGCCCTAGGTGGGCTAACGTTGTCTGAATCAGGATGGATAACCCACGTTTATGTGGGATTTGTAAATTATATGCCATTCTCAGAGAACAACAGCTGTGTATCTCTTTGCCCACCCAAACCCACAGCAGCTTCTCCGCTTCTTTCTTGGTAAAGTACTGTTGGAATTGGCACGTTCTGGTTGGCTGAGGTGAGGCCCTAGCCAGGAGGAACCTACCACTCCTATCAGGGGCTGGTGATTACACTCACTGTTTAACCTGGGCTCACCCGTGGGTAGCTTGGCACTAAGCAGTCAGGGTTATCACAGAGGCACTGTGTAAAACATTGGTACAGCACTGTCACACAATAAATACATTGGGGGTCACAAAAGAGAATTCACAGGTGGAGCATGTAAATAAAGTTTGTATTCAACACAGACATTAACATCATGTAGTTTGGGGCATAAATCACTAGCAGTACTAAGCCCAAATGTGTTAAACGTACACCAGTAATCTGCACACTTGGGAAAGATCGTACTGTACCCTCCAGCAACATTATGCAGTGCAAAACATTGTCTGAGCAGGGCCTGTGGCCAATTATTATAATTCAATACCACACAGATATAGGATGCACCCAAGATCATAACGATATCAGAAATATGTACACACAGAAAATTACAATACTTTTAGGGAGCACAGTGGGCCAAGGCTGCACAGGTAAAAACCAATGTCCAACGTAGTCTGCTTTTGGCAAGGAATCATTGTGTAAGACTACACCACCATGTGGTGTAGGAAATAACAGGAAGACACTCCCAAACACATATCAGCCAGAGCTGTATGGAGTGCACTCCCATGCACACACACACACGCACACAGCACCCATATGCAGTCAGACTGATATCCGGCAGGTCAGTTGATCTTGCACAGGCAGACCCGGTGGCTCCTTCCCTTATTCTCCACTCAGTTAACCCTGAACACCCTACACCCACGGGCTGGAGATAAAGAAAACCTTCCTCCGGATCCTAGGCTGATCGCGGCCAAAGTCACTCTTCATCAGGGTTCCAGGGAAGAAGGTGGGGGTATACAGCAGGGTTAATAAATGGGGGGTTTGGTCACTACACAGGAAGTTCACCCCTGGTACGTGGAGCACAAGCAGACTGAGGGAGAAAGTTGTCCACTCAAGGGATTCCACACTGTGCCTCTGGCAACAGCCCAGTTCTGTGAAGCACAGTCTCTTGACCCGCTTCCGATCGCTCTCAGAAGCGTTTCTTAGCCTAGTCAATCACTCTCATGACCCCAGCCCAGAGTGGGCAGTACTACCTGGCAAAACAAAGTCGTCGGGCCGGGTGAGTAGAAGGCAGTTCTTCCGCTGCACTGAGGACATGAAAGAAGCAATCGATGAATGGGGGATGAAGCGGGGGAGCCTCTCAGAAGAAAGAGGCACCCCGTCACACACACGTCAATCAAACTAGCACCGGGCAATCCGGGCACCATGGAACTCAAATCCGCCCCTGTGCACCTGCCTGGAAATGAGGCACAATGTCTGGTGCACGTTGGTATGAATAACACCAGATGATTCCAGTCACATGCATGAAGAGTTGCAAATTATACACTTGCCTGGAAATGAGGCACAACGTCTGGTGAGTGTTGTTCTGAGTCGCACCAGACAATTCTTGTCACACACACAGGCGCAAGTTCAGCAGTGCCACATAAGACAGAATGAGGCACTACTACGGGTACACCCACACCTCTGAGGGTTGCAACCTGTGAATCAGACACCACTCTCAATGAGCATGCACTTGGCATGTTGCATGAGAAAGTTGCGGCACTGTTGACAAACAGGACCATGTGGAGTACCGCAACAGGTGAATCGGCTCACCACCAACAAGACACTTATATGTATTGAGGTCCCATGATGCAGGGCCACACTCCTTACATGCTGGCAGGACTTTTTGGGCTCTGCACAAGGCAATCCACTCTCCTTAGTTCTACGCTCACACCACAATACCAGTTCAGATCCAGTAGACGATGTGGGCACTTAAGAGGGCACTGCTCTCCTGGGTTCACGGGTTGATGGTGTGGGTCCCTTGCAGGAGGTCTTTGATGTCTCTGAGACCTCCACCATAGAACAGGGGGCAAGCAAGCAGCTAGAGAGCGAACACTTCAGGGTGCCACACTGAAGCAGGTAGTCAGTCCAGGCCAACCACTATTCACAAAGGTTGTACGGTCCCTTCCAATGGCAATAATCCTCCTTGTGAGACATCAACGTACTTCGCTAGAGGCTCCAGTACTGAATCGCAACCAGAGACGATTGACCAATCGTCTTTGGTTGCGATTCAGTAATGGAGCCTCTAGTACAGTACGTTGATGTCTTTCTAAAGCCATTCATCAAGCAAGTACCCTTACCCTCTTACCTAAGAGACACAACTGATTTCATCAACAAAATTTAAGGACACACATTTAACAGAGGCGATCAATGGCTTGTTTCTTTTGATTTAGACTCATTATACACCCAGATCCCTCAAAATGAAGCACTGGAAACAATGGAATACTTCTTGGTGACGCGGCCAAAGCCACATAGAGTCCCAACTAACTTCATACTAGACCTGGCAGGTATTGCTTTAAAGATGAACTAATTTAAATTCGAGTATACCTTCTTTGTCCAGACCAAAGGTACTGCGATGGGTTGTCCCTTTGCCCCAGAATTGGCTGTATTGTTCATGGCCCTGTTTGAAGACAAGTTAATTTTCCATCACTACCCTTACAGTGAATATATTTCACAATGGTACCAATACATCGACGATGTATGGAGTGGTACTGAAGAACAATTTTTGCAGTTGAATGATTGGCTGAACCATAGATATCAGGACATAAATTCACCATGACGAAGAGTAGGACTCAACTAAAATTCTTAGATGTGGAAGTCAGGATATATGATGACCAACTAACAACAACTCTACACCGAAAACAGACAGATAGAAATACAATCCTCCATTACCAGAGTTTCCATCCCAGGAGCCTTAAGGATAATCTTCCTTATGGTCAATTATTACGGATCAGGAGAAACTGTGCATGTAATTAAGGCCTTTTCATACATGCACTGGCATTTTGCGATCAACTTAAACAGAGAGGGTATCCACGAAAGATGCTGAAACATGCGACCAAGAGAGCCTAGTAGACACCGCATGAAGTCTGGTGTCCAAAAAAGAAAGAAAACCTCTTGAGAAACTCATATGTGTGTCGACATTTGGCCCACAAACCAACAAATTTCGCCAGAATATTCTTAAAAATTGGCATCTGATCATGCAGATGGACTTCCCCATGGAACATCCATTAATCGCAATGAAACTGAACAGAAGTATTGGTCAGAGGATCATTAGAGCTGACTTAACCAACGCTCCAAAAAATAAACCAACCTAAGGGCCCAATGGAACCTGCAACCGATTGAAAGACACCACAAATGTGGCAATTATTCAGCCTGTAGCACCACTATTGAAGGTCAAGAGTTCTCATACAATTCAATAAAGTGGACCCAAAAAGAATTTACCAATTGCAAAACCAAAAATACAGTTAACGGCATCCAATGCCCTTGTCCGAAATTATATATCGGGAAAACAAATCAGCAAATTAACCAGTGCAACACCATTCAAGAATAATAAAATAAGTGACGACAGTACCAATGGATCACACTTCGTGGAAAAGAAACATTCAGAGAAAGATTTTCAATGGGCAGTATTAGCAGGACTTAAACAAGCACCGCAAGGTGGCAAATTCGAGAATCAACTTCTGAAATAAGAGGCATACTTGATTTTGAAATTCAACTGTTTGCAGAAAGGCCTTAATGAAATGTCTGAACTGAAACAAGCTATAAATTAACAAAGCTAAACCACTAAGCCGATATAATATTATGAAGGTCAAAATCAGCAATGATGAAGAAAAGAGCGTTCGTTGGAAAAGAATGCGTCAAGTGGGAGCACACAACGGTAGTACAAACTACATTGCCCAGAAGACTACACCAAAGTGTACACCACAGCGGAACTGAAAGTACAGATCACGTCTTCTGATCACGTCACAAAATGCGGGAATGACTAGAAGTCAAATATTAACAATGCTAACCATCTGGCTGATACATCAATAAGAAGGTCAAAACCAACTATGACTTCGAAAAGAGCGTTCCTTTTTCGGTTTTTAAAAATATTTAAACAAGTGGGAGCTCACACTGTTAGAATAAACTACATTTTCCAGAAGACACCATACATAGGGGACAATAGCTACTTCCTGCTTGTAAACTTTCAAAGTGCACAACGCCATGGATCTGAAAGCTCAGATCACGCCCTCCGATCAAGCATGATTCAGAAAAGGGGGTGGTGATGAACAGAGTGTCTGAATTAAGCAGACCACTCTTACCCAGTCCAAAGATCAGGGCTTGATCCATCACCGTTTTTTAGCTCACTGCACCATCCCAGCTCAGAACTTGGCTATATGCAAATTAGTCTGACCCTGGCCCAGTGCATCATGGGAACAGGGCAGACAAGACTACCAAGCCAATTCTTATACTGGGAAGGAAACAAGCTACCGGGGACCGGTTTCTGGCATTTCAGCCGTCTTTGGCCCGGCTTGCTTGAATCCTGATGGTGCAATGAGCATGGGACTCACATCTGAGTATACCCTTCCACGCTTATGGTGGACAAAAATGATTCAGAAAAGGGGGTGGTGATGAACAGAGTGTCTGAAATAAGCAGACCACTCTTACCCAGTCCAAAGATCAGGGCTTGATCCATCACGTTTTTTAGCTCACTGCACCATCCCAGCTCAGAACTTGGCTATATGCAAATTAGTCTGACCCTGGCCCAGTGCATCATGGGAACAGGGCAGACCAAACTACCAAGCCAATTCTTATACTGGGAAGGAAACAAGCTACCGGGGACCGGTTTCTGGCATTTCAGCCGTCTTCGGCCCGGCTTGCTTGAATCCTGATGGTGCAATGAGCATGGGACTCACATCTGAGTATACCCTTCCACGCTTATGGTGGACAAAAATCATTCTGAATCGTTTTTGGCCACCATAGGTGTGGCAGGGTATACTCAGACATGAGTCCCTTTCTCACTGCACCATCAGGATTCAAGCAAGCCGGGCCGAAGACGGCTGAAATGCCAGAAACCGGTCCCCGGTAGCTTGTCTCCTTTCTGGTAAAGAATTGGCTTGGTAGATTAGTCTGCCCTGTTCCCATGATGCACTGGGCCAGGGACAGACTGATTTGCATATAGCCAGGTTCTGAGCTGGGATGGTGCAGTGAGATAAATAACGGTGATGGATCAAGCCCTGATCTTTGGACTGGGTATGAGTGGTCTGCTTAATTCAGACACTCTGTTCATCACCACCCCCTTTTCTGAATCGTTTTTGGCCACTATAGGTGTGGCAGGGTATACTCAGACATGAGTCCCTTTCTCACTGCACCATCAGGATTCAAGCAAGCCGTGCTGAAGACGGCTGAAATGCCAGAAACCGGTCCCCGGTAGCTTGTCTCCTTTCTGGTAAAGAATTGGCTTGGTAGTTTAGTCTGCCCTGTTCCCATGATGCACTGGGCCAGGGACAGACTGATTTGCATATAGCCAGGTTCTGAGCTGGGATGGTGCAGTGAGATAAATAACGGTGATGGATCAAGCCCTGATCTTTGGACTGGGTAAGGGTGGTCTGCTTAATTCAGACACTCTGTTCATCACCACCCCCTTTTCTGAATCGTTTTTGGCCACTATAGGTGTGGCAGGGTATACTCAGACATGAGTCCCTTTCTCACTGCACCATCAGGATTCAAGCAAGCCGGGCCGAAGACGGCTGAAATGCCAGAAACCGGTCCCCGGTAGCTTGTCTCCTTTCTGGTAAAGAATTGGCTTGGTAGTTTAGTCTGCCCTGTTCCCATGATGCACTGGTCCAGGGACAGATTATTTGCATATAGCCAGGTTCTGAGCTGGGATGGTGCAGTGAGATAAATAACGGTGATGGATCAAGCCCTGATCTTTGGACTGGGTAAGAGTGGTCTGCTTAATTCAGACACTCTGTTCATCACCACCCCCTTTTCTGAATCGTTTTTGGCCACTATAGGTGTGGCAGGGTATACTCAGACATGAGTCCCTTTCACACTGCACCATCAGGATTCAAGCAAGCCGGGCCGAAGATGGCTGAAATGCCAGAAACCGGTCCCCGGTAGCTTGTCTCCTTTCTGGTAAAGAATTGGCTTGGTAGTTTAGTCTGCCCTGTTCCCATGATGCACTGGGCCAGGGACAGACTGATTTGCATATAGCCAGGTTCTGAGCTGGGATGGTGCAGTGAGATAAATAACGGTGATGGATCAAGCCCTGATCTTTGGACTGGGTAAGAGTGGTCTTCTTAATTCAGACACTCTGTTCATCACCACCCCCTTTTCTGAATCGTTTTTGGCCACTATAGGTGTGGCAGGGTATACTCAGACATGAGTCCCTTTCTCACTGCACCATCAGGATTCAAGCAAGCCGGGCCGAAGACGGCTGAAATGCCAGAAACCGGTCCCCGGTAGCTTGTCTCCTTTCTGGTAAAGAATTGGCTTGGTAGTTTAGTCTGCCCTGTTCTCATGATGCACTGGGCCAGGGACAGACTGATTTGCATATAGCCAGGTTCTGAGCTGGGATGGTGCAGTGAGATAAATAACGGTGATGGATCAAGCCCTGATCTTTGGACTGGGTAAGAGTGGTCTGCTTAATTCAGACACTCTGTTCATCACCACCCCCTTTTCTGAATCGTTTTTGGCCACTATCGGTGTGGCAGGGTATACTCAGACATGAGTCCCTTTCTCACTGCACCATCATGATTCAAGCAAGCCGGGCCGAAGACGGCTGAAATGCCAGAAACCGGTCCCCGGTAGCTTGTCTTCTTTCTGGTAAAGAATTGGCTTGGTAGTTTAGTCTGCCCTGTTCCCATGATGCACTGGGCCAGGGACAGACTGATTTGCATATAGCCAGGTTCTGAGCTGGGATGGTGCAGTGAGATAAATAACGGTGATGGATCAAGCCCTGATCTTTGGACTGGGTAAGAGTGGTCTGCTTAATTCAGACACTCTGTTCATCACCACCCCCTTTTCTGAATCGTTTTTGGCCACTATAGGTGTGGCAGGGTATACTCAGACATGAGTCCCTTTCTCACTGCACCATCAGGATTCAAGCAAGCCGGGCCGAAGACGGCTGAAATGCCAGAAACCGGTCCCCGGTAGCTTGTCTCCTTTCTGGTAAAGAATTGGCTTGGTAGTTTAGTCTGCCCTGTTCCCATGATGCACTGGTCCAGGGACAGATGATTTGCATATAGCCAGGTTCTGAGCTGGGATGGTGCAGTGAGATAAATAACGGTGATGGATCAAGCCCTGATCTTTGGACTGGGTAAGAGTGGTCTGCTTAATTCAGACACTCTGTTCATCACCACCCCCTTTTCTGAATCGTTTTTGGCCACTATAGGTGTGGCAGGGTATACTCAGACATGAGTCCCTTTCACACTGCACCATCAGGATTCAAGCAAGCCGGGCCGAAGATGGCTGAAATGCCAGAAACCGGTCCCCGGTAGCTTGTCTCCTTTCTGGTAAAGAATTGGCTTGGTAGTTTAGTCTGCCCTGTTCCCATGATGCACTGGGCCAGGGACAGACTGATTTGCATATAGCCAGGTTCTGAGCTGGGATGGTGCAGTGAGATAAATAACGGTGATGGATCAAGCCCTGATCTTTGGACTGGGTAAGAGTGGTCTTCTTAATTCAGACACTCTGTTCATCACCACCCCCTTTTCTGAATCGTTTTTGGCCACTCTAGGTGTGGCAGGGTATACTCAGACATGAGTCCCTTTCTCACTGCACCATCAGGATTCAAGCAAGCCGGGCCGAAGACGGCTGAAATGCCAGAAACCGGTCCCCGGTAGCTTGTCTCCTTTCTGGTAAAGAATTGGCTTGGTAGTTTAGTCTGCCCTGTTCCCATGATGCACTGGGCCAGGGACAGACTGATTTGCATATAGCCAGGTTCTGAGCTGGGATGGTGCAGTGAGATAAATAACGGTGATGGATCAAGCCCTGATCTTTGGACTGGGTAAGAGTGGTCTGCTTAATTCAGACACTCTGTTCATCACCACCCCCTTTGCTCCGATCAAGCAGGCAACCGAAGCCGAAGAAAGTAACTAGATGAGAAACTGGCCGCTATAATCATAGTTGTTTCTTGAGAGAAAAAAGCGCAAGTGACACAAAGTTGCCTGACTTTCCGGTTTATTGTCAGGCGCGAGAAATAAGTCAAAAGCTGCCGTTGTTGCCATAAGCAATTGCTGAGCCGCAACCTTCTGCGCTGTATCCCTGCATGTCAGTAAAAAACTTCAAACTAAGACCGAGTTTAAAAACAAGTAAGCATGATTGATTAAATGGTTTTTTTAATAGAGAATGGAATAGGCGGATTACGCATTTAACGAACAGATACAATGTTGTATTTTTCTCTGGTTTGCTTTCAGATACTAATCATTTGAAGAAACTTACAAACCAAGCTCGCTGGCGCACTAGCTTGTCCGGAACAGTTATTGATGGCGCCACTCTACTGCTCTACTGCAGAGAAATCAACATTTTCAAACATACGTGACAAGAATTTTCAATTCTATTAAGGACAAGGAGGCGAGGATCATGCTTTCTCATTTCTTTATTAGAAATGCTCAGCAGCCAATCAGAAAACAGTAAATAAAAACAAACTACAGTACCCATGAACACCAGGGTATCACATGACCAACTATAGAGACCATAGTATAAAAGGTCATGTAGAGAGTATCACATCCTCTTTCTTTGGCGAGGAATAAACAGTTCAGAACAAAACCAGGAAGTCCAAAACGTTGAACATCAGGAAATGAAGCAATCAGCGGCAGCAGAAGTCAATGCTGAAGAACAAAGAATGCCTGCAGTCGTAGGGCACCGGAAACAGAAGACCATCGAAAGGCAGGATAAGGCAGGTTGAACAGAAACCTCTACTTCGGGTCAGAACCTGAAAAGAGATATATAGCCGTAATACACACCCAGTACATAATGAAACCAGAAATAGGGGGGGTAGAAAAAACAAGGAAAGTGCAATAAACAAAGTCCATATGCAAATAGCAATATTCTATAACAAGATAACATATGCAATAAAAAATGGGTGGGATAATCCTCGCCTCCTTTTTGAATTCTATGTCAGGACAGGAGGCTCCAATTATGCTTGTTCAAAGCTGATCCACCACAACAGAAGCAAGATGCACAATGAGTTTATAATAAAAGTTCTTAAACACAGAACCAGACGACCAATCTGCAGCCTTCATGATGTCCAGTAGAGTCACTCCCATGGAAAAGGCTTTGGAAGCCATAGCCCCAAGTGTCGAATGGGCACCAAAGATAGAGACATCAATGCCAGCCTCAGTCATGAGCCACCGGACCCAACGGGCCAAAGTAGCCGGGGTGACAGGATGAAAGGTCTTTAGAGGAATTAACAATTGACCCTGCATATCTTGACGCAAAGGAACAGTACTCCCCTCATAATCCTTCACACATTGAGCTACACAGAGTTTGGGATTATTGGGAAAAGACGGATAGGTGACAGAAGACGTGTTACATTTAGTACGTCTGGAAATAGCAAAAGGAGCACCCTCAGGCGTGAAACTGCGACCCGCCAGGTCCAACGCACGAACATCAGACACGCGTTTGCATGAAACACAACATAAAAGCATAGTCAACTTTGCAGAAAGCTGTTTGCATGTCAGAGAAGAATTGGAAGGCAATTGGAAGGCAAAATGCGGCAAAGACGCTGTCACGTGTTGCAATCTCCATGTAAAATCGGAGAAAAACAATCAAAATGGACGCCGCGCATGCGCGGAAACAGCCGCCCGATCCTACACCAAGAGGAGCACTCGCGCACCAACCGCGAGCCTCCCAGCCCCAGTCTCCCGCTCCACACACTGACAGAGGCGCTGGCGCAAAGCGCCCAGACCGGAGAGGTGAGCACACGCTCCCCGCGGCGCGCAGTGAAAGAATGGAAATAGCCGAACAAGTAGGAGACGAAAATGCAAGGAAATACAACAATGGAAACGATGAACAGGGCAGCAAACACAGCGGCAAAAGTGCATACACAGCGCCAGCATAAATGCCATTAAACAAAGCTCAAGTACAATAAGGTAAGCAATTAAACAAATAAAGCAGTAACAATGAAAAGCACTTAACTGGCTGCGGAGAAGCAAAGAAAGAGGATGTGATACTCTCTACATGACCTTTTATACTATGGTCTCTATGGTTGGTCATGTGATACCCAGGTGTTCATGGGTACTGTAGTTTGTTTTTATTTACTGTTTTCTGATTGGCTCCTGAGCATTTCTAATAAAGAAATGAGAAAGCATAATCGGAGCCTCCTGTCCTGACATAGAAATCCTAATGTAAACAGAAGCTTTAAAACAAGTAAGCAGTCACTCTAGTATGGTTATGTTATTGGTAAACAAAGAAGGTTTAACCGACGGACAGTAAACTAAAGAAATATAATATCCTTCTTCTTTCAGATTCAAATACCAATTGGTTAACTTTGCAGATGAAAGGGAAGCCTCCAAAACTACAGCTACCATATCACTCAGGTTACTAAGGTGTGCGTTCACAGGGGAAAAGCTCAGAAGATAGTAAAACACATATTTTCTTTGTTCTATCACCCCTTACAGATTACACCGTGTATCAGCCCTGATGAAAATCCCTAAAACCACTAAGGGATTGGAAACGCGTCAGCATTTCCGTTAAATCCATAAGGGTGTATGAATCTATTTCAACTTCTGGAGAGGGTTTAGTCAATATTTAAACCCCCACAGAAACTTACTTACTTACCCTTGGATGCTCTCTCTGTTTAGATACTTAGCCAAGTAAATGGCGTGTTAGAGAGAGCTTGATGTATAATTTAGAACATCGAGTTGTACTGGTGTATTCTTTTTAACGTATTGCATTTATGTTTCACTTTGTCCCATGTTTTTCACATTCACTTGTACAGTCACATTTATTTGTACATTATATATGTCACAGCTATTTCATTTAATTATGAATTGTGTATCTTTGAATGCCTTATTGAAAATTTAAATGATTGCATAGAATGAATGAGAATAGGTGCTGAATGTTAAGCACTGTACAATGACCAAATGCATTATTACATAGTCTGCTGAAATAAATAGCAGCTTCTAAAACTGGTGGCTGGGTACTTCTGTTCTTTAAAACTACTTCATGTCCCACCCTGACCCCATAATGGACGTAACCCCCCTTTAGATTCCCCACTTTCTAGAAGTGGCATTTCTAAGCAATTAATGACAGACCCCTCTTTACCACAGGAGAGTGTTTGGCATTGTGAATCCAATGATAGGAAGCATTATTGGGCTGCTCCACTGTAAGCACTATTGCAGCTTGAAGTAATTTCAACCATTCCCGCATGTTAACCTATGGGAAGAGCAAAACCCATTGATAAGGAAATCGTACATGGGTATTCTTCATTACCTGGTTAGGGAACACACAAGTACACCTGCCCTGCCTTTCATCTACCACTTGCTTCCCCCCTTAATACTTAACCCAGTGGTACCCTAGTGGTAGTGAAAAGTCTCCTCAGGATTGGCAGGAGTTTAGAAAGGCCAACCTGAGCATAAGTGCAATTGCGCGCACACAGGCCTGCAATGGCAGGCTTGATACTTGTTTAAAAACATCAGGTAAGCACCATTTCCAAATGTGTGTAGGAAGGGTATGTGAACTTTCACATTGCATTTACAGTGGGAAAGTGTTCAGGGCCCTAAAGTCACAAAAAGAGATTCAGCCAAATCCATGAGGAAAAAGCAAAAGGTTTAGGAAAACACTACCTCAAGCGTGTCAGGGCCAACAGGTGCGCTTCCTGGAGAAGAGATATATCAGTGTGTTTTGAGTTGAGATAGGAGAGTACTTTTTACCCTTGATATAATATGTAAGACCATAAGGAATTCCAGGAAAGAATGCCTGTTCATGGTTCTGTAGATCACAAGATTCAAAGGGAGAGTCAGAGGGTTGTAAGTGAGCTGGAATGTTCAGCAGATTCTGTTAGCAATCTACGGGTTGTCATTGAAAGGGTAGACCACAGCAGACAAGGGGAGGGGGTAAGGAATAGAGAAATGTGCAAAAGAAAGGATGGGAAAAGGCAGTTTAACCAAAAACAGAATAGTTGAAGGAAAAGGAGGAAAGGACAACTTAGGGTAGTGAAAGAACGAATAGAAAAATGCACAAACAAACACAACACTTAGTGAACTAGAAATCAATTAAATAAACAGTATAATTATTGCGTACTATTAACTGAATTTGGCGGGTCTACACCTGAATGCCCGTCAAATCCAGCCCCAGGGTTCGGTGATCTAGAAGAAAAAAATAGAGTGATATACCCTACAAAGTTTTCAGGACATTGGTAATGACAATATCAGATAGTGGGTGAGTAATGAAATGGAGGAGAAAGGAAGCAAAACGTGTTCTTATGTCTACGAGCTGAGAGGAAGGGCAATTAATGGGAAAAAGGACATACTGCGTCTCGGCGTTGGGCGATACAATGCTCCATATGAGTTATTACACCTTAGAGTGTACATTTGAGAGGTAAAATGGGTAAAAGGTGGGGGAGACGTGGGTGATATTCTTCGTATTCTAATCTGTGAAAATGCAACCAACTAGAGCATGACTTTGCATGTTATTCTGTAGGAGGGGAGGATAAAAAGGAAATTAATGTTTGTTTTTGCCGGACCAATTCGGGTAGACCTTGATATCAAACATTTAATAATAAACTATAATAAACAATGTATCAAAGATAGAAAAGAAGAGAATGTATCCCACCAGTGGCAAACATTGGGTAAACTACAGTCAGACTGCAGTTTGAGGAAATTCAGTGGGACCAGTATTATGCCCCAATATATCAGCCATCAGACTGCAGACGGCTTCAACTTAAGTGGTGATTGGGACTTGTCTCTGCCCTCTGTCCTGTGTGTGTTCCTCCACCGGCTTTACTGTCTTCTCCTTATCATACTGTATCCATTGATTGTTTGATGTCGGGCCTCCTTGTATGTGTTCCAGGGTTCCTCTGGGCAAGAGTGTCCTCCTCCATGGCAGGGAGATCAGAAGGGTATTGTGAAGTGTCCATGACCCCTTCATGTAGTGCATCTAAAAAGGCCTGCAAATAACGTGGATCAAAGAACTTCTTCAATTTTCTGTCCATTGTAATCCACATGGAAACCAAGTCAAAGAGGCCAAATCTGATGTCCATTTGCGAAGGAGTGGTTACAAGGGGAGAAAAGCCTTTCTCCAATCACTCATTTCCTTTGAAAAGTACGCTGCCACCTGTATCTTGTTGCCATAAAATTCATAGGGTCTATGAGCTCTTACCATCATCAGGATCTGGTGGGCCTGCTTATGCCAGAGGATGAAGGCAATAATAGGTCTTGGTCCAGATGAGGCAGAGACTTGCTGCAGTCTTACTCTATGCGCTCTGTGAATCTCAAGCAGTGGTGAAAAGTCATGAAGAACGACCCTAACATCTGTGCCTTCTGCTTTTTCAGGGATCCCAAAGAAGTGAACATTACCCCTACGACTTCAGTCTTCAAGGTCCACTATTTTGTCATGCAGTGCATGATTCTCCTCGTCTCTATCTGGCAGGAGCTTAACCCTGGATTAAAGAGAGGACAGCCGCGGCTGGCAGTGGGAGTACCTGCAGGGCGGTGACGTGGGGAAGGGGAGGGGCAGGGTGGGGGTAGTAATGTATGAATTACGGAGTTTCCCAGGTAAGTAAACATTTAAATAAATAAAACAAATTTTGTTGAGTGCACTGCATCCCCAAATGCGATGCAATGCACGCAAAAAAAATTGTTTTATTTATTTAAATGTTTACTCACCTGTAAAACTCTGTAATCCATACATTACTACCCCCCCACCCTGCCCCTCCCCCTCCCCAAGGCACTGCCCTGCAGGTACTTCCACTGCTGGCCGTGGCTGAGAGAGGATAAGCAGTAATCCAACTTCCCCACCGTGTTAAGGAAACCAGAGATCTCAGCACAAATTGACTGCACCTCAGTGGTGAGATCAGTAATTTTCACTTCCATCGTCCCCAATCTATGATACACTGAAGTTATCTCCTTGAGGACATGGTCCAGTGTGGTCTCCAAAGATCCTTGCGGAGGCGAGAAAAGTTTAGTTTTTGAGACCACCTCTGTGATGAGCAGCTGCCTTGTCGATTTCCCAGGCGTCATCTCGGAACTGCGAGCAGTAGATCCTTGGTAACGGATATAACCAGATGTGGACGGTCTCTATTCTCTTCTCGTAGGGGGACGTCCGGGGATGTCAATTTAGTGCAGGTCTCTTTGGAGGAGCCCACCCATGCCTGAAAGGGTGCAGACTAGCAATGGATCTCAGGCCTTCTGGAAAAGAGCAGATCATGTGCTGTTGAATACTTTGACCCAGCAGTTGCCCAGAAGCAAATAATCCGTCTCCCCCTCTGGGGAGATATGCAATGTTATGAGCGAGAGGAAGAATGCATCCAGCTGTGAGCACTAAATTCCAAAACGGCCAATCAGGTATGAAAACTGTTGTTGATACTGCTAGGCCTTTCACAGTCCTGTTACATATGTAGACTAATTGTACCAGGGAGCCCATGTACTCTATGTCCTGTAGGGAAAACATCTAAAATGGCTGTGTGATGCAAGGGGAGACTGTAGTCCAGTCTTGAGCTCTCGCTCCTTCGCCGATCAGTTGCAAATCATGAGGGTGATGCGAGAGGGATGAATGGTTCCATTTTTTGTGCTCACCAGCTCAACTGGTGGGGATTCTTGGCCACTGAGGTGAGACTATGATGCATATGGCGGATGAAGAGTATGCTTAAATCTCGTTTTCTATCTCTTGGGGTAGGCAATTTGCTTCTACTACTGGTTGTTGTCCTAGAAACTGCGGGGTGAAGTTTCAAGCGCAGCAGCGTCAGAAAAAAATATCCAACCATACGAGTCAATAAACACAAATATATTGATATTTTTGCCACCACTGTTGTCCAGTGGGTGTCTTGTTAAAGGAGAAACAGATTTAACTTTTTGCGCGTCCTCCTAGTGGTTAATTAAAACATTTACATAGCCGTCCAAGGTGCTGAAACGCTCCTTGAGGCCTAACAAAGAATACTGGTGCTCCTCAAAATGAACTGTCAAGGAGGCATCATTCCATCATTTTATTTTTCAGGTTCTCCCAGTTTTCCTCATAAGACTGCGGGACTGATAGCGGGCTACCGATGCACCTGCTCCGTACGGTCTGACAGTTAATTGCCGTTACCTCAAGACTTAAGTCAGACCTCTTGCGATGAGCCCGGAAGACTGAGAGGAGCTTGTTAAATATTTCTTGGCAGCCCTGGTTATCCCCACGGGTGGATGTACACCCAGCAGTCGCAGTGACAAAAACATAAAATGCCAGTTATTTGTGTTTTGCTCCCCAGGACATTCCGGCGCCACAGAACTCAGTCTCAGGTGACCATCATTGTCAGTGGCCAGCGCACGAGCCAGGAGCTGTTTTATATATAAGCAAGTATACCTTTTTAGTTCTTATTTGAACAGTGACGAGAGATTTCAATGCGCCCTAACTTCTAACAGAGAAGAGACATTTTAGGTCTAGCCTACAAGACAGAGCAAGCTCTCTGTTGTACAAGATCTGCTGTGATCTTACCTAGAACTTGCAGGGACTAAATGCGCACCTGTGCTTACCATTGATTGGCTTATTTGATAGTTTTCCTTATCCACCTTGTGTCTGTCCCTCCCCAGTAGCATAGCCTTTTTACCACCCTAATGACTGGCTGACTTGAGCCCTTCCACTGCTCACTTTTAGGGAACTACTTTTTTCTTTTTTGTTAAGCACTCCATCACAGTGTATGTGTTTTCCTGCTCTCTCCCTTGAGTGTTTCCCCCTCAAAAAAATACCTATAACCACCCCCATGCTCTGTGTATGCTTTCAACCTCATGGCTGCTCACTCTCTCTCTCCTGTATACTTCCACCCCGCGTTGCTGTCTCCCTTGTATGCTTCTAAGCCACATCCATGTTGCTCTCTCCCTCATGTTCCCACCGACTCCCCTGTGCTTTCCCTCAATCAACTCAACCCACCTGGTTCTCCATTGCCCTCCTCTTCTGAAATTCAGTTTTTTTTATTGTTGGGGAGGTCCAGGCATTAAAGTGCTGCCGGCTCTCCACAAAAGTTCTTTTGCACACGTACAGTGTCATTTTTTTACTTGATCATTCCAAATGGTGCCCACCATCTTAAATTAGTAGATGCGTGATCTAGGGTAGGGCGAAGTTATGGGTATTCACTAAAGCAAACCTCGAGACTTTGTATGGGAAACTTTTCATGAGGTTCTAAAGAATTTTTCTTCGGAACTTTCATCTGTTGGACCTTGGGTTGGTAATGTGCAAAATGGGTCTCTTGAAAAAAATTGTATTCTAGGTATGTTTTTCAAAAATTACATTAGTCTTTTTCTCGGCAATGTGTTTTTTTCACTAATAAAATATATTTTCTACTTTTATAACTACATCTTGCAAGTGAACAATTTGCAGAGAATAACATTTGTAATTCATTGTTGGGCATTACAGGCACAGCTGTATGATGCAGGTGTATTCAACGCAGAAAGAGTTTAAAAGACCCTTGCTGCTGAACTAAAACTTGCTTGATATGCTCTATGATTCTAGTAGATCTCACGGACCTTTTTGTAAGACTAAAAGACCACCGCCCAATCCCTTTCATGCCTACTGTACCCTCAAACATGAAGTGTGCAATTTAAAATTCTAGCGTTTTACACCTTTGCCAGGCCTAGCGTTAAAGCAGCACCTAAACTGTATCTGATCCTTTTTTGTAAATATATTCCTTTTTTAACCAATTATCAGAACTTTAAACTACCAGGAAAGTCCTAAGAATGAAGGGGTGCCGGCGAAGGAAGTTAATACACCAGTACATGCCCAGGAAGCACTTGGGGTGGATCTCACCCACACACAGAACACATGATCCTGTGATCTCAGTACCAAAGTACATAGAGACGAAGGGGATGTCTTCACTTTTATGCTGTGTTTGTATCACAAAAGTAATGCAAATCGGTGCAAAATCTTTATTTTTTATTTACTTTCCAGTGCTAAACTTGCTTAGTGCTGAAAACAACGTGAAAGTGACGTAAAGCAGCGCATAACGCTGCTTTGCATTACTTGGCACCAAGGGGGCGTACTATGGGTGGTTCAGGGGTGTTCTCATACGACCACCCAAGGTTTCTGATGCTAAACCCTATTTACTAAATAAAGTAGACAGGGTTTAGCATCAGAAAAGGGCGCCCTTTTGAAGTAAGAGCAATGAAGGGGAAATACTTTCATTTTGCCTTCTTTTTCCTACTTTGTGTGTGTGCTGCTCTGTACAGCACAGATACAAAGAGAGAAAATGGTTAACCTCATCCGTGCTGCCCCGATTTACCGCTGGTGCTGGGCCCTAATGAAAACGGGCGTGGTCATGACGGAACGGTTTCGTCATGAGCATCGAAAGGGTTAAAGTCAGTCTATGCATAGTATTTTGTACTGGAAGGCTATCCTTCCAGTACAAAACCTATGCTAGACTCATGGCGACACCATTGCACTATGGCGCAAAGGTGTCTCCATGCGCATGACAGCTGATTTCAGTCCCAGCGCTAGAGAAAGGGGAGGAGAGAGCCATATTTCTGCAAATATGGCACTTTCCTCCTCTCACCTTTTGAGCATTTGAGGTTGCTGCACTGCATTGCATGAGTAAGTGGAAAATCTGGCCCAAACAAACAGACACATCACCGGTGGGATGATATTATGCACCTGGTTTCTACTCTGCTGAAAGGGGTGTCTACCAAGATACAAACAAAACTCTTCAGCCATAACCAATAGTCACAAAAGAAAACAATGACAGGTAGGACAGACTCCCTTTTATTCAAGCTGCTTCAGTTTTATTCAGGTTCTTTGTTTTGTTTTCCCATGTTGTGTGGCCCACCACCCATGACACCCGTTGTCTGTCTCCCAGTCTCTCCTCATCCAAGCATCTTTGTGAGATTCTGCCACCTTAAAAGAAACAATCTGTTGAGAAAAATATGCGTTTTCGCTTTATAGTTTTTTAATTCAAATCTTTTAGTAATTATGAAACATACATAATCAGCAGGAATTAGGACTGGTGCCGGGCAAAGTTGCCCACTCTTTACAAGTCACAAATTCTTCACAAAAATGCTAACTGATATGCGACATGAATGTGCACTTAGCGCATGTTTCTTAAGTGACTAAGGGGCATATCAGCAAGGGCCTGCTTTAATTATCGCTCAGCCTTTTAGCGCGAGGATAATTATCGCAGGCTAATGCGGAGATAGCGTGCTATCAGCAACGCCTATCTCCCAAGCGATAGGAATCCATGCGTTAGCTGGAAAACAGTCTGATTACCGCTGGAAATCCAGCGATAATCGCACTGCGACCAGTGATACCTTGCTGATAGGGCAGGGTGGTCTTAGCCATGTAATCCACCTCTCAATGGATTACATGGCTAAGTCAGATTACAAGCAGGTGTAAGGAAAGTAGCGATAACTGTGGTTAGCACTGCTTTTCTTATCGCTCTGTTTGTTTACGTGCAGCTTGATAATTGGAGAACAGTCGGTTAGCGACATTTCTACAGGTATTTTGGCACAGAACGCCCACTTTGCATCTCATTAGGGATGCAAAGCTGGGCGTTGTTGTAAGGGGAGCTAAATCGGCAAAACACGCAGTAGCGTGTCTTTGCTGATAAGGCGATGAACTTATCGCTGCTTTTTTGCCCGAAAACGGACACAAAAGCAGTGATAATTTCATAGCGCCGCCTTGCTGATATGCCCCTTAATGATTAATGAAAATGTTGCATTCAACATTAATATTAAAGAGTGCATTTACTCTAAAATTAGAGAGCTGTGTGTTTTAATCATGCTAATATACTTATTAATTGAAGTCTTAATGAATTCTAAAACCATCCTCTCTTAATAGATAATGTACTGTCTGTGAAGAGGAAATTCAACTTTCATAAAGGTGTACTATACTATATGGATAACGCTTAGGGCCAGATGTACGACCCTTTTTCGCTGTCGCAAATGGGAGATCCTCCTGTTTGCGACCGCAAAAAAGGGTAATGGCATGTACAAATGGTATTTTGCGAGTCACTGACTCGCAAAATAGCATTTGCCACTTCCGCTATTAGGAAGAGGTGTCTCTTCCTCATAGCGAGTCACTGTGCCATGTACAATTGTTTTGCGACCACATTTACGGCCGCAAAACACTCACTGTTTACCACCTACTTCAAGTAGGTGGTAAACCACTCACAAACAAGAAGAGGTCCCGAGGAGACCCCTTCCCCTTTGTGAGTCCCGGGGATCATTGCCGGCCCTTAGAAAATGAAACTGAAAAGTTTAATTTTTCTTTTTTAAATTGATCCCGTTTTCCTTCAAGAAAAACGGGCTGCATTTAAAAAAAAAACTGCTTTATTTAGAAGCAGTCCCAGACATGGCGGTCTGCTGACCCCAGCAGGCCACATCCCTGGAAATGCTAGCTATTCCATAATGGGGTCGCAAATTGCGACAGCTTCATTAATATTAATGAGGCATTCAACTGGCAACCTCATTTCGAATCTCTAACAGTGTCTGAGACACTGTTATACATCTCAATTTACGAGTTGCAAATATATATATGTGTGTGTATGTATGTATATATATATATATATATATATATATATATATATATATATATATATTACGTACACAGTTTTCCGGTTGCTCCTTGCATCCAACTTGGCTGCGATCCTGCGCGGGTGCCGGTCACCCTAAATAGTTATTTCCAAAGTTTCTCCTCCCAAGAAGACAACAACGCAGGATACTTCTGGATGCTGAAAGGTGTTTATTAAGGCAAAAAGTGGCAACTGCCTACCGACGCGTTTCACCAATTACGGCTTGGTCACGGTGAAGCTGTTTTCGTGAAAGTGCTATTTACATACAATTTCATAAACAAGGAAATAGGACTAAGCTCCACAACCACTTTGATAATGGCTGATATTTTAAGCTAGTTTTTGTCGTCCATTTGAACGGTAATCAACTTTGTAATATCTACACAATGATCAATGTGTCAACAATGAAAGGAATAATATTTACATCTCATAAAAATATTAAGTCCATTCTTCTTGCTTCATTTATGCCATAACATAACATTGCGGTCTAGCCCAAGTGGGCAAAGTAAATTCATAATGGTTCGACCCATCCACAGTAAAATGGATACTCTTTACATTTCATAAGAATTGATCGCCATTCCTATTTTTTCTATCACAAATGACGTGAATTATACACAAACATGTTCATCTTATTCTACAGTGTTTAGTGATCTAATTTCATTAATATTCCTTTACAGTCTGGCCCAATTGGGCATGTAGGTTCATGTCCGGGAGCAATCAGGCTTCAGGGCCCCTGCCCGCCCCAGCCCCCGCCCACCCCGACATTGTCAGTGGGTCCCCCGGAGTAGCAGCCCGTCCCGACCTTGGTTTCAGGGCCCCCGCCCGCCCCGACATTGTCCGTGGGTCCCCCGGAGCCTTACCTCATCCGCCGCACCTCCCCGCGCTCCTGAGTTCACAGGTCCACCGCTCCTCGCCGCTCCTCACCGCTCAACCCCGCCTGTGCGCCACTCCTCACCGCTCCTCCCTGCCTGTCCGCCGCTCCTCACCACTCCCCCCAGCCTGCCCGCCGATCCTCACCGCTCCTCCCTGCCTGTCTGCCGCTCCTCCCCGCGCTCATGTCCGCCGCTCCTCCTCGCGCTCCTGGACGCCGCTCCTACCCGCGCTCCTGATGTCAGCACGCACGTCGCGGCTGGCGCTACTTCTATGGGATTACTTTTTTTTTCTCGTAAATTTTTTAAATAACTTATATATTTTGTATTTATATAGCCTATGTCCATCTGCACACCTTGACAATTACAACGATGTATCGGGTGTGTGGATTGGCGCTGTGGTTCCCGAGTTTACCCGCCTCAAAGGTTCAAAGTTCTTCCTTTATAATAGTAGCTAGCAGCCCGTCCTGACCTTGTCCGGAAGCTTTCAGGCTTCCCCCTACCCCCGCCTGCCCCGACATTGCCCAGCAGCCCGTGCCCCCGCCCGCCCCGTCCCCCGCCTGCCGCCTGGCCCGACCCTCGCCTGGCCTGAGTCAATGGAGGTGTTAGTCCACATCCCCTGCCTTCCCGGACCCCCGCCTGCCCCGACATTGCCTTTTGTAACTCCCCTTCCCCCGCCTGGCCCGACACCCGCCTGCTTCCCTCAGCCGCCGCTCCTGAGTCGACAGCTCCTCACCGCTCTGCTCCTCACCGCCTGTCCACCGCCGCTCCTTCCCCACGCCATGTCCGCCTCTCCGCTGGTTGCGCCGCCGCTGGCCTGTCCGCTGCTCCTCACATGACCGTTCCTCCCCCGCGCCATGTCCGCCGCTCCTCTGATGCCACTCTGACGCCGCTCCTCGACGTGAGCACGCACGTCGCGGCCGGCGCTACTTTTCGGGGACTACTTTGTTTTTAAAATACATTTTTAAATAAGGTTTATTTTTAAACTTTATATAGCCTATAACCATCTACACACCCTGACGATTTTTTACGGTGTATCGGGTGTGTAGATTGGCGCAGTGGTTCCGGAGTTTACCCGCCTCAAAGCCTGAAAGTTTCTCATTTATTATAGTAGTATATACATATATATATATATATATATATATATATATATATATATATATATATATATATATATATATATATATATATATATATATATATATATATATATATATATATATATATATATATATATAAAATTATGCACTGCCTCCACCCTCTGTCTGTACAAACCAAATGTGCAGCAGTTCATTCATGTTGTAACCTTTCTTGATCATGAAACCTATTTTCCTGAAAATTCGACTTTTACTCAGTGCCTTTACTGCCTCAAATTAACCTAAGTGCCTTTGCTTGCTCAAATTAAACACAGGTGGGTGTGAGGTTGTACTCAAGAGAGGAGGGGGAGGCCAACTGCTGAGCCTCAGTGAGAACTATAGATTGGGCAGTTATGAGCTTAGTGCATCCTATAGTAAAGGATTTGAGGGTACTATCACCCATTTTACATAGGTATCTGGAGCAATAAAGGAAACACTTTCTTGTTTTGCATAGAATGGCCTTCAGCACCTAAAGTTCAGCCAGTTTTTAACATACCCATCCTCTCCTAAGGGCGCCAACATCTGTGGGGTACTGATGCTCAAGCCCACACAATACTTCAGCTGAGAGGCTTTTAAAAGTGCAGCCAGGCCTGAGCTCTGCTTGAGGACAGAGATGACAAGACTGAGGGTTTATTTAAAGCTTATAAATGTAAAAAACTTAACAGGCTGCTGCTGCTAAACAACATGATCAAGAAGCTTGGGCTTGTAGGTGGTGCTAACACAGGGGACCCGCACACTATGGAGTCTATCATTGTGGACAGCATAGACGTTTTTAGCAAGTCTTATTGTTTTAGAGGAATGGGAATGTTTGCCCATTAGCACTGGCATTTAATGTCTGCACATAGAATGCAGTCTGCGCTCTTTCATCTCTCAATGATTACAAACTGTGGCTTCATTTTACATGTTTTTACTTTTACATTGTACTAAGTTTAATTATGAAAAAGCTAGGGAAGTCTCTAAAAGAGGTGTGGTCAAACCAGCTTAACTAAGAATCCTTTCCAAGAGGCAATGCATGTGTAACTATGGGTTTGGCTTAAAACACAGACCACCTGACCGGTATTTGGGCATGTTTCTGTGAGTTTTCTGTTATTGCGTTCACACATATCACAGGTGTTAGACCTGGCACCATTGGCGTGGGTCTCCCTTCCATTTTTGTTGCTGTTTCCTCATGTGTTTTGCTGGTATTAGCTGCTTAGAGCACCGTGCCACTGCCAATCAGTGCCACAGTGCAAGTGCTCCCTATATAAAAATGTATACATTGATTGGCTTCCATGATTGGCTTATTTGGTTTACTGTCAGACCCCAGTAAAGTGCACCAGCAGTGCCTAGGGCTTGTAAATCCAAATGCTGCTAGTGGGCCTAAAGCACTGGTTGTGCCACCCAGAGAAGCAGCCCTGCAAAATGTGTCTAAGGTCTTCCATTGCAGAACCTGTGTGCAATCTGGTACTGTCATACTGACTGGGCAAGTGCACCTACTTGCCAGTCCCAAAACCTTCCCTTAACTTCATATTAGTCACCCCTATGGTAGGCCCATGGGCAGGGTGCATTGTAAGCATAAGGTAGGACAAGCCCTGATGTGTGTGGCTTGTCCTAATAATGAATTACAGCTATTTTCGTTGTTCACTATTGTAAGGCTACCTGTTCTCCATAGGCCAGAATGGGCTGCTAGAATTATTACACTCTATATTCCTAACAGACTCAGAAAACATGGAAGAAATTCAAGTTTAGTATGCCTGAACTCAGAATAATAAAATACATTTTTTAGTAAAGTTTATTTTAATATCCTGTGTTTGCAAATACTACTTTTAGAAAGTTAGTATTTGCTTGCCTAACTATTTCAGCCCGCCTCTGCTAGGATGTGTATCTGCTGTCTGGTTTCTGTGAGTGACAGGGCTGGGGAATTCCAGGAGACAGGCCGGGGCTGCCAGGTGGTGAATAGGAAGATTACCACCAGATGGGTGGGAGGAGTGCCCCTGGACTCTGAATAGGGCTGTGCTCTGCCACCACAATGCTGGCTCCACCTCTTGGAGAGCATCTGATGTCTCTGCCCTGCACACTGAAAGAAGAAGCCAGAGTCACCACAACAAAGTGCTCCAAAACCGGGCTGAACTAGGCAAAGGCCCCGTGGCCTGCAAGAACAAAAGATTTACAGTATAAATATAGGAGCCCTGCTCCTAAGAAATTAGATCCTGCTTGAAACAATAAGAACCTCTGCCCAACAAGAAAGAACTGGGAAAGCTGCCAGGAGGAGTACTGTCCCTGACCTGGGGGATTGGCCTGCATTGGTTGCCTTGCCTTGCTGTGAAAGGAGAGGAAAAGTCTGAGAGAGACTTTTATCCACTTGTGCTTCAACAATCTCCAAGGGCTTGCGTGTGAGCTTGCGCCCTGAATGGAGTCCTAGGAGTATTAGACTCCTCCTGCCTAAACTAGAGCTGCTGGAATCTGCTTCTGCACCGTGCCGCTGGACCCGCGATCAAAAGTCCGCCTCGAATCCCTGATACTGCAGACCATCCGCATCGCACCCCGGAGTCCCGCTCCTACGCCTCGCACCACAACGCCTGCACGAGCCGGACTCACATCGGAAAGCCGCCAACAACGTCCCAGGTACGCCTTCACCTGCACACGCATCGTCCGTGTCAAAAGCTACGATCTTCGAGGTACTGTAACCGACTCGCACCCCAGTGTTGTACGCCTCGGACCGGAGTGTCCGCAATGTTGTTTCATTGCATTAAGACTCTTTTCCTACGCAGTACGAGTCGCACAGGGTGCGCGAAGCGCACAGAACCCTAGAAATACGCATTTTTAAAGAACTCTTGAATCCTGAACAGTATTGTGGCCTATTTTTAAACGTTATTGGATCTTCTGTTAAGCCTTATATAAAATACTTATTTTTGATACAAACCCTAGTGTGGTATCCCTTTTGTGGTGTTATCATTGAGTTACTGTATGTTTTCACAAATGCTTAACCTGTAAAACGCTTCTGAGGTAAGCCTTGTCTGCTTGCGCCACACTACCTAGAGGGTGAGCAGGGGTTATTTTAGAGGGTGATCCCCTAATCCTGACTAGAGGAGAGGGTCCCTGCTTGTCACAAGTATTTACCTGTGCCAACCAGAGACCCCCAAATTCTACAGGACAATGAACATAAGTATAAAAGTCAGACATATTGGTGTTGCCAATGCTTGTTAGCAGAATCAGATAAATGAGTAATAATAATTTTGATGTGAATGATTAGAATTGAACACGTTTCAATTCTGAAAATATTAGACTGTGGATTAAACATTACTAAAATATGTGAATTAGATAGTGGTCTTCGGACTGTCTCAACTACTCCCATTCTTTGTTCCACATCACTTTCCTATGCAGTTTGTCAACCTTAAAAGACACTTATGCCCCTTATCTTCCTAAATTTTTCTGACAACCTCCAACGGCATATCCAGCATCATCTTCTTCATCTCCATCACTGTTTTTCATTATGTTCTTCAGCACATACTTCTCTGTGTCTCCACCATCTCTCTGTCCCCTCTCTCTCTATCTCTCTCACACACAAACACACACACACCACCCTCTCCTCACCTGTAACCACAGCATTTTATTTTCATTTGGCGCTGTCAATGTTTTAACAACTGTGTAGCCTGTTCACATACTTTTACATAAAAATGTTAATTACAATTAGCACATGTGTGGATTGGATGGTGTCCATCATGAACACTCACCTATAACCTGAACTTATGCAGACACTTAGAGGAGACTCAGTTTGCAGTTTGCACTATGCCCGAGTCATATTTTGCATGGAAAAAAACTACAGAAGCACACAATCTGTAAAAACAAAAGCATATACTCTTAGGAAATGAAATATGAATTAAAAAATGTGAATTGTAAACAGGGACTGCCTCGCTGACATTGATTGCCTTAAGGATTTTTACCGTAAGTGCAGAGAAATTGATCACTGTTTTTGCCTGTAATGTTAAGTGCACAAATGAAGACACAGTATGGACATGTTCCAAAGTCAGGTTTTGAATTCTTCTGGGCCTGAGACTCAGAAGGTACCCACGACACTTAAACCTCTAAATATTTCACATAGTTGCTAAGAGGCTTATTTTCATGTATGACAATTTCAGCCTTTCACGCCTGAAATTGCTGCTTTATGGGATTGTAGTGTTAAAAAAAAACATTGTAAGTGGGGGCTGAATATTCCAACATGAAAAGGCTTGTTGAGGAAAAACTCATGACTGACTGAAAGAGTCAAGCACCATGTTGGTCATATTTACAAAGTGACGCATCTAAGCAGATGCGTCGCTTTTTAAAACCCTGCGCTTCATTATACCTGCGTATAATGTGTGCATGGTTGGCATTGTCCAGCGAAAAAGGGTCGTAGTGGTGGTGCAGTGAAATCTATGAGATTTCATTATGCCAATTCTAGGACACCACTGTGTCAAACTCTTATGCCTGTCTCACAGTAGGCGTAAGACTGGCGACGGCGCCTTTAATGGGACTTGCCCATGGGAAATGACCCATTGCTGGATGAGGATAATGTTTATTTTTGCTTGAATAATTAAAATCTTTGCAAATACATAACAATAAAGAATCCCATTGTACACACATTATTACTTTTAAAAACAACATTAATAAAGATCATCAATAAAATATTCCCATTTTGTGCTATTGGCTGTTTTAAAAGAAAATACTCATACATTCTTGTATTTCAAGTAGTGCTGAACTGACAATAACTACCATTAATTTCCAAGCTTCATGACACAGCTTACCAGGCCATTGTTCAAATTAGAAGCTTGATAATTTAAAATGAGAGTGCAACTAAAGTAAGGTATTAAGTTAATATTACATATGAGAAGCAATTTCTTAACCTTTGGCAATAAGTAAAAACACTGGTACAACTATAAAAGTGTTATTATTCATTTTTTCATTTTTGGGAGCTCCCTCCTGAAGCCAATGTACTCTTATTTTTAACATACCTCAGATAACGACAAGTTTTTAAGTCTCTTGGTTACCGTCTCTAAGAATTTTGTTAGCAGACAGTTAAGCTGGACGTCAACAGGGTTGAAGCAAAGCTTCACTGCCTGCCTACAGGACCGGATGCCATAATACCTGAAGAAGGGACGTAACAAGGTGCATCTTATATCCTTTAAGTTGGGACAGTTACAAATTACATGAATAATGTCCTCTTTCCCGCTTCCGCATAAAAGACAAGAGTACCTCCTCTTCTTTCCCTTGGTGGAAGATGGGGTTTAATCGCAATTACCCTCAAACGCAGCTTTAGAAATTTTTCCTTCGTTCTTATTTTGACTCCTGCACTCAGGTAGGCTTGGAGTGTGAGCCTTGCGTAGTCACTGAGCACTATCCAGCCATGTGCCTTTTTAGCAAGAATTGCTTTGTCTTCTAAAACAGATAACATGGATGTTGTTTTTTTCACTGCTTTTTTGAAGGAAAGATGATCTGTTGGTACAGGCCAGAGTTCAGACAGGCCCAGTAGCTCAATTGAGTCAAACAAGTAATCCCTTGCTGACCATTTTTCTTGATGAAGTAAGGCGGTCCACCGGTGGGAGTTTAGAGATCCTGCCTCAGCACTTTGGATTTTATGCCAACTTTTTACCTAAGCACTCCTTTCCACAGTTTGTCTTTGGACCCCAAATTCCAGCTGTATTTGAGCCGGTGAGACATATTTTGGAAGATGGAAAATTGCTCTATATGAGTTGACTATTACGACGTCCAGGACTGCTGCGTCTTTGCTTTTAAGAGTCTCACTCCCGTATGTCAGGGTCGGCAGCAGTTTGGCCCTCAGGACCTGTAGAAAGGGATCAAGCATGAGGTTGGGAAGCTGTCTTTTCAGTGACTTCAGTGCTAAATATGTTGTAGTAACATCACCTTTGCGACACATTCCAGAATTGCGTCATTTCTGCGCCTACAGATATGTCAGAAATACTGACGTATCTGTAAATCCTTGCAACATGAAACGCCGTACAGTAAATACAGCGCATCCATGGTGTCGCAAGGAGGATGCACTGAAAAGTGTTGCTTCGCTGTTTTCACACAGTGATGCAACACTTTTCATAAATGAGACCCTATGTTTTTAAATTTTAGAAAGTCTCATCCATTGAAAATAAGATTACTACTTGTTCCACATTTAAAACCTGAGACAAACTTTTTGAAACATTTTATGGGAGTGCACCATTTCATTCACACAGTGAGTGAAAACAAACAATCGCAATCCCATTTGGTTTCACTTTTGTGTAATGTATTTTGATAATGTTATACCAATTTCACTAAAACACAAGAAAGGCTTAGCGGTAATAGCAGAATTGCAAACGTTTATAACACTGCACAAAGAATAAACATAGGTAGGTTGCTGAGCATTTTTTTTCATGATGTACTAAGTAGACTGCAGTGTGAATCCACTTCTCCTGGCCATGGATGAAAAGTGAGGAGGAAGGCAGTGAATAAACATCAGAAAAACTGCCTAGTTTACAGTCAGCTCAATAAGTTTTTTTTTTTATTTTTTTATTCAAAAGATCTTTATTGACAGCAAAGCCATTGACATCACCAGCATTATCACATGTGCATGAAATAACTCCAGGATCGGCGCCAATTTCTCAGAAACTGCTAGATGTAAGTCGTACACAGCCTTAGTGCCAGCATCCCGGAGGCCTGGCGGCGAGGTAGTAAAGTAGCAGCGCAACCATGCCAATCGAGGGCTTCCAGCACAGGTAGCGTATTGTAGTGGTGTGACAACTGGCAATCAACCTGCCCACATGATAGTCAGCGATCCAGCGTCATATCTACTATAAGAAACTAAACAATGCCCAACAAACTGCCCCCCCACCCACCTGTGTGTGTCTGTGTGTCTGCCTAACCCGTCCCGACTATGCAATCACCCGAGTTTTCCTACCCCGTGTCCCCACCCCGTCCCCCCCTATAAACCTGCCCTTACCCTACTATCCTTCAGCAGCCCATCTCCGAGTTCTCACAGCCACCCTCAGTCAACCAGAGGCCTCCCCATTCCCGCCTCCCCCGTGTCACCGTGTGCAGTGCTGGCTTCAATTTCTTCTACTCTATCTTGTAGTTCCACCTCCTCAGCGGTGTCAGAGCCGTCCTCCTCACTCCTCTGTTTGTACTCTTTGTAAAGGTCCCAAAAATTCTTGGGCCTGCTTCTGGGCGGAAGAAGGTCGCTATATAGTTCTGTCTGGGTACAGCAGTACTGCAGGTCCCTCAGCCATTTAGCTTTGGTGGGGAGGGGCCCCCTCATCCAGCAGGTCGCTACCACCCTCCTTGCAAGGAGCAACGATATGTCCACCAGACGACGCAGTCCCGGGGCTAGTGGTTTCGAATAACCGAGTAGCGCCAAAGCAGGGGCACGAGCTAAAGGCTCCCCCAGTATTTGATCGAGTTCCGCAAAGACCTCCCCCCAGAATGCCTGCACTCCCGGGCACTGCCATGCCAAATGGTAGAAATCAGCTGTCGGAGTCCGGCAGCGTTCGCATTCGGCCGAGGCGCGGAGGCCATAGCGATGGAGGCCAGCCGGGGTGTAATACACTCGTTGTAAATATTTGAAGTGCACCAAGCGGTGCCGTCCGTTCAGAGATATCTTGCGCGTGCTTGTGCAGCAGTAGCGCCACATTCCATCATCTATGGGGGATTGTAGGTCTGCCTGCCAGGCCTCTCTGGCCTTCGACGGTTGCAGACGCTGGTGCGTCACACCCAGCTTGTTAAGCTGTGTAATGAGTTTCGCCGCAGAGGCGGATTTCAGTATATATGTTAGTTCCGGGATCTCCTCAGGTTCCTCCAAATCTGGGCCCAGTAGCTCACGAAAGGCCGAGCGGAGCCTGTGGTATTGGAATTTTTGTAATAGAGTGTGGTTTGCCCCGGCAACAAGTAGCTGATCCCAGGTTTTGAGTACACCTCCCTCAAACAGGTCCTCCATTTTCATTACACCAAGAGAACGCAGCGCCTTGACCACTCCCTTCTCACCGAGCGGGTCGAGCCATAGGGCCCACTCCACCGGTAACAGTGGGGAGTAAAGCAGAGTGCAGCCCCGAGAGCGCACTAGGCAATTCCAGGCGTGGTTGGTCGCCTTCAGCGAGACCATCCGGCCAGTGGCGCGGTCTGTGGGTAGGCAGACAGTAGCAGGCAGAGGGAGCGGGTCCGCGAACAACCGCTCCAATATAAGGTGCGGGGTCCGGGGTTCACCGTGCACCCATGAGTATAAGTGCGATGCCTGGGCGACTCTATAGTACCGTTCTAGGTCCGGCGCTCCCAGCCCCCCCATTTCGCAAGGAAGAATCAAAGTCTTCCAACTAACCCTGGGCTGTTTCCCCCCCCAAGCTAGTTTCACCAACACCGAGGTGAGCTGCCGGAAGAAGGTCCTGGATAAAACCACAGGCAGATTCAGGAAGAGGAACAGAAATCGGGGGAGTACCACCATTTTCATTAGTGCAATCCTACCCGAGAGGGAGAGCGGGAGACGGATCCACTTATCTACGTCATCCACAAGGTTGTTATAGGCCACTCCGTAGTTGTCTCGAACAAGGACCTCCGGGTCCGAGTGGAGTTGAATGCCCAGGTAGCGAACTGAGTCGGCGGACCAGTGCAGTGGGTAGTCCATGTCGAACTGTCGTGTCACCGGGGTGAGCGGGAACGCGATCGATTTGTCCCAGTTCACTTTCAGGCCCGATAGCGAGCCGAAACGGACCACTTCGCGGAGCACCGCAGGCAAATTAACTTCCGGTTCTCTGACGTATAACAGCGTGTCGTCAGCGTATGTGGATATCCCGATCTTATATGTAGGGAAGCTAACCCCCTCTAGGCTGTGGTACTCCCGCATGGCGCACGCCAGGGGTTCCGCCACCAGTGCGTAAAGCAACGGCGACAATGGGCAGCCCTGTCGAGTGCCCCTGCTTATGTCAATCGGATCCGTTACCCTGTCACCCAGGCGGAGCCTAGCGAAGGGTCGATGGTACAGCGCGCCAACCTGCTGAAGGAACTGTTCACCCAATCCCATCTTGCGCAACACCCGAACCATAAAGGGCCATTCAACCGAATCGAACGCCTTTTCCATATCAAGGAATATAGCCAATGCGCTGTTCTCCTGCTTGATATGCTGCATCGCGCCTAACACTGTTCTGATATTGTAGGTTAAATTCCTGCACGGGACAAACCCGGACTGTTCTGGGGCAACCAACCCAGGTACTAGCAGGGCCAGGCGAGTGGCCAGGACCTTGGCATAGATTTTGGCGTCTACATTAAGGAGACTAAGGGGTCTATACGAGCCGCAGAGATCGGGGGGTTTACCCGGCTTGGGTATGGTGATGAGTAGCGCCTCCCGCATGGTAGTCGGCATTTCACCATTCTCGCAGATGGCATCAAACAGGGTGATTAGGTGTGGCAGCAGCAGATCCTTAAATGCCTTATAAAACCCCACCGTGAGGCCATCCGAGCCCGGCGCACTACCCGAGCGCATGCCCGCCAGTGCCTCTAATATTTCGTCTTGGTGGAAGGGGGCCATTAAGAATTCCCTGTCCGAGTCCTTGAGGAACGGCATGGCTATATGGTCTAAGTAGTCCTCCATCTCACCCTCCACTCCCTGTGTTTTAGCTCGGTATAGCTCCGCGTAATAACTCCTGAACGTCTGAAGTACCTGCTCCTCGTCCGTCACTGTGTCTCCCTCCTGAGTTCTCAGTTCCTCTATGACCAGCGGTCGCCTGGTGCTGCGAACCATGCGTGCTAGAAGCGCCCCAGGCCTCTCACCCTCCCCATATTGTCTCGCCGTGGCGTATTTGCCCATGTAGAGGACCTCTCTGTCCGCCAGTGCCTGAAACTCGGACAGGAGTTGGGACAGCGCCCCGTCTCCCGCCTCGCCGCCCAGCCGCAGCTGCCCTGCCTCAAGATCCGCCATCTTTGTTTCCAGAGTAGTTAGGTCTCGCCGTATGGATCGTAACACACTGGAATGTTTCGACATCGCTACCCCCCTGATGTAAACCTTAAATGCCTCCCACACCGTAAAGAAGTCATCCACTGTGCCTATGTTTGTAGTAAAGAACTGCTCTATTTCCTCTGCTAGTTCCCCCCTGAAGGCCTCGTCAAGCAGTGCAAAAGGCGGGAACCGCCAGGTGAAGGCTGGGATCCCTCTCCTGGGCGTCGCGAGGCGGAGGAGAATAGGGGAGTGATCTGAAAGCGTGCGTGGGAGGACTGTGCATGCGCTAATGTTGTTGAGTACCAGGGGGGGTGCCAACCAGTAGTCTATCCTGGTGTGCACATCGTGAAATGCAGAATAGTGTGTAAACCCACCCGCCCTCGGATGCTTTTCCCTCCACACATCCAGCAAGTCAGATTTGATCATTTCAGCCGCCATGTACGTGGCCGAGGCCACAGGTCTCCGGGCAGGGCCCGCGGAGCGGTCTATTGATGGGTCAAACACAAAGTTAAAGTCCCCGCCCCACAACATCCAGGGCTGAGCATGCTGTCTTGCCATAGCTGACAGGGTCTTATAGAATTCAGGGTGGTCATAGTTAGGGCCATAGACGTTCACTATTAGTATGTCCATCCCCTTACCCACACATCGCGCCAGGACATATCTACCGTCTGGGTCTGAATGCACCGGAATGAGCCGCAACTGTGACTTTGGATTGGCCCAAATTAACACCCCTCGGGCATGTGTAGTGTAAGCCGCCGCCATTGTGTTCCCCGACAAACCCCTGGATTTGAGCATTCTGCTGGAGAGTGGCAGGTGTGTCTCCTGCAGCAGTGCTATGTCAACGTGGTGTCTGCTAAGATAGTTAAGGACTTTCCTCACTTTGCGGAAGTCGTTCAGGCCCCGCACATTCCAAGTCAGTAAATTCAGCTCATTCCGGGCATGTGCATGCAAGGTCGGTGTGGCGTCAGCCATTGCTAAGTGGTGTCAGAGCATGGACCGTAAGGATGGATAGTGCTGGACACAGTTGGGCACCCCAACTCATAACCGCCCTCCGGCGCTCGCAAACAGGGACAGCAGAACACTTCAATTCACACACTTCACAGTCAAACCCCGTCAACAACCCCAACCAAACACCCCCCCTTTCTTCCCCGAATCTAGCTCCCACCCCAAGTACAGCAACCCACCCACAGCCGACCTCCCCCAACCTGGTCAGACAGACCCCACTCTCCCCCCCATGTACCCCCTACAGGAGTAGTGTCAAATAGCCCGACACCAACCCCTCAGTGAGTAAAAACAACCAAAAGCTCAAGGGCAGAGCGCACCAATGCAGTACACCCCAAACTGTTCCAAGAAAGTGCAAGTACCGCTCCCCTCTCAGCTCCATTCAAGAGTCAATGCTCAAGGCATGGTAGAAAGTGTTACTCAGACCCACTCTGACTGGCTCCCCCGGCACAGTGTATATTGCCACGAAGCACACAACCCCTTACCAGCGCCATGGGGTAACCAAGTTGTCCATCCCCAAATCGTGGAGCAGGTGCCAGTGCAAGGCCGGGGCGCCCATATTATCCGTGTCCGTGATCCGACCAGTGTGTAGAGGAGCAACCCCCTCTTCGGCCGCTTTTTAGTCCTGTTCCTCCATAGAAACCTCCTCCTCGTCCTCCCGGCCACTCCGGTTCTCCTTCCTTTCCCGAGTCCAGGTCTTAAGGGACTTATGCAGTTCTTTCGGGTCCGTGAAGTAGTACGATTTCCCACCTGTATTGATCCGAAGTTTGGCTGGATACATCATTGCATAATCCAGGCCCAGTGTTCTGAGTTGCTTCTTATATGGCGCGAACTGCCGCCGTTCCTCCTGCACCTTGGCTGTGAAGTCCGGATAGAGGGAGATGTTCATGCCCTCATGCTGGAGTTTGCCCTTCTCCCTCGCCACTCTCAGGGCAGTGTCCCGATCGCGATAGTTGAGCAGTTTCGCGATTATGGGGCGAGGTGGCAAGCCAGGCTGGGGCTGCGGGCCCAGTGTGCGGTGGGCGCGTTCCACAATGAACATGGGGGAAAAGACTTCCTCTCCCAGGAGTGTTTTCAGGAGTTTCTCCACAAATAGTTCCATTTTCCCCGTTTGCGTGGATTCCGCCACTCCTGTGATGCGGAGGTTGGATCTGCGAGAACGTGCTTCCAGGTCCTCTGTCTTGTCCCTGATGACTGTCAGGAGTCTGTCGAATTGCTTGCGTTCCTTGTCCCACTCCATCTGGGCTTCTTCGGCCTCAGTGAGCCGGCGCTCCGCCATGTCAAGGCGCTCCGCATGTTTGTCCACACGCTCTGCCATGCGGTCCATGCGGTACGACAGAGCATCTATCTTGGTGCCCACCGCCGCTATACTCTCCTGAATGCCTTTCTCCATGGCTGCCAACATGTCCCGGAGCTCCGTCGGAGCCTGGGTCGGCGCCGCTGCCGCACCCTTCGGCGATGTGTCCGGTGCCGGGACCTCTGATCCCTTCAGACGGCGCTGTTCAAAGGAGATCTTCCCCTGGGTCGCCTCGTTCTTCCCCATGGTATTTACGATGCGTGGCAACACCAGGCAAGGAAGCTCGCCGCAATGGCCGGTCAGGTGTCTGCTCCGGTCCTCGATACCTCGTCGCCAGCGGTCAGGTATCCGATGCGTGGAAAATGGCGGCGGCAATGGCGGGTAGTACTTCCTTGTCCGCAGGTTCCAGAACGGCCCAATGCCAGATTGGGTCAGGTCCTTCTCAGCTGTCCCAGATAATCAGTCCCTCAGCAGAATAAGGGGAGATGGCTGAGCCTCATGCGATCTGTGCAAGTGAGCTGGGTTGCAGCGCCGGGCTCGGAGTCGCCCCACCACGTGGCGCGGCGCCTCAGGTAGTGTGCTCCACCGCTCCGCTGCTTCTCCAGTCCCCTGTCCCACCGGGGCAGTGTGGGGTAGGAGGTGGAGGGCTTTGCAATCCAGGGTTCGTTCCAATCGCGCCTTGGTATGCACGGTGCGCGACAGCCGCCGGAGTTGTGGCCGCACGCACAGTGACGTCGCCCGGCCTCTTTTCCAGGATAGCCCGCTGCTTTCGGCCTAGTCCGCCACAAGCGCGCCACCAGGCACAATGCCCCGGGATGTTCAGGAATTCACGCCCTGCAGCCGTCCAAAAAGATCATCGATCACTGCCCGGGGTGCCAGCCGATGGTTCCAGACAAGCTATAGCCAATTTGAGCTCATCAAGGATAGTGAAGCAGGATAATTCTGGAGCTTTGCGAGGAGCCGAGGGCTCACGCGTCCGCCATCGACGCCGGCTAGCCAGCTCAATAAGTTTGTGCTTTACATGCAGTGTGTGAGGGTATCTGTGGCAAAATTCTGGCCAGGAATACTGGAGCTAATTCTTGACGCAGGCAATCCATGGCAAATAGGGGGTTTAGTCTTGGGAGCGTCAGACTTCCTTGGCACTCTATATATATGAATTTAAATTAAAATGCATGTTATACTAGAATATGTATTGTGTGTCCTTTCAGACTTTTTAACAAATGTATGTGATAACTGTGCTGTAAAAATGCAAAATCTGACCTCGTAAAAAAACAAAATTCTCCCCTTGAATACTCATAGATGAAGCCTGGCTTCCTTGCTGGATTTTTTGGGGGACAACCATTACGTCTGACCACTTTCAAAGATCACTAACTACAACTGCTGAGCAGAGGGGTATTGGGCAGGGGTGGGAAGTGAAGTGGCAGCTCCGCCACTAAGGCAAAGGAGCGTAACCCTACTGCTCACGGAGCAGTGTAAAATAAAAAATAAAATGATAATACCTGAAGTTTTTATCATTTTATTTTTAGTATCGTCACGGGCTGGGTGGGGCTTAGCTCTTCTGACATCGGGGAGGAGGAGTGGTTGCTGCTCTCTAAAGTGCGCATTATGCTTTGGCCATCCGTCTCGGGCCAGCCAAAGCGTCATGCTCACTTTTCATGTTCTCCACCCAGGCTGCATTACAGCTTGGGTGGAGGACACGGCCACGCCCCCAGCCCCTGTCAGAGAGCTGAACCATGGCGCTCAGACCAATCACAACGCTGCATTGCAGCGTTGTGATTGGCTCAGGGGAGCCTGGGTGCTTGCCAATGACAATTCTGCATTGCAGCGTTGTGATTGGCTGTAGGGAGCCTGGGTGCTTCCTTGAAGAGACACAACAAGGGAGAGATGGAGGAGAGACAAGGCAAGATCAGGTAAGTGATTTTTTTTTCAAACACCCATACCTCCGCCACCTTCCTGCCCTGCCACCCCCATACCATACCAGCCACCACTGGGGAAGTGTATGAGCAGAGTGAGCGAGGATGAGAAGGTTGACAATGAAATTAATGGCACTGGCCAACCTTAAAATGTATAGAATTATAAGTCTGCCACACTCCTGTCCTACCTGCAATTCTTTTCAATTTATTTGCAAAATTGGCTCATTTGGCCTGACCCCACCATTATTTTTGTGAGCCTGGCTCTTATGTACTAACCCCTGAATCTTAATTTTTCCTCTGCACTTACAGACACTCCCTGTCTCCTTCACACTTCCTTTTCAACTATGACCTGTCATCTGCTCCTTTCACTTTCTCTCACCTCTCACCATGCTCCTGCATAATCTTACTGACCCTCTACTTATCCTCTTCGTTCCTAACCCCTTCCCCACCACTCCCTTCTATCCCCTGAATTTGTTTCCTCTGCATCTTACCTTTTTCACTTTAAGCCGTCTCCATTTCCCAGACCTCCCATTGACCTTTGCGATGACCCCTGCAGCTTACTATCTATCCTCACCTTTACTGCCGCTTCATCCTTACACCTGTATTCTCAACTACCCCATAAATCTTTCCTCTATCTGTGGTGCAGCTTCCACTGGTATAGCAGGTGCAGTGGCACCGGGGCCAAGAGAACAGAGGAGCTAATTGAACCCTGAGTATTGCTGTATTTTATTGTTCAAACAGCAGCCAGGAGCTAATTTCCTTCCTTGCACTAGGTCCTGTGATGCGCTGGCTGCACTACTGCTCCCTGCACCACTCAGCTCTCAGCAGCACCTCTCATCTTCTTTCCACCCCCGCACCTTCCAGGAGAATTTCCATTGCCCCGCAGTCCTGACCTGCAGTCCTGTGGGCTGTTCAGTACTAAATCCCACACACCCTAGCCCTAACGCACAGCTTTCTATACATTTACTGAGCTGCAGACAGCTTGTCCAGTGCAACTCAGACCTGATCTCCAGCAGCCCTGCTATTCTTTTTTCTTTTCAATAAATATTTTTCTTTTAATCATGCTCATCACAGAAGAATTTATATCCGGACATGGGGGATATCTAAATAGACACATGTAATATTTCAAAGCAGAACATCAATCAAAACTGTAAGGGTGCTTTTACAGCCCATCAATTAGATTCAATCTGTCACCCCCGACCCCGATTCAAATCAAGATCCCTCTATAACCTAAATCATCCTTATCAATACCCCTGTACGTTTGGCAGGCACCCCATATTTTCTCCCACGTTCTAGGACAGCCCCGACTTTGATAAACCACCTCAGCCCTGCTATTCTTGTATTCAGAACCACATACTTGTGTGCCAACGCAACTCAGGTCTCATATACAGCTTCCTCTGCTCATTTAGTACCAGCAGCAACACATATTCCAAGCAGTTCACCCTTGGTCTCATCTAGAGCCACCTTCCTGTTCCATCACTGGGACGCATACACAGCTCTTACAAGGCACCTCAGTCTAACCCATTCATCTGACTGCAGCACCTTTGCTTTTCCAGCACTGTGTACGCAGCTGCACCAAGGCCCCTGAGTCTAGGCCTACTCACGAAGAGCCTTTATGCCACACACACCATCTGCAGCACCTCCTGTTATTTCAGGAGAGAGTGTGCTCAGTTCTTTCAAGGTATTGCAACCCTGATCTTTAATGCCCTCTCCTGTGCTTGCACTGGAACCCGTGCATCTCCTCATATGACCACGGGGGCGTACCCACTATTGGTGCAGTTTGTGCAGTGGCACAGGGCCCAGAGCACTGGAGGGTCCACTGAACCCTGATAATCGCTGAATTTACTACCTCAACAGCAGTCAAAAGAGCCATTTATCCTGCTTGCACTAGGGCCTATGGCATTGTTGCTGCGCTACTGTATGCACCTCAATCAACCCTGGCCTTCACCACCGTATGCTATTCCTACACTGATATCTGCAAAGAACTATGTTGATGCACCTCAGACCAAAGCTTTGGCACTCTTGCCTATACCAACTTAAATGTTGCTGTTAAGAGAGGCATCAACAGTGTACGCTCACCGCATACCAGGATACGAGGAGACTGTATGTGATAGCACCCGTTTACAATTCAAAGGGCTTCACAGCTTCAAATCTAGAGCCAAGACTGCGTGCCTTCATTTCTCCTTCCACCTTACTGTGAGGAGGAGGGCATGTAAAGTCTGTGCAGTCCTGATAAGTGGTTTTCCAGTTCTCCCTTCATTAGGTTTGTGATCACACCGCACCGTAGAAAGCTTCACTGACTCCCCATTCACAAGCGCATCCAATTCAAATTTCTCACACACGCATCCAAAGCTCTGCACAGCACAGGATCAGAATATCTGAAGGGCCGCATACATTTTCACCAACCCATGCGTCAACTACACTCTGCCTCATTCTCACTCCAACAGATCCACAAAAGCAAAACTGGAAGCCGCTCGTTCTCCTACATCACACCAAAGACACGGAAGGGTTTCCTCAACACATCAGAGCCTCCTCCTCACTCCCTGAGTTATGCAAGAAGCATAAGCACCTTGGGGAGCACAAACCTACACACCTGCCCAAGCGCCTTGATACCTTGTTGGGTGATTAGCGGGCTATACAAATCAATATAACATAACGTGCTGTAAATACATGGATACGCATTAAGCCGCATAATTTGGATTTTCTTGTGCACAATTTAGTAAACCCCAGCACATTCTTGGGTCCTCTTCTGCCACAAAATTCCAGTGGCCTGTCTGCAGATGAAAACAACACGATGGCCAGAGGCATGATTGACCTTTTAAAAAAGACGCTTTTCTATTTATTTCCGTTTTCTCTGTAATGTAATTTACTGCTCTCCCTGCCAGAGCTTCACTCTCGAGATTGGAATCTGAAAAATATGGAAGCCATCACTGCGGCCCGGGTCGAGCAAACCTTGGAGTGTCTCCAGGCGGTGGCGGACCGCGAATTCCCAAGAAAGAGCCCGAGATCTATCTGGCGGCTGGCCTATCTGTCATTCTCTGTGATCTCGCGAGGAAATATTGATGCCGCACCCGGAAGCAATGGCCTTCCTGGGCGCCATGAAGGCAGCGGCGCAGGAGCGGACCTCATTGGAATGCGCCGGGCCTCGTTTACCGCATCCTCCAGGGGACGCGTTTTTTTTGGGCCCATACTCTGAATATATTTCTGCGCCGTCTCTCAGGCTCGCTTTGCCATCCTCATCAATAAATAAAAACAAGAAATCATTAAGAGATTAATGATGAATTATTAACCATCGTCTTTGTTTCTTAGACACATGACAAGTTGACAGGTATAGGAAATTCGGATTCTTTCTGCCTGACATCTATGGATCTATCAGTGAGTCTTGGTGTGTGAAAAACAGATGCATGCCAATATAATTGATAATGCACCAAGGCCTCGATTACGAGTGCTCCAATAAATTCAGGTATCTGTGTGAGAATTCCTATTTAAACACAAATTGGAATTATGAGTTGTGCGTATTTTATCGCACCCGGTGATTACCTGCTGTGATCAGTGCTTTAAATGGGCTGGTGCTGTCAGGTACGGAGTACCTGCACTTCTTCATATTGAGAAGGAGAGTACCTGCACTTCCCGCCAGAGGAGAAATACTTTTAATTGGAGATTACTGCCACTTCTCAGAAGCAAGCAGGTACTCTGCCATTGGGTACCTGCACTTCTGTTTTTCGCTTTCAAGCACTGGAAGTAATAAAATTCGTCCCCCACCCGCCACACACACTTCCCTGCATCCTCCCCAGGTACATTTTGGCAGGTCAAACCTACCAATATTCACTGGGGAAAAAATACCCAGTAAATACTGTGAGATGCGAATTTTAGTGCACTAAGCATTAAAATCTGCATATTATGTGCCTTTTTTGAAGCCACAGAGTAGGTGATAATTGTTGCACCGGATGAATTCTAACCGTACAAAATTCTAGGCCTAACTCTTGTAAAGTGAGCGCTAGCAGCGGCGGCTCCTCTGCAATGGCGGAGGACCGTCGCCCCACTGGGTCAGAGCCAGCAGCAGAAAAATAAAACAATATATTATTATTGTTGTATTTTTCAGCTGCTGGCTGAGCCTAGCGTGTAAAGGGAGGGGTGGGGCTGAGCCATGGTAGGGAGGAGGAATGGAGTGCTATGTGCACTTCTAAGTGTGCATGTCTGTTTGGCTGGTCGGCCAAACAGACATCTGCACTTAAGTTTCTCTAACCCGGCTGTATAAACGGCACAGACTCCCTGTGCCTTAGCAGGGTGTCAAAGTAGCCCACTCAGGCTGCACTCATAGAATGAGAGCAGGGTCTGGATTGGCTGGGGAGTCTGTCCCAGGGACTGCCAGAAGCAGCAGGAGAACGGAGGAGCACCGAAGTGCAAGGTGGCCACTGGATCAGGTACGTTTGTTTCATTTCGTTTTTTTTAATTCAACCCTCCCGACCGCCGCTACATCTGCTCAGCGGCCTGCCACTGCATATTGGCAGCAGCTGCGACTGAGCACTGGTGCCCTCTGTGGTGCACTGCACAAACCTTAGGTAAACCATCTGCTTCATCACAGATGTGCCCTTAATCACCAAGTGAAGAGTTGATCCTTAGTCCTGCACTCTTTGTTTCTCTCTATAGAGTACTGGGCACTCTCTCAATACTAGGTAAGGTAAATGCTGCTCCACTTTGCAGAATGCCGGACAGGCAGAATGCAGGAAGGGAAATTTTCTGGAAAAAATAATTCAGAAACAGCTGTCTGAAGGAATTAAGGGCACACTCTAAGAACCGCTTTGTTCGAATTAAAGCTGGAAGATGGAGGCCTAACCAAAAGAGGTTGCAGTTCAGCCCATCTTCTTTTTGATGTTAACACGCATTAGTATCCATGGGAATTCCATTTAGAACAATCATTTTGCCAGGGGCCACAAAGTTTGGTTTGTAATGTGACCAAGGGCCACATTGATGCCACCGGGGTGGCGTTCGGGGGTTGGGAAGTGTTGCCGGTACGGTGGATGTAGGGGAAGCAAAGCAAATACATCTAGGGACTTATTTACAAGAGGCATGCACTGCTGAAGCATCCCTTTTTTAGACACTTCAGTGGTGCAAGCCTCTCAATTATATCTATGAGGCGACGCAAAGCCACCCTGCGTGGCTCTGCATTGCTTCATAGCTATGGAGCAAGGCACTGCAGTGTAAAGCGCTGCGTTACCATACTCTGCATCAAGAAGGTGTTTAATGGGCGTTGTAGTGGGTGTTCACATGCAACACCCATGGATTTTGACGCTGCTCCAGATTTACAAAATCACGTAAATCTGAGGCAACGCCAAGACCAGAGCAGAAATATTTTCATTTCTCCTTTTGTTTCCTCTTTCTGTGTGTGCTTCATTCTGCAGCCCACATAAAACAAGGAAAACACATCCATGAAAAGTTTTTGTGCAGGAAGGTGCCTCTTCCTGCACAAAAACAATCGTGCCAAGAACACAGACACCCTTGCACCATGGCGCATGGGTGCCTGCGTTGGCACTAATCACTTAATTGTGCGCTTGCTGAGATTACAGGAATGCACCATATCTTGCAAATACGGTACATTCCTGCCCTTTCAAATTGGTATTGGGCAGCGCAGCAAAAAGACTTGCCTTATGCCAATTCTTTGTAAATATGCCCTCTTTAGTGTCTGAATTGCATAATGTGAACCCAAAAACATGGGATTAATCTTGGCTTCTCCATTTAACCAAATTGTGTGATTCTAGGCAATTGTTTTATTTTATTTCCCTTCCTTTTTCTTCATTATCAGATAGTAAGACCTTGAAATACATGACTTCAGGATGTGTGCTGTACAAACCTTCTCCTGTGTTCGATTTATTTAACTTTTGTTAATGCATATTAAAAAAGAAAACAGGCCTCCCAAAGAGTATACATAACCATTTACTTGCCTTTTAGTTCACTATTGCCATTGTTGTCTGAGTGGGGGAAAGAATGAATGTTTCAAAATTCATGTTTGAAATCTACCACTTTGAAAAAAAGAATTCTCAATGCACTGATATATTCTGATGTACTAAGGTGAAAAGGTTCTGCATGTAAATGAAATACTTTTTACATCTCTAGCAGACTTTATCATACGTTTACACTTTTGCTGCAATATGTCTTTAAAAATAAAGATGTTAGTAAAGTTAAGTGATGCAGGAAACACTAGTTACTTCCTTTCTTTAAGTCCAGGTAACCTTTACATAAATGCTTGTCTGTTTATTAAATATGTTTTTAATGTTTGTGCGGAGTCGAGTAAACACAGCCCAATGCTGCTGCTGACCAAAGGGCCACATGTAAAGATCACGAGGGTCGCATACAGTAGCTGCCAGCATAGATGGGGAGTGGCAGGGCGAGGGGTGGCTGTAAAAAGAAAAAAACGTACCTTCTCACTGCTCTCCCTCTCTCTTCCACGTCTCAGTCTCTCCTCTAGGAACAGGAAGCAGCCAGGCTGCCTCCCCTAAGCCAATCACAAAGCTGCAATGCAGCATAGTGATTGGTCTAAGCGCCCTAGTTCGGCACTCAGCCAGGGAATGGGAGCCTGGGCATGTTCTCCAAGCAGGCTGTAACATAGCCTGCATGGAGAACATGCAAAGTGCACATGACTGTTTGGCCGCCCTAAAAATCATGTGCACTTAGGAGTGTACAAACCACTCCTCCCCTGCTCTGAGAGCAGAGCTGCCCTGCCCGCCGCGCAAAGCTGCACAGCAGGAACAAATACAATGATAATAACCTCTAGTTATTATCATCGTATTTGTTGTTTCTTTTACTGCTTTGCAGCAGTGCGGCCATGCTCCTCCCCCTTAGCGGAGGAGCTGCCACTAGTCTCTTACGGCCCCCGGGCCATACTTTGAGTATCACTGATCTAGAAGGTAAACATCAAAGGCCTGATTCAAAAAGTATTTATGAGTACGGGAAGTAGTACTGAAGGAGTACATTTCTGTTTACTCATATGCCTTTGTGAATCAGCCCAGAAACGTCTAACTTCCTGCTAGTAAAAATGCAAAGTAGGCACAGTCCTTTCTAGTTATACAAATGGTATGCGCATTCCCAAAATATTCCCATTTTATTCCAGTTTCCCACGTTTTGAGGCTCTCAGAGTACACTTTTATGTGTGGTTGTGAATAGGCCCTAATGTTAAGCTCTTACAAAAGTGAAGCAAATGGTGCCAGAGGAAGAAAGCTTCAATACCTTTAGACCTTTAGGGTCTTGCTAAGTTGTTGAGCTAACACTTAACCATTTAATTCTTCTCAGATGTTTTAAACAAGCAGGAATGCCAACTAAGAATACTTCCACAGTTACAACAGTAAACACATTATTGGAGGGCAAAGGCAAATAATGCTATTCATAAATTTTCCATCAATGGATTTGTATCATTCTGAACAGGCCTGCCAGTACCCCTACTCCATCACCAGGAGTATGCCGACAAGAGGGACACCGAGAAGCTTCATTCTCATCCTCAAACTGGTAATATTTCTTCAAGGTCTTCCTTTCAAGCAAAAGGCATGAATGATGGTGCTTGTGTTTATGCGTAGAACTGAACCCTCCTGCTTTGATGGGAGACCCTCACTCAATGGAATGTTCAACTCTCCATAGACTTTCTCAAGTCTACATCCTACACTAGCTTTGATAACTGACAGGGCTCCCTCAAAACTTACAACCCTCAATGCTTGAAACATGTCACATTAGATCACTGGTACTCCTAGTACGGCCCGCGGGCCGCCAGCGGCCCGCAAGCCTTCCCTGGCGGCCCGCGGACCTTGCAGACATCGTACCCGTGTTTAAAAATATTTTTTTTAAAGAGTGTCTGCAAACACTGCTAGTTGCAGCAGCGCGACTCAGAGACTCTGGTGCTCTGTGGCGGCTGGGCGATTCCCACCATTGTCAGAGTGGGGCTGCAGGGGCGCTAGGAGGTGAACAAAGCCTCATTAACTTGTGAATGGTCTTTTAAAGACCTGTGAAGTGCTCGGGTGCGGCTGTGTGTGTGTGTGCGCCCGGAAGCTGTCTCAGCCCTGCGGCTGACACACAGGCAGGGTGAGATGACAGAGAGTGACAGAGGGAGGTAGAGAAAGGGAGGGAGACAGAGGGATAGGGAGGGCGGGAAAGGGAGGTAGACAGAGGGAGAGGGAGGGAGTGAAAGGGAGGGAGACAGGGAGAGGGAGGGAGACAGAGGGAGGGACATGGAGGGAGAGGGAGACAGTGGGAGGGAGGGATACAGGGAGGGAGAGAGAGAGGGAGGGAAAGGGAGGGAGACAGAGGGAGAGAAAGGGAGGGAGATAGAGGTAGGGAAAGGGAGGAAGAAGGAGGGAGGGAGACTGAGGGAGGGAGGTAAAGGGAGGGAGGTAAAGGGAGGGAGAGAAAGGGAGGGAGACAGAGGGAGGGAGAGGGAGACAGAGGGAGAGAGAGGGAGGGAAAGGGAGGGAGACAGAGGGAGAGGGAGACCGAGGGAGGGAAAGGGGGGTAGAGGGAGGGGGGAGAGGGAGACCGAGGGAGAGGGAGGGAGAGAGAGAGAGAGACAGAGGGAGGGAGACAGATGGAGGGAGGGAAAGGGAGAGAGACAGGGAGGGAGACACAGGGAGAAGGAGGGAGAAGGAGGAAGGGAAAGGGAGGGACGGAGAGGGAGAGGGTGGGAGGAAAGGGAGACAGGGGGAGAGGGAGGGAGACTAAGGGAAAGGAAGGGAGGGAGGGAGAGAGATGGAGGGAGAGGGAGACCGAGGAAAAGGGAGGGAGAGGGAGACAAAGGGAGGGGGGAGAGGAAGACAGAGGGAGAGGGAGGGAGGGAGAGAGAGACAGTGGGAGGGAGAGGGAGGGAGGGAGAAGGAGAGGAAGAGAGGAATGCCAACTAAGAATACTTCCACAGTTCCAACAGTAAACCCATTATTGGAGGGCCAAGGCAAGGGCTAATAGTGCTATTCATAAATGTTCCATCAATGGATTTGTATCATTCTGAACAGGCCTGCCAGTACCCCTACTCCATCACCAGGAGTATGCCGACAAGAGGGACACCGAGAAGCTTCATTCTCATCCTCCAACTGGTAATATGTCTTCAAGGTCTTCCTTTCAAGCAAAAGGCATGAATGATGGTGCCTGTGTTTAAGCATAGAACTGAACCCTCCTGCTTTGATGGGAGACCCTCACTCAATGGAATGTTCAACTCTCCATAAACTTTCTAAAGTTTGCATCCTACACCAGCTTTGATAACTGACAGGGCTCCCTCAAAACTTACAACCCTCAATGCTACAAACATGTCACATTAGATCACGGGTACTCCTAGTACCGGCCGCCAGCGGCCCGGCAAGCCTTCCCTGGTGGCCCGCAGGCCTTGCAGACATTGTACCCTTGTTTTAAAATATTTTTTTTAAAGAGTGTCTGCAAACACTACCAGTTGCAGCAGCGCGACTCAGAGACTCTGCTGCTCTATGGGGGCCGGGCGATTCCCGCCATACTCCGAGTGGGGCTGCAGGGGCGCTAAGAGGTGAACAAAGCCTCATTAACATGTGAATGGTCTTTTAACGACCTGTGAAGTGCCCGGTGCGGCTGTGTTTGTGTGTGCACCCGGAAGCTGTCTCAGCCCTGCGGATGACACACAGGCAGGGTGAGATGACAGAGTGTGACAGAGGGAGATAAATAAAGGGAGGGAGACAGAGGGAGAGGGAGGACGGTAAAGGGAATGAGACAGAGGGAGAGAAAGGGAGTGAAAGGAAGGGAGACAGATGGAGAGGGAGGGAGACAGTGGGAGGGAGGGAGAGAGAGAGAGAGAGAGAGAGGGAGGGAAAGTGGAGGAAGACAGAGGGAGAGGGAAAGGGAAAGGGAGGGAGAGGGAGACAGGGGGAGGGAGGGAGACAGAGGGAGGGAGGGAGACAGGGAGAGAAAGGGAGGGAGAGAGAGACAGGGAGAGGGAGGGAAAGGGAGGAAGACAGAGGGAGTGCGAGGGAGGGAGAAGGAGACAGAGGGAGGGAAAGGGAGGTAGAGGGAGACAGAGAGAGAGGGGGGAGGGAGAGGGAGGTAGGGAAAGGGAGGGAGACAGAGGGAGGGAGGGAAAGGGAGAGATAGAGGGAGGGAGACACAGGGAGGAAGCGGGAGGGAGGGAGACACAGGGAGGGAAAGGGAGACAGAGGAGGGGGGTGGGAGGGAAAGGGAGACAGAGGGAGAGGGAGGGAGGGAGACAGAGGGAGGGAAAGGGAGGAGACAGAAGGAAAAGAAGGGAGGGAGGGAGAGGAGACCTAGGGAAAGGGAGGGAGAGAGAGACCGAGGGAGTGAGAGGGAGACAGAGGGAGAGGGAGACAGAGGGAGAGAGAGAGGGACAGTGGGAGGGAGAGGGAGGGAGACAGAGTGAGGGAGACCTCGGAGTGAGGGAGAGAGAGGGAAACATCAGAGAGAGGGAGACCTTAGAGCAGAGGTCTTCAAACTTTTGGATGCCGAGACCCCCTTGTCAACATTTTCAGGTGTAAGGACCCCCTCATGACAAAAAATTCCAAACCTGTTGGCAGAATCTGCATATTTATCAAACTCCAGCTCTGGTCCAGGCAGCACAACAAGTTTTGGTCTCAGAGCAGGAGTGGGCAAAAAGCCTGGATTCATGGCTCTGCATGGTTAACAAACAGTTTCCTAAGCCTACATATTTAATGGCAGATTTACGTTACCTGGCGCATCCCTGGAAATCAGCAGGGATGCGCCAAGAAACGTGCGACACGCAATGCCATTGTTGCTCCACAACGGATGCGCCGCATTTTCAATGCGGCATGCCATGGCGCAAGGATAGGCAGATGCGTGTCGCATCTGGCGGCTTCAGGTTGGAGCATTGCCTAAGTTGTGTCGTGGGCGTGACGCAACTCCAGCACTGTGCCAACCCGGCCTATCTTCCACATGATGCGTCAGACCTTACGTCTGCTTCAAGCAGGTGCAATGTTTTGACGCAGCCCGGTCGAAAATGTGACTAAGTGAAAACTTGTAGATTTCACTCAGGCACTTTTCCGAGGCATTCCTGCGCCGGAACGCCCACCCTGCGGTGGTCTACCCACATGAAACCTGACGCAGGTTACATGTGTCACTTTGTAAATCCCTGCAGCATGGCGCTTGCTTTACGCCGCAGCTGGGTAACAGAAGTGGCATAATGGCGGCGCAAAAGTGGCGTAAGGTGCTTGTAAATCTGCCCCTCAGTGCTTTCATTTTTTTACATCTCCAGCACATCCACAGGACCAAATTCTCACGTGTTGGAGTGCTGAGATGCAATGGGACTTCTATATAATGTTTTTATAAGATAAATTATTCTTATAATAGAAATTGGCAAAAGTGAAAAACATTTTAGGGCAGATTTACAAGCCCCTTGCGCCACTTTAAGTCACTTTTAACATGGGAATAATGACGCAAAAAGTGGTGCAAGTGGCTTGTAAATCCGCCACTTGGTGTACAGAAAAAAACCTTTTAAGATGTATGAATGTTTTTTCTGTTCTTAGTTAATTTCATTTGTTGTTGAACTGTGACATTCTTCCCTTCCTGGAGTTTTATTCACAGCTGCACTTGATAGAACTGTTTAAATGTAAGGAATAGGCAGAGTGGGGACCCAGGGGGTACTGGAACCAGAAAAAACCTGAAGTCTTGGTAACCTGTTTACAAAGGCATGTAAATATGCAAATGGTCTTTAACGACCTGTCAAAAACTCGGGTGTGCTGGAGAGAAGACTTCAGACACTGCCCAGACGATCCCACAGCAGCTGGAGCTGCACTGAAGCCGCCCGGGCTGAGACACAGATGGGGAGGAGGGGGGCTGAAGCCCTTGGGCCTGGGCAGAGTGGCTGTGAAGGCAAGACCCCCTTTCCATCGCTCCACGGCCCCCCTGGGGGTCGCGCCCCACAGTTTGAAGAACCCTGCCTTAGAGTGAGGGAGAGAGAGGGAGACATCAGGGAGAGGGAGACCTTAGAGTGAGGGAGAGGGAAGGAGAGAGAGGGAGACCTCAGAGTGATGGAGAGGGAAGGAGAGAGAGGGAGACCTCAGAGTGAGGGAGACCTCAGAGTGAGGGAGAGCGAAGGAGAGAGAGGGAGACCTCAGAGTGAGGGAGACCTCAGAGTGAGGGAGAAGGAAGGAGAGGGAGGGAGACCTCAGAGTGATGGAGACAGAGGGAAGGAGAGTGAGGTAGCCAGAGGGATACCTCAGACTGAGGGAGACCTCAGAGGAAGGGAGACAGAGGGAAGGAGAGAGAGGGTGACAGAAGGAAGGAGAGAGAGGGAGACAGAGGGAGGGAGACAGAGGGAGGGAGACAGAGTGAGGGAGACAGAGGGAGGAAGACAGAGGGAGGGAGACCTCAGAGTGAGGGAGAGGGAAGGAGAGAGAGGGAAGGAGAGAGGGAGACAGAGGGAAGGAGGGAGAGGGAACGAGAGCGAGGGAGCCAGAGCGAAGGAGGGAGAGGGAAACAGGGTGAGGGAGAGGGAAACAGAGAGGGAGAGGGAAACAGAGAGAGGGAAAGAGAGAGAGAGAGGGAGACAGAGAGAGAGACAGTCAGAGTGAGTGAGACAGAGGGAGAGAGGAGTGAGACAGTCAGAGTGAGTGAGACAGAGGGAGAGAGGGAGTGAGAGGGAGTGAGACAGTCAGAGTGAGTGAGACAGAGGAAGACAGAGAGACAGAGGGAGAGAGAGAGAGGGAGGGAGAGGGAGAGAAAGAGAGAGAGGGAGACATAGAGGGAGGGAGAAAGAGAGAAAGAGAAAGAACGAGAGAGAGAGATAGATGTGTGTGTGCCGAGTCTGGTGGCTCAGTGGGGGCGGGGGGGATTTTGACGGATGATGATGAGGGAACGTGAAATATTTCATTTTTCTTCGTCATCGTCCATCGAAATACCCCCTCACCTGCCCCCACTGTGCTACCTCTCTTACCTGCACAGGCCGTGGCTGATGCAGTTAAGAGAGAAAACATGTGTATTTTCCATTTAAGTAAACCAGGGACCATATGTGAAGTGCAGTCACCACACTAAAACATGCTGTTTTGTTTAGTGCATTCTAACAGCTGGTAGTGCGCTGCTGCAAATCATTCCCTGCCGAGCACACTACATATGTCTACCATAAAGTAAAGCCAAGAGCCTGAGCTGGAAGCTGAAGAGCGCAAGGTAGAACCAGAGAGAGATGTCTGCTGTAACCCTAGAATTATTGTCATCGAGCCAATGGGACCTACAGATACTACTTAAAGGCCGCTGAGGCACGAAGAGCCACAACCCACTACTCCATGCTGTGTGGGGTAGCTTAAACCTGGATTACATTTACAAGCAGTGTATAGTAATTCACTGCATAGGCTGAACACCTTAAACTGAGCTACGCTGTGCTCCTCCTTCTGAAGCTTACAATTTGCAAGAGTTCGGGAAAGGATGTGGCCTTAGGCTAGAGCGGTTGACTTTGAAGCTGGGGAACCTGGTTTGAGTCTTTGCAACAATGCTCAACATTCTGTGATTCTAGGCAAAGAACAAAAAATTTATGTGTCCATCTATCATGAAACTGGTCTTTATGTAAAGCGCTCTGATACCTGATATATTCGGGTCAAGTTTGCGCTATATAAAACTCAACAACAAAAAAATGTCATCCCTAATAAGGTAAAACGTGATTAGAACAAAGAACTAAAAACATGCCTTACCCGGCTGAGGCTAGTCCACAGACATTGTGGGATTTCACTTGCAAGGGGTTTATTTCAGGAAGATGGACTGTAGTGCGGTGAGGAGGTCAGTGCTTTTCTAGAGAGGGTGTTGGGAAGATGCATTTATGAGTATTTGTCTACTTACGCGCTTTCGATTTAACATGCTTTTTAGGCTTTTTAGTTTCCCTGTCATGAATGTTTGGGGTAAACAACTTATTAAGTGCTCCTGTGATGATCTATCTGAACAGTCAGACATCCATATTCTTTTCTTTTGCAGATTTTATACTAATCCCAGAAAAAGGTGGATTGTCCCCTTACTAAAGATTATGGATTTTAACCAGTGTGTCCTGCTTTTTTAGAATTCCAACGGCTTGATAATATTTTTACAGTAACATCCCTGTCCATATATTTGAAAACTGTTTTTAAATTTCGGAAATCTATCATTTGAATGTACTCTATTTAGGTTAAGCAAAATATTTAAACTGGATTGTATAATTATTGTGTTTTTACTTGTACTTTCATGGTTGTTTTCTGTCTTAAATAACCGAATAAATTTTAAATGAATGAATGAATGAGTATTTGTCTATACTGGGATTGAGGAGGCATAGCGTCTTCGGGCTCGAAAAGAATTACCATATATTGTTCAATATATCTGATCCCTTAGTCTGTATATGACTCTTTCACGGGTCGCCATATGATGTATTTTGGGAAGCCACTCATCATGTGTCGGTAGTGCTGAGGACTTCCGTGGCATAGAAGACACACTTGGCCACAGCTAGTGAGGTGACTCTCCAGCTCCTCCAATGTGAGGTGATGTCAGGGATGTGGGATTCCTAATGTAGGACTGCTAATAGGGAAGATGGACTGAAGTTAAAGTCACTGGTCATGGGCATCACCTTGTAATGGTGAGCCTCAGCAAGGCCTACCAGTGCAAGGGATTCGCCCTTCTCTGCACAGAGTCCTCAGACCAATAGGAAGAAGTTGGCACAGAAACTGGAATAGAAAAGACAGAGTTTATTAAACCTCATGAGGTGGAACTACATTCACACAGCACCCTTCGGTAATGCATGACGTAGCACACTGAATGGAAGGAGCTTGGTCCTTTTATACCCACGCAGGGGCTCAAATGAAGGCGGTACGAGTACAGAATGCTGGTTTCAAATACATATAAGGTCATACAGAGAGTGTGCTGGCGACAAGTGGGAGGGGCTGACAGTTAGCTAATTTTGGTGGACACATCCTGACAGTTACAAGTTGGGGACAGCTGTAAGCTCAACTGAGCATGTGCAAAGCAGGAGAGGCTAAATATATCTCGTCTCTAGGCAGATTTCAAGAGCAGGTAACAGGAAGGGAGGACAGAGCACATGGCGAGCACATGGCAAACAAAATGGCTGACAGAAATACAAAATGGATTCTGCAAAACGGACAAGATAATCTCTAAATGCAGGATGTCTTCTGCTAATGCTTACCCCAGTTGCTGCCAAATTACAACAGACGACCCTTTCAGCATTAGCTGAAGACATTTGTTTATCTGGGGTATTCTAGATATGCATCCTGTACATTGATGCTTATCTCAGCTACTTCTTTATTTAAAATTTGTTGTGCTTTTATTTCAGCAATATTTCTTTTGGCAGGTGTACAAGCAGTGATACACATGGAGCAAAGCATAGGACCACATTGTATACAAGTACAGCATGTAAATAGTATTACCAGTAGTATACATAGATCAGTCAGTAGTTTCCAGCCCCAAGTAGCAAAGAGTGTCCATATCCTGTTGGAAAATGTCCATGTGACAGTCTCTGTGTTAATTTCTGCAGCAATCTTATGCAGTTTTGAGATTGCATCATATACTGAAGGTGAGTGATCTGGTATAAACACACAGCAACTGCTACCGATGATGCGACATGCACCACCTCGATCAGCCAAAATCACGTCTAGCACCATCCTATTTTGGAGTGCTACAATCCTCGTAAATTGTTGTTCCTCTGTAATGTTCCCAAGTGCCATAGCTGTTTGATTGGTGACAGCTTCCACAACACGAGTTAATCGCCTTATTTTTTCTGCTATTCAATGCAGCACCCACAAAGAAGAACAAACCCAAATTGAAATCGACATATTGTTGCAAAGTGGTATCTGTCTGGTCAACTTCGTCTGCACTTATTGTTCATTTATATCTATTCTTGGAAATGTCATTATACAACTTTAAATTCAGGTCATATGATGGAGGGGCCAAGAACACAGGTGGTAACAAAAATGATATGTAACATACCCCGTACCACCCAACAGGTAATTGATAGTATCCTTTATTACCACATACAAAATACAAATTATGCGAAGACGTAAAACTTCTGTTGTTAGCTCCTTCAATAAAAAAAGTCAAAATACATTCACTCCGTCCTTCTGGAATTTCCCCAACACTACTTATACACAGTCTGCTTTAGCTCTGGTCACAGAAATGACAAAAGGTCCATTGTCTTTAATGTTCCTCATATTTGTGAAGATATATGGTGTCGAAATATTGTCCGGTTGGTACTCTTCCCATTCCCATGTAGTCCCTTTAGCTTGAGGATAACCATCTTCAACTTGGTAGCATACTTTATTTAACCAAAAGATGATTCCACCTACTGAGGGCTTTCCGAAAGCAAACAAAAGGGCATGCCAAGCTTGACATGAACAATTGTGGGAAAACGGTAGAGGAATAAAAGGTGTTCCTCCTTTCTTTTGGTGTGCAGGTATCATTCCACACACCCAAAAATTGGTAGCATTCATAGCATTGTGTGTATGATGCAACATCTGGATGAATGTGTTATTTAAATAGGATTGTCGATGCTTCTGCTCGTGATAGGGAAGTGTAAAATAGTTATGTTCCACTGAAGCCGGAGTAGTGGCAACAAGAAGCTGTCGAGCAGGAGCCACTTTCGCAACAAACCAGTTGATTATCGCCATACCCACCAGAGCAACAACAAACCATGCAGCACAAATAATTATTTTGTTATTCATTTCAGCAACAGCGATAATATCTTCCTAAAAATTTGTTAAAGCTCTTATCCCTTGGGCAGTCGCTGATTTCTTCACCACAGGCCGAGACGGGTGTCACTACACTAACGCAGGGCTGATCCCCCCCTTGCCACATGGGCTCTCCATTTCACTAACCCAGGGCGGTAGCTCAACCAGTCTTTTTCAACACTGCAGATTCTTTCCTCGGTCTCAAGTGATATCGTGATGCTCCAGGAATCGTGTGGTCCGGGAAGACTTCCGCAGATTCGTCAGGCGAGATAGCTTGACCTTTCTCCGTCTCCAGAATCTCTCGATGGTCGGTCAGAACAGCAGGTTCCACCAAGGCAGGCGACACACACTTACAGTGTGTGCTGTGGACCCAGTTCTTCTTGTTCGTCACCTGAACTGCTGTCCTTGTAGTCAGGAGCACCTGCTCCAGACCTCGCCACCTCAGTTCCAGGCTGTTCGATCTGTCGAAGACCTTGACCATCACATAGTCGCCAGGACGGAATTCGTGGGCCTCACCTGTAGATCTGTCAGGAAGCGCTTTTCGAACCTGTTGATGAATAGAGGTCAAACTGTCAGTTGACTGTGCCAAATAATCATTCAACAGAACACAAGGAACATCATGTATGGGGCGTGGCTTAGGAACTCCCCAAATATTCCTTGGTCTCCCAAAGACCACTTCGTACGGGGTGAGACCAGATTGTGAATGTGGCACAGTTTTTATGGACAAGAATGCCAAGGGTAATGCATCTGGCCACTTTAAAGACGTGGAAGCCAGTATTTTTGCCAACTTCAATTTTAGAGTAGCATTGTATCTTTCCACTAATCCTGCTGATTGCGGGTGGAAGACTGTATGGAACTTCTGTTTGATCCCTAATCCTTTTAGAACATACTCAACAACTTGCCCAATAAAATGAGGTCCGTTGTCACTCCACAAAAGTTTACAAACACCATATCCAGGGAAAAACTCCTTTAGAAGCACCTTAGCTGTAGTAAGAGCTGTATTATCCTTTGTAGGGTATGCCTCTATCCATTTACTGAAGGCACATACCACCACTAGGACATACTTCAGATTATTGCAGCGTTCAAGTTGGATGCAATCCATCTGCAAGACTTCAAAAGGTGTGGTTGGTGTAGCAAACCCTCCTGTAGGAGTCTGTGTCCCTTTTCCAGGACTATACTGCCAACAGATCAAACAGGACTGTACTACTCTTTTAGCTGTGCTGTCAATTTCAGGATGCTCCCAAACTTGCATAAGCAATTTAGTTATTGCCAGAGCTCCTACATGTGCCAGCCCATGTGTCATTTGAACCATAGATTGTAAATAGGCTGCAGGCAATTTCCACTTTTTCATTTCTTTGTTACGGCAACAGCCCTCATCGTCTAACATTCCTTCTTTAGACCATTGCTCAAGTTCTTCCACAGAGGCAGATCCCTGTATATCCAATACTTCCTCTCTAGCATCATGCCAACGCTCAGCTAGTGATTTCACTACGTACATGGATGTAGTGCTTCGCTGCATCGCAGTCTCAAGAGCTACACGATCTGCAAAGGCATTGCCTTGTCCTATTTTGTCAATGATTTTCTTGTGTGCGCTACACTTCATAATAGCAACTCTCTTTGGGTATGTAAGTGCAGTTAAGAGATTATGTACTAATTCTCCGTGCATTATCTTCATCCCTTTGGGATGTAAGAAAGCCTCTTTCCTTCCAGAGTAGGCCAAAATCATGAACCACTCCAAAAGCATAGCGGCTATCCATGTAAATGTTCACACACATATCAGTGCTAAGTGCACACGCTTGTGTCAAAGCTATTAGTTCAGCTGCTTGAGCCTACTTCTAAGGTATGCAAGCTGTTTCCACTACTGTCTCAAGCGTGATGATTGCATAAGCAGCTGAAGTCGTGCCATCTGGTAACTTCACACAGGACCCATCAATCCACAGCTCCCCATCTACATCTGGAAGGGGCTTATCTTGCAAATAGATGCGACCCTTTGTCTGTTCGTCAGTAAGGAATATACAATTGTGAGGTTCCTTTGACTGAGACTGAGCCACAGGATATGGCAACAAAGTGGCTGGGTTCAGTGTCGCACACCTATTCTAGGTAATATGAGGCGCAAACAGTGTCAATTCGTATCCTGTCAGGCGAGCACTAGTTAAGTATTGTGTCTTGGTCTGATTCAAAAGGGCATCTACTGCATGAGGTACTCATGTACATAGAGTACATAGAGTGTAAAAGCCTTCGTGCAATCTGGTGTGCCTAACACTAGTGCAGAACATAGAGCTTGTCTTAACTGACGAAAAGCATTTTGGCATTCATCTGTCCATGGAAGGGGGATCGGAGTGTTTTTAGTCAAAAGCGCTAGCAGGGTTTTAACAATGTGTGAAAAGCCCAATATCCATTGCCTACAAAAGGAAGTCAAACCAATGAACCCACGAACATCTCTCTGTGTGGAAGGTACTGGGGTGTCTAACATTGCTTGAATGCAATCTTGTGTCAATGCACGGTCCTCCTTAGACAGAAGGTGACCTAAGTAGGTTACCTTCGTCTACAATATTGCAATTTCTTTCGTGACACTTTATGATGGTGTGGGGCAAGAAAAGAAAGCAAAGACAAAGTACATTTTTCACACTGCTCAGGAGTATCAGCTGCCAACAAGATGTCATCGACATATTGTATGAGAGCCACTCCTTCAGGTAAAGTAAATGTATCAAGCTGTCTCTTCAATGCTTGACTGTAAATACTAGGACTCTCAGTATAGCTTTGAGGAACTCTACAAAATCTAAACGATCGATTATTCAAAGTGAAACCGAACAAATATCGGCTATCAGGATGAATAGGGATCGAAAAGAAAGCGTTCTTCAAGTCTATAACAGAGAATGTAGTTGCTGTCGGAGGAACTAAAGTAAGTAGTGTTGTTATGTCAGAACCCACAGGGTACTGCGGTACTACAGTCTTGTTTACTTCTCTCAAGTCAATGATAAATCTGTAAATCTTTTTGTCAGTATCTTTTTTCAAAATGGAAAGAATCGGACTATTGCAAACATTGTAAGAAACTTCTTCTACGACCCCTACTTTGATCAAGTCTTGTACAATGCATGTGAGTGCTTCTTCCCCTTCTCGAGAAATCTTATACTGGGGCAGTCTTGGCAATGAAGCACCCTCCTTGACACTAATATGCACCGGTGGAATAACCATTTGCCCTACATCGGTGTCCGAAGTAGCCCACAAAGTACTAGGGAGTGAGGCTAGTGCAATGTCCTCTTTAACAATACAAGATCTCTCAATGACAGGGTAGTTGTCATTCAAAATAACCCGAACTCCTTCCGGAGAACATCGTATCGTAGCCCTGAAATATTTAAGCATATCAAGAACCACAATATTATCTGGTGTGTTTGGAGAGAGCAAAAACGGACTTAGAGCAATAAACTTATCAACATGGAATGCAAGTGGTTGTGACAGTGGGCTAAGGGAAGGTGTTCCATCGAAACCTATCGATGTAATAGTTAAGCCAGACAGGGGAGCCCTAGGAACCAAGTGTTTAGACAAGGCGCTACGAGTAGCTCCTGTATCAACCAGAAACTGATCAGTAGACCCCAAAACACGTGCTGTAACATAGTGACCCCTCTGATCTACTGGAACTTCAACTGGTTTCTTACCCCATCCTAGGCAATCCTATGCATAAGCAGAATCTTGTAAATCAGATGGCTCATAGTCGGATATTTGATATTGGTTCCTTCTATCAAAAGTGTTAAGCCCATCCTGCCCACGTATATTTGCATCAAACCTAGCATGATCATTCGTACTTCCTCTAGGCCCTGAATATCCTCAGCGATTTCTCATTTGTCCCAGACCACGTGGACACTGATGAGCATGCAGTACTGGACAATCAGAAAGCCAATGTCCAAATTTCTTGCAGTACGCACACTGGTCAACAGATAAATTCAAACGAGCATAAGAAGGAAAAGACGAACCATAAGATCCACGTCCGCCTCTATCATTACCTGTGGCAGGTGGGCCATAAGCTTGAGCTAACATAACCTTTGTTTTCAACTCTTTAGACTTTTTATCCTCATTATTTTTAGCTTCTAATTCTTGTCGCTCATAATACTGAGCCATAGATAGGAGAGAAACCGGAGAAGAGGTAGTCCATGAACTCTCACTGGCCTTCAGGCGACTAGCTATTCCTGACAAAAGGTTTGCGACATATTTATCGACAAACAGATGCCTGCCTGTGTCGTCTGTCAATGACTGGCCACTAAAATTGTGGAATGCCTCTTCAAAGCGTGTAAAAAAATCTGAAACCGATTTGTCTGCCTTTTGCTTACACAACGCGTATACAGTCCAATCTATCTTTTTAGGGGGAATAATCGTCTTCCCAGGAGTCCGTGCATGCCACACCTGTGCACGAGACCGCCCACCCTCTCACCGTACAGCTAGAGCACCTTGCGGAACCGGCTGGCGCGGGTCCCGCTTTGATTCCCTTATCACCGGAGCATCTTTGGAAGTTCCAGGGGGCTGCTGACACCGGGAGTGCATTGGGCCATCGGGAGCACGCACTGGATAGTGCAAACTGCTGTCTGCTGGTGGCTGCGGGGTCGGGAGCACGCGAGCACGGGACTCCAACTCCCAGGAGTCCGTGCATGCCACACCTGTGTACGAGACCGCCCACCCTCTCACCGGACAGCTAAAGCACTGGATAGTGCAAACTGCTGTCTGCTGGTGGCTGCGGGGTCGGGAGCACGCGAGCATGGGACTCCAACTCCCAGGAGTCCGTGCATGCCACACCTGTGTACGAGACCGCCCACCCTCTCACCGGACAGCTAAAGCACCTCGCGGAACCCACTGGCGCGGGTCCCGCTTCAATTCCCTTATCACCGGAGCATCTTTGGAAGTCCCAGGGGGCTGCTGACACCGGGAGTGCATTGGGCCATCGGGAGCATGCACTGGATAGTGCAAACTGCTGTCTGCTGGTGGCTGCGGGGTCGGGAGCACGCGAGCATGGGACTCCAACTCCCAGGAGTCTGTGCATGCCACACCTGTGCACGAGACCGCTCACCCTCTCACGATCCGTTATAACAGAGCTAAGGGTCCCAGCGCGGGACGCGCGCGGGGACGCGCCCGGGAGAAGCCCGGGAGAAAGGCGGGCCATCTACGGCCATCAGAGGCCAGAGGAGGACGGGACGGGGCCATTACCCTTGGATCTTTTCTAAGAGAGGAGGAAAAAATAACAAAGGTACTGATACTCTTTGCCTGCCCCCCGCTTTCTCATAGGTCCTTCCCATTTGTCACCATAGTGGACTTGTTGAACTGTCCTGTTTTTGTGCAGATGATGCTGATATGTCCTGCAAGGGGGATACCAGAATAATCTCCCCCCAGAGTGACTTGTTCAGGGGAACGATGGATCATTACATAAAGAGGGTAATGCTCCCCATTGCCAGAGAATTAGAGAGAATAGAGCGATCCCCAGTCATGGAAAGCCTTCCCACTACGTGCTCTCCCTCACAGACCGCCAATGTTGCTCAAAATATATCACTACTGGATGAACTAAACATAGTGTGCAAATCTACGTATGCTCCTGTGGAATCAGACAATGTACAAATTACTCCCCCTATCTGCGCTACAGCAACAACTACTCCCCGGTCTAACAGTCAACTTCAACCAACCCATAGCATACAGGATACTTTTTAACACGACCAAAACAAAAATCGCTATCTGCAGTTACCCCTCAGATCACTATTGTTAAAAGGAAGAGAGATGGGGCTAAACAATCGGGGAGTTAGGCCAAACATCAAAAACTGAGACCAAACCCCCTATCGTACAACACTCCAAGCAATCCCATATCGAATGCCCCCATCCATGCTTCTTTAATGGCCTCGATTGAAAATATGATTAAGTCTATAATATCCCCGCTGATTGATAAAATGGCTAGTTTAGGGGACAGGCTCATGGTGTTGAAGAAGCAATCAAGGCCAATTCATTACTTGTAAAAACTATGGCAGTACCCACTCAGCCACAGCGCCCAGCCCCCATAGAAACGTCTGAAACCTCCACACAAAGCAAGACCTCCCACAACCAACTAGCAACCCCACATGTGAAAACTTTTAATCCCCCTGCCTCAACTGTACGGAGCTCTTACCCTAGAGTAGGGCCAAACAGGGAATCGACATTACATAAAGGAAAAGCGGTTACTCATGATAATGTGTTATTTAAAACCGAGCATCTACACTTGCCTCCAGAGGCTGCTACTATTGTGTGCGTCCTCTCGGGAGTACCAGAACTTATAAAGGGGAAACATGAAAGTCATCTGGACCTAAGAAACAAGGTTGTGTTTTGGCTAACCAAAAATAGACCCCTACCACCCAACATCGATGGCACCATACTAAATGTCAGAAGGGTGGGTTGGCTAGGACCTCTTCCTAAGGATATAGCGGGCGACTTGGTACTTGTCAAATTCAGATCCAAACACGTTGTTCCATTTCTCCAATCCTGGCAGCCACAAATAGGAGATGGTCCTATATCTATCTGGAGCATAAGTGACTTTTACCCTAGATCATTATATGTCTCGCCCAAATGTCAAAAAGCAGAGAGCAACCTTTTGATGGGCAGGAGTGGTCTTGTATCGAGTGGCCGTATCATCTCCACGTCTAACCAATTTGACTTATTACTTCGCTCTAAAATGATAAGCTGATTTATTTTATAGACTTGATTTTATTGTAACATAAGTAATTTTGATGTAATGTACTGATGTATTTTTATGTACTGTTGTTGCTTTTATGATTTTTATACTGAAATCGAATAAAGCTAAGATTGACTAACTAATATAGATGCCGGAAGATCTAAATTTAACTGACACGGTTTCTGTGCAGGTTCTCTGTCTTCATCTAACTGCTCTAAATCTTTCCATAATGCTCCAAATGTCGCACGGTTATCAACTTTACGCACAGCTCTCCACATATCAGGCAGTAATATTAATCCAAAAAACATATCAATATCAGGCAAAGTCATAGTATAAGAACTAATGGCACCCTCAACTTCCTCATAAAAGGCTGCTGGATTCTTTCGCGGATCAGGCATTGCATTTTTAAGGGCCATAACATCTGCTCTATTCCAAGGAATGTAAACCCAATTATAAATAACACACTCTTTAGCATCTACAGAAGTCTTATCATCATCTGTACCCGTTCCTTTAGAAGGAACATATAAAGGCGCGGCTTCCCGCATGGGTTTCACATTAATTACAACATTCTTATCTGTTTCAGGAGTAGAAGTTCGTGCCATGCTGATTCGGGATGTTTGTGCAGCTGCGTCTGCTGCCTTTTTCTCCTTTCGCAAACGGGCTGCTTCAACACGCAGTTTAACCAAGCGCCTGATCGTGTCAGCCACCTGGGAGAAGACAAAAAGACCTTCACGTAGTTTTTTACAATCAGCTGCTACATCATCGGGCTCTATTTTTACCGAATATTTTCTAAACCGTTTGATAACCTCTGCGGCAAATGTATTGGTAAAATATATTTGCTTCTTTTCCTGCCAATCTTTTATACTATCTAAAAGTCTAGAAGCAGTGGCAGTACTACGAACGGCTTTACGCGCAGCAGATCTAATGTCAGATGCACGTTCAGCAGATAACATCGAGCGAATTTCTCTAGCTTTCTCCTGGTATGTAGAAGCGTCCTCATCTAACTCATAAGGAGCAGAAGGAAGAGTATATGGAGGTGGACAACGATCTAATAAGAGAGAGTCATCTTGGGGTTTATTAAGAATAGGATAAAGAGGTCTACGAACAGCGTATTGGCCATTTACCTGTAAATGACACTCCCTATCTTCCCTCTCTTTAATTTCTTTCATTTCCCTATTTTTCATTTTCAATGCTTTCGCATGAATGCTTCTACGTTGTACTTTTTCAATCAATGCTTGCTCACGCTTCATTCGCTCATGCATTTCTTTCTCCCACATTCGTACACAGTCAAACATATTTTGCCTAGCCTTTCGCTTAAACATTTGTTGCTCCACATACTGAATTTTTTTCAAATCAAATGACCCATGCACAGGCCAACGCAACTCAGGATCTTTACGAGTGTATTTGTTCCATAACGTGCTGTACATTATGGAAGAAATACCATACTTAATATACATGTTCCTATTAGGCGCCCCCTGCAGGGGGGCGGGGGTGGTTGTGCTTTGTCAAGTCTCAAATTGGTACCACTACAAAAGCAACACATCCTACGAAGTGTGCTGGAAACAGGCATGCCAAAAATAGTGCAGAATATGCAGTATTATAATCAAAGTAGCGCTTAAGGTATTCTTCGTACGTTGCGCCGTTCAAACAAAGTTAGATAGAGAAAAATCTCATTACCTGCCTATATGAATTGCAATGCATATATAATTATCAAACAGATTTCAATATTGGCCAAACGTACAAACAAAGCTGCAGTAAGTGTTACTAAACTACCTTACCAATCAAGGTCGTCAAACCAACAGCAAGTAACACAGAACGGCTCTTACCAATCAAGTGGTGTCCAGGTTCCAACTACCAAGTTCTCAAATCGACCAAATGGTCACTGCACGGCGAATCAACAGAAGAGATTTCAGTCGAGGACCGGCGCCACCTGGATGGTCAGATGAGAAAGAAAGGAAAAACGCTGTGGGTGTCAAGACTTGGGTCTCCTCAGGCAGCGATCACGTCCAAAGTGAGATTCCAATCCTTCATCGCGACCAGTCCTTTGGGCATCCGAGTCGCCGATGAGCCCCGCGTTGGAAGCGCCAATTTGTAGTGGTGAGCCTCAGCAAGGCCTACCAGTGCAAGGGATTCAATCTGTTTCTGCACAGAGTTCTCAGACCAATAGGAAGAAGTTGGCACAGAAACTGGAATAGAAATGACAGAGTTTATTAAACCTCATGAGGTGGAACTATATTCACACAGCACCCTTCGGTAATGCATGAAGTAGCACACTGAATTGAAGGAGTTTGGTTCTTTTATACCCACACAGGTGCTCAAATGAAGGCGGTACAAGTACAGAATGCTGGTTTCAAATATATATAAGGTCGTACAGAGAGTGTGCTGGCGACAAGTGGGAGGGGCTGACAGTTAGCTAATTCTGGTGGACGCATCCTGACAGTTACAAGTTGGGGACAGCTGTAAGCTCAACTGAGCATGTGCGAAGCAGGAGAGGCTAAAAATATCTCGTCTCTAAGCAGATTTCAAGAGCAGTTAACAGGAAGATAGGACAGAGCACATGGCGAGCACATGGCAAACAAAATGGCTGACAGAAATACAAAATAGATTCCGCAAAACGGACAAGATATTCTCTAAATGCAGGATGTCTTCTGCTAATGCTTAACCTAATTGCTGCCAAATTACAACAACCTCTCCCCAGTGCCACCAGTAGTCTTAAATGTCACTGCAGTCCCATAAAATGTCTGCCCTCGGCCTGGTGAAATCTCCAGCAGTTCATATCTCAGGTAAGCTTTGCCTTGAAAAGACTAGACGGGGTAGAGGAGCCAGTCTGCAGCATTTTGTAATAACTATATTTGAGGCTAGCTTCTTTTAGGTTTTGATCATTAAATTGTAATGGAAAGGACCAGTCTTCTTCAGAATACTCATGGGATACATTGTGTTGCTACTCTAGTATAAGTTTGTGTTGAGATAATTGGTGTACTTTAGCTTGGTACAGCCCTGATACCAGTCCCCAATGTTGGCCCCATGTTTTGATATAGATGGAAGAGCCAAGAGTGTATGGGCCGAGACCTTGTCTACGTTTTACTCATTGTAATAGTTGGTTGTCTGTCTAATTGTGATGTTATGTATATCAATGTTACAGTGTAGCTCTCAGAATATCCAGAATTTCCCTTCAACTGTGATTTGATCTGTTTTATCAATACCTGTGTGTGTCCATTGTTCCCTCTTTATCACTTGGACTACTGTGAGGGCCAAGGTATGATACTTTGATGTATCTTAAATTACTTGTGTATACTCTTCCAGAGTGACTTTGTAGATTGTATGAAAGGGTTTACAGCAGCACGTCTTCAGTTATGGTAAATGATACCCAGTCCTCTGGGATCCTTTCAGGGATCATTTGAATTAAGAGACTAGAGGTGTAGTTGGACATGGGCGTAAAAGTATAGGAGCTCCAATAGTTGGTGGGCTATATAATAGTTTTCAATATGGGGTAACATGGGGTACCCTAAGGCCACATAACTTGCACGTTTTTTTTGCTCCCCATATGCATTTTGAGTTTTCTTTCTTTCTCAATGTAAGAGAGTCATTTTCAGGACCAGAAGAGGGTACAGTTTGAGCAAGTAGCTTAATCAGGGAGCTATTGTCATCCAGATTATTTGTACTCTACCGCAGAGGAAGTGTTGTGATCAGGACTAGAGTACAAAGTCACTGGTAGGTTCCAATGAAAGAGGTTGGAGATTGCCATGTATGTGAGCCCTCTATTATTGAGTAGTAAGGTATTTAAGCCTTTCTGGGACCCAGCTGAACAGTGTTTCCTCTAGATCAGAGGTGGTTTTATTTTGGACATGAATAGTACCTCACATTTATCCAAGTGTACTTTGTATCTAGAGAACTAGGACATTCTGTTATCGAGACAGACTTGTGGGATGGTTGATGATCTAGATTCTTTGAGGGTAAGACATTGTCATCTGTGTATAACTGCACTTTTAGACTCTTCTCTCAAGGGTGGAAAACCCTTCATTTCGGCGGGCTGAAGAATGGGTGCCGACAACCTTTCAAGGGTCAAAGTCAACAGGCTGAGGTACAGCCAGCAGTATTGTCTCATGCCTCTCACAATGCTAAAGTGGTCTGATAAGAATTCTCCACGGTTGCTTCTCCCTTATACATTTGGGTAGACCTAACCTCTCAAAAGTTTGATACGGATATCTCCACTCTACATGGTCAAAGGATTTTATGCAGGTCATGTGATGAGGCAATTACATCATCAAGAGAATCCCTTGTGAGTTAATAGATATGGAAACGTTATTAGGTGAAAAGTGCCTGGATGCAAAGCCCATTTAGGATTTATGAACATGGCTGGATAAACTTGTCTCAGTTTTTGGCCAATATTTTTATGTCTGTATTAATTAATGAGATAAGAATGTAGCTGGTGCAACATAATTGGTGCTTGTGGACCAGAGATATTAGTGAGATAATGTAATGAGATGCTGTAGGCTGAGTATAACATTGAAGTCAGGGTGGATTTGCTTCATTTTCAGAATTCCGCTGGTTACCTGTCTTCTTCGGGTCATTTGTTAATTAGTCCAAGAGATGACTCCTGACATTCCTGTGTAGTAGCTTCACTTTCCAAGAGAAGTTGACCCTCTTCAGATAATCTGGGTAGTCTGAGAGTGGAAAGGAATTTCTCATCTATTTCCTTTGCGTTAAACAGTTCTTATTTGTACAATGTTTTTTAAGGCTGTAAAGGCTACAGCTATATTGCTTGGATGTGTGCACAAGTTTCCATTTGTTGTAGACTGTTGATATTGGTGTTTGAGGTTCTCTTTGTCTGATTTGCATTATCTGGATTCAACTTGACTATTTTCCTGGTACATGATGGTGCCACTTTAAACTGGATAGAGAGGGGGCATGGCCAAGATGGTGGGCGAGTAAGACGTGTCTCTACCATCTCTTTGATCCCGCCACCAGCTTGGGCCAGCCCTCGTGCATAAAGTAGACCAGTGTGATCGCCAGGCAGCTCCCAAGGGCGAGCTGACAGCACGGAGCGTGGGGCCTTCTCCTTCCTCCAATGCTGATTGCCGAGATCTGTGGAGGAGAGAGTGACAGCTGCCCGTGCAGCAAGATGGCGGCTATGCCCTAAAGTTCAGGCTCGCGGTGCGGAGCTCCGGGGGGCCGCCTGCGGCTGGGGTGCTATACCCAGCATCTAGAGCACCTGGGAGGTGAATTGCGCTCCGACCTTGGAAGCGACCACAGCAGGGATGAGTCTTGCCTCAGCCCTTGTCCGCTTCCTGGAACAGCACAGTGGGAGTTGGCCACGGCACAGCCGGGCGAACGGCCCCATCAGCAGGGCGGGACTGGCGCCATGAACAGTGACTGTGGCAGAGGCTGGTCCCTGAAGAGGACCCCAGGCACTGCGACTTCCTGATGTGCCCCAAAGAACTGCTAATGAGGCCCCTGACACACAGGGGGAGCTGAGCGAATGAGGGGTACTGCACTGAGTGGCGGAGCTGTGCGGGAGTGCCTACTGTCCTGGTGCCGTGGCGAGCTGAAGCTGCTGCTGCCCGAGGAGGCTGAAGGATGATGCAGTGAGACTGTGAGAGGCCCCGCAGACTGAGCTGCTTTTTCGGCTCATCACAGGTGAGCGGTGGGGTACCTCCATAAGACCTGACACACTACGAAGGATGGAGGCTCTCCAGGTTATCGCCACGAATGGCAAGGAGTGACACTGGCCTCGTACCTGGGGTGGCAACTCCCCCTTTTCCTAGGAGGACTACCTGGCGTGGTGAAGAGGCATCCACCTGGAGAGAGAAGGGCGTGCACCTGGCAGCCAGATAGCGATGACCCAGTGGTAAACTGGGTGAGGGTCTCCCAGACAGAAGTGACGCCCAGTACTGACATGGGATCATGCTCCTTACGGTGGCCGCTGAGTTTGTACCTCGGGTTGTGGCGTCGGCCCCAGCTGGGGCCTGTGCTGCCCTTGCAGCAGTGAACACTTTCGTGGTGAGACCTCTGCCTCTTGTGTCCCGCAGGAAGAAGCCCTAGACTTGAGTCAGAGCGGGGACCTAGTGGCACTGGGCACGGACAGGACCGCTTGGGAGTCCCAGCCCACCTGGAGTACAACCGCGGCCTCTCTGTAGAGCTTGCCGGAAACCCACCTCTGGGAACAGACAGCAGCTTCGTGAAGTGGAGAGCGGGGAAATGGTTCGGCTCTCTGGGGCCATGACATCAGCTTGGGCGAAGAAGGACTGGTCCCTGAAAGATATGCTGACCAGGTCCCCCAGCACTTCTGCTGGGGATCGGCACAGTAGACGATACCCAGCACGAGCCAGCTGCAGGACTTAGGGGGGTGGAGGAGCTGGTCACACACTCCTTCTTAGAGTTCCTGCTCTCCTCTCTGCTCGAGGACCATCAGGCCCTCAAATGCGAACTCTCCAGCGACATTAAGGAGATCAGACGCAAAGTGGATTCCATCGGGGAGAGGGTCTTAGCGATCAAGGACCAGGAACACACTTGTGATGAAGCAGTGGAGCACCTACAGCAGGTGGTGATACACCTGCAGGAACAGCATATAGACTTACAGGCCCATGAGGAAGACCTGGAAAACTGCTCAAGGTGAAACAACATTAGCTGAATGTGAAGGGCCTCAATAACCCAATCAAATGCTGAGCAATACTGTCTTATCTCGAACATTCATGGGCTGACATATGTTTACTCCAGGAGACTCACCAGTAGGAATTGGCATTGACTTCACTCCTGCACCTTCTTTCAACAGTTCCTTTCTTCAGCATCCAAGAAATTGGCTGTAGTGGCTATACTGATAGCCAGGTCATTCAGGGTTAGAGTGGGTCCCAGGGTGGTGGAATTGAAGGTTGAATTCCTGGCAAACACTGAGTTCACAGGGGACCAATCTCTTGTGCTGGGTTCTATATACACTCCTGATACGGGACAAGAACAATTCTTTCACTCAGCAGCGTCGAAGGTGATGGCCTCTCCGACACAGCGGTACATCCTCAGAGGGTACCTCAACTTGATACTAGATACTGACAAAGATAGAACAGCACACCACTGTGGCCAAATGGGGGTTCTGTGTAAGGGAGGGGTCAAGTGGCTGCGAGAGGTAGTATTGATAAAGCTCTGAAGGGAATTCCATCTGCAAGCCCTTGAATATTCCTTTTTCTCTCATGCGCAGAAAGCACATGCACGACTTGACTATTTTTTGGGGGCTAGTGGCGTCTATAGCCTCAAGGAGGCCACTGACAGTAGTAGTAGTATGAGCTTTATTCGATAAAAATGTATTATAAATGCATATACATCTAAAGTTCTTATTTTAAAATCATGTGACACAGCATAAAAAATAGATCATACTACACATCACACTTCATACAGTTAAAAAAATATAAAAAAGGGATTGCATTAAAATCATGGATAGCAATGTTCAGAGTGGATACATCAGATTGCATGCACAATGGATAATGCGCTACAATTTTTTGCTTGGAGCTTTGTTCTTATTAACCATGCACATCCCAGATATTTGGCCACGCCGCAGACCATAGTAAGAGAGGAAGTGTCAGTTTTTAAAATGCGCCATGCGACACGGTGGTTTGTAGAGCCAAGCTTTTTACAGACTGATTTGAGCCATTTTGGCTCTAGCCATCCTATAGGCTGGGCACGCAAAGAAAAAATGGGCAATGGACTCTTTGGGAGCTGCACAACCTGGACAAGGTGCAGATGGTAAATTGCGCCGGTTCCAGGTTGCTGTCACATTATTAAGCGGGAGAGTCCCTAGTCTCATCTTTATGTAGAGCGCCCTATCCCTAGGTGTTTGTATAAAATCAAGATAGGGTTCTAATTTTCGGATACATTTGTGCTCTAAAAATTCCTCAGTAATTCTCCCTATTTTGGGGTTGTGTGTCTCTTCTGCCTGTACCCATTGCCAGCAGGCACTTTTTAGGTCCTACTTAGATGGCGGAATCTGGCTGGCCCAAGCCTCCCCAAATCCTATGTCAATTAGGAGCTGTCTGAGATTAGTGATCCATTTTATCCTGTTCCCTATGTCAGCTGTAATTAATTCGCTAAGGGCAGCAGCCGAGGTTCCTTAATTTTGATTTCAATTTACATTCAAACTTCATTTTGTGTTGCCTTTACACCGGCTGCTCTATTCATGAAGTGTCTCTGCACTTAGGACTGCAACGTGTTGAAAACCCCGCTCTGTTCTTGCTTTGAAATCAATCTAAGACACCAGCTGGCCTAACTGCATACAGATATGTCCTGCCATTACTGATTGACCTATAGGTGCTGTAATTAATTTACTTGTGGGTTGGGCAGAAACACGACGTAAGGGGGACGTTCTGGTTACATGATGCCTTGTTTTAAATGTTTTTCTATTGGCTAATATTTTGCAGATCTTGTATGTCCATATTAGGTATTTTGCATGCTTGCAAAAGCTAGGACTGCCCCTTTCTTTTATGCTGAGTTAGTAACCCTAAGCATATAAAAGACCTCTGTGCTCTGTACTCTTTAGACTACCTCATTCGGTTGCTACGGCTTCTGTGTGACATGGCCTCATTTATTTAATTTAATAAAGATGTCTTTTCATATTTCAGCTTCTGTGCCAAGTTCTTTATTGGTATTAGTAAGACCCCTGAGAATGAAGATTTCAGTTCTTCAGATGGCGCGGCCAACGCGGGCTTCATCAGGGAAGTGACTTTTTGAAGGAGTGATCTTGTCAGGAGACAGAAATCTACTGAGGAGGACAAGACAGGAATCTACTAAGGAGGTACTCTGTGCACGGCGCTTTTGGGGATACTTCGTCTCTGCAGCCCAGTATATTTCTGCTCTTCCTGATTTTGATCCTCCACATGATGTCACTCCTGACTGAGAACCTTTTTGGCGTGAGTATTCTAAAAAAGACCGTTAGGTCATGTAGAACTTGACAGTTAGAATTTGGATAACCTTTTGATTAGTAAGAGTAAGAAGTACAAGTGGGTCGCTCCCACGATTTCGTTTGGTTTCTTGGTTTTGATTTGGTTATTGCAATTACCAAAGCCGAGGGGTTGGTTTCTTGGTTTTATTTGGTTGCTGCAATAACCAAAGCTGAGGGGCTCGTAGATTTGCGAGTGTATCGGTAGAGATAACCCCTTGAAGTTTGAAGCTAGATTAGTGAGCTATAAGATGCCTGATCTTAGCAAATTTGGAAATGTAGCTTTGGAACTTTGGAATTTGTGTTGGCCAACTTTTGGATTTGTATAGGTTTGTCTATGCGAATTGCAATTTGTGTAGACAGGTAATGAGGAGAATTTTCTCTATTTGGTCCTTAGGAACGGTGCACGTACGAAAAGTACCTTAAGCACTACTTTTGATTATAATACTTGCGTATTCCGCAGTATTTTTGGCATGCCTGTTTTAAGCTCACATGGAAAAATGTATTGCTTTTTTGGAAGGTACCATAGTGTGATGTGAAGTAAATTAGCCGGCTTCCCTAGTGGGAAATATCTAAATAGGTTTAGATTTACAAGCATATTTCTTCCTTGGTGATTTTGTATCCCCAGGGAATTAAAATATGGACATAATACATACAAGGATCCTTTGTTCTGTGCAATTTTCTGAATGAAGATATGCAGAGCGATTTTTGGTGTTCTGCTAGCCAAAGCTAGTGAATTGAGTGTATTTTTGCTTCTTGGACACACATCAGTCTGTTGGGCTGTTTTTGCAGTCTTTTGGAACACAATTGAGAAGCGTTTCTTGTAAATATGACTTACAACTAGTATTTACAAATGGTTTGGTTTAAGTACAGTCTGTGGGCTGTCCTTTATTTCTGTCGTGAGTATTGATATATGGGTTAAATGTGTGTTTAAATGTCTATGTGGTTTTCCCATTAGTGCAACTTCTGTAAGTACATGGCGATGGTGCTATTTATGAAATGCATGGCTAAAGCGCGCCGTATTGTGTGTCCTGAGTGTTTGACCCCTTTCTGTTTATGTCTAAAATGAGCTCAAATGTGTGTTTGTGTTTCTTTTTGATGTTTTTAGTCTATTAAGCAAGATGTCTAAATGTTTAAAAACTAAAATGTAAATTCACATTCACTAAGAATAAAAAAGCCCCCAAAAACGAAATTGGGTGTTTTGCAAAAAATAAATAAACTTACAGCATTTTCCTTAGATACATTGTTTTAGATATTAACAGGCAAACAGATCAGCTGAAGTAAATTCCTGCTGAACTCAAAATAATATAGAACACGCATTGATATGTTTTAGTTTGAAAAAGACTGCCAGCTGCTCATGTTACAAACACTTAGAGACAAGCTACATAAACAGGAATATTTATTCAGCCAGGACTTTCCCCTCAGTTGCACAGGTGAAACTTTGCATTTCAGAATGTTGTTTTAAAAAGGTTGTAAAACTAAGGTTCATTATTTTGTATTATAGGAAGACATTTCAATTAAGGGTTTTCCTCTCTTTAAGCATTTCTGTAAGCATATTCTTGGCTCAGTTGCTAAATAATAATTAACCCATGTAATGAAGAAACATTTAAAAAGAAAGAAACCGTAACAGATGCTGAAACAAGATAAGGCAAGTGCAAGGAAACTAAAAAGTTAACGATGTCTTGAACATTGATTGGCAATCTCAGATAAAGATCAATCAGGGAAATTGGTTTTGCGAGGTCAGTTTCGGGTGAAGAGGTTAGTTTCTTACAGTTTAATCTGGTTAATGTGTACATGACCTGGGGAGCAAGACCACCTTGTTCGTCAGGTTATCTTTGCAGGCCTACGTGGCACAGAGAAAAAAAAAAAAAAAGGCCCACTCTGATGTTTTCCAGTCTGACTGTTAGGGTAGTGATGGACTGGTTAACTGACTCAATACTATAGTAAGACAAGTTTTCCACCTCAATAGGAGACACCTTACGTTTTTTTTGAATATGACAAATTCAATGCCTATTCTAATTTGGTTTTTAGTTCCTTTTTTCTGCTGCTTTAATTTTTGATGGACCAGATGTATTTTAAATAATGGAAATACCAGGACTCTCTAGTTCTTGTCTTTTGTTTCCACATTTTGATCATTAGCTTTTGTATTGCATAGTCCACCTGTTGCACAATTATTAAAGGGAGGTATCTACATGTCCCTGATAATATGTATTATGTGATCTCTCTTTTGGGGTGTTCTAGATAAGAAATTTAGGAACACCTATATGTAATCATTGAGAAAAAAAAATGTGTTTGCCCCATTAGACAATGCCACCATATGTGAGGACATCCATTCAGATAGAATTCCCATGTCGCTATCTACCCTTAGATGGTAGAGGATATGCTCTCACATGCAAACCCAATTAAAGAGGCTAGAGGCACTGTTTTGCCTACTGTCTTTGTCTTTGTATTGCCTTTGAGAATGACAGTGTGTTCTACACCAGAAATGTCCCATGACGTATGGCCACTCCTTTAAAGATTGCAGGCCACTTGCTTACAGTCCCCTTGTTATACAATGAACTGTTTTGTACTTAATTGAAGGAAACAACTGTGTCACATTTCCTACGTCACTAGGTTCTGCAGGATTAAGTCATAATAACCTGCGGAACTCACCCACAATCCCATTAGTGACAGCTAACAGATGAAAAGTCCCAGCACCCAGACAGCGATCGCCAGCGTGCCATCAATGATATCTCCAGAGTATTGTGCTTGCTTCATCAGAAGGCGTTGAACATCAGAAAAGAAGGAGGAGCTGGTTTTGCCACAGAACCAGAATTTCAGTGCAAAAGAGCGCCTGTCATGTGCTGGTAACCTCTGACAGTGTGCAGTCCCTTGAGCCCCTTGGCCTGAGTTTTGGCGACACACCCCTTTTTCCTTTGCTCCAACTGAAGTGCAGTGCACCGGAGGATTTGAGATTGGCAAAAGGCACTTCTTTATGGTGCCCATGAAAGAGCAGCCTGAGCGTTCTCTGACACTGAGTAATGAGTGTTGGAGCCTGAGAATGTAGGCCCGGATCTGCATGAAATGATCTGTGCCCTTGATCAATGGAGAGCATACTACCTGTAGTGCCTGCCGCAGAGGAGAGATATTGGTGCACTGCCTTGAGACATTGAGACTTTTGAATGAGCTATGAGTGTTTGCCAGGAGGGCACTCCAACGGATCATGAAAGGCCTGAATGAAGAGGCCCATGCGGAAGAAAACAACAAAAGAAGATTTGATGGACAATAGAAGCCTGCCGGAGAGGCTTGGACGGACTCTGGGTATTTCCTGTGAGCTTACATAGAATTGGTGTTAGGAGACTGATTCTTGTTTTGCTGGCATTATTTTAAAGTACTATTCTGTTTAGTAAAAGCAGAATAAAGTCCATTTTCTGTGGAAGAATATCCCTTTTTCACCTCAGAGCATTGATGAGGATCACCACTGTTTCACCTGAACATGTGATGGGTTACTGAAATGCATAGGAGCCATAAAAATGTTACTACATAATTTTAGGATTTGCTTTCTGCTTAGGGTTGTGAAAAATTAAAATCCTGTTTGTAATAGTGGTCATTACTTTCTTCTGCTATCTAAATGTTGAATGTTTTGTTCTTTTTGTATTCCTGCTGATAGCTTACATATATCTGTTTTTATGAAATGAGTAGAATGCTCGCTTAAGCAAGGAATTAGGATTTGCCTGTGTAATGGCAAAAGGGGGGTCTGAGGTTCCTTAATTTTGATTTCAATTTACATTCAAACTTCATTTTGTGTTGCCTTTACACAGGCTGCTCTATTCATGAAGTGTCTCTGCCCTTTGGACTGTAACGTGTTGAAACTCCCCCTCTGTTCTTGCATTGAAATCAATCTCAGACACCAGCTGGCCTAACTGCATACAGAGATGTCCTGCCATTACTGATTGACCTATAGGTGCTGTAATTAATTTACTTGTGGGTTGGGCAGAAACACGACGTAAGGGGGACGTTCTGGTTACATGATGCCTTGTTTTAAATGTTTTTCTATTGGCTAATATTTTGCAGATCTTGTATGTCCATATTAGGTATTTTGCATGCTTGCAAAAGCTAGGACTGCCCCTTTCTTTTATGCTGAGTTTGTAACCCTAAGCATATAAAAGACCTCTGTGCTCTGTACTCTTTAGACTACCTCATTCGGTTGCTACAGCTTCTGTGTGACGTGGCCTCATTTATTAAATTTAATAAAGATGTCTTTTCATATTTCAGCTTCTGTGCCAAGTTCTTTATTGATATTAGTAAGACCCCTGAGAATGAAGATTTCAGTTCTTCACAGCGTAATTGAACAGCTCTGAGGTCCTTCTTATGCGTGCCCAAAAAAGTAGGGGAAGCAGGCATGTAATGTCATGAAAGGAGCGTCTTCCCATGTCATGGTATAGGGGTGTCAGCGTGGTGGAAATTGGAAGGGAGATAAGATCTCTAAAAAACTTGTTTTCGGATCTGACAAGTTCGCTGGTATTTTCAAAGCCCCAAAGTTCGGCCCCATAAAGGGCCGAAGGTAGCGCTTTACCGTCATAGACCACGAGGGCCTTGGCAACTGGCCTACTTACAGACTGAGAGGTGTTGTTCTCTTACGATAGCCCCAGACACCCGTTTGTGACATAAGAGAATTTTGGTTAAGTGGGAACTCCACTTCATACCTTTGGAGACCCGGATTCCCAGATAGTCAAAAGACTCAACGGTGTCTAATGAGGTGTCGTTTAAGGTAATGCCATTTCTGAAACATTTCGATGGGTTAATTGTCATTAAATTTGTTTTGCTGGTATTTATTATTAACCCCCGAGAATTACAAAAAAGGCTAAATCTATTTAAAAGTTTTTGAAGACCTCCTGGTGTTTTGGAGATCAGGAGGGTGTCGTCGGTGAATAGGAGATTTGGCGTTTTTTCCCCTGCCAGGATTGGGGCGTCTGCTGGTTCCTCTCTAAGGTGGTCTACCACCCCGTTCATAAATAAAGAGAACAGGGTAGGGGCCAGCACGCAACCCTGGCGCACCCCCCTATTCATCACGACCCTCTCCGTCAGCTGCCCCTGTGAGCCCCACCTAATTCTGGCATAGTTATCCTCATGCAAACGTTTTACAAAGTCAAGAATCCGAGGTGAAATGCCCAATTCATGCAGGACCTGCCAGAGCTTGTCACGTGGTACTAGGTCGAATGTGGTCTTCAAATCTATAAAGGCCAAGTACAAACTACCTTTACCAATCACCGCTACTTTCCAGTGGATCATTAAAAATCTGAGTACCTGATCGCTTGTGCCCACCTTTTGCCTGAAGCCTGCTTGATAATGAGAGAGGATGTTTCTCCATCCAGGACCTTATCCTCATAAGGAGCACCCTGCCAACCACCTTCTGGATCACATTGATTAGACTGATCGGCCTGTAGTTGGCAGGGTCCTCCCTATTTCCCTTTTTATGGATTGGGACAACCTCCACACCTTTCCAAGAATCAGGGACTGCAGACCACCTAGCTATTGAGTTCATCAAAAGTAAGATGAAATGGGCCCAGAAGAAATACTATTTATTGCTAGATTCACCTCATGGAGCTCAAAGCAGTCCGGTGACGGGGAAACACTAGGTGTGGCCACTGACATGATGAAGTTATCCTTACTATGGAGTTCCCTCCGATGGAGAGACCGATTACGACATGGCGGTTCCGGGAGACCCTACTACAATGCCCTGAGGTCATACTACAGGTTACAAAAGCAATACAAACATACTTGGACTTCAATGACACCCCTAAGACCTCCATTTCTACTCTCTGGGAGGCCTTGATTGCCATAGTGAGGGACGAGCTCATAGCCATTGCGGCAACAGATATTAAGGCCCACAAAAAAAAGAGAGAGCAGCTGATCCGTCAGGTCAAAGAGCTAGAGCGAATACATAGTGGAACCGAGGCTCCAACAGTAGGGCGCCAATTATACGCTGCGCCCACTCAACTCGCAGGATTAGATTTAGACAGGGCTGAATAAGCTGCCCTCCAGCTAAAACATTCCTTCTACATAGGGGAGATAAATCCGGAAGTCTGTTAGATAAAAAGCTGAGTGCCCAATGGCAGAAAGCAGGAGTCCATTCCCTGTGGACACCAGAGGGTGAAGAGGTGCTAGATGGTAAATCTTTTGCCTCAGAAATTTGAGATTTTTATGCAGACCTATTCAGGACAAGTTTTGGAGCCGCAGTGCATCTTTTTATACCTGCAAGAGCAAACATGACCAGACTCACTCAACTACAGGCGTCTCCACAAGACTCCCCTATAAAACTGGAAGAGGTCATTTCGGCGATAGCCTTTCAGAAACCTTTAAAATACCCAGGGCCTGACTGATATTCGGAAATCTTCTACAAAACCTTCTGCCAGATCTTAGCTCCTATTCTCACTAGGTTGTTCAACTCCTTCGTGAGCCTGGGATACATCCACTCCTCCATGCTGATGGCAGCCATTGTGGTCATTATAAAAACGGAGAAGGACAAACAGCACTGTAGTTCATACCATCCAATATCACTTTTTAATGTGGACATCAAGCTCCTTACAGGTATACTTGCAGCGAGGTTGGGTCCCAAGATGCCGGGCATTATTGACCCACACCGGGCTGGGTTTATTCACCAAAGACAATGCAGCGATAATACAAAGCATATACTGCATCTAATAGATAAAGTTAACCATTCAGATGATGAGACCCTGCTGCTTACGGTTGACTCCAAGAAGGCATTTGATTGCGTTCACTGATGGTATCTTGAGTAGACTCTCTCCTATTTTGGACTTGGCGATCGCTTTTGGGTTTGGGTTGCAAGCTGTTATAGCTCACCTATGGCAACAGTAAGGGTTAATGGTGTCACATCATTGCCCTTCCCCATCAATAGGGGCACCAAGCAGGGGTGCCCCTTGTTACCCTTGTTACCCCTGCTGTTTGCCCTTTACATGGAGCCTATGGCTCAGTGGATCAGAGACAACCCTGAAATTACCGGGATTGCCTTTGGGGGAGGGAGGAGGGGGGATTTGCACACTTTTAGCCTATACGCTGATGAGGTCTTAGTCTCTCTGGTTAACCCCAGTACTGCCCTCCTGGCTTTTTTAGATGAACTATACACATTCGGCTCTGCATCGGGATTCTGAATTAATGTCAATAAATCACAGGCCCTCACCCTATCAATAACCCTTGATTATTTGGCCCATCTTAAGGCCCAATTTCCTATACAGTGGGCCCACGCATCTATTCCACATCTAGGGATCCAACTCACCTCCACAATTCGCCAAACCACTACCCTAAATATCAGTTCTCTACTTCGCCGGACCAGCGAGCCTTAAATGGCTGGAAATGCTACTGCCTCTCTTGGCTTGGACACAATGCTGCCCTTAAAATGACTGTTTTACCAAGAGTTCTGTACCTTTTGCAGACGATACCGGTCACGGACCCAAATAGGATGATCCCCGCTTTGCAGAAAGCTGAATCAATTTGTGTGGTTGGGTGCTCGACCTTGTATGCACAGAGAGCTGAGTTATTTATCTCCAGGAGCTGAGAATTTGTGTGTGCCCAATCTTAAATACTATCTTCTGGCAGCGCAGCTGTGTTACCTACTGGAGTGGAGCAGAGACCAATTGGAGAAACATTGGCTGTTCCAACAAAGGACGATAGCTGGAATTCCTTGGTGGAAGGTACCCTTCCTCAAAAGGCGCACAGGCCAAACAGCTTGCAAGTATCCCCCATTACTAAGACAATTATGGAGGTCTGGGATCAGGTGGCGACTCTACGTGGCCTCTCTCGTTTCCCTCCCCCCTGACACCCATGTTTGACAAAGCTGATTTTTCTCTGAGGCAGCAGCCGCGGGCGTTTGCAGTCTGGTGACAAACACCATGCAGCTCTGCAGGCCCCTTCTTTGACATTGAAGGGATAATCCCTTTCCCCCAATTGCAACAACAATACAATTTGCCCGAGACCGAAAGAAGGCATTATTCGGAACTAAGACACTGGCTCTTACACTCTTCTAATCTTCCAGCGGTGGCAGGCAGTTTACACCATATGAAAAATGATTGGTGGCCAAAAGTAATGATAAAAGACTCATCTCCGAGCTATATGCCTTTTTATGCCAGCCTACCCAATTGCTGAGCATTCCTAGTCGGAGACGGTGGGAGGGGGAATGAGGAGAACGTTTACCTCAAACGAATGCGGAGAGATCTATTACAGGGCGAGACACACAGACAGCAGCACAACAAGTATAGAGACTGCCACCAAGGTGGTTAATTACTGGTACCTGACCCATGTACTTCTCCACAGGGGCAACCTGGAGCGAAGCCCAGACTGTTGCGAGGTTGCGGTTCCCCATTCACTCTGCTCCATCTGTTGTGGGACTGCCCTCGTCTGATGGACTATTGGACTAAACTCCTAGATGACATAGATCCACACTTCGACACACAAATACCCAGATTTCCATCCTACACGATTTTGGGTCTGCCAACCTCCTAACCTTCCCGCTAAGAACTATGGGGAGGCAAATGAGGCTAGCACTGGGCGCGGCACTACAGAACATCCTTGCCTACTGGGGGAGTGGACACATACTCACCTATCAGGGGTGGCTTCACTGATTATGGTATATCTTAAGAATGGAGAGGATGGCTTCTTCCCTCACCGCCTCTAGGGCTTCATATGGGGAGAAATGCGCCCATTCCTCACACTCCTATCCACAGAATTTCAAGAGCTCATTTGCCCCAAATATCTGCATATTCTCAGATTAACAGACCCCCCCCCTCCCCCCCCTGACCTGGCAATGAGAGACATGTAAACATCCAATGCTGAATTCCTGATGCTACTGACACAGTCTGTCCTTTGTTAGCGACTACTGGGGAGGTGGGAGAGGGTTGGGGGTATGTTAAGGGGATTGTTTGCGGTTACTGATTTTTGATATTCCAAAGACGTTCATACGCAGAGCAATGCAACGTTCCTTTTCTGATATTCCTGCTACGCACAAGTAAATCATAAGATTTAAACCATAAACTAGCTAGAGGGTCTTCTATTTTGTAAGCAAAGAGAGCATTGAGAGCAACGTTTTCCATTTCAAGTTCTTGGTGCAGCTGCAATGAAGGATTTCTATTTTGTGTCAGTCGGATTTTCTCAGTCAGAGCATTTTTTCTAGGTGAGTGCTGCTTTTCTCATCATTAAGCCAGTTTACACATGGCCTATTGGGAGTGTGGTGAAGTGAAGAATCCAGCATTATCCGTGAAGTAGGTTTTGAGTTGGGAAATGAGTGGGCATTATATATTGAAGGTGGTCATTCACCATAAACTACAAGGGGGTGCAATGTGGCCGAGTTCTAGCATCAGTAGGACTGGATAATTGTCTGAGAGGGTGCCTGCTGAGACACGACAGGCATACATACATCAGGCATTAAAGTACAGAATATTATAAAGAAGTCTATTCTATAGCTCGAGCCCCGAGCATAAAACAAGAATGTTAATTGTTTGTCTCTGGGTGTGCTGTGATGCAAATGTTTACTAGCCTGTAAAAACTCTGCTAAATGCTCTGTCACATGTCAGATATTTGTCTTGTATGGCAGACCTAGCAAAAATCGGACCTACAAATAGGTTGTTGTCACCTCCTATTAAAGCCCAAGTCTTGCCTCATTCCACTATCCTTTATAATAGAGAGGAAAAGAAGGACATATTCAGTAAGCTGGCGGCATAAATAAAGCTTAGGCTCAGGAGTTTGTCCATTGTACAAATCCACCTTCAGAGTTGGTCTGGCTTATAAGTGTGTGTAAAGGACTTTTGGATCAGTATAGCAACACTACATGGCGGCCAGTTTTGTGAACCATCCTGGTGGTGGTTATTGGTGATGTGTGGCAGCTGCATATCATTTTTCCTACATAATTTTTTCTCAGTTTGTCAAATTCCATTGCTGTCAGATGAGTTGCATGTATGAGTGAAATTTCAGCCATTTTGGAGGATAGGCTTAATGCATTTATTCCGTTTTACCTAATTGGTGAGGCCATTGAAATTCATTGATGTCACTGAGGGGGTCTTATTTAATCTCTGGAGTTGAGCCCTACGCAGAGACTATTTAATAATACTGTAGGAGAGTAGGATCTGCTTACTATGGCTACCCCCACTTTTTGCTGTGTTTCACTGATTTATCGACTTTAGCCTGGCCGGGGCCCTGCTAACCCCTAGCCTAGCTGCTTCCTCTCTAAATTGATTGCATGTACATTAGGTACACTCCAGATTGGTTACGGGGTTATCCTTTTGAGTCTCTAGAATATGGTACCTTAGGTACCAAGGGCACAGGTACCCCAGAGGCCTACCAGGGGCTGAAGCATGTATTATGCCACCCCTGGGAAGTCTTCCAAAATGGCACCACCGGTCTGCTCCTGCAGCCTTGGTAAGGTGGTGTAAGCACCCCTTACCTAGATATAGTATACCTATATCTACCTATATATATAGACACATATAAACCTATAAGTCACTCCTATAGCAGGCCTTGACAATCCGGAAGGCAGAGTACTAGGTTTTGTGTGAGAGGGTGCCCAAGCATGAGCGGAGCCCTTTTGCAGCTTTCGGAATCCCTTCCTTATAGCTGTTCTATGATACAGCCATACCATATACTCTTAAGTGCATTATAACCTCGCGGCTAATGCCAACTTTGGAATGGCTGCATCAAAACATGTCGTGTTTAGTGTCAAACACTTTGGGATACTACCCCACCAGCCAGTCCTGGCAGCGGGGGTAGCATTCCTCCCTTCTAGAGGGAGAAGACATGTACACACTGGTCTAACCGGTAGTAGTTAAACAGAGCCCCAGCATCACAAAATGGATGCTGCTGCCACATACACGAGGCCTCGACAATAGGTTTCCTGTACAGGGAGGTGCCAGCACCTCCCCAGACAGGCTTTAGTGTATTGGGGTAGGGTGGGTGCATTCAGTGAATGCTTTCCAGACAGTACCTGGGGCACACAAGGTGTCCCCGTGCATTTCACAGTTCAAACCGGTTGCTGGGGCACTCAGCCCCAGCTCTGGGGCGAAACTCGACAAAGAGGAAGGGGTGTAACCACCCCCTCCCCAGGTTCTCCCATAGGAGGGACCTTAGAGTCGGTCCATCCCCTAAACTTAGTATAACTATAGGACCCCAGTCCCAAGGACTTTAGATTACCCTGGACGAAACTCTGAAACATAAATCTTGGACCTTCGACATTCCATTTTGACTGGAAGATGGAAGAAATCGCCCTTTGGGTCAAGGAGTGACCCCCCTGTTCAAAAAGGCATAAAGAAGCATCTTGCCGGTCTGCATTTTCAAGGCTCCGGCTGGATCCCGAAGAATCTGCGACACAGGACATGGACTTCCAAATATCACCTAGGCCAACACGAGTCCCCAGCAAAGCTGAGACCTGTAGCCATCATGAGAGATGTGGGACCGGAACTCCTGGACATCCTGCACATTTGCTAGTGCATCAACTTCCCGAGCTTTCCCAAACTTGTGCATTGGGCTACTTGTAGTCAAATCCCTGAGCACCTTTTACACCGAAGCTTGTGGGCCTACACTCCACGAGTGTTCCGTGGGCCCGCTTCCTGCATTTCCGCTCGAGGCCCCTTTGCGATCCCTGTTCCGTCGACTGGTGGGTTCCCACGAAGGAATCTTCTTTGTTTCTTGGTTTCCTGGTTGCTCTAGACGTGTCCTGACTCCCCTCCAAAGGGTGAGTCCATCAGACCTTGCTGGTCTGCCCAGAAGCCAATGTTGTCATCTTACGTGGGTTGCTGTTGCCAAGGCTTGTTGTGTTCAATCCGGATACCGACACTGCAGCACTCGACATCCGACGGTGGACAGCTCGAATCCAGCTCCTGGTTGTTGTTGACGTCTCCTGGACCTCGTGGCTGGAAAGTCAAGCTTCACCTGCATCACCTGAAATCACCCGACATCAGCTGGCATCTTCTTGTCGCCTTCCTGGTCACTGGCTAGTGACCCAGACTCTGCCCCTCTGCTTTAAAGTTCTTCAGATCTCCGATCCACCCTTGGATCCATCCGGACACTCTCCTCCTGGACGCCTGCAGCACTTGTTTGCAGCCTTCCATAGGAAACGACGAAGAAACCCGACACGAAAAGGCACCTATGCACCCGGCTTTCCTGGGTGAAGTAACACAAGTTCTTCGGTGCTCCTGTGGGTCTTGACTCTCGAAGTGTCCAGTACTGAAGAGGTTTTACCGTAGTCCACTCCTAAGTGTCCTTATTCTTTAAAATTCTAACTTTAACTTCCTCCATAGAAGTCAATGGTGATATGCGGCTGTGTTTAGACACTGCATGCGTCCCTCGTGGGTCTCCTGCGTCCCTACCTTGGGTGGTTCCTGGTTGCCCCAGCAGTTCTACAGGCCCTAGGCCTTGTCTCTATGTTGAGAGCGGTACTTATACCACTTTCTTAGTATATGGTTTGTGAGGCCCCTAGGGCAAAACGTATACTGTGCTAGTTTACTGTGTGCTCATTAAGTAATTGTAGTGTACTTTTGCCTCTAGCCTCATAAAGAGACTAGAGGGGTGTGTTTAGAATAAATACATACATTTTTATATATACCTGGTGTGGTTCTCCTTTCATTTGATCATTCATGAGATTATAGACTGGTAAAACAAGCTGCTTTACATTCCTTCAAGACTTAGCCTGAAGGCTGCTCTCCACAGCTACCTCTAGGATAGCTTTCTATAAAGGTTGTCTGAACCTGCCATCAATAAGGGTTATTTGGACTGGTGCAAGGTGCCCAATAGAACAGTGGACATCATATGCCAGGCCAACTTCTCACAAATATATGTTGCTGAATCGAGGCCCACGTAAATTTGTTCCTGGCTTGAAATTTGGAATGACTTCTGGTTGTCTTAGTGTGGATGGAGGCTTTTGTACATAGGTATGAGAGGGTTACAGACTGGTAAAAGGAATCAGGATGGTGAAGATTGGGCAAAACAGTCCTTTTCCATAGGCATGAGCGAGGTAACCTTTCTATACGACTGGTTTCTCCAGCATAAGCAGTTAGTTTTATACTTACCTACTTTGGTGGCAGGCCAATCCCGCAGGTGGGGACCAATCACCACCTGGTATCATGGGCTCAAAGTATGAGAGGTGAGTACTCTGGATTGGAATCTTATATCCTCTAGAAGGTCAGGAGTGTTTATGACAATCTTATGAATATTGAAAAAAAATATAGAGAAAACAACAACATAAAATAACAATATTATAGGAATATTAAAATAAAAGAAATTTATTAATAAAAAGAATAGCATACACTAAAACATGTCACCCAAAATATAAAAAAATATAAAATATACAATAACTATGTCCACAAACATCAGTTTCATATTTCTAAAACACATAAGCATTTTGAATAAATAAAATCAACTTGGGAGAGTTGATTTTAAGAAAAGTGTGCACATTTTTTAAAAATTGCTTTTTGTCACATTATTTTTGGTAAACCCACAAGTTTTGTCCCTAAATACCAGCTTGTTATTTTCATGAAGGACTTACATTTACATTTATAAAATGTATAAAATGAATAAACTTTTTATAAACAATTATAAAATATATAATAAAAAAAATTCCCATCTAATTCCCCTACAAACCCAAGCAAACGACAACGCTTTAATAAAAATAATACTAGAAAGCAATAAATATTACATTACAAATTAAAAAATTATAAAAATTATGAATTATCTAAAAAACGAAATCATAATACATTACATTATTTTGATCAATTAATTAAAACAATCACAAAAAAACAATTACTAACTTATTAACCAAAAAAATGTAAAACTACATAATTTTTAAACAATTAGAACATACATATTAGAAAAACATCCTATCTAACTCCCCTACAAACCAATCAACCTGGCAAAAAAACAATTAAAGTAAAATTTAAAAAAATCTATAATTACTTTATCTAAATAAATATAAAATAACTCTACCAAAAATAATTATATATAATTACCATTAAAATAACTTATAATAATGTAATAAAATGCAGCAAAAATATAAAAAAATAATATTATTTACAATTATATTCAATAATATAAAACACTTAAAAAGCAATATTGTTACCAGCGATATTCTGTCACACAATAATCCCACAATAATCTTGACACAATATTTGTGTCTAATGATATTTGGAGAAAAGGAGATTTTTTTTTTGGTTGATTTTTTTGCTGCCATCTGTGTACGTGGACCCTAAAACGGGAGAGGGTATTGGAAGCAAGAGAATATTTTTACCGGGTGGGTCTAGCCCAGTGCTGTCAAATGAAAGTTGGGTGTGGTATCATCTGTGGGTCAGTCCATAATCCCCTATTGGGGCGTTCTTGTACCATGCAAGGGAAGCAATTATTGTCTGTCGGTGGTTTTCAAGTATGTATGGCGCACCATGGGGCAAAAATGGCACAGATGCGTCACTCATCTGTGCCGTAAAAGCGGCGCATTGCTGGAGTTGCGTCGCAAGCGCGACGCAGCTTCATCAAGGCTTAGGGGGCTTTATCTCCACAATGCTGCGTCAATCCTTAAGCCTGCTTCAAGCAGGTGCAGGGTTTTGATGCAGCATGGGCCCAAAAGTGACTGAGTGAAATCTTGTAGATTTCACTCAGCCACTTTTGGGAGGCGTTCCTGCGCCGGAACACCCTCCCCCCTGCGATGGAACGCCTCCTTCTGGCGCAGGGCTTTACAACGTGACGCATCTGGGAGATGCGTCACGTTGTAAATACCCGCACCCTGGCGCATCTTTTGCGCCGCCGCTGCATCACAAAAGTCACGCAACAGTGGCGTAAAAGAGGCGCAAGGGGCTTGTAAATCTGCCCCTAAGTCTATTGGGACGAACATGTGCAGGTTCAAGAAGACCACATTTAATGGCCCATTGCCCATTGTCTCAGTTATGGCCATGTGCAAGAAAGATTTGGGGGTATAATTACAACCACCTATCCCCACAGGAACGTTCCTGTGGCAATAGGGGCTCCCGTTATTCACAAGGTGGTGTTAAAACAGTGCGTGGCTTAATGCCCCCTTGTGAATAAGGACCTCTTTAACGCTACACTTAGGGTGAAAGGGGTGGGCAAGGAGTGTTGCGGTGGGTGTTCCGCCGTAACACCCATTGATTTTGACACAGCCCCATATTTACGAGGGTGGCATAAATATGGGGCAGCGCAAAGATTAATACCAGGGAAAACCTGGTCTTATCATGGCGAAACAAGGAGAAATGCTTTATTTGTCCTTGTTTTTGCTGTTTCTATGTGAGCTGCACAAAGCAGCACACATAGAAAGAGCAAAACACCATGAATGATTGTTTATGTGCAGGAAGGTGTCCCTTCCTGAACCTAAACAATTATTACAAAAATGACAAATGACAATTTGCATCTTCTATGTGGGCTGCACAATGCAGTACACATAGAACTTACAAATCTCCATTACTGAACACCTTCCTGCACATAAACAATCTTTCCCTGCAACAGAGACACCCTTGCACAATGGTGCAGGAGTGCCTGCATTGACGCTAGGCAACTACCTTTAGCGCCAGATCTAAGATAAAGGCAGGGCTGCACCGTATTCTTGTGAATACGGTGCATCCCTTCAACAGGCGGAGCGCGCGTTAGCCTTCTTGGCATAATGCCGTGCTCCAGCAGCTTTCTAGTAGCTATGCCCTTTTGTATTTATGATTTGTTGCAAAGAAAAGACCTAAAGTGATATGGATCTGTTATCCTTCGAATGCGATGGGGCTATTCTTTCTAGTTACCTGTATCTCTTGCCTCGGGTGTTGCTGCTTGTAGAAGCAGACTTTTATTGCTCTTGTTCATAATATGCCAGAGGTGTCTCCTTTTCAAATTCTGTGCATCCTGTGCAATTCTAATGTGGATGAAAAGTCTGTTTTTATGAACTAGGACAGAAACTGGAAAAGGAAGTTTCCCAGATTCCTCAAGCTTTTTAAAAATGCGGTAATATCTGACTTTGTCACGTGTAGAACAATCAGCAACTTTTTTTTGTTTCGGTGCCAGATGTCTTCGCCTCAACAATTTGCTGTATTCTAGGGGCCAGATTTACCAGTTTCATGTGCAGTGAGAAGGAGAGAGCAGGAGAGCACCATATGTACAGAAAAATGGCACTCTCCTCCCCTCGCCCTAACGCCGGTGCAGAAATACGCGGACATGCACCGCGGACATACCTTGCACCACAGTGCAAGGGTGTCTCTGTGAGTCTAGCTTAGGTCTTTTACTGGAAGGGAACCCTTCCAGTACAAAATACTATGCTTAAACTAACTTTAAAAATGTTCCTACGCTGTATGTCCGTGGTACAGTGCATCACACATGCAAAGTCGGAAAATAACGAAGAAAAAAGCATTTCTCTTTCATAGTGCCTATCTGAAATGGGTGCTATTTTCTGACACTAAACCCTGTCTAGTTTTTTAAGTAAATAGGGTTTAGCATCAGAAACTTTCGGTGGTTGCATGGAAACGTCCTTGCACCACCCATGGTATGCCCCCCTTGGTGCTAAGTAATGCACAGCACCGCTCGGCTCTGCTTTGCTTTACTTTCTAGTGATTTTGCAGGTTTTACGCCGGAAAGTAAATAGGTAACAAAAGATTTAGCTTTGTTTTACCTGACGTTTGTGACGCAAACACATCGTTAAATCTTAGTAAATAGACCTGGAAGTCTCATATCCTTTAGTTTGAAACTTTATCACAGTTGGACTGCATCAGTGTCTAAACATATTGATTGCATTTCAGTGATTTCAGCGGAGAGCTTCATTATCTTTCCTTCCACCACTCCAACTGTAGCGCTAATCACAGATATTTCCCCACCTGTTGTTTCCCGTGTTGTATCGATTGCTTGTGTTCCGGTCGGAGTCATCTGCTGCTTACTACTGTTAAGTGCTTCTATGAATAGGAGCTGCTAAAATAAATGTCTAGATGTTCCAACCAGGCGTTCCTACGCCAGCGCTTTGGTAGGTTGTGGAGATAGTAAACAGAGAAAGGCTTTTGCATGAAACCGGATGCAGGGCTACTAGACTTCAGTAGATGTTTGCACGAGCTTCGATGGAGCACCGTGGGTCTCATAGGGTTTGTTGAGTAGGAGGTTTGGGAAATGTGCTTAGGAGCAGTTCCATTGCTTTCCTTCCCTAATCCCACCTGCTCAGTGGCTGAGTTACAAATCCTGCTTCATTTACACTTCTAATGTGGGGGTGCACCAGTGCTTAATTTGAGCCAGTAGTTGCGGGTGGGGGTCCTTTTTGGGGTACAGGAGGGGGGACAGGAGAATATTTCTAGCAAGTTGGGGCTGCTTCAGTGGGTGGAGGGAGTTATATGGGGGAGTTGTTGGAGTTCCTGCATGACCGTCATAGAGCAGAACAGTATTCATCATAGATCATTATTATTAATGGGAGATTTCGGTGTTGATAGGATACCGCACAGCTTGGCGAGACACTACTCGCACATACATTCCCTGTCCGCTATCCTTTGGATACAGGCCGCTTACACGACAAGTACACAGACACATGGATGAAACCCGGCCAGAGAAGCTGCATATACTCACATGGAATGTCAGAGGGTAAGGAGACCCGCGCAAAAAGCGACATAGACTGACTTACTGGACAGACACCAAGTACACGTAGCCATGTTGCAGGAGACGCAATGCGGTGTAAACACCTTTGCCAGTAGATGGGCTGAGCACAGGGTCTTCTCCTCTTACTGCACCTATGCAAGGGGAGCAGCTTATTGAGAAGCACACACCTTTTACGCTGGCTGGGACCACCTGGGACACCCAGGGGAGGCCTTGTCTTGCATGGGGTAGGCTGGGATCTGATTCAGTCACCTTGGCGTGCTGCTGTGGGCCGAATGTAGATGACCCGGACTTCTACACTGCGCTGTGGGCAAAAATAATTGGCATAGACTCCAACCACATCATTTGGGGGAGTGATTTCAACATTGCACGCAGCCCGGATGTGGACAGATCTCACCCCGCCCCCACCACTATACTTAAGCGCGTGCTGTCTTGCATGACACACTGGTCGATTATAACTTGATAGATGCCTGGAGACATATGCATCCCCACAAGTTAGAAGGAACACACTACACTGCACAGGCGGCATCTTGGGCAAGATTAGACTATTTGTTTCTATCCAGGGGATTGTGTTCAGCCATTTCCCAGGTACAACACTTAGCTTGTACATATTCGGACCATGCGCCTGTCAGGCTTACGTTATCCTCCACAGATTATGCCTGCCACGTAATAGTTGGAGATTGCAAGCCACTATTCTATTAGACACTGTCTTTCAGGAGGAATTGAGGGAGGAAATAAGTGATTTTTTTGTACGGAATAAAGATTCAGTGGACAGTATGGAGACCATATGGGAGGCTTTTAAAGGTACACTTAGGGGTTATTGCATATCAAAGGGAGCGGGGGTGCTCAGAGATATTATGACCATGCTGCACAAACTCGAAATGGAGCTCAAGACACTAGAGACTACCCTTGCTATGTGTCCAGATAGCCACACACAATCGAAATTAAGAGAGACGCTCACGCAATACATGGATGCAGTTCACAGAGAGTCACGATTTAGAGGGCGTTATTGGATGGCCCGGCAATATGGCGAGGGGGAGAGGGCGGGCAAAGCCCTCACAGACACGATTAGACGGCCGAGGTACACAAACTATGTGCTGGAGCTTGAGGGTCCAGGAGAGGAACTGTATAGAGATACTTCAAACATACTCAATGCCTTTACAGCACACTACGCTAAATTGTACAGCACATGGTGGCTTAGTATCTAATTCACTAGGTAGACATTTGGATTCAAATCTAAGCCCTGGCCCTTCGGATGTGTTGCGGTACACCAAACAGTGCAAATCTCAGGTTGGAGGGTTTCTTTTTAAAATTTGTGATAAACAGTAGAATATTCCTTCAAAACAACAACGTCCCTTACTTTTCAATGAAATGGGCTCCAAACCATGATGCCCATTGTGTATGGCATCGTGACATCACAGGTCACATGACAAGCAACAGCCAAGAGAATCCAGCATCCAGTTTGAAAGATGCTTGCCGAGGAAACGAGCGAGCTACAGTGGATCCAAAAGAGCGATGCAGAGCTCCCATCACCCATAATCGGAGCGACACAGCCAGAACAATCCAATGAGGAGGCTGTGAATGGCAATCCACATGCCAAGATACAAATGAATGAATGAATGAATGAATGAATATTACACTTCTAAAGCGCAAACTTAGCGTCAAGGCGCTACAGGAGAGTGAACTGTCAATCAGAAGAACAATGATGACACGAATAATATTGCAGCATGTGCAGTGCAAACTAACTTAGATGCTGCAACTTTATCAATACAGGGTGACACGTACAACATCTCATGTACAACAGAGAGACTGTCATACAGGAGAGGAAGAAGAGCTCAAGCTGATGCCTCTGTAAAGAGCCATGTCTTATGAGCCCTGTGGAAGAGAGAGTGAGACGTTTGTCCAGAAAGATCATCAGGGAGGGAATTCCACAACCTGGCAGCGGCAACGGAAAATGCCCTGCCTCCCCATCTAGTCTTATTGAACCTTGGAACTACCAGCAGATTTTTACTAGCTGATCTAAGCTGCTTGGGTGGGATATAGAGCCGGAACTACCCTTTAATAGAATCCGGGCTTAGGCCATAAAAAGCGTTGTGAGTAGGACATAGGATTTAAAGAAAATTCTTCGATTTAAGGGAAGCTTGTTGCGGGAGGCTGAGACAGAGTGGAATTTCGGAAGATCCATCACCAGCCTGGCCGCTGTATTCGGCACCAGCTGCAGCCGACAAACAAGGCCCTGGTTAATGTCCAGATAGCAGGCATTACAATAGTCCAATCTGGACATCACTAAGGCAATCGCTGCCTGCTTTCGGGAGGCGAAAGAAAGGAAATGGGAGATTTTCCTCACAATCCTGATGATCCCAAAGCACGTGGAAACCGTTCTGTTAATCTGGAGACTCAGAGAGAGAGAGTTGTCCACTATAACACCTAGATTTCTACAATGGGATACAGGGCAAAGACAGCAACCAAGCGTATCTGGCCACCAGTCGCTAGACCAGATATTCTGCTGGTTTCCAAAGATCAGAACCTCTGTTTTTTCCCCATTGAGTTTAAAGTAGTTCTCAAGCATCCAAGAAGAGACTGCCTGCATGCAGTTTTCAAAATTAGTAGCATATTCCCTAATGCTGTGAGTAATAGACACCAAGATTTGCATGTCGTCGGCATAGGACAGTACCTCCAATCCATATGATCTTACAACCCTTTCCAGTGGGGCGACATAAATATAAAAAATTGTCGAGCCCAGGGAGGAGCCCTGCAGGACTCTAACATGACAGAGGATTAAGAGCTGAGTAGAATTGACCAATTTTTACAATCTGAGCACGATCACAGAGGAAGGAGGTAAGAAGCTTGAGGGCCTTACCGCCAATCCCTATCTCCTTGAGCCGTTCCACCAGTCTCAAAGGAGAAAGGGCATCAAAAGCTGCGGTCAGGTCAAGGAGAACCAACAGCGTGGAGCGTCCTGCATCAACCTGAACACGAATATTATCGAATACCAAAGTTAAAGCTGTGCTATGTTCACCTCTAAAACCATGCTGCAAACCATCAAGCAGCTGGTACTCCCTTAAATAGGAACTAAGGTGATAACTCAAATATTTCTCCAGGATTTTGTCTGGAACTGGTAACAGGGAGATACGGAGATAATTCTTTAATTCCGCTGGGTCCAAAGAAGGTTTTTTTAAAAGAGGTTTAACCACTGCAGTCTTCCAAGGGATGGGGTACTGCCCCTCTGAAATAGCTACATTTAGTACTGAATTAAGGAGGGGGACAATAGCTTCCCTTCTTATTTTCAGGATCTTCAAAGGGCATGATTTCATAGGTGACCCAGATGTAATCCTCCCTAACAGGTGATCCATGAGTTCTGGAGATAAGGGGGGAAAATTGAGAAGCTTAGGTAACTCGTCTGTAGTTGTGTAGTTGTTGGAATACAGATGAGAGGGATTTAAGAGGACTGATGGAGCCTTTTCAACATTGGCAGTTTCCAACGAGGAGTATATATCCATAATTTTAGTGCGGAAAAAATCTGCCATTTTATCACAAAGCTCCAGGGGTGTGTCCGTCAAATCGAATCCAAATCGACAGAGCTCGGCAACAGGAGCAATCAATGCACTCATCCAATGCAACCCATGAAACCGAAGAAACTGCACAAAACAATATTAGACTCCTGCAAAAGATCATCAACTTGTCACCAGATGTGAAGGTGACAATATAAGAAGGCACTAAGGCAGAGGAGTTCCTTTTCTTGTAGTTTATTGTAGAATAAATGAAGCCCACATGAGTGCATCCTTGTACTGTACTTTCTATCTGCAACTGCTGGGAAGTGGCATTCAGAACTCACAGAGGGAGTAGACAGTCACAGACCATTAGTCAAAACATGAGAAGACTAGAGCATGCATGACAGGCGGGTTTAAAGATAACAATGTTGCCACACATGCAGTAATAGAGTGTACATATAACAAAGGAATCACTAAAGTTAAGAATGCATTATTGCATTCCCTCCTTACAAATATTTGGTGAAGGACCATTCTGGCTGATGTAGGGGGGCGTGCTGGCAATAACAGCACACAGCCCACTATCACAGTGATTAGAGACTTTTCCCCTTTCCTTGTGTTTATCATAAGCTCTGTGTGAGAAGTTGGCTTGGTATATGCTGCCAACTTATTAAAGTGGGCATCTTGCACCAGTCCAAACCTTCGAAAGCTATCCAAGTGGTAGCTGTGAAGAGCAGCCTTCAGACTTAGTCTTAAAGGAATGTTAAGCAGTGTGTTTTACCTGAATGCAACCTTATAGCATTGGTTAAATGAAAGGAGAACCACACAGTAGTTATACAAATATGTATTTAATAATATAACACTCTCTAGTATGACACAGTATCTCCTACACAGAGATAATCACAAAGCACACAATACTTAAGCACAGAAATGGCAGTAAATAGCACTAATACACAGTGGGCTCCAGTAGGGGACCAAACCATATACTAAAATAGTGGTATATGAACCACGCCTCGAGTCAAGACAGTGTCTAGAGCACATAGAATTGCTGGGACCCAAAGGAACTACCCAAGGTGAGTAAGTAGGGACACATGGAGGACAGGTGCCGTCTGGGAACCCGACTGTGTTCTCCGTACAATTCTATGGGAAAGTCGAGGTTGAAGTTTTAGAGTATTAGGACCCTTCCCAGTGGACTTCAAAGAAACGCCATGGAAGATAGGAGGTTTTGAGAGCCACCCCACCCATGGATACCGAGGTACCCAAGTTACCAATCCCAGGGAAGCCCGGTGCATAGGTCTGAAGTGGCTTCAGAAACCGATGTCGAACCCATTAGAGGATTTAGAAGAAAAGCCGCTGCTGGACGTAAGAAAAGTGTCCGTTGGAATCCAAAGATGGATTCTTGTTGAAGAGTAATAGAAAGCAGAGGGGAAAGAGTGTGGGTCACACCGGGGTGACCAGGGGCTCGGAAGACGAATCCCCATCGATGTGGGGTGCTTCAGGTGCGTTGAGGGGGTTTGAGACTCTGCAGCTACGTGGACCAGGAGATGCTGAGGACAACCAGGAGCTGGATATGAGCTGTCCAATGAAGAATGTCGAGTCTTAAGGGGTCGGCGGGAGCCCCAACAAGCCTTGGCAACGGCAACCCACGCAGAAGGTCAAGGAAGGTTACGGTTCGGACCAGCAAGGTCCAGGAGACTCACCAAACACAGGGCAGTCAGGCAAAGCCTGGAGCAACTAGGGGAGCCCAAGCAAAGCAAAGTTGACCCTCAAGTGGACTCACAGGCCGGAGTCACAGGAGTCGTGAGAAGACCTCAAGCAATTTCACCAAACACCAGCCCACGGAGCACTCGGTGTGAGGAGGCTTGAGTTCTTGGTAGGAAATGGCGCCAGAGGTTGAGGCTACTCGGAGCCCAATGCATTTGTTTGGAAAATGCCAACAAGCATTTGCACTTAGAAATGTACGCGGTGCACCGGAGTTTGGGTATTGCAGCCCCCATGAGGGATTCTGACCTCAAACCTGGTGAGACGGCAGCACAGACCTTGAGAGACATAGAAACCCACCTCCTGTGTTGCTGGAGCCTTCAGAGTTCAAAGGAGCTCAGGATCAGCAGACCGGACAGCAGTGTTGTGGTGCCTGCAAATGCTGGGGAGTGACTCCTTCACCCCAAGGGAGATATCTTCAGTTGCCCTTGATGCTCCACAGGTCCTACACAGATCCTGCATGGTACACGGGCACAGACAATGCTTCAGACTGAGAAGGAGACGAAGTTGGACCCAAACGAAGTCCAACGAGGTACAGAGTGCCCAGACGGTCGAAGTTCAGAATCTTGTCCATGTCAAATCTAGGGTCCTACAGCCAGGTAAGACCTTTTGTACCCACAGGAGAGGGTTGGACAGATTCAGGAGAGCCTCCCAGGGGAGGGTCTGGACAGTGGGGAGGCTACTCTCATGTCCTTTGTCCAGTTTCACACCAGAGCAGGAGCCAATGGCTCCCAGGACTGGTTTGAACTGGACTATGCACAGGGACACCAAGTGTGCCCCTTATGCAGACTTTGAGTCACTGGCAAGCGCACCCACCCCATCCCTAACACACTAAATCCTGTCTGGGAGGTGGTCACATCTCCCTGTGACAGGATGCCTATTGTTCTGCCATCCCCTGCTCGAGCTTGTCACAGCAGCAGGAGGGCAGACATGTGTCTCTGGTTGGCAGCAACCATTTTGTGCTGTCCAGGACTAGAAGGCTGGGACCGTGAGTACCAGGGACCCCACGAAGCTTGCTTCTGAGGGGTGGAATCATAACTCCCACACTGGTTACCAGTGTGGGTTATGATTCCAACATGTTTGATAACATACACACAATAGGGTTTGATTCAGCCACTTTAGAGTTGGTCAGAACGCGGTCACATAATGCCACTCTATATGTCATATATGGCTGTATCACTAACAACCCGGGAGAATGGACTCCGTGGGCTGCAGGGGTGTCCTACTCATGCAGTGGCACCCTCTCACTTAGAACCAAGCACCATGCCTTCAGGATTGTTAAGGCCTGCTATAGGGGTGACTTGTAGGTTTTAAGTGCAGTGACCCTTAGATACAGTAAACCTATATCATAAGTAAGTGGTGCATGCACCAACTTATACTAGCTGCAATGGCAGGCCTGTAGTTCCATTTTTCATGACCTCTCAGGGGTGGCATAATACATGCTTCAACCATGGGAGGCCTCTGGGGTACCTATGCCCTGGGTACATGTGTACCATATACTAGGGGCTGACAAGGGTACCCCAGTATCCAATCTGGAATGTACCTAAGTAAATAACTAAGTTTAGGGAGAAAGCAGATAGACTGGGGTTCTGATTAGTAGGTTCCCAGTCAGACTAGTCAAAAACTAGCAAAAGGTGGGGTTAGCCATAAGACACAGATCCTATTTTCCTACACTCTCTCTTAATTGACTTTTATGATAACTTGGTTTGGCCCATCAATTGACCAAAAATGGATTCTTAATAAGGGAGCGCATGAGATAACTTGTACGCTGGAGCGTAGCTTGGTCAGTAAGACTGTGGGGGGTGGTTGTGAACTTCAGATTTTACAACGCTCACGCTGGCATGTCATGTGAATCATTATATGAGAAGCAGCGCATGAGAAGGGCGTTAGGATCAAAGGACATGAGTGCGGATGGTGAGGGGTACCTAAGACACAGTATTGTTTTTAAAAAAAAGTATCTGTGAGTATTTAAAAACTCCTAGGTGAAATCACGCAGACACCTTATCATACCGAACTGAAAGCTCTTGTACCCAACTAATTATAAAATAATACATCTGTTGGGAGTGTAACACCACCGCCCCCCCCCCCCCCCCCCAACCTCCTCATGCTACTTCCCTGGTTGTACGACTTGCTTATGCCCAGAGACCTTCTGGCGCTGAAGGTAGGGGAATGATTTCTCAGGTAAGGACAAGATATGCTGAGTGTTTACGACTTGGCTAGAAGACCCACCTACATATGCATGTACAGGAAATCTACATATTCACCCAATCACTTCCACTCAAACTAATGGTGTCATTTAACTTACAGTTTCCCACCCACTCAACTCCTTTTTAAAGTAAAAGTGACAAACATAATTTACATTATTCATTCATAAAACATCTTTAATTCATGTCTCGCGCTCAGTCTGGAAAGTAAAGATTTCGTGACTCCAGGTAATTTACTAATTATTACGATCCTTTTAACGTTTAACTTCAGTGTTCTGTTTTTTTATTTGATGAATAGCAATTGAATTGTCTCTGCTCCTCACTGAAGCAGTAACAACATTAGTAGCTCCAGTGTTTTAGACTTTTCTGAGTGGTTTGTGTATTTCTAGAACTGAAAAAAGATGGGAGGTTTTCACGTGAAGATTTGCCTGAAATGTGATTGATGTAAATTATCTTGAGCAATCATGACTTATCCATAAAATGCAAATTGGTTAACTTTATGCATGGAAAATAAACTGTAAAAATAGGTATATGAGATTCTATATTTTCGACCATTAATTTATTCCCTGGATCACAAAGCAGACACCCACTAACTGAATATAAATCTCACTTAAAAAAAATATGTCTCGATTCTAGAATATTGTGGATTTTAATATATCTAAGTCAGTTTGAGTTTCAGCTTCCATTAAGTGGAGCTGTTCCCAATATTAACGAATTGACCATAAGAAAATTGGTATTCCATTTATACATACAGATGAGTCACTAACAAGATTGTCAGAAAGAAGGCTCACTATCATTTACCTTAACATGCACTGGAAGCAGTGGCAGCAAGTTATTTTACCAGGGAGAGGGGTGGGACGGTGGGAGCACACACACATACACCTCATTCACATATAGGCACGCCCAAACACAAAAAAACACATACAACTTTCATCAAAAGCAGCTCTCTGACAGGGAAGCCTTGGAGGTCCCAGGAGGATTGGGCCTGCTGCCTTCCCTCATAGGCTAACCTAAGCTCAGATAATGAGAGAAGGCAGCGGTCCCAATCTCGTCAAAAAGTAGGACAGAGTCAGTGAGACTGCTGGCCCCACCCCACTGTGTGACTGACGAGGTGTTACTGATTTACACTTGGCCCTCGCCACTTCAGGGCTTAAAACTGAACTCCCCAGGTCCGAGGCAAGCGGTGACGCCCCCTTCATCACAATAGGGTGGGCCTCGAGGCACTTTACCAGACTGAGGAGGTCCTGCTCACAGGGCTGTGAAATCCTCAACCTGCTAAAGTTCATCTCAGGCAGCCAAGAGCCTGCACTTTTAGCGCATGTCTAGCTCCTGGCTGTCTGACCGGAACCAGAAGAGTGTCTGTCAGGCTAACCTTTCTTCAGCCTGACAGACACTCTTCTTGCCTGAAAAAAGGTGGGGGCTTCGCCCCTCAGTCCGTACGGACGTGCCGCTGTTGAATGGAAGTCTTCCTTTGTGACTTTAAAATACAAACCTTTCTATGTGCAGCAATACATTCACAGCGAGATTCTTAGTAGCTCTACCGGCTGTCATTTTGATGTGATTGTCATACCTTGGAATGGAAATCACCAACACTGGGAGAGTGCACGTGATTGTTCTGATTTATCAAATGTATTAATGCCTTTTTGTGTATTTTTAGGGCCTGTCGCTCCCATTGTAAACAAAAGATTAGAAGAGGTGGAAGGGGAACACATTAAAAAAGATATGTAAACCAAACATGATCCTAATTCAAACATAATAGGAGTTAAAAATTAAAAAAAAAGAAAGGCTAAGCAGCAAGGACCAACACAACAAATGATAAGATGGATGTTCTCATTGCCACATAATTGTGTGAATAAATGTACAGCATCAAACTACTTTCATGGCAGATCAACAATGTTGTAACCCCACTTCCTGCATTTTCAAGAATACTAAGAATCCCATTAGGAGAATGTCGGTATTCCCAAGTGGTAAAACAATGACCGGTGTTAACAATAGAAGGGTTATTTCTAATTAAAGACACCAGTAATACCCTATGGAATGGGGTGTAACATGAGGAAATCAGTGCAACAGCACCAGTTTTCACAAATGAACCTGGCTGTTATGCCAGTCATTTTTACAGAGGACCGAGTCCACCAGGTATGGCTTTGAGGATTTTCCCGGGTAAAAAAAATTGTATTACTTCACTTACGAATAGCAGGTGCAGTGAAACTGCAATATATAGTCCAGGCCAAAACGTGAATATCGGGTTACTCATAATGAATACCTCAGCTGGTAAAAGGTATAGCTCATATTTATTGAATTCTCTAGTTTTTACTCATTCCTTTCCTATTACCATGTTTTTTATTTACCTCCCCCTCCTCCCCCCCCGTAAAATACTTCAAAATGCTTGGTTTTTTCACTGTGATATTGGTTACCTATGTTTATTTTATTCCAATCTTTAACTTTTTTTTATATTTTACTGATGTCACCTTATTGTAATATCTGATTTTACTCTAATAAAGCTTTCAAACTTAAAAAAAGGTATAGCTCATACTTGACAGGAACCGGGGCCACCAGACAACCACCTGGAGTGGACAACAGAGAGGCGGTGCAGCCTGTCTTTATTTCCCTGATCTTTCATACCACTACCTCTTATCAGACCCACACCTGCACACACCTTCCCCCTACCTCTAACGTGCCTTCTGCTTCCATCTCGAGGCAGTCGGAGTCGTTCCCCTTTGGGTCCTAATTCACACTCAACACCTCCCCCAGATTAAATACCAAGTCAGTGTCAGACATCAGCATTTGATCTCTTCAATCAGTCATGCATCTGATGTGCAGACCTGGCGGAACGCGCTGATGGACACACAGTTCTGCCTGCTTCATTTCTCGCCTCTTCCGAGCAGGCAGGCTGGGGGTGTTCCAGGGTCAGGCCAGGGTCTCTGATGGCTGACATGCCCGCTTGAAGTGTGACACACCACACATGATGGGTTTACCTGGTCTTGTGACTGTGACCATGGTTTGCTTCCTCTCTATTATTTGCAAGGGCTCGAGGTCAAAGGGAATGTTAGCCTTTTGCCATTGTCACTGTCTGACCATCACCTAGTCTCCTGCTCTCACTGGGGTGTCTCTGGGCTTTCCTCTTGGTGTACGCATAGGCTTTAAATTTCTCATTCTTTGTAGCGTCAGTAATGCGTAGTTTGTGAACATCCACATGACTTCCCACTGGCCAGTGATGCAATTTTGTGTGGACTGTTCAGCCAAACATGAGGGTGGCAAGGCTCACACCTGTCGTTGAATGAGGGTTGGTTCTGTAGGCTCGTAGGACTTGACACAGAACTTGGGGAGCTGTTGTTCCTTCCGTTTGGGTCCTCTGGACAGTCCTTTTGAGAGTACCCATGAAGCAGTCGGCCACTCCATTGGTCCGGTGCCACAGTGGTGTAATACGTCTCTGCTCCTCCCCTATGTGAGACAGGAACTGGCTGAACTCTCTGCTGGTGTCAGGTGGGCAGTTGTCTGACTGTAGGATTTATGGGATCCCCCAGGTTACAAATGTGTTGTCAAGTGCTTTGATCACCTTGTTATCAAGCCTTGACAAGGGAAATCAGGAGTTTTCATCCACGAGGACTAGTAGGTATTTGCATTTACAGGGGGCCTGAAGAAGTCAACTGCAACTCGTTCCCAACATGTTTTCCAAAGTTGTCTGACATAGTATTGTTAGGTTATTTTAATTTGTTATCGCTCAAATCACCCCCAGAGGGGATTCTCGGCGTGAGACCAGAATCAGACGGGAGGCATTGTTAGAGGATATTGAGTCATTGTTGGATATAGTCTGGGGCAGATGTGACAAGCTTTCAGTTCGCCACTTGCTCATCCGGGTTCCGGGAACCACACCCTTTATCCGTAGGGTGGGTTTGGTGGCTACAATGCTGCGGTGCCCTTCATGCACCAGGTTAATGGCTTTACATCTTAGGCACGTGGAGAGTACCACTCATGATACCCTGAGAATGATTCCTTCTTCGTTTACTGCAAATTCTTCTTGAGCGTTGTGGAACATTTTGAGGTCTTTTGCGTCTTCCCCTGTTTTGTGTTTGACAGTCCAAGTTTGCGTCTCTATGAGACGTTTGATTATGTTAACTTGTCATTTTTTGGGGGGCTGTGGCAATCTGGGTGATGGAGAGGTCCAACGGAGTCCTGGAGTAAAGCATGAATTTGAGCTATTCCTCGCCTATCAATGGCGTCAACGTAGTCAATTGTAGCGGGACTCTTGAGAAGTAGTCAGCAGGGTTATGTTCCTTCCCTGGTTTGTGAACAATGACATAATCATATGCCTGAAGCCGCAGCATCTTCTTTCAATTTGTGGAGGCATCTTCACCTTGGGGTTGCCGAATATCATGAGTAGGGCTTGATGATCCATGACAATGGTGAAGTTCTTCCTGTAGAGAAAAAGGTGAAAATATTCACATGCCCAGACATCTGCGAGGCTTCCCTTTTCATGTTGTGACTGTGAGTAGGCTTTTTCTATGTTTGTGAGGCTCCTACTTGCATGAGCGACAATGTGTCTATGGGGGCCTGGGCGACCACTGTTTTGTGCTAGTATGGCTCGTAACCCTACAGTGCTGGGATCCACTGGGACTCCCGTGTGGAGCGTTTGTTCGAAGTTTACCATTACGGTTGAAGTTTCAATGACTGTTTTGATGCTTTGGAACTGCGTTTATATTCCTGGGACCACTGGAAGTCTACCTTCTGCTTGACCAGGTCGCGCAGCAGCACGCTTAGGGTGGCATAATCCTGGATGTATCTGGCACAGTAACTTGCCACCCAGAGGAAAAATCGTAGCTTGCTGATGTTTCTTGGAGGGCTGGTCATTGAGAGGGCCTTCACTTTGTCCAGGTCGGGGGTCATTACTGCAGTTGAGAAGATGTCAACAAAGAATTTGAGGCAGGTTTTGTGGAATTTACATTTGTTGGCGTTGAGCGTGAGGCCAGCCACCATAATGTGCTAACACACTTGGCGGAGTGCTTTGCCATGTTCCTTTTTTGTGGTGCCAAAAACCAGAATGTCATCACTGTAGATGATGGTGTGGACTCGCTGGATGGTCTGGTGAATTATGTCTTAATAGATTTCAGTGGCAAAAAGGTGCTATGTTTGTGGAAAATGCTGTGATGTATCGTCAGTTTACTTCCAGCTCTAGCTGATGGCAGCCTTTGGTCAAGTGAAGTTTGGAGAACACTCTGTGGCGTCAATCATTTGGGCAATCATGTCAGCTTTGTTGAGTCCCTGGTATCTTTCCCATTCTATTGCTCTATTGGGCTGCTTCATGTCAAGGCATATGCAGATATCTCCTTTGGCGTCCTTTTTCTGGATGACTTCTAGAGGTGAGACCCATGGAGTTGAAACTTTCGAGTGTTCAATGATATCCAGTGTCAGTAGATTTGTTATTCCTTTTTCAACCGCCCTTTTGAAATGAAAAGTGACATTTTGAATACTGTGTGCAACTTGGTTAATGTACTCATTGATATGGAGATGAACTCAGATGCCTTTGAGTTTTCCTAGACCCTGAAATAGGGATGGGAATTGTTGTGCCAAGTCTGGAGTTGTGTGAATGTGATAACTGATGAAGATTAATCCCATTTTTGCCGCCATCACAAAGTTGAGGAGGCAAGCACCTGATGTTTTGCCTTGTACCTCGTGGATGGTTGTTTGCACGGATTTCTTCTTGTGCTGCATCGTTGCTGTGAGTGTGAATGATCCACAGCTATCATGCGGTTCGGACACAGCCCTTGAATGTACACGTATTTTCAATGGGGTGAGGTCAGGTGGCAACTGAAGTTCTTGGAAGTGGTCCAGTGGCATCATATTGATAAATGCTCTGCTACTGGTGAGAAAATATATGGGGTAGTCACTGACCTTCAGGTGAACCATTGGGCATTTGTTTTCAGCGCCCTCTGACTTTACATGCATGACCTCTTCCACTTTGCCGTGGAGGGTGGCTATCCCCAGTCAAACTACGGTTGCCAGGCACATGATTTTGGCGGCTAAAGGGCGTCCTCAAGAATGTGGACATATGTGCTTGTTTCTTTTCCTTGATAAAGAAAGAGAGACTGGAATCTACCAGCGCAGGTCAGGGGATTGCCTCCCACTTGTAGATCCTTTCCTGGAAGATTGCATTGTCAGTTTAGAGTGGAGGTGGCTAGGTCCTATTGCCCCCATTACATTTACTTATACCCCGCTATCCACAATGAAGTAAAAAATCTGGTCCCCTAGTTTCGTCCTGAGTGGCTCCTTGCGAAGCGTTGGCTCATCCATGGATACCATAAGTAGGTAATCATCTCCTCTGCTCTCACTCGACAGGGACAAAGGTGATGAGTAACTGGATGATGACCAAAGAACCTGAGGCTCATGTTGGAATGGAAGTGGAGCACATAGTGTTTCTTGTAGATGTCGTCAGACCCACGGTGGCAACATCTCGTGTCATCCTTCCGTTCTCGCCATGCCTTGTGATCAGATCTTGTGAGTGACAAACAGCCTTTGCATGTTTGGCAGAGGGTGGGGCCCTTGCTTTTATAGGGAAACAGGAGGCTGCAGCAGTAGCATGATTTCATCCCATGTTTTGATGTGGATTTTGCCTGTCGTGGGTCGACTTGTGGCTGTTTCTGACGGCCTGTGCCGCCTCACTGCACATGGAGTCAGCCTCCATTGCAACCACCTGTCGTTCCAACCACTCCCCTGCTCTGGTAGCCATCAGAATCTTCTTTAGGCTGTGAGTTTCCCCGAGCCTTCGCCTCCTAACTGAGTCTGACAGGCATCGGTCAGTTATTCTGAGACTCAGGCAGTATTTGATGAGGGATCCCAATCACTCTACAAATTTACCCATTGTTTCCCCCAACTGTTGTTGCGCCTTGTGGAAGAGGTACCTCTTGTAATCAATGTTTGGCATCCAGTCAGATTTCTTGGTGAGAGCTTCCTCGATCTTTTGATATGACACGTTTTAGTTTGCTAGTTTTTTAAGGGCTTCCTTGACTCCATCCCCTGCCAAATTCTTGAGGTATTTGACAATCTCGGCTTCGTCATCCTCCCAAGAACATCTCTGAAGTCTCCAAATTGTTCAATCCATGCAGACCATTGGGCTCCAATGTGATGTTTCTTGGCCTTGTCGAATGGAGGAGGGTGGGGTTCAAGGAGGCAGCAGTATATTTGGTCCTTCTTTCCTGTGCCACGGCATAAAGTGTGTAAGACGTGTGGCGGAGCTTGACCAGGTATCTTGAACAGGCACCCTGGGAGGAGCGAATTGGGTGTGGACCCTGTTGAGGAGGTGTTTGGCAGGCAAGGAGGTGACAAAGCACACCCAAGGATTCCTAGGGTTATGGAAGTAGGCACTGCAGGTGGACCTTGTTGGGAAGGCCGGCAACGGTGAATGCTGAGAGATACCAGGTGAGGCAGCAGTGAAGAAATCAGGCAACTCTTACTTCAGGTGCTCTCCCTGAGCGTGTTGGCATGCTATAAGGTCACGAGGTGCATAGGTAGAGAGCCTCTGGCAGCCAGGTGGCAAAGGGCCATGCACGTGGCTGGGCAATGCAGCACGCAGGTGTGCATCAGTAGAGAGTGCCCCGTCAGTGTGGCACCCTTGCTCCAACCCGTTACATCATCCTAGAGTCTAGGGAGCCCCTTTTCAAGTCTGGTGATGAGCTGCCTGACCCACGCGTGGACCATAATGTAGACATGTCTTACACTCACTGCTTTGTCTCTACGAACTACACTGAAGGCTTTGATAAACTAGCAAGATGCCTTCCAAGACTGTCTGGATTTGTTGAATTTAGGAAAGAAAAGTAACAAATGAGGTACTTCTGGACCTGCCTTAACTTAGAAGCACCTGTGTCCTGAAGTGAGTAACTGTCCACCCCATCCTGACACTTGATAAACTATTATATTATTTACTTCCACAATTTTATAGCTGTTGTTTTTATTCCAACTTTCATGGCTCTCAGGGAACTGTGCATGCACTTCTATGCCAGGTGATGAAAATGCTACATTGGTTTTTAGACTGGAAGCGAGCATGCCTCAACATACGCTCTTGCAGACCCGTTATCTCCATGGGTATGGACCCAGTCCAATGGCAGAAGAATGCCCTGGTTGCTAATTTCTTTGCAACAGACTTTTAAATATTAAGGGACCAATTAACTAATTACTGGTAGCAAAAACCTGCGCACAATTTACTGCTGGTATTTTAGCTACCAGTAAAGATTGTAATAAACTGAGTTATGTACTAATAGGTTGGTTTGCTTCAAAGAGCGTGAAGTCCAACCTACCTCATGAATAGTAATGAGGTACGTTGCAAATTGTGACTCACTCTAATTGGTGGCCACCACAGGGTTTGTTGTATGCTAGCCTTTCAATAAAGTACACTTTTGTTTTGCCCTTAAACGAAAACTTCTTTTTTTAAATATTAGAGTTGGCAGTGGTCTTGTGGTCCACTGCATACTCCTCAACAAGTCTTTTTACATTCTTAAAGTGAAAGGTGTCCCTCAGGGCCAAATTTCCTTTTGTGAGTGCATTACCACACCGACTCAGGAGGTGGTAATTATTCAAAGTTTTACCACCAGATTTCATCCACAAAACATTCATTCTTTGCCTACCAATTCGGTATTTGGAAGGGACGCCTGCAACACGCTCCTTCCAAATATCGAATCAGTATGGAGTTGCAATCCCATTTTGGAAATCAGTAAAAGTTTGCCAATTTCTAAAGTTGGAGTACTACATTTAGAAAATAATTATTGTGGTCTCAAACTCCAAATTGGAGGGTTTGCAACCATAAAAATTCTTTGTACATCGGGCCCCTAAATGTATACATTGACTGTCAGACTCTACTTTTCATGACTGCCCCTCATGATTGCACTTCATTCCTGCTGCATAATTTGACCCCAATTTATGGTGTCACAGTCATTTTTGTCTCCATTTCCAGCACTGCTTGTAAATGTTGTATCGATTTTGTGTTGGTGAAAAGTAACATTGAGGTTGCTATCCATGAACTATAATGACCATTCGTCCATGAGGAAATTCTCGCTAATCTCAGTAATATCATCAGTGAGCAATGAAGGGCTTGAGATACTCAACTTTCTGAAGGGCTTTACATTCCAGTCCTGTGTAGCTGGTGTCCCTCTTTTCTTTCTGAGCGAGTATCAGTAGACCATGTTCTGTATCTATTATGTGGTGTCCCTCTGGGCTCCACCTTGTCACTAGTTTTCTTTAATTTGTACTTGCAACCTTTAATGCCATGGATTTCATCTTTTGCTGATGTTCTTTGGTATGTATTTAGCTAACAAGTGCTAGTGCAGAAAGAAAGGGACCCCCTCTAAAAGAACAGATTGCGGTCAGGGAGAAGAGGGGAAAAATATCAAGACAGAACAATAGTCTCCCTCACGACCTAAATTCTTCTACAAGGAATTAATCCAAATACATTCAGTGAGCACCCAAACCAAACTATTAACCCATACAAAAAGTTTTCCAACAATTCTAAAAATATATTCTATTATTTCATTTATTTTGTCAGAGATATTTTCATAGATATAAATATATTTAGATACTTTTTTAAAAACATTTTCAACATAGATAATACATTCATAAATAATCACAAATTGATAAAATAATGCATACAATCAATACAAATAAACCCGGTAAGAGAGAAACAATGCAAAATCACAACAGCCCATTCAAACCCAAGTCACACACATCCAGACAAACCTTCACATTCATAACATATCTGGGGAATACAACTACAGATCAACAATGTAATTGGAATGACCAAAGACAAAAACTGCAAAAAGCAGGATGTTCTCAGGGCAATTAGTAGAAAGTGGGGAATTGGCATCTGCTCCTATGCAGATGACACACAGCTGATGGTAGCCCTCGAGGAAAGACCTGGAGTCACTAAATTAAAACTGCATAATTGCCTCTCAGAGATGGCACAATGGATATCCGAGCACTATCTGAAATTAAATGCTGGGAAATCAGAAATCCTGCTTTTTGGAGGCGCCAATTTAATCTGGGATGCCACATGGCGGCCGCAAACCCTTGGTACCGCCCCAACCCCCAAGCAATGCGTAAGAGACCTAGACATCATTATTGACAATGCCCTCTCCATGAAGGACCATGTGTGGGCCCTCTGTGGAAAGTGCTTTGCAACCTTGAAACTGCTGACTAGACTCTTCCCTTGGATCCTGCTGGACTGTAGAAGAACAGTCAGGCAGGCCCTGCTTATTAGCCAACTTGACTACGGAAACGCCCTATTTCTGGGCACGAACCAGCTTCTCTTCACACGGCTACAAGTGCTGCAAAACGCTGCAGCCAGGCTGGTGTGCAATGAAAGCAGATTTAGCTCTGCATCAATGTGCATGAAAAAACTTCATTGGCTACATATGCGACAGAGAGCAGTATTCAAGCTGTTGAGTCATGCACATAAAGTACTACATCAAAATGGCCCAAGAATACTGCAGGGGAAAAACGAGGTCTATGTTCCCACGAAGAGCCTCAGGTCACTCCACCAAGCACTAGCCAGAACCAAACGAATCAAGAAAGTGAGGACAGGAGGGAGCGCCTTCTCATATCTGGTGGCTAGGAAATAGAACGAACTCCCTCAGGATCTACGCCTCACAACCAATTACCTATTATTACGGAAAAAAATAAAAACCCATCTGTTCCCCAAAGACTAACACCCATTCGTTCTACCTCATCTGCAGCCTAGCCTTTTTTTCTCGCTTTAGTGCCTTGATATCCCTTGGGATGAATGTGGCGCTTTACAAATAAATAAATAAATAAATAATGCCCTAAACAGGGCCACTCCACCCGGGGGAAAAACACACCTAAAAGGTATAAGAAATATGAGAACAGAATGCCCACAAACTATAAAAGGGCACATTTAACAACAGAAAGGACCACCTTCTGAATAAATGAAGAAACAATATTCATTGCTTTGACGTTATGTGCTCAAAGACTCACGTAATGTGTTCATGCCAACTTGACATCACAATCCACTAGACCCCTACCTACTCAGGGCCCTCGTGGAATTATTACATATATCACCCAGAGTGTGACAGATACCACCACCAAAAAACATTCCAAAAACAGATACCCTGTGTGTACCCAAAAAAACATAACATTAAAATGGAAACAATCTTATCACAATCCACAACCAAGTCCCAATACAATCCTGTAAGGATACTTACTAAAAGAACAGTTTCAAAGCCCTCTATATCGGTACAAACTGACGTTTCTAGATCAAATGTCTGAAAATCCGACACTTCTCAGCCAGGTGCTGACACTCACCGCTGTCAGAACCTAAGAGAGCAAGATACACATGAGAAAAATTTCTATATCTCAGTAGGTCAAAAGGGTAATATAGGCGATCGATCCAGTTTATACTAATATCATAGAGTGGACCACACAGTATAACAGTAGTCCAGGTCTGGGTTCTGCCCGCAGAGATATCGGGGATAACCAAAAGCAGCGTAATCATTGCACCAAATGGGGAAAAATAAAAAACCCGTATTTGGATTTAAACTATGCCCACTTTAAAAGATGCCAGAACGCTTTTTTTGGGGGGTTGCCAGATCATAATAGATCGAGTTTCGATACCTGCAATATTGAGGCCTGCCAATCGAAGAAAGAAGTACCCGCCGAGTGCTTCCACTTCATGCAGATCTCCCTCCTGGCCAGAAGAATGGAATAAAAGAGAAAACTTTTTGAGACGCCCATACTGATAGAATACAAAAAGCAAGTTAAAAGTGGACATTCGTAATACATATGTAAATCAGATGCTGCAATTGCCCCACACTTTGCACAGGAATATTGACGGTCTGTCGAAAATTTAGAAAGCCTTTGGGGCGAATAGTAGGCCCTATGCAATACAAAAAGATGATTTCGTCGAAGCCATGCTGGATTGACAATGTCCCATAACAATTTAAATGAGGAAGTCCAAAGGCTTCCCACCTCCAGATCTAGAAAAGATGTTGCTCAGAGATTTTCGGGCAGTTGGAAGTCGCCATCCATCTCCTCCAGAATTAGATGATATCAGAGTGATTCCTCCTTTTTAGCTGGAGGTTTATCAACAAGTTGAGATTCTACCAAGGTGCCGCCCCCTAGTGGATGTTTAGACCTAGGGGTGGCCTGGGAGCGTGTCCAGCTAGCTATTTGAATGTATTTAAATCTGGAAAAATTAGGGCCAGCTATAGTACTCAAAGATTCCCATGGCATTAAAACTCCATCAAGAAACAGATCACCACAAACTACCAAGCCGGCCTCCCTCAAGGGCATTGCAAGACTGTCCATGAGACAACTCGGTCTCCCGGGGGAATCCCATAGGGGCGCCCTGCTCGAAAAGTAACCTAGAAGTTATCTAGGCTGTGGGTACTCCGATGCAGCAAATTATTACCCCGAAGGTCTCTGTGTGTGGGTTTAAGAGAGTTTGACTTCACTAATTGGTAGGCTGGTTCACATCATGCCCTCCAAACCAGATTTCTGAGGTGGTGAGTCACTCTCGATTGACTCTTACAATGGACCAGGGTAGAAAATGAGGAGAAAAAAAAACAGTAGTCCAGAACTTTGCTGTTACATCAGATAGATTAAACTGCACAAGGATCCCCTTATACATATTTAAGACAAAGAGGGCACATGGCAATAAATATCTCACCTCGAGCGACTCAACACCATGTATCGCCGCTTAGAGTTGCCTGTAGATATTCCAAAAACCTCTAATCCTGCATGCCAACGAAAGAAAAAAAAAGAGAAAAGAACGAATGTCATATCCCTCTGGGTCGCGTACCAGATATAGCTTCAGCCGGATATAATGATTGACGCGGCTAACTGACCTGACAAAAAATATTTAAAGGAAGTGGCCATTAGAATGGTATTGTAGGTTGAAAGTCTATAATTACAGCCACTGGCCAGTCAGTCTGCAGCATGGGCAGGCCACCAGCATAAACGGAGGGAATTCCAACAGCAGTAAATAGATGGGAGATCCATAATGAACTGACGCTGAATGGATTGGAAAAGGAGGTTCTCATGGTAAACAGCCCCAACTGATCTTCAGGCCTTAAGATGCCGGCCACTAGTTCTAGGATGTTGCATTGAACCCGTTTCATAGGCTCAGAATTGAATCTGGGAGTCATATTTGATCAAAAGGTTTTTTATGGATACTTGCATTTGAGCTGCAGAGAAAACTGTCAAATACTTTTTTTCATTACCCGGTCAATTTCAGCAGGTAGAGGCTTGTATTGATTTGCCTGCCAGAATATCAATTGATTCACCCCCAGAGACTCTGGAATTAGGCAGCAAACTGCTTCTGGGCCTGAAGGGTCATGGCGTTGCTACAGCTCAAAGCGTTGAATGCAAAGTAAACTGCAGTGCCACTGACATTCAGTGAACATGATAATTTTATTTCCCAGACGCAGAATTGCATTTGGCTTTGTTCTGTGAGGAGCTGCTGGTCTCCAGAGACGCCTTCACCCTACAGCCCCCAGCATGGCACATGGTGACCTCTTTTTGTCCTTTCTCTTCTTCCTTCCCACGCCCAGGGGTCTGATTGGATCACGTCATGCTTCAAGGTCCACCCCTGTGTCTGTCACTAGAAGGTGACATCTCTGCACTCTCAGTCTTTCATTGATTACCTGTGAAACAAAACCTCCTATGATCGATCAGGCTCTCTGTAACCATGGTCTGGCTTTCCTTCTGTGAAATCGATCATGTGCCACAGACAGGGCCGGACCGGCAACTTTGTCGGACCAGCACCCCCCCTCCCCCTATGGGAGGATGGCAATATTGCAGCACCACTGCAAAACCGGCCTCCAGTAACAAAACCAGACCCAACTGCTGCAAAATCGGCCCACCCTTTCAGCCTCTCGGGGAAATGCCCGATGTCAGCTATGGCCAGCCCAGCCCTGGCCAAATAGGTCTTTGTGGTTTTATTTTACCTTGGTTTTAAAATGTCCTTGCTTCAACACATCACAAGCCATCTGAAAATCCTGTCGTAAAATAGAAAATGATTTTTCTTCCTTGTCACTAACCCCTAGAACTATTTGTACCACTACTAACCATCAGATCTTTCAAGAACAGTTGAAACCATGGCTATTTAAGGTAATGATTACAAAGGCATTTTTTAGTACGTAAGGTATTTCTACATTAATATACTTTTATGTACTTATACCTTTGTATATTGGCACCAAAATATCTCAATTGGAAATAAAATGAAAATATTCATATACAATTAGTACAAATAGTGAAGACTGCACTGGAGTTGGATATTTCAGGGTCAATTCACAAAGGCATGTAAGAGTATGTAAGGGTACTTCTGTAGACTACTTCTCATTCTTATAAATGCTTTTGTGACTGTCTGATATGAAGCTATTCAGCAGTATATACTGATTTATAGGTATGAGCACACATTGTAAATTGCTTTAAAAAATTGAAAACAAACATATTTGCATTCCGTCTATGGAAATGCAATTCCCATTCATATTTGGAAACAGGAAACTTCTGCTGTCTTTAGAAAAACGGGTCAAAAGTATATTTTTTCTGGTCTAATTCTATTCTCACTCAAAGTCTCTTGCATGAGTCAGTGGTCGATTGTTTGCTCTAATTGGCGCCAAGAGGCCTTTTGGGTGAACATTGTGCATTTACAAATACAAACAAAATAAAGGTTGTGAAGCATGTTTGATGGCAGCAATGAGGGGATAGTGTCTTTCGGCTGAGCCTACTAGACAGTGCAGGCGCTCTCTGTTGCAAATCATATTGTATTTTACCAAGAAAATAGAGCAGCTTTGAGCCCTCCCATTGCTTACCATTGGGTGCCTGTCCTTGTCACTCATTTGCCTACTTCTTATTCATGTCCCTGCTTGTTAATCTCATGTTTGTATCTCCCATGGAACATTGTTTCTTTGCAATTACATTGATTGGCTGCCATCTCTGCTTCCACTGCTTGCTTCTCAAACACTCATTTTTCTTTTGAGTTAAACATTCCATGACAGTGTATGTGCTTTCAAGCCAGCTCCCTGTGTATGTCTCTCCCTCTGCACTCCATTTTACTCTCTGTCAATCCTTCATCCAGACCCCTCCCTCTTGCCAGTGTGCTTCTTCCCATTGCTTCCCACACCACATTCTCTGTGTTGTTTCCTCCAAACCCATGTTGTCTCCACAACCCTCCCCCTCTCTTCATCTTGCTTTCACGTGCCCTTAGCTCTTTCTCCATTACTTTTGTGTCACCTCCTGTGTTGCTTCACAATTCCCATCAAACGTTCCCCATGTTGTTTCTCATTCCCCCAATCTCCGCCATGTGACTTTCACGTTCCTCTCCTCTCTTGTGTTGCTTCTGCTTTCCCTACCCACCTGCTTAAAACAAAACTTTTGCACTTTTTATTTTCTTGTTAGTTACCAATCCAGGTCAGATCAGTAACTAAAATTTAAAAAAGCACCTGCATCATTTTGTAAGTAAGTAACTAATTTATATTTGCCTAGTTAATTAATACCATTGCAGTACAAACATCAAGATTTAAAACTAGATCTACATGCATTGGTAAAACCAGTATATCATAAATCACAATTTTTCGTTTCTTTTTAAAATCATAAAAATGTATACTTTTTGGCGACCTTAAGTGGAAATAGATACAGTTTTGTAAAACCAGTGTATCATAAATCACAATTTTTCGTTTCTTTTTAAAATCATAAAAATGTATACTTTTGGCAACCTTAAGTGGAAATAGATACAGTTTTGTATTATAATACTATCTAAAAGGCAATTAGGAATCAAGTCTTGGCATTTTCCTTCCAACCACCTTCATAAACTTCACAAGACTACAGTTCAGCTGTGGATCATGGGGTGCAAAGCAAGCAAGAACTGCTTGTCTTCGTGAGCGTATCACACGTTGATTAAAATGGGATTTTAGCAGATGTTTTTGTTCTTCCAACAGTTTGTCACAGGAGCATAACACATGCAGCATATCCTCTGGCCCTGAACCACATAACCGACAAAGGGAGCCCGCCATATCCTTTAGCCAGTGTGGAAAATGTCGGATACAGGGTAACAGGCCCAACCTGTACTTTAAAAACTTCATTTTAGCAGTTTTAGCATAACCCAATTCAAGGTAGCTCTGTGGTGCTTGTCTGGAATACGAGTTCAGGGTCATCCAGCCGTGTGACCTCTTAGCGAGGGATGCCTTTGCCTTCAACCCACGAAAGATGATTGATTGTTTTCCTAACCAGTTATATGGTTTGTGGGGGTATCCCAAAGCTGAGTTAAGCCAATATTCGCCAAGCTGCTTTTGAGATACTTGGCAGCTGGTGAGGCTGAGTGTAGCAATAACTCCATCCATAGATAATCATTTAGAGTTCCTTGTTTGGATTTTCACACTTTGTCCCAGGTAGTTATGTACGCCCCCTGTCTTGCCAGGAGCTGTTTCTTGACGCCAAATTCTAGCATAATGTGAGCCGGTGAGGTTTGTTTGGGCAGGCTAACAATAATCCTGTATGCAGCTATGACTGTTCTATCGAGACTCCTTGCATCTGTACCTCTCTGTACTTCGCTCCCATAAGTAATTGTTGGCAGGAGCTTAGGTCGTATTACTTGTACCAGTGGTAGGAGAGAAGGGCCAGTCAGTTTGCTGTTTAGTGCTTTTAAAGAGAGCTTTGATGCTGGTTTTCTGTACAGTAAACTGGCCACTGTTGTCGATTTTTACTCCTAGATATTTATATACTGACGCATCCTCAATAAGAGCATTGTTCCAAAACCAGGTAGACGATTTTTTCCTATTCTTACTGATTGTCATTGTCTGCATTTATTCCAGGTTTATGGTAAATTCACTTGCTTCTGAATAACCCTGTATAGCATTCACAAGATGTTGTAGCCCTACTTTTGTATGGCTGATTAGGACTATATCGTCCGCATAGAGAAGACACAGAAATAATAGCCCTCCTAACTTGGGGGCGGTCGATGTAAAAATAAATGGGTATATGTGTCTAAATGGATGTTTTTTTCGTAATATTGATTGTATAACTGACTGATTAAGTGTATCTTAGTGAATGCATGGGTTAGCAAGTAATGTTTAAATATGTACTTATCTGTATCACTCTCTCACTTTGTGTATAAGTGGCTGCATGGGTTGGTGAGTAGCTACATGAGTGTCTATATGGGTTATTATTTTTTTTTTTAATATCAGTATGAGTGTCTGTATGGTTCGGTGGGGGGTATTACTTAGCGCATAGATGCATGAATGAGTGACTCACTGTTTGTGTTGAAGACAGCATGTGTGCAGGACTGTATGGGTTTATGAGTGTGTGTATGGGTGTGTTAGTGAATGAATGACTGTCTCAATAGTGTCTTTATGAGTAACTACATATGTTTTAAACTAGTATATGTGAGTTTTGGAGTATATAAGTGAGTATATGTGAGAGTGAGAGATTGGAAGAGTTTCTGTATAAATGAGTATGTGTTTCTATAAGTGATTGTTTAAGAGAGTAGGTGTTAGACCTGACATCTTTGGCGTGATTTCCACTGTCTTTTTTTGCCTCTACCTCCTGTATTTTTGATGCTGTGCTGGATTTCGTTTTTGCTGGTTTAGATGCTTTGGACACTTTTCCACTGCTGATCAGTGTCAAAGTGCAAGTGCTCCCTGGGTAAATTGTAAGTGTAATTGGCAGGCATCACTATCAAGGCCAGTAAGTGCCAGATAGGGCAGGAATCTGTGGCGTACTTGGGACACCAGGTAGGTAGCGGCCAGGTGGCCCACCTACAGTCAAAGATTGATACCATTCTGGCTTGGGAGCCCCCCAAGACCCAAACAGACGTGAGAGCCTTTTTAGGTCTCACCGGGTATTATCGATGGTTTGTCAAGGGATATGGCACCATCGTTGCCCCCTTGACAGAGCTGACTTCAAGGAAGCAGACCAGGAGAGTGAATTGGACCTATGCCTGTCAAACTGCTTTGATGCCCTGAATACTGTCATGTGCACAGGGCCTGTGCTCAAGGCACCTGACTTCTCCAGTGAGTTCCTAGTGCAGACAGATGCATCAGAGCATGGTGTTAGAGCAGTTCTCTCATAGATCAACAACGAGGGCTTGGACCAACCTGTAGCTTTCATTAGTAGGAGGCTACCTCCCAGGGAATGTAATTGAAAGGGAAGCTTTTGCTGTGGCCTGGGCTCTGAAGAAGCTGAGGCCCTACTTGTTTGGGACTCACTTCTGGGTTCAGACAGACCACAGGCCCCTCAGATGGATGATGCAAATGAGGGGTGAGAACCCAAACTGTTGAGGTGGTCCATCTCCCTACAGGGAATGGACTTTACGGTGGAACACCACCCTGGTACAGAACACGCCAACGCTGATGGTCTGTCCAGATTCTTCTGCCTTAGTGAGGATAACTCCCAAGAGGGTGGGCAGTTATCCCCACTTTCAGCTGGAGGGCACACGTGTTAGACCTGGCATCTTTGGCGTGGTTTCCCTTGTCTTTTTTTGCCTCTACCTCCGGTATTTTTGATGCAGTGCTGGATTTCTTTTGGTTTGGATGGTTTGGGCACTTTGTCACTGCTGATTAGTGTCAAAGTGCAAGTGCTCCCTGGGTAAATTGTAAGTGTAATTGGCTATCCATGATTGGCATATTTGTATTACCAGGAAGTCCCTAGTAAAGTGCACTGAGTGTGCCAGGGCTGGTGATTCAAATGCTACTAGTGGGCCTGCAGCACTGATTGTGCCACCCACAGGAGTAGCCCTAAAATGGTGTCTCAGGCCTGCCACTGCAGTGCCTGTGTGTAGTCTGTGAACTGTCATGTCAACCTGGCCAGTGCCCCCACTGACCAGGCCTAACCCTTCCCTTTCTGTACACACAAGACAGCCCTATGGAAGGCCCAAGGTACCCCCTTGGGCAGGGTGCAGTGTATGGGAAAGGTAGAGCATGTACTAGTGCAGGTGTCATGCTCTGGTAGTGGATTACAGCCATTTTTGTTTTTTCACTATTGTAAGGCTATCTTGCCTATAGGCTATCATGGGGAATGCTGTGTACAGTGGTAACCTGCATATCTTCCCATAGGAGCAAGATAGGACATAACAGTCTGGTATCCCTGAACTCAGAATATAATAACACATCTTTTAGGAAAGGTGGATTTTAAATCCTGTGTTTGAGAACAGCACTTTTAGAAAGTGGCTTTTCTCTTGTCTGACATTTCTGTGTGGCTTTTGCCTGTTTGTGAATTGACTGTCTGGTTTGTGAGTGACAGGGGCTGGGTGGCTCCCAGAGACTTAGTGGGCCATCCCTGGGCTGAATAGCTCCATCTGCATCTAGAGTGGTGGGTGGGGATAGCACCTGGGCCTGAAAGGGCTGGGCCTGCCTTCCACAATGCTGGCTTTACTTCCTGCTGGGTGGCTGATGACCCTGCCCCTCTCTCTGAAAGGAAAGGAGAAGCCAGGAAAACAAAGTGCTCAAGGAACACCCAGAACTCATTCAGACCGGGTGCAGAGCCCTCTTGCACAAAGGGAACAAATATTGTTTGGGGTATAAGTACAGGACCCCAGACTACAGAAAATTAGATCATCCTGGAATCAAGAAGTGACCTCTGCCAAGGAGAAAGCTGGAAGACTGAAGAGGAAGGACTGTCCTGCTGTGTGTTTGTGGGCTGACCTGCAGTTGCTTTGCTGCCAAGAAGAGGGGATGGACTTTGCTTTTTGCTATGTCCCCTTGCTTGAAGAGATCTCCAAGGGCCTGAGTAGAGCTGGCTCCCTGTTAAGAAGTACCAGGAACAAAAGTACTTCACTCCCAGCTTCCCCTCTGAACTCTACTGCGAGAGTTCTATCCTTCCTAGAGTGATTGAGCCAGTTGGGGTGCCTCTAGAAGTTGTACTTGTTGTTGGGAAGCTGGATAAGAAGAAACTAAAGACAATCTGCAAAGTTTCATGCATCGCTTGCTTGCGGAGCGCATCCCTGTCAGTGCGAGGAAATTCCCGCTGCTGCGATGATCGAGATCATCGCAACGCCTGTTGCCGCTGCAAGAACCAATGCATCCTTCGCTTGCGGAACGCATCACTCCGGTGCGGTAAGAGTGCCAATGCTGAGAGTATCGTTGCAGAGCCTGTCATGACTGGGTGAGATTGTCGCACAACTTGCTTGTTGACCGCATCACGTCGCTGCGAGAGTCGCCGCAGGGCCATCGCATCGGGGGGCCGCAAGAGGAGAAGATCGACGCCATGCTGCGCATCGCTGCCACACCTAAGATCGTAGCCGTCCCGAAGATAGTCGCATCGTACCTTTGCGAGACGCTTCCTACTAAACCTGCGCATCGGAATCCATACAAGGTATCGCATCCCTCTCCATACAGACCGGAGTCACTGCAACACGCCCGCTGTGCCGCCCCTCCCAACATTTGCAAATCCCCGGGGGGTGGTGGTCCCCGGGGGCTTGGGGGTCTATCACAGACCCCCCAATTTAAATAATTAGAGACCCGGGGAGGTGGTGGTACCTGGGGCGTTTGGGGGGTTCAAGCCCCCCCACACAGGTAGTTAATTTTTTTTTAAAACAAGCCCTCAGGGGGTGGCGATCCCCGGGGCTGAGGGGGGGCCATGTACCCCGCCAATATTTTAAAAAAAGTCTGGGGGGTGGCGGTGCCGGGGCTTGGGGGGCCTTTGGGCCCCAGCCTATTTATTCTACATGCCCCGGGGTGGCGGTCCCTGGGGCTGCGGGGGGCATAAGCCCCCCGCAAATACTTTTAAAAACCCCCAGGGGTGGCATTCCCTGGGGCTGGGGGGCCCTTTTGGGCCCCCATAATAATATAAATATTGCCCCTGGGACTTGGCCCACCCGGGGCTAATTAATTTTTTTATTTTTTTGTCCGGATCCTCGGATCCTCCGCGCATTCTGCGATATTTAAAAAAAAAAAAAAAACTGGGCCCTGGGGGTTCTTGTGGGACTCCTAAGCAGGCCTAGGGTTCAGGGTGTTTCTTCCCTGCCCACTTTTCTTTTACTGATTTCTTGTGCCTCAGTTCTACCGAGGCACAAGATGGCTGCCAACACTTCCTGGTTTGGAGTTTTGACAGCCAATTAGCATGAAGCTCGTGATCGGGAGGGTGCGCGGATCCTGCGCGCCTCTAGATATCAATATTTTTTTAATTTTGATTTTCTCAGCAACTACTGAACGGATTTACACCATTTAACAAAAAGAGTTATTTTTGAACCAAGGGCTACCTTTTTGCCAAATTTGGTGTAATTCTGTTCAGCAGTTCGGGCTGTAGCCGTATCTAAAGTTTCCTATCAAAAATTGCATGGTGAAAACACGTGTTGTTAACCCCCTATTTTCTCAGGCCCCCCATTGACGAATCACCCCAAAAATTTCAAGACAGGAGCTGACCCGAGCGGGCCATACGTTTTGAAACTTTCGCCAAGATTCGTCAATCGGCGCCAAAGTTATTGGGAATAGAATGTCTTGATTTTTCTATGGTTACTAGTCCTAACTATAACTACCCTACTGGTGACCCCCAGTGGGTAATATATATATATACTAGCAGCCCGCCCCAGAGTTGCCTGGGTCAGAAGGGGGCTGGGGGCAGCATTTCCGGACTGCGGCAGCATTGCCCGGGGCAGAAGGGGGCTGGGGGCAACATTTCAGGCTTGAATGCACTCCCACCCCAGGCCCCGCCTGCCCCGACATTGCCCAGACCGCCTCCCGCCTCCCGCCTCGCCTTTGCCTTTGCCTTACCCCGCCCGCCCCGACATTGCCCAGACCGCCTCCCGCCCGCCTCCCGCTTCGCCTTTGCCTTTGCCTTACCTGAGCCTCCGCTCTTCCCCGCGCTCCGGACTTCACCACCACTCCTCGCTGCTCGTCACCGCTCCTCCCCGCCTGTCGATTTAGAAAAGGGGGTGGTGATGAACAGAGTGTCTGAGTTAAACAGACCACTCTTACCCAGTCCAAAGATCAGGGCTTGATCCATCACCGTTATTTATCTCACTGCCCCATCCCAGCTCAGAACCTGGCTATATGCAAATCAGTCTGTCCCTGGCCCAGTGCATCATGGGAACAGGGCAGACTAAACTACCAAGCCAATTCTTCACCAGAAAGGAGACAAGCTACCGGGGACCGGTTTCTGGCATTTCAGCCTTCTTCGGCCCGGCTTGCTTGAATCCTGATGGAGCAGTGAGAAAGGGACTCATGTCTGAGTATACCCTGCCACACCTATAGTGGCCAAAAACGATTTAGAAAAGGGGGTGGTGATGAACAGAGTGTCTGAGTTAAACAGACCACTCTTACCCAGTCCAAAGATCAGGGCTTGATCCATCACCGTTATTTATCTCACTGCCCCATCCCAGCTCAGAACCTGGCTATATGCAAATCAGTCTGTCCCTGGCCCAGTGCATCATGGGAACAGGGCAGACTAAACTACCAAGCCAATTCTTCACCAGAAAGGAGACAAGCTACCGGGGACCGGTTTCTGGCATTTCAGCCTTCTTCGGCCCGGCTTGCTTGAATCCTGATGGAGCAGTGAGAAAGGGACTCATGTCTGAGTATACCCTGCCACACCTATAGTGGCCAAAAACGATTTAGAAAAGGGGGTGGTGATGAACAGAGTGTCTGAGTTAAACAGACCACTCTTACCCAGTCCAAAGATCAGGGCTTGATCCATCACCGTTATTTATCTCACTGCCCCATCCCAGCTCAGAACCTGGCTATATGCAAATCAGTCTGTCCCTGGCCCAGTGCATCATGGGAACAGGGCAGACTAAACTACCAAGCCAATTCTTCACCAGAAAGGAGACAAGCTACCGGGGACCGGTTTCTGGCATTTCAGCCTTCTTCGGCCCGGCTTGCTTGAATCCTGATGGAGCAGTGAGAAAGGGACTCATGTCTGAGTATACCCTGCCACACCTATAGTGGCCAAAAACGATTTAGAAAAGGGGGTGGTGATGAACAGAGTGTCTGAGTTAAACAGACCACTCTTACCCAGTCCAAAGATCAGGGCTTGATCCATCACCGTTATTTATCTCACTGCCCCATCCCAGCTCAGAACCTGGCTATATGCAAATCAGTCTGTCCCTGGCCCAGTGCATCATGGGAACAGGGCAGACTAAACTACCAAGCCAATTCTTCACCAGAAAGGAGACAAGCTACCGGGGACCGGTTTCTGGCATTTCAGCCTTCTTCGGCCCGGCTTGCTTGAATCCTGATGGAGCAGTGAGAAAGGGACTCATGTCTGAGTATACCCTGCCACACCGCCTGTCGTCATCACGCACGTTGCGGACATCGCTAGGTCGCGGCCATCGCTACGTCGCGGCAGGCGCTACTTTTAGGGGACTACTTTGTTTTTAAAGTTTAATTTTTTAATTTACGTTTTTTTTTATTTTATGCAGCCTATGTCCATCTACACACCCTGAGGATTACAACAATGTATTGGGTGTGTGGATTGGCGCTGTGGTTCCCGAGTTTACCTTGCCAAAAGGTTTCTGTTCTCTCTTTATAATAGTAGTATAGATAGTATAGATATATCCATACTAATATAATAAAGAGAGAGCCCAATCCTTTGAGGCGGGTAATCTCAGGAACCACAGCACCAATCACAACACCCAATACAGCATTGGAAAGGGCAGTTGCAGCAGAAGGACATAGGCTATGCAGACGCCCACCATATACATTTAAAAGGTGAAAGAACCATGCCAGCAAAGTAGTCCCTTGTGGGCGTGTCTGCGTTGTGCTGTCGGCGTGTGCTGGGGCGTGACAAACGCTGGGGGTGTGTGGTACGTTCCGCCCTTCATGCCATGTCTCATATTGTGTGCTAATCTCACCCTGCTCCCTTTAAATACCCCTGCACCCCATAATCATAACCCACCCTTACTCCTTAAAATACCCCAACACCCTTAAACACTAACCCATCTTAACCCTATAAATATACTCTGTACCCCAAAACCCAAACCTATCCCTAAACCCTAAAAATACCCCTGTAGCCCAAAACCCAAACCTAGCCCTGAACCCTATAAATACCCCTGTACCTCAAAACCCAAACCTACCCCTGAATCCTAAAAATACCCCTGTACCCCAAAACCCAAACCTAGCCCTGAACCCTAAAAATACCACTGTACCCCAAAACCCAAACCTACCCCTGAACCCTAAAATACCCCTGTACCCCAAAACCCAAACCTAGCCCTGAACCCTTAAAATACCCCTGTACACCAAAACCCAAACCTACCCCTGAACCCTAAAAATACCCCTGTACCCCAAAACTCAAACCTAGCCCTGAACTCTAAAAATAACCCTGTATCCCAAAACCCAAACCTACCACTGAACCCTAAAATACACCTGTACCCCAAAACCCAAACCTAGCCCTGAACCCTTAAAATACCCCTGTACACCAAAACCCAAACCTACCCCTGAACCCTAAAAATACCCCTGTACCCCAAAACTCAAACCTAGCCCTGAACCCTAAAAATACCCCTGTACCCCAAAACCAAACCTAGCACTGAACCCTTAAAATACCCCTGTACCCCAAAACCTAAACCTACCCCTGAACCCTAAAAATACCCATATACCCAAAAACCCAAACCTAGCCCTGAACCCTAAAAATACCCCTGTACCCCAAAACCCATACCTATCCCTAAACCCTAAAACTACCCCTGTACCCCATAACCCAAAACTATATCTGAACCCTTAAAATACCCAAACACCCCAAAACAAATACCTCAGTACCCCAAAACATATACCCCTATACCCATACTTACCTTATCCAAACATTAAAAAAACATGCTTTTACCATTCATGCATTTACAACGAATTTCGTTGTAAATGTATGCGTGGTAAAAGCATATAAAATGTAATGCCATGCGTTATAATGGCATTGCGGAGTCATGGTACTTTCGTAATGAAAGTATGCGGAGTAATGGTATGAGGAAAGAAAGTTGTGGAATAATGGGTGTTTACCCTCCCCCAGTAAGTACATTGGTGGCACGGTGGCCCACATCTCCAGCAACATACTCATATTTTTTCACCACCCATTTGAAAAATGCACAGGTCTCTCTCATTGATGGCCTGCACCGACATACACTTTTAGACACACCTCCCATCACAAGTTCTAGAATTGCGAACTTTAGACCTGGGGAGCTGCGTTCGAATCTCTACATCAGCTCAACATCCTGTGATTCAAGGCAAATCGCTTTGTCTCCCCGTGCCTACCACAAATGAATGTGCTCTTCTATAATGTAAATTGTGGTCATGCCATGTTGTCGAGTTCGCGCTATATAATATTGCAAGGAAAAATAAAGTAGGGAAACTCGAGTTCACACACTACTGAACGCGCACTCTTAAGTGCATCAGCAGTGCACTGTGAATCGGAGCGTTTCACAGCCCTGTCACAGATAAGAAATGCTATCAAAACGAAATCCTACAAAACAATATACTCTTGGCCGGCAGCAATTCATACCCGTACAACGTCGGGACAGGCTGCTAGTATATATATATATATATATATATATATATATATATATATATATATATATATATATATATATATATATATATATTTATATATATATATATACATATATATATATATATATATATATATATATATATATATATATATATATATATATATACACACTGTAGTAACAAATTTCACTTGCCGACGCACCAGATTGCACGCCCAGCAGTTGCCACAGCACTAGATAACACCCACAGCATCAGACTGATTGATTACTGCACCAAAAACACTTGCCACAGCACCAGCTATAAACCCACAGCACTTGCCTTGGCCATGGATGGCATCCACATCCCATGTATAATCCCACATCACCAGATATAACCCCACAACACCAGATATACCCCCATGGCACAAGATATAAACCCACTGTTTTCTCCTGCTTTTGCCTCGTCCTTTGCGGCTTTTTCCTTACTCTCTCCCATTTTTCTGAATGCTTTCTCATGCTTTTGCCTCATTTTTGTAGTTCCTTCCTTCCACTCCCCCTGTTTTTCTGAGGTGCTTTCTCATGCTTTTGTCTTGTTTTTTACTACTTTCTCCTCACTTTCTCCTTCTTTTTCTGATTGTTTTCTCCTGCTTTTGCATTATTATTTACTGCTTTCTTTTTCCTTTTTCCCTGTTTTTCTGAGTGCTTTCCCTTGTTTTTCACTGCTTCACCTTGTTTTTTACTCAGCAGCGCGGGCATTGTGTCTAAACTCCCCAACCTGAGGCAACCTCCTACAAAAAAACTGACAGTATAAAAAAGAAGCACTATAATGATGCAAATGCTAGCCGTGTGATACTCATATCACTTCTCTTTTTCTTAATTGTTGTCTCCTACTCTTTGTGCCTCACTCTTTCTTTAGCCAATGAGTCTCACTGAGTTTCTCCCTCCTTTGTTATTTCTTGCTGTCTCACTTTATTTTGTCTCTCTTATATTTTCTATCACATGTTCCTCCTCTCGCTATCGTTCTATATCCATCCATCCTCCTTTGTGTCTCTCTATTCCTCTATCTATTTTACTTTTCCTTTCTCTCGCTTGCTCTTTCTCACCCTTGCCCTGTCTTGCTTTATCTTATCTCTTTCTCTCCATATTTCTCTCTTCTTCATTCTTTCTCACTATCACACAGCTTTATTATTATTATTAAGGGAATTTTGTAAAGCGCCTGGTCAGCAAAGTTGTGCCGCAGGGTCTGCTCGGTTTACCGTGTGTAAAGGTGGGTCTTTAACTTCTTCCTGAAGCCGAGTTCAGATGGCTCCAGGCGAAGGTCCAGTGGTAAGGCATTCCAGCTTTTCGCCGCCAGATATCTGAAAGATCTACCTCCCATGCATGCCTTTGTTATCCTGGGGACCTTAAGTAGCCCTCCACAGGAGGAGTGCAGGGTGCGCGCAGGCGCGTATCGGGTGATCAAACTCTGAAGCGGTGCTGGTGCCTTCCCCATCAGGATGCGATGGCATGTACAAAGGGCCTTAAACTCGACCCTGCTCCTTACTGGAAGCCAGTGAAGGGTCTGAAGGGCTGCTTTGGAAGCAGATCTCTTGGGGAATTTCAGAATCAGGCGAGCTGCTGCATTCTGCAACACCTGGAGGTGGTTAATCGCCCTACTGGTGGCTCCCAGATACAGCAGATTGCCGTAGTCCAGGCGCGATGCGACGAGGGCATGCAGCAGCGTCCTGCGGGCTGATGTAGGAAGGAGATCTAGAACCTGCCGCAGACTTTTTAGGACGCTGAAGCAGACACCCATCACGCGGCCTATCTGAGGTCCAAAGGACAGGTCCGCGTCAAGCCAAACTCCGAGGTTCCTGGCTTCTTGACAGGGTAGTGGGACCTTTCCTAAGCATGATGGCCACCATGCCGACGACCAGACAGATGGGCTCCCCCCCACCACGAGCACCTCGGTCTTGCTGCCATTTAACTTGAGACAGTTGGTGGACATCCGGGTTGCTAGTTCCTGCATGCAGGCTCTGAATCTGTCCACCGCAAGACCGGGCGCACGTGAAAGGGAGATGACCAACTGCGTGTCGTCGGCATAGGACACTATGCGCAGACCATGGCTTTCAGCGATAGGCGCCACCGGGGAGACATATAGATTAAATAGGGTGGGGCTCAGGGACGAGCCCTGCGGCACGCCCTGGCCCAAACCGATCTCCCTAGAGTAATATTCTCCCTGGCGAACCTGAAAGCCTCTCCCTGTCAGGAAGGACTGGATCCATTCGAGTGCAGCACCTGATATCCCATCACCATTCAGACACTGTAGCAAGGTGGAGAGAGCTACAGTGTTGAATGCTGCACTCAGGTCCAGTAGGATGAGGGCCATGGTCTGACCCTCATCCACCCCCTGACGTAGGGTCTCCACAGCCATCAGAAGCGCTGATTCAGTTGAGTGGCAGGGACGGAAACCAAACTGGGTCTCGTGCAGGAGGGCAGCCTCTTCCACAAAATCCATCAGTTGCATGTTTACCGTTTTTTCCGCCATTTTGGCCAGGTAGGGCAGAAGGGAGATTGGCCGGAGGTTCTCCAACTTATCGAAGCTGATGTTGGGCTTCTTCCTAAGAGGTAGAACCACCGCCTGTTTCCAGTCTCTGGGCACGGTCTAGGTCCTGAATGGCACGTCCAACAGATATCTGATGTATGGTTCCAACACCTGCAAGCTGTCAACTAGCCGTTTCGGCGTGGTGGGGTCCCGAGGGGAGCCTGACTTAACAGACCTACAGATCTTCAGGAGGGTCTCCGGGGACGGGGTGGCAAAGTTGGTCAGTGTGTGTCTATCCCCCCATTCCCTCGGGATTTCCACAAACTCCGACCCTGCGATTGGGTGGCTGGGGAACGCCGAGTAAATTTTCACTACTTTCTCGGCAAAGAAGTCCGCAATCCTATCACAGGATTCCACAGAACAATCATCTGGGGCAGTGGCTGGCATCCCGCCCGAGAGAGTTTTATAGAGCAAAAACAGTTCCTTCGTGGAATTCCCAGCTTCACTAATCCTAGTGGCATAGTATGCCGCTTTGGACTTCCCGATTAACCCATGATAGGCTCGCCTCTCAGTTAGGTAAATCTCCTTAGCATCCGTGGCAAAAGTCCCTCGCCACTGTCTTTCAGCTCGCTTCAGTGCTGCTTTTGCAACTCGAAGCTCATCACTATACCACGGGGCTGTTTTTTGGGTGCAGCCACCCGATTTAGCATGGGAGAGGGGGCCATGCAATCAAGTGCCTCGGTGATGCGTTTACAGAGGTTGGCGTTAGCAGCATCCGCATCATCCCCGCCCAGGACTCCCCCCTCTGGTAAGTGCCGCACAGAATTTAGCCTGGGAGAAGGTGGCCCATCTCCGCCTAAGGTGGTACAGTGGTGCTGGCTCCGGTAATCTAGCCCCTGGGATGCGTATGGAGAATGGTACCAGATGATGATCCGACCAGGGGATAGGAATGGGAGTCAGGGCTTCTACTTCCCCCCAGTTGATGAATATGGGATCAAGCAGGTGGCCCAGCTGGTGAGTGGGACCACTTACTATCTGATTCAGCTGGAGGGCCCCCAGCACCTGGCAGAAGTCCCTGGCAGCTTTGTCAATGGGGTCATCCAGGTGTATGTTAAGATCCCCCAGTACCAGGAACTTATCTCTGCGCAGCGCAGCCTCAATAATGCCTTCTACCATTATTGAGGCTGCGCTGCACAGAGATAAGTTCTTACTGGGGGATCTTAACATACACCTGGATGACCCCCCTTTAGGAGCCATAACCATGTGGCACCCACCCACTACAGTGAAACATGTCACTGGTGATTTGCTCCAGGGCAGCCTAATTTTCAAATTGCCAGTGCCAGGCAACAAACTATGAGGTACGTTTATTAAGATGCAGCAGGGCAGGGGCCAAAAAGCTCTATGAGCCACAGTGAACGGGGTGTGTGCAGTGTTGCTGCAGCGCAAGACACACCCTGCTTCTTCTTCTCTGTCCTGTCTTGGAGGCGGGAGCCTGCGCACTTTGCTTGGACTAAGAGCTGTCCCATGGCAGATGCTGGCTGGGAGAACTTGTGGAGGTGACGGAGATCAGACTCAGACTCAGACTCAGACTGGTCCAACTCAGGACACGTGAGGCTGCTTCTGCACGGTAGTTGGGGGTCGGCTATGTACTTGCACTGTCATTGGTTGCACTCATCTGCTGGTGGTACCCACCTGATGGCATCACCCACCCATCACCCATGACCCTGACTGTTTTTAGCACTGTACTAGTAGTGCAGAGTAACACTATGGGGGTCGTAGTGTTACTCTACACTTTCTAAATGTACCAGGCAGCCAGTGAGTGGCACCGGGCAAGTGGTGGTTTTTCTTGCACAAATCAGAAAAATGTAGCTCATTTATGTGGTATTTCTCCCAAACTGATTAAATCCAGGGGGGCAAGCACCCCTCTTTCATCCCCCCCAGCCTGCCGACAGCCATTGGCTGAAGACACCAATAATAAGTGCAGTGCTGGTGCATCACAGAAAATGCCATAATGATATGGTTCCAGGGGCCATTTTACATATAGGGCACATTGTACCAGTTGTGCCATGGTGCATCTTCAAATTGCTGTACCTGGCCCTATTACCATGATTGCACTGCCCCCAAAGCACCCACAAACTTGTGCTACCCAGAGTGCCGTGCATTCGTGAAATTCATCTTTCTGAGCACAGGGATCCCCTGTCTACATTTCGAAGGGGAGAGCAGAGATCTCCCTAGAGGTGGGTGCAGTGAGTGACTTCTCCCTCCTGCGGAGGGATGTCTGGGGAGTCCCCGGGACTCTCTTTTCTCCCTCCTGAACTCAGCGCTCAGGGGGCACACTGTTTCCATCCCACCTTATTGTGGCGCGAACTTATTGCACGTCCTGACAGCCTTCTTGCCGCTTCCCTCATGTCCATGACCATTATAAGATATGGGCAGTGTTTCCCAGTCTCCATGCAGATGAGGGAATACCCTCTTAAGGTATCACTGCCGCTGTATGTGCACCAGCTCTCTGTTTTACAGAAGGGGCTGTACTACTGTCTAAGGCTCCTTCGGTAATACTACAATGCCAAGGGGTTGTAAAAAAGCAGGTGCACATGCCCATTTCTCCTCCAGGGCACTCTATGAAATATCGCCCTGCAGTGTAAACATTTTACTGCCTCTTCAACACATTTTCTAAATTGGGTGTAAGTGGAAAGGCATGGGGTGGACTGATTTGTTTAAATACCTTGAGTGCAATAACCCCATCCAAATCTAGAGCTGGATAACAACCACCTAGTGGAGCTCATAATGGTGGGGAGGAATCCAGCCTCTGCAGATGACCGTGTTCCAGGGGAAGCGCAGCTTCTTCTGTATGTGAGGAAATGGTGCACAGAACAAACAGTGCTGCTTGAGCTACACCTATTCAACTGTCCAATGGGAAGAAACCATTTGCAAAGGCTGCGAGGGTGGGAAAGGGAAAAAGCGTCCTGAACCTGGATGCCACTTCCAGAGTGCTCAAGTTTCCCTGGTCGGTGCATTAATAGCTCAACCAGTTTGTTGTTTTCATTTCAGTCCTGATTATATAATGGGATGGACAGTACCATAGATCCCTGAGTGCAAAGATACCATACTGGACCTCCTCCCTAGTGAACTCGTCACTGAAATAAGGTGTTTCTCTAACAGTCTGGAAATTGGCCAGGTCTTTGCAACCCTGAAAAAGCCCAACACTGACACCAATGACTGCATTAGACTTCAACAGTTCCCTTCTTCAAGGAGGTATTAGAAAGCTAGTAACCATCACAGCTATCACTCCAAATCCAGTCCAATAACCTCCTTGATGTTTTTCAGGCTGGTTTCAGGATAAGGTAGTCACACCGAAAGAGCTCCTCTGCAAATTGTGGATGACTCTGTCCGCCTCCTCGACACAGGAAACCCCTGTTTAATGGTGCTCCTGGACAGTTCGTCTGCCTGTAATACTGTCATCCACCACGCTGGTTAGCATCCTGAGAGAACAGATGGCCATCGATGGGACAATTCTAAAGTGGTTTTATCCTATTTGACTAACAATTCACAAATAGGGAAAATAGGGAGCTTTGCTTCATGCAAAACCAACCCAAAACAAAGTGGTTGCAGAGGGCTCTAAACCCTGCTCAACCCTGTTCAATCTATATCTTGAACCTCTTGTCAAGATTTTGGGTAATACGGAATTCTAGATCATCAATGCGCATATGATAATCAGATCTACCTGAAAATATAATCCCCTGAAGACATCTGTCTCCTCGCCTCCAACCTTGATAAGGTTCAAATATGGATAGCCAACCACCACTTAAAAGTGAATGCAACTAAAACTGAATTTCTATTAATGGCACCAAAAAAGTCAAACATCCTTAACCAGGAATGGATGAAATCCTTCTCTTTCCCTGAATTGCAATCCGGCCATTGTGGAGAATGCCAAATGCTGGGCTTTATCCTTGACAATCGTCTAGCGCTCCAGATGAAAATATCAGCAATGGCCAAAAGAGCGAACCAGTAACCCACATAGCTTTGAGAATTCAAGCAGTTCATTCTTGAACAGGACTTGAAACCTGTGGTCCAGGCACTAATTCTTTCCAGAGTAGATTATAGTAACCCATTCCTCTCTGGCCTCCCTGAAGCTCACCTAGCCCCTCTGAGAGCAAGGCTCAGCACAGATGCCCACTTTGTGACAAGCCTTAGGCAATTCACCCCATTGCTCCCATTCTTTGTAGTTTGTGCATTCCTCATGAAATCCTCCACAACTCCACTCGCTCCTACCTGGTTGGAAAACTAGGAGCTTCTGCAGCTCAATGAGGATAACGAAACATTTAGTCCATCCTACTCAAACCTCTCACTTTCAAGCAAGAACACTGCACAAGATAAAATGTTCTGATAGTGAAAGAAGGCTTTGGAACTCCCTCCCATCGGCCCTTGACAGAACCTCTTGTCTATTCACATTCAAAATGGAACTCAGATCCACTTTTTGTGAGACACCTTGGTTAAAGTGGGGATCATTTATCACATATCCAATGTTTGATTGACCGGTCTTCCCTGTTAACAAATGTTTGTTTTCTCTGCTATCTTGGTTACTTTCTGCTGATTTACTATGAAGATAAGCTGATTACTTGTTATCCTGTAATGTTCCTGATGGCCTAAACTGTTTGTTCCTTGTTTTCCTGCTGCTAATTGGTAGTATCATGATGTTTATTAACCAGAATATATTCCTGGTGGGCCATGCCTGCACTATATAAAAACTGTAAAAATAAATATAACTAGTACTGGATGACCTCCTAAAGCGCGGAAAGCAAAATCTTGAAGCCACTCAGGCCACGTCTTCCACCCTCCCATCACCATCAGTGGGGATGGGTGTCAGTGAAGGAAACTGTTAACCCCAATGGAGGGCTGGAGGGTGCAGGTTGAAAATGGCTTTTCTCTCTTAGATTCTAGTTGCACTCAGGCCCCGACCCCTGTTCAATTTGTAGCAGACTATGCCCGCAGAACTGTATAACACTAATACCAGAAGTAAAACTCAAAGGCTTAAAAACCTTCTGGATCATCAGAAAAGCGTCCTCTGGCTGGTATCACTTCCGGGTGAATGTTAAAGGGTTTTCAGCATGAATGACCGGAACTGGCAGAACTTAATCTGGCAGCACTGGGATATTGCATGACTGGGGATTTCTAAGTGGCGCCACTTGGTGGAGTTACTGTAATGAAGGGTATACGCTGTAGAATGCATGCTGTCGCTAATTGACCTATGACTATTCTATTTTTCTACCTAAACCTCTACTGTATGACCGCCCAATGTGCATCCTGCAGATCATGAAGTTGAACCCTGCTAAGTCGCATTCAGCATTTCACCCTATAGAGCTCAATAAATGAGTATCTTTACTGGTTACTGATTTACTGCAATAAAAAAACCCTGGTATAAAATTTGTTACTGTTTGCACTCTTTTCGAAAATGTGTGGCAATCCCTGAAACTTCGAAATATGTCCTACTTTGATGTTGTTCCAGCGACGGATGAAACGTTAAAGTTTCTGGAATTGTATTTGTTCACTTCTGCTTGTCTAGAATTTCAAAGAAGCAGAAATCTAATTTTAGTGTGAGCCAATTGGGACTTTAAAAGAGCGGAAAATGCCTCGGTTTGCAGCGCAGTCATGCTGAATTTCAAAGAACCCTAAATCGCATTTAGTACCGCCTGTCTGATAGTTCAAACAATCCTAAACCTCATTTTAGTGAGTGACCGCGCAGAATGGGAAAGAACGAAAAGAATTCATTCGCAGAAAGGCTTGTGGAGAATTTTAAAGTAAAACTCTTAGATGAGAAATGCTCTACGGAATGTCAACGCAACCTAAATCCAATTTCGGCGAGAGGCTGTGCATGCAGATGCAGGGCAGCGGTGCCCCAAGCAGGAAGCCTGCATTGTCCGCGCGCTGCCCCACGTCGAGCAAGCCGGAAGTCCGAAGTCCGTTGGAAGAAGAGAGGCGGGGAAAGTTAGCTCCACCCTCTCATAGCTGCTTTGGGCTTCCCTGTTAGGCATCTAGGATAGGATGACCAGCTGTCCCAGATTTGCCCAGAGGTTACCGGGTGTTCAACAGTTGTTCCAGCAGATTTCGGTAAAAGTGGCTCATGTCCCGGTTTTTTGAGAGGGTAAACTGAAAAAAGTGAGAGATACTTGTTTTAGGTGTTCCAAATGATGGGTCCCGGGGAAAGCACAGTCGCAGACCAATCTTCCCCCGGGGTCTTTCGCGCAGGGAAGGACCAGGCTAGGTCAAGGGGTGGGGTGAGGGGGTGGGTATAAGAATGCAGGAGAGGAAGGCCACTTCCTCTTCCTGCATTACCGGCACCATTGGGAGGGTTTAGTTAGCGAAGGGTTAGCAAAGGATAGTCAGGAGAGTTTGGGGCGTTGTTAGGCAGTTTTTGTGGCAGGTTTCGTCAGGGATCGTGGTACCTGCTGTGCTGTGCGCACGAGCTACTAGCCGGTGGTTTCGGGTCTGAGGGGACGAGTTTGCGGAGCCGGGGATGGCGGCAGTCTCAGCGGAGGAGGTAAGGGAGGCCTTGCGGCTGCTGGGCCGAGCCGGGCGGGAGGATCTACTGCGGCCCTGTGTTCTGGGGGAAGCGTGGGTGGGAATGTCGCGCGCCCCACAGGCGGCCTCTGCAGGGGTGGCGCCGGCAGCGTTTGTAGCTTGCCAGGATGAGCTGCTGCCGTAGGGAAGAGGCGCGCTTGGGAGGGGGAGAAGTGTGGCCAAGAAAGAGCCCAGGTGCGAAGGCCGGCCTAAGAGCCTGCCTCCGCGGTTTAGTTTCCCGCAGTGGGAATTCGGGGGGCAGGAGGCGGACGGGCTACCGATAGTGCATGCACCCTCATGCGAATTACCGCTGCAGTGTGGTGAGCGCATGCAGGTGGGGTGGGTGGGGGGTAGCCAGCGGGGTTTCTGCCAGACCCAGTGGCTGCTGTTTGCTGCAAGAGCAAAGTGAGGTTCTGGAGGGGGTGGGGGGGCTTTTGTGCCCTGCTTTGATGCACAGGTTTGTGGGGGGAACACAGTGGTGGAGGAGGATAATTTGGGGCAATGGGGGGACGCTCCCATTGACCTTTCCAGGGGTCGCGAGTGGGCACCCCTGTGCAGTAGAGGGCGGGCGGAGGTCCATGGGCTGGTCGGCATGGAGGAGGGAGGGAGGGGGGACCCCAGCCAGTTTGTGGCAGCGGTGTCTTGGAGGCTGCAGCCTGGCAGGGGGGCTCTGAGCTACTGCCCATCCCTTCTCCCCAGGTGGGAGATGTTGGCATGGGATGACAGGATCAGGGAGAATAGACTCCTGGTCCAGCAGCAGAGGTGCGTTGGGCAGAGCTAAATGCTGCCAGGGTCAGTGCAGTCTGGGAGGAAGAGGCGGAGGGGCCCCCTACACCCACTTCAGAGGAGGAATGGTGGGCCGAACAGGAGGAGAAAGAAAAGGCAGATAGGGGCAGGAAGGGGGGGGGGGGGGCAGCAAAGGGCTGCAGCCCAAGGCAGGGACAGCCAAGATGGCTTTGAGGCCCGATGGTGCCGGGGCACGCCCAGGTTGGCGCGACCTAGGGGGTAGGAGGGATCCAAGCCGGCGGCGGTCGGTGGAGTGCGGGCTAGCACAGCAGGGCACAAGACGGCTTCAGGACGCTGGCTAGAAGCAGCAGGGGGGCCCTCGGCAGCCATCACCCCAGGGCAGGAGCGGGCAACGGCGTTGTGTGTGGCGAGCGGGCTGTGTTAAGTGTCACAAAGAGTAAGGGTGTGAAGAGAGCGGTGAGAGAGATGTTGTGGGCGCCTGTGTATGTGGAACCTGAGGTGGAGTTGGATTATGATGAGGAGAGTGTGGAGCTGGAAGACGGGGAGGTGAGGGATGATGATGACAGGACGGGGGAGTGAAGGGCATTAGTGGATATGGTGTTTTGCAGGCTTCAAAACCAACGAAGGGCAAGATGAAGGCGGAGACACCCAAGGCCACCAGCACCAGAGGGTGGTCCGGAGAAGCGCACTCGTTGTTGTCAGGTGAGGGGGCATGGTGGGCAGCTTGGGATGGCGGGCCAAAAGGGGGTAGGAAGAAGGCTTGCTGTTCAGTGGGTGTGGGTGCAGGGTTCGTGACGGATGTTGAGGGCTTGACGGACGACAGAACTAAACTGGATGACAAACCAGAGAGGGGGTTAAACTGTATCTGCAACGAGGGGTTCAGACGGACAAGGTGAAGGGGAAGGATGACAAGGGGGAAAAGACCAGGGACAAGCACCAGAAAAAGTTGCCCTACATGGGGCTGGCCATGCCCTTGGGAACACATCTGTCGGAAAAGATAAAGAATAGAATCTGGAAACACGAATATGTGTTTAAGTTGTTGCACAGGGAGGTGCAGGCGAAGGAGGGCTCTAAGGAGGAGGAATGGGAGTTGACTAGAAGGCCCAGGGTTCCGGTGAACATGGAAAACTGGATGTCAGTGTTTCTCATTTATGCCAGTATTTACTGCGATAAGCACCTGGATAGGGCCATAGCGTTACTAAAGTATATGGACATCATTTGAAAAGCCCAGATGCAATTTGGGGGGTTTGCGTGGCTGAGCTACGACGAGGAGTTCAGAGCCAAGGTTAGCGTGAATCTGGACAAGCACTGGGGGGAGGTGGATCAGGAACTGTGAATGCAGTGGATGGCATCCACCCACTCATCTGCGTCTACTCACACGGCCTGTGGCTTACCGGTCACTTATCAGTCTTTTCTGCTGTGTCCCGCCCACAGCGGGGTGGGGGGGAGTACTGCCGGTATGGGTACCACAGGTCAACCTGCTAAGCCAGACAGCAATAACACCGGTGCCTGTTGGAGCTACAACAGAGGCTAGTGCTTCCGGTACCCCTGCAAGTTCAAGCATGAGTTCTCTAAGTGTGTGGGGTGGCACGCCCTTACCCAATGTTTTACCTTGGTCACGACTTCTGAGCAGTGGCAAAACATGAAAGGACGGGGACAGACTGGACAGAAGGGCTCCTACAATGGTAAAGGTGGAGGCGAAGGCCCCGTGGCTCTTGTGTTACCCGGACAGGGAGGCGGCTTTGAAGATTCAGTGGGGTTTCACAGAGCAGTTTCGAGTGGGCTATCAGAGACCAAGGACGCGGAGATGGGCGGACAATCTGAAATCAGCCAAAGAATTGCCGGGAGTGGTGGTGGCCGAATTGCAGAAGGAGGTAGACGAAGGCGGGATTGCAGGGCCTATTTCACGACTGACCTATTGACTACTTGATAATCTCCCCATTGGGTGTGGTGCCTAAGAGAGAGAAGGATGAGTTGTGCATGATCCATCACCTCTCATTGCTGGAAGGGCATCGGTGAATGATTTCATCGCAGAAGCAGACTCAAGGGTGCTCTATGCATCAGTGGATGATGCGATCCACCTAGTGAGGGTGTGTGAGCTGGGGACGGAACTGGCAAAGTGTGATGTGAAATCTGCTTTCTGCCTGCTGCCAATACACCCCATGGATTTCTCTCTATTGGGAATGCAGTTTGCGGGGGCTATCTACGTGGACAAGGTTTTCCCCATGGGGTGTGCGATTTCCTGTGCGCTTTTCGAGATGTTTAGCACATTCCTGCAGTGGGCGTTCACGCAGATCAGTGGACATCAGGAAGTTACTCACTATCTGGACGACTTCCTCTTTCTGGGGAAGGCTCATTTTGGGGATTGTTGCAGGGCCCTGTCGCAATTCCAGGAGATGTTGCTGGTTTTGGAGTCCCCTTGGCGCCCGAGAAAACAGCTGGACCTAGCTGCTGCTTAACATTCTTGGGGATTGAGCTGGACTCCATTCACTGGATAGCTCAACTCCCTGCTGCGAAAGTGTCGGAGATTCAGGCGTGCCTCTTGTGGGTGATTGGGGAAAAGAGGATAGGGTTGAGGGGGGTGCAGCAACTGGGGAGTTTACTGAACTTTGCGTGCAGGGTGGTGAGGGCTGGACGGACGTTCTGCAGATGGCTCGGCATGGTCATGTCTGGGGTAGTCCTACTATACCACAGGGTCCGGATTTTCTTGGGGTCCGGGCGGATTATTTGAGGACATGGCTGACATTCTTGACTGATTTTAATGTGGTGTCACTGGATCTTGAGGACGAACGGATGGTTTGGTAAGTGCAAATTTACTCTGATGCAGCCGAGGCAGCAGGTTTTGGGATCTTCTGGGATGGCAGGTGGTGTACTGAAGACTGGCCGGCTCATTAGGTGAAGCAAGGGAGGAGCATTGCGTTTCTGGAATTTTTTCCCTTGTTGATGGAACTGGAGGTGTGGGGGTCTGAGTTTCAGAACAGGTCAGTGCTGTTCTATGTGGACAACATGACTGTGGTCGAGTTGGTCAACTGGCAGAGGGCAAGGGATATGAGAGTGCTACATTTGCTGCGGAGTTTCATGCTGAAATGCCTGAGGTTGAATGTGGTTTTTAGAGCCAAGCATGTCCCTGGGGCGAATAATGGCATTGCAGGGGCTTTGTCTCGTTCGCAGTGGCAGCGATTCCGGCGATTGGCACCAGGTGTGGATCAGTTCAATACCAAGCTGCAGGACGGCATCTGGGCCTTGGGGGAGTGAGGGTGATAGGCCTGGTGGAGAACTCTATAGCCAATACCACGCAACGTACCTACAGACTGTCATGGGCGGAGTTTGGATCCTTTATGGGATGGCACAGGGATGCTGCTTTTGGAGATCGATCAACTGTGGAACAAGGAGTGTTACAGCTTCTATTACATTGCATTGACAAAGGGCTGACGTCTGCGACGATTTCGGGAAAATTGGCAGGAGTGTCGCTCTACTGTTGTTTGTTTTTTGGCTTTGACCCTACAAAAGATGTGATTATAAGTAGGGTATTCAGAGGTTGGAGCAGGGAGAGAGGGGGGTAGAGGGTTGCGGACGTGATTCCGTTTGGTCTGTTGGTCAGATTGCTTGAGGTTTTGCCATTTTGTTCTGATGTTTTTGAGGTTCGGGTTTCCGTTTGTGCATGATATTGATTTTTTGGGGGGCTTTTAGGGTATCGGAGCTGCTTGGAACCCGCAAGGTGTGTGGCAGGAAGTTTGAGGAGATCAAGTTGGATGCGAGTCGGCTGGGGATTTGGTTGGGGCAATCTAAGACGGATCAGTTGTGGAGAGGCAAGTGGGTTTGGCTGTGTGAGACTGGTCGTGGGGGTGTGTGCCTGGTGGCTGAATGGCGGAATTTTCTCTTGACTACATGAGCACGGACTGGTGAAATCTTTTGTCACGCGCCTGGGGCAAAGATGACGGCAGGGCAGTTGTTGGCGGTTTTGCACATGGCATTGAAGCGGTTGGGTCTGGATCTGGCGGGATTTGGGACGCATTCCTTCCGTATTGGGGCGGCGACAGCGTCAGCACGGCTGGGTTGGTCCTGAATGGGATTCGGTAGATTGGGTGATGGAAATCTAGGTGCTGTGAGCGGTATGTCCGTAAATGGGGCTTGGCATGGCACAGTGCTTGGTGGCGGTGCTTGGTGGGTGACGTTTTAGGCTGTTTTACTTACGTATTTTTCTCCCGTAGGTTGTGTGGGCTGACCGGGGGCCAAGACGATCACTTGGATTGTGGGGCATTCATTCATGCATTGGGCCTCCAAGTATCCAGAGCAACAGGCATACGGCCATAACCTGGGACTCAGAGGACAACACCATGAGGTGCATCGGTGGGTAAAAGGGGGAATGGGTACTATTGCCCTGGCTCGCGAAGAAGGTCCCACAGAAAGGATGCCCTGATCTGTTGATACTTCATTTGGGTGAGAACGATTTGATCTGGCTGTCGGGTTTGGCGCTCTTACAGCTGATGCAAAGACACTTGGAGGTATTGAAACAAAGGTTGGCTGGGACATTTATTGCCTGGACGGAATTTGTTCCTCGAAGAGTATGGAGGGGGGCAATCAAACACGGGGCTGTGCAAAAAGCACGACAGAAGCTCAACAGAGTGATGCAGGTTTTCTGTGGGGAAAAGGACATTCAAGTCATTGCTCATGCTGGACTGCAACTGGAGGAATCACTACTGTTTAGGGACGACGGAGTGTATCTTTCGGGATTGGGGAATGCTTATACATGATGGAGACGAGAGATGTGGTTAGCAAGTTGTGGAAGGAAGCGATTTGGTGTCACAGGACTGCTTGAGTAGGTGGGGGCGAAAGATGCACAGTTTGGCCCTCGGGGGGCAGGTAACCACAATAAAGGGGGCCCCTGGTTGGCGATACTTTGGAGGGGTGGGGGAGTCAAAAGCGGGCGCACCCATCCCTCGGGGGTGGGAGTGTGAATGATGGGGGGAGCTGGAGGCATGAGTGGAATGCCAGGTGATACCAGGGAGGATGCTAGGAGATCTGTGGAAATGGATGAAGAACGGAACGGGTCATGGAGTGGTAGGAGAAGTGAGTTCAGAGTGGGTGAAGAGATTGAAGGGATGAAGAGTGATGTTGGGGTTTTGTTTATTGATGTTAGCTTTTATTTGGTTATTGATTATGTTGTGCAGCCTGGTCCTAATAAATAGCCTTTTACGCTTAAGACATCAGCGTGATCTGTTTATTGCGCGAGTAGGCCTAGTAAGCAGGTGTTATGAGTAAGCAATTTAATGAACAGGTATGATGCTGGGTTTAACAATTACATTTTAATTTTTTTCTTTTTTTTGTTAAGTAATTTTTATTGAAAGAATGAACAAAATAGTTAAAACAGTATATAAGTATCCTTGCACAAAAACAGTAAAAAATGACATTAGAAAATATTATAATAAGACAGAAAGAAATATGTAAGGGGTGAGAAAATATAAGAATAAAAAGAAAAAATACTATCTTAATGAAGAAGTGTATTCCATTAGAGGAGATGTTATATTTGAATGATTTTATATATGAAAGAGATAGAGAAAAGAGTTGAGAAGAGAGAAAGGAAAGAAGAAAAGGGTGAAAGAGACAGAGCAGAAGGGAAGATAAAAAAGATTAGAGTAGAAAATTGATGTTATAAGAAAGATGAGTGTGATGTTAGAAATGTAGTAAAAGGTAACCATAGTAAATCAGATTTTATCTTCAAATATTTATTTTCTTACTGCCTCTTCTGTGTTTCTACTGGGATGAGAGCTGTCATTCTTAGGCACTTTATTGATGTACAATCGTAGTCCTTCCTCTATTTTTGGGAAATACCCCTGTTTTTGGGTCACATGATCTGGTCACCCTAATCTAGGAGCATTTACAATATAATCTTCGATAGCTCATTATGCAACCTGTGTAATTCATCTTTACCCCAATATGCAATGTCTTTAGTTCTTTCCTCTGTAGTGGATTTGTTTTGGTTGTTTTACAACATCTCAATAAAAATTACTTGAAATCAAGAAATATTCATCAGCCTGACAGACATTTGTACCATTCAGAGGAACCGCCATCAATGCAATTCTTGTCAATGTATTGGAACTTTATCATACGGCTCTGTCAAACATGATGGAGACGTATGGTAAACCTTCTATACATTTTTCATTTTCAAAAAGAGACCCTCATATGGATTTTTGTTTCTGAAAATAAAAAAATAAAAAATGACCCACTCTCCTTAACAATGGCGGCCATCTCCCATGGCGAGGGGGAGGGGACATTTTTAGAGTTTCACCACCCGTACCGTCAGGATTTGCCTGATGGTGATGGGCAGTAATAGAGGACTATATATCCCCCCATCTCAATTGGGCCGGTGTACATATAGCCAGAAGTTTGGCTGAGACTGAGACAGAGCAGTCTCTGCCGTTTCCAAACTATGGTCCATCCACAAATAAATTCAGCGGTTGGACCTTCATATTTGCAACAAGCATAATCTGTCTCGGTTGCAATGGAGTATGCTTACCACCTACACATAAATGAGCCCTAACTCCTGTACCTTGCTGGCTGCCCACAAGAGATCCGGCTGCTCTGCTATGCAAACTTTTTTAAGTCCTGGCCAATTTGGCCCAAACCTGTCTAGATTAAACAACAGTGCACTCTAACTCAGAGTGCACTCTGACTCAGAGTGCACTCTTGTTTGAATTTAGTACAGTATGTGCATGAACGGTCTGAACTCTGTGTGCAGCGTGTGAAAATATGATTTTTCCCCGCACAGAGGTCAGAGTGCAGAGCAGGAAAATATCGCGGTGACCGGTGGCCTTCTGACTTTGTTACTGGGTGCCGATTTTGCTAAAAAATCGGCCCCCAGTAACAAAACTGCCCCCTTGAGACAAAACAGGCCCCCACCCTTCCGCCTATCAGGGAATTGCCCGGTGCCTGGCATCACCAGTCCGGCCCTTAGCACAAGAATGTACTGTGGCGGCTTCTCCGCTAGGGCAGAGAAGCGTCGCCACACTGCCTTCTCGCAGTGCGGGAAGCGAAAAGATACAATAGTTATAACTTTTAGTTGTTACCATTTTATGTTTTTGTTTTGCAGGGGTGGTTGACGGGTTGGCGGGGCTGCTCTGCTTATCGAGCAGGGCAGGGGAGGAGTGGTTTGCCCACTCCTGAGTGCGCAATGACTGTTGGGTCGGCCCTCTCAGTTGTCCAAGGCAGTCATGCCCACTCCCCTGTTCTGTCTGCATGGAGAACATACCCACCCCTCCAGCCTCTTGACATGGTGCTCAGACCAATCACACCGCTCCATTGGAGCATTGTGATTGGCTTAGGGGTGGAAGCCTGGCTGACGGCTTCCTGTTCCAACCTGGAGTCAGACACAGGCGGGCAGGTAAAAAGACGCGGGACCCGGTGGCGCGACGGCAAGGTAAGTTTTATTTATTTTGTTATTCTTTTTTTGATGCGGCCGCACCCTCCTTCCCCAAGTGCCGTCCTCCTCACCTGCAAGCCATGCACGCCGCCCCTGACAAGAGACGGTAGCTGTTGGAATAAGTGCGATCTGCATGGGTACAAACTGAACAGCACAGAGGCCCAGCTCCATATTTTACGGTTAAGGTACCTAAACATAGGAGTTCAGGGCGGTGAAGTGGAGGGGGCGTTGTAGTTAGGTATGATGTTTTATATTGCCCTCAGTGAGTGAGAAGAGCAAAGCAGCTTCTGCTGGTGTGCTCTCTCGTGGGCGCAGGGGAATAAAATACCATCACTGTTCTCTGTTGTACATGGCAGTGTAGGGTGGCTTCCAGTGGTGCGGGGTCAAACCCATTCTGACTGCCTGTATAGTAAAAGTAACAACCTGTTCAAGTCTTTATCTTCCCTTCACTTCTCCGTCTTGCTAAGGGATGAATTCACTGGAAGGATCTTTGTTTGACTACATGGGACATGTTCAAATCCTGTCAGCAAGGTCAACATTTCACCCTGCCGTGGTTGATCAAATGAGTGTCACTGACTTGGGGTTGATATGGTTTACTTCCATGGATGGACTTATGCCCCATCGCCTTTTGCAATCACCAGCCACCACTGGTCGTGAGTGATGTAATATTTGGAGTAATAAGCAGTGTATTTCTTGTTATATATGAAGTAGTTGAGATTTCTATTTTTTTTCATATATTTTATTCAATTACAGCAAGTAAATCAGGCTCAGTACAACAGTATTACATGTTTAACTTCACATTGCTGGTAGCATTGCTCTGTTCCCAACATGTCAATCACATATGTCCGTTCCCAGCTGTTCGCCATGCGTAACCTCCTCAAGGGGATATATATCCATCAGTTATGTCCGAAGTCGCAGCCGAGCCATGCTTCAGCTCTTGCGCCAGGATTCCTGCGTTTGAGTTGCCCTTTCCCACCCTGATACATGGCAAACTCTGTAAACACTAAAATAACAAACTAACCCACCCCCTCTCCCCACTCAACCCTCAATCCCTACCCACCCCCCACCCCTCCCTCAGGCATGTTGCTCTATCATCTGGATCCCATTGGTGGGTTGCATCTGGTCATGCTTATCATCGGCCTCCACCCAGCAATTTTGAAGGTATCTAAAGAGGGGACGCCACCATTTACTACAGACCTGTATTCTCCTGCTCTACCTACTTAGGTATGACAAGTATTCCAATCCTCATTAGATGTTCTCCTCAGTTAGGGGGGGAGTTCGTCATCATCAGCTTGGTGCTTGAGCAAGTCTACCAGTGCTATCCATGCTCTTGCCGTGTCTACCATTTTTTCATTGTTCGTTCTCTTGGCCATTTGTAATCTAAAAATCCCTTCACAGTCAGCCCACTTTGTTAATTCTCGCCGCAACCTCAAGATGTTAGGTGGACTTGACGCCTTCCATTGGCTGGTAATTTCCCGTTTAGCCAGGACAAGTCCCGGGTCTACACATTTTTTGGTAACTTTATTACGGGCAGTGTGAGGAAACCAGTGCAGCAGACAGTATCCTGGAGTCAGTGTGCTGTCCTTATCCGTTATTTCTCCCAGTGTGGTCGATATTGCTTCCCAGAACCCCTCTAGCGATTGGCATTCCTAAAACATATGCAGGAATCCAGCGTTTTCTAATTTATACTTCGGACAAGCTGTACGGACCCCAAAGTACTCATTAATTTTCTTGCGGCGTGAGATAGGCTTTGTGGAGGACATAAAATTGAATTAGTTGAAATTGTGCATTTCTGGAGCATTTCCATGCCCTTTCAACCAATGCTTCCCATGCCTTCTCTGCTATGGGTCTCCCAAGATCTGCTTCCCACTTGACGCTCAGTTTCTCCAGGGGATGTCTGACCTCCTGAGTGAGGCGCCTGTATAGGCAGGTGACTGCCTTGATCGTCCCAGCCGCTGTCACCACATACTGGCATGATAGAGGGGCCGATGGTTCGGCCATCCCCCTCATCCAATGCTTACGAATGGCTGCCGTTAATGCAGCATGTAAGAGGAAGTCCAGCCGAGGGAGCTCGAATCTCTCTGATAATTCGTTCAAGGGTAGAAGGGTATTGTCCTCGTATAGGTCCCCAATTTTAGATATCCCCGCCTCGCCCCAGCCCCGCAGACCCTGCAAGTCTCCTCCATGTGGTAATGCCTCGCAGACTATTAACGGAATCTCAGGCGCATATGGGGGATCCTGTTGAGCTCTTTTACTAGCCTGGTTCAATCCTTGCCGCACCACCCATAGATCCCTCTGGGTCTCTCTTTCCTTTAAGGGGAGCCGTAACAGCACCCGCAAGAGCTGTGGGGGGTCCGGATCCATGCCCCCATGGTCTTCCCCTGTGCGAAGTCTTCCTGCCATCCATTTTGTAAACCACTGCAATTGAGCTGCGTGGTAATATGCCTCGAAATCAGGTACTGCAAATCCCCCCTCCCGTCTAGGCCTCATCACGGTGGTAAGTGCTACCCTGGGCCTCCCAGAGCCCCATAACAATCCTGTAATCATGGTGTTGAGTTGGGTAAAGAGTTTTTTCGGTATCCAGAGTGGTAATGAGCCAAAATGATAAAGTAGTCGTGGCAGGGTGACCATCTTAAGCAGTGCCACCCGCCCTTCCACCGATAACGGGAGAGTTCCCCAGAATTCGAAGTTGCTCCTGGCAGTTCGTAATCCTCTTCCAAAGTTACCCTCCAGTAAGTCGGTGGATGCGTGGTAAATGCGGACTCCCAGGTAAGTCAAGCATCTGCTTTCCCATGCTAGGTCCAGCGCAGCCGGCGGCTCGGGTCTACCAGCCAAAACAGGGAAAATACATGTCTTATTCCAATTGACCTTGAAGCCTGCCACTCTTCCTAGCCTTGTCAGTAGTTCTCTGGCCCCTCCGTAGCTCATCTACAGCATTGGCAAGGAACATTAATAGATCGTCAGCATATAATACAATAAATTGAGATTGACCTAACCTGTCCAGCCCCCGATAATAATGTCCCAATCTCGCATGGACAGCCAGGGGTTCCACCGCCAGCGCGAACAGGAGGGGGGACAGCGGACATCCTTGTCTCGTTCCCCTACCCACAGCGCAGGCGTACGATATCACTCTCCCCGTGCGCACCCTGGCATTGGAGTTCTTATACAATATTGCCGTCCAGGCCATGAACCCCTTACCCAATCCAAAAGCTCGTAGAACTCTAAAAAGATAGGGCCATTCGAGACTATCGAAGGCTTTTTCGATGTCAATCGACAGTATGCATGCCTCATCCCCATCTTGCGGTGGACCGTCGAGCAGACAGAGCAACCGGCGGATATTCATGGCCGTGTTCTGGGATGGAATGAACCCCGCCTGGTCTAGATGCACAAGTGATGTCATGTGAGTCATCAAACGGCTAGCTAATATGCGGCTTAAAATCTTGTAATCTAGGTTGAGCATAGCAAAAGAGTGGTATGCGGTGCGGTCCCAGGTCGGTTTACCCAGTTTTAGAAGTAGTATAATTATCGCTTCTCTTGTTGTTACAGGCAAACACCCTTCCTGCTTTGATCTATTATAGAGGGTCACCAAGCGGGGAGCCAGTCCATTAACATACGTAGAGTAGAACTCAATCGGGAGTTCGTCCTTACCAGGGGTTTTGTTTCTGGGCATGCTCTTGATGGCCCCCTTACTTAGCCTAACTCTATATCCCGCCCTAAGGACTCTGCGTCATCTGCTTCAATTTGGGGCAGTTTTATATGCAAGAATCCCTCTCCCTCTAACATCATTGGATCAAGCTGACTCCTATACAGGGCAGTGTAGTATTACAGAAACTGGGCATGAATAGCTTGCTGCCCGTAGAGGGTTATTCCATCTCCTCCCCGTAATTCTAGGATTGGAGTCCCTCTGTGCGCTGAATCGGCTAGCCATGCCAGCAACGCTCCAGATTTGTCCCTCCCTGCATGCGCTCTCGCCGCATATGCCCTATGATCAAAGCATCTCAACCGCTCTATCTGGACTGCTAGTTCTTCTCTGGCCCCCAAGAGTTCTGCTTGTTTATCTACCCTCTCTGATCTATCTCTCTCCACTTCTCTGAGCCATTGCTCGACCCGCTGTATGTCATTGAGAAGGGTCTTTCGAACACCCACCGCCTCCCCAATGCAATGACCCCTAATAACCCCTATCTAACAGATCATTACACTAACTAAAATAATATGGATTCTATCATTCGCTATCTCGCTTAATTTCCTTAGAATAAGATAAGGGTGATAAATATTTTAAAAAATACTCCAATACCTGCATCTCCTGGATTTAAATGAGTTGTAGACTGATCACCTAACAATACTAACCAGCAATGAATCTTTCAGATAATCTGCCTAGGAACCCTTTCATAAAATCACCCTTAAAATACAAAAAGATAACTCAACTATGATGATATGGCTAGAATAAGATAACAAACCTGGCCTTTTTTCTAAATATCATTTTTATCCCTTGTGGTTTTACAGCGTGATATTTTCTCGTTTGGAATCCGTCCATCTAGGAAATAAAATACTAATGTCCTATCTTGACTAGACGTCGCCATTGAGCTTTACACGCTATATCTACATATCATGTAAGTGTCTTATAATTGCTAAAATATATATATATATATATATCAATGTCGCATAAAGCTAGGATTAATATAGAAAATAAATTTTTCTTTAGACTCTTGTTACCAGACAGCTAGAACCGCTCTCTAAAGAAACTAAGAAAGAAAAGTATTTTCCTTACATCATTACAACAATTTTTTGTAAGTATAGATTATCATTCTAATCTTTTTCTGCCAGTTTTGTTAAAAGGCCATCAATATCTACATGGTCTTAAAGAGGGTTCATTGCCCCTATCTATTCTCTACCACAGGGTCTATTCAAGTAAATTTGTATTACTTTTCCATATTAGTCAGTATTACAAGGAAATGAAAAAAAAATTGATAAGATTTGTCATTAATTTGTGACTATCTTAAATAGGAAGGTTCAATTTTTAAGCTACTGTAAAATCTGTAAACTGTTCTCTTGTTGTAAAGTCATTTACCTATGTGTGTAATCCTTATTTCTGTCTATATTTATTTATTTTTTTAGAAACTTTTTGTGGCTACTCCAGAAGAAGGCGCTGGCCGCCGAAACGCGCGTAGAGTACCAATCTGCCACTTCCAGTGTTTTTTAACTTTATATATGTTCTCATTTGCATTGTGATTCATGCCATGTGATTTATAGATTGTTGTTTTAAGTCTAGTTTGTTTAAACTACACTCTTTTAGCGTACATATTAAATCTGTGAATGTGATATTGTTCTTTTTAACTCTTAATAAATTGTTTTCTTTACAAACATTTTGTAGCTTAATTCCCTTCCATTTATTAAAACTTCTTTGATTGTCTCTTATGGTTGCCTAGATTGTTAAATATCAAATGATTATGACCCCTAATAACTACTTTGAAAGCATCCCATTCGATGTGAGGACTGGCAGTCCTATTGGTATTGTTCTGAAAGTACTCCTCTATAGCAGTGCCTATTGTGGCTCAGAAAACCTGATCTTCTAGTACCTCTGGGCGAAGACACCAGCTAGGAATTGAGGGTATAGTTTGCATTCAGTCTAAGGCTATCAAAAGTGGGTGATTGAATACCGTCCTAGCCAAGTAGTCACTCAACGTGATCCCTACATGGACATCTAGGGTGCAGAGAATTGAGTCCAGCCTAACATGCAGCTCGTGTATAGCCGAAAAATGAGAGTAGTCGCTGTCCACTGTGTGATGAGCTCTCCAGGTGTCTGTCAACCCCAATGCCTTTGCCAGTCTCGTCGGGTCTCCGCTACCCTATGTGTAGGAGCGTCTGGGAGTGGTGGATGTGAGCTGTCCAGGTGCACATCAGTGATGCATTTGAAATCCCCCCCAGGAGTACAGGCCCAGCCAGGACCTGTGCTAATGTCTGTGATAGCTGAGCAAAGAATGCAGGTTGGTCAATGTTAGGGGCATATATACTCCCTAAGGTTATATCACGGCCGTCCAGGCGTCCCTGCACTACCACAAATCTGCCGTCAGGCTCTACTATTTGTCGAGAATGACTAATTAGAGAAAACCTACTTGTAGTGAGCACTGTTCCTACTGGAAAAATTTGAGTTTTCCAATAATATAGAAGAAACTGCTAGTCAAATTATGCGAACAATAAACGTTGTGAAATTTTACGTTCTATTATTTAATTTTCAATCATAGAACTTATATCCAACATGTATACATTAATACATTGCATTTGTGTATCCTATTGTACACCTATTCTATATATAGATCAACATATAATACATGAGGTTGTGAGTAAGTGCATAGAAAATTCACTATTTACAACAAACGTGGAACCAGTATTCAAAGTTGTTCATGTATCAATATAAGTTGATTTTCTGGAGAAACGATGCCCAATGCATTTCGGGACCAGAAGGTACCCTTCTTCAGGGCCGAAATCCTAGAATATACACAAAGCTTATCAGTACGATCAAAAAAATTTAATATTTTAACATGATATCATCTATCTGTAGATGGAGACACGAAAAGGGAGAAGACAAAACATTCGGGAATATTAGATTTGTACAGTGTTGAAATACACTCCCTTGTTATATTCTTCCTACAAAGCAGGGCATATATAAAATCACATAATACAAATTACGTCCTGTTTTGACCTAAATGAAACCTCCTAAATAGCTGTTGAGCATAACCTCGATATAGTCCACGAAAAAAAGGGACAAGATCGAAAAAAAGGCTGCAACGAGCTGGGCCAAGCAGTTTATATCTCTGACTGTGCAAACTTAGGATTTTCCTTAATATTCAGGCAGGTAGCACAACACTGAGTTATTGACATTTAACAGATTTATCTGGCAAATCGTTATGATATTCTTCATTACATCCATGTCTTTTCACATAGGTTTCTTCGCACAGTACTCTAGTAAGTAGTAGTCAGTGGATACAGTCATATCCCATACATGTTTCTTTATATCAGTGAAACTATTTCTATGTAATTTCATTTGTACTCCTTCATGGTTACAAGTATTTTGTAGACATATTATTCATATCTTGTAGGGAACCGATCTTGTCCCTTTATTTCAACACTGTACAAATCTAATATTCCCGAATGTTTTGTCTTCTCCCTTTTCGGGTCTCCATCTACAGATAGATGATATCATGTTAAAATATTTAATTTTTTTGATCGTACTGATAAGCTTTTTGTATATTCTAGGATTTTCCCCTGAAGAAGGGTACCTTCTGGTCCCGAAATGCATTGGGCATCGTTTCTCCAGAAAATCAACTTATATTGATACATGAACAACTTTGAATAATGGTTCCACATTTGTTTATAAACATGTAAATAGTGAATTTGCTATGCACTCACTCACAACCTCATGTATTATATGTTTATCTATATATAGAATAGGTGTACAATAGGATACACAAATGCAATGTATTAATGTATACATGTTGGATATAAGTTCTATGATTGAAAATTAAATAATAGAACGTAAAATTTCACAACGTTTATTGTTCGCATAATTTGACTAGCAGTTTCTTCTATATTATCGGAAAATTCACATTTTTCCAGTAGGAACAGTGCTCACTACAAGTAGTTTTTCTCTACTTAGTCATTCTTGTCACTTTTTGTGCTAGCCAACACAATTCTGTAGTGACGCACCCTTGGATTAGATTAGTACAACATTTTTACCTAGAGTAGATAACCGAGTGCACCTCTTACCTTTCATAGTCTACTATTTGTTGAACACATTGGAAGGGGACTCCTGCACATATCCATATTAGGGTCCCCTTGCATATGTCGAGTACCCAGTATGGAACAACTGCCCTCTCCAAAGGCATTGCAACTCCACCCCTTCTTTCTGTGTTAGGTGAGTTTCTTGTCGTAGTGTGCATTTCCCTAACATTTCAAGTCATACACTTGATGCCTACGGGGGGACCAATAGTTCAATCTCCAGTTCCTTTTGGTAGGATTTCCTCATAGCAACATGCCTGACCCCGAACCAATTTTCCCCAACCCCAAAACCAACCCAACTCCCACTCCCCAGGAAAGGTGCACGAAAACAGTTCCCCATCGAAGCAAAATCATTAAAAAAATGGAACATGTAGGTGGTAGAGCATGCCTGGTTACCCGTGGACCCAGCACCCCCTAGCCACCCTCCCCCGTATAAGAACCAACCAGTAGATCCCCTTAGTGACAGTATGCCCTCCCGTTGCACACAAACCGGGCGTCTAGGGCCACAAGACAACAGTAGCCAATAAGTAATCCTCTGTATATACGACCTGATGTCCGTTCAGCCAAACACTCCATCTGCCACCTGTGGGGTAACATCCGGGAGGTCAGAGTCAAAGAGCCCCTGGACACTGCTTGATCCCGAACTCTCAGACCTGACTCGGTCGTGGTCCAAGTGATTGCTGATCGGGCTTACATTGCCCTGGCTAATGTCCGCTACCGCCTGCACTGCTCTATCTCATTCACAAGGAGGTGATAGCCTTAATGATATCACCCAGGGTATGACCTCCAGCTGCTTTCTCCACACTCCCTCCAACCGCAGTCTCCTCCTCGTCAGTTTGGCGCCCTGGGTCGTCTGTCCTCAGGAGCTCGAATCACTTTTTCTTGGATATTCGTCCCATCGTGGGGCCTGTTGAGGTAGGCAGGAGGCTGATGCAGGACTTCTGTGCAGAATTGTCAGGATCCAGCCTCCGTGAACACTCACAGAGGTTTGCTCGTGCCGCCGTTTGGCCGGTATCAGCGGAGCCCCCAGCACATATGCTAGTCCTCTTCCACAAGCAGGGGTCCTAAGTGATCTCCTCCGGGTTCACAGGGGCACAATAGCGATCCTGTCAGTTGCGTAATGCCAGCATCTCACAGAGGGTCAGCAGAGCGGCATCAGTGCAGTGGTATTTGCCTGTCGCTGTCCGCCAGCGGAGTCCCCCTCTATTCATGTGGGGATCCTATCTCTAGCCTCTGGTGCGTGTCCTCGCCTGCCCCTCAGCTGGTCCAGACCTTCCTTTATGGCCCCCAAGCACGCTATCCACCCTACTCAAGAGCACCAAGGCCCTTTTATCAGGCCCAGAATGGCGCGGTCACCCTGCCCAGCTGTACAAACATTTTACCTTCCGCCACCTGACGGGCCTGCAGCTCTCTCTGTCTCCGCCAATCTCTTTCAGCTGGGCTTCCCAACTTTCCTCAGCACCTCCCCAGCAGTGCGATCTAGCTCAGGCCGATGTGAGCAGTTCAGCAGGGCAAAAGAGTGTGGCAAAGTTCCCCCGCGGGGAAGCCAACTCGGTGTTATGTGGCCCTACCGCAGCGCTTCCAGAGCTTCCCAGGCCGCCATCTTAGGGACGGGCAATTACCGCGGGACAGTTGTGGATCCCGCTATCCCTCTCACCGCGAGCTCGCTATGCCGCCTTGCCGTAACGCTAATTATCACTCTGTCCCTGGGTACTGCTCTGCTGATCAGAGGGGCTCCGGCCACCACACTGCGTCTCAGTGTCAGGCTCGCTCTCCACGGATCGTGGCCACCATTTTGTGCAGTGTGCAGGGAGGATGCGGTCCGGAAAACATACCGCTGTTTTTCCCCTCGGTTCGTCCCTCAGGTGTCTCGAGAGTGCGTCCTGTAGAGCACCCGGTATTCCGCTACAGTTTGCGGTGCTGGGGATCCCTTCTGTATGTCAGGATGGCTTGAAGCGGAGCGAGGCAACAGGGGAAATCCGAGGTCCGCTGCCGTCTACATTGACGCTAAGCCACCCATAGTTGATATTTCTATTTAGAAATATATGTAGACATAGAAAAGATACAATGATACATAACACATACACAAATGCACACACTAGTTAAGCAGACTGCTAAATAGTTGGAGTTCAGTGGCTACTTTCCACTCTGTACTACGCGTAGCGCGTCAAGTTCCGAAAAAATCCATGGAGCAGAGTTTTTTCCTTGCTTGCGCTTGCCAACGTTGAGCTGGAGAGCGTGACCGAGGAAAATCTTACTCCGGGCCACCTCCCGGTAAGATTTCCCAATGTGGCCGGTCGCGGATGGGTGCTACCGCTCACGTTGAGAAACTTTCCATTCGCATTGAGGAAGCTGCTGCTCGAGCTGAACATCTACTCGAGTAGTAGAAAGAAGTAGCTCCCTTTTGCAATGCGCGTGGTGCTGTTGCAGTGCGGGACAAACATCTGGTGCTAAAAATCTGTACAAACGCTGCAACGCAATACATTCTGCCGCTTGCAGAACTCTGCGTAGCGCAGCGTTTTTTTTTTGGTCAGTTTGCCGAGTTCCGTAAAACGGAACTCTGCAAACTCCGCCCAGGCGTACACTAAGGGCCAGATGTAGGTGGCCCATTACCGGTCGGTAACGGCCGAAATTAACACATTTCGGCCGTTATCGACCAGTAATAGGCTTTTCTTATGTAGGGGGCCGAAATTAAGGATCCGGTAATTTAAGGAATCGGTAAATTACCGATTTCTTAAATACCGATTCGGTAAATTACAGAATTCCTAATGTAGGGAGCACTTAAATGAGTGCTTATCCCATGTTAGGATTTGTTATTTACCGCCATCTACAAGTTGGTGGTAAATAACGAGAAAAAAAACAAACAGCAATTTAATGCAAATTGCTTCAGTGCCATGTTGCAGACCCCTTTGGGCATGTAAGTCTGCAACATGTGCACCCATAAACAATTGAGGGGTCCAACAGGGTGTCAAAGTGACACCCTGCCACCCTTCAATGTTTTCCCCCTTTTACCGAATCGTAATTTACCAATTCGGTAATTGACATTCATTCCTATGGGCCTCCAGGCCCATAGAAATGAATGGCAATTACCGAATCGGCAAATACCGATTCGGTAAATACCGAATTTTAACGATTTGGTCATTTTTACAGAATTTTTAGGTACATAGCATTTACCGATTCGTAAATACCGAATCGGTAAAATTCGGTATTTACGAATCGGTAAATACTATGGGGCACATTTACAAGCCCCTTGCGCCTCTTTTGCGCAGCAGTTGCGTCACTTTTGTGACGCAGAGGTGGCGCAAAAGACGCGCCATGGTGCGGGCTATTTACAACGTGAAGCATCTGGGAGATGCGTCACATTGTAAAGCCCTGCGCCTTAAGGAGGCGTTCCAGTGCAGGGGGGGGGTTCCGGCGCAGGAACGGCTCCTAAAAGTGGCTGAGTGAAATCTACAAGATTTCACTCAGTCACTTTTAGGCCAATGCTATGTCAAAACCCTGTGCCTGCTTGAAGCAGGCGTAAGGCTTGATGCAGCACTAGTAGAATGGGCCCCCCGGAGCATTGCTGGAGCTGTGTCGCGCATGCGACGCAACTCCAGCAATGCGACACTTTTACGGCACAGATGCGTGACGCATCTGTGCCGTCTTTGCCCCATGGTGCGCCGCATTGTAAATACGGCGCATCATGGGTGGCGGAGGCATGGCGCACAATTACTGGTGCATCCCTGCTGATATGCAGGGATGTGCCAGTATTGTAAATATGCCCCTATTTACCTACATCTAGCCCTAAATAGTTTGTAGAGGGGAAGTGTGTTGTCAGGCCTAGACCTCATGGCCAATCTAAGGCTGGGCTTATAACTGCTATCTCAATATACTTAGTGAATTTTACATTACCTGTGGTGCTAGGTAAGGACTATCATATTGCAATTCTGATTTTATGTAATAGTACTTCACATGATCAGAAGTCACTGTTTTTATGCAATGGTACCTACCCCCGGGTAAATCTAGTCGAAAAATGTTGTTAGAGAAATGTATGTTACCTAGGTTTACCGGAAATGTATATTTTAACCGTATCTTTCAGATTACTGAGAATTTTAATTGCATTACAACTGAGAATTTTAATGCTACTTTATTCTGGACATTCTCTAATAAGCTTTATTGTATGTTACAAACTGAAAGGCCCTATGCAATTCAATTGAATGAGTCAGAAGAAGACAATCTTTGTAACAATAGGAAGGCGTTACCGATTCTTTTCATTCATTGATGTGCTTCAGCCTTACCGGAAAAAGCAAGAGTGACTCTCCAGTTCACTATACACACTTTTGTAGTTACGCATAGTCACATCAGGGCCACATGAACACCCGCCCCACATGCCCAAACCCGCAAATAACACAAAGACACAAGTATTAGGTTTGGGAAAAAATTGCTGCAGGTTTATTACATACAACATATGTAATGACGGTGGGTTAACTTACGGGCGATCCTAGGGCAGGCCGCATTCTCGCCACCTGCCCGCCTGTTGAGCCAAACAACACAGTGGCGAACCACCCAACTGTTGTACAAATACCATAATTATACTGACACGCCCATTTGCTGGGCGTGACTAGGCAAACCCCCGGTTGCACAGGCCCACAACCGCCCGAAGGACTACTGGGGCGCCGACACGGATTCCTGCACCTCCTATGAGGTTACAGGTTAGGCTCTGAGGTTATGCTCTGGCATCCCTATGTGCCCGCTGACGTCCAGCGTTTGCACCTCTCTTCTTCCGGATCGCCCAGTAACTCCGCCTGCAATGAAAAAGGAACACATTAAATGCTCCCCCCTGAGCCCCCTCAAGCAGACACTCTGGGTTAGAGGAAGGGCGGGAAAAGAGTGTCCCAACATGGAACTACGACGTCCGGAGCGGCAAAGAGGCCACCCCAGCGGGGCAGAGGTCAGAAATACTCCCGCCGGCTCCTCCCAGCCGCCCCGGACGTGCATCACCTACACAGTCTCCACCAACCAGGGGAGACTGTCATGGGTGAGGAACTACTATGTCATGTGGGGGCGGGACAGCCCTCCATGACTAGGAGCCCGCCCTCCTAATGGCCACTGCGTGGCCTCGGGCAGGCGCATAGTCACATCAGGGCCACATGAACACCCGCCCCACATGCCCAAACCCGCAAATAACACAAAGACACAAGTATTAGGTTTGGGAAAAAATTGCTGCAGGTTTATTACATACAACATATGTAATGACGGTGGGTTAACTTACGGGCGATCCTAGGGCAGGCCGCATTCTCGCCACCTGCCCGCCTGTTGAGCCAAACAACACAGTGGCGAACCACCCAACTGTTGTACAAATACCATAATTATACTGACACGCCCATTTGCTGGGCGTGACTAGGCAAACCCCCGGTTGCACAGGCCCACAACCGCCCGAAGGACTACTGGGGCGCCGACACGGATTCCTGCACCTCCCATGAGGTTACAGGTTAGGCTCTGAGGTTATGCTCTGGCACCCCTATGTGCCCGCTGACGTCCAGCGTTTGCACCTCTCTTCTTCCGGATCGCCCAGTAACTCCGCCACAGCCCGTGATGTGGTTCCCGCTGCCGCACGGGCCCCCCCACCATTATTACTGCTCTTTACCTGCAACCTACACCTAGAATTGCTACCTCCAGACAGAGGAGGAACAGGGCAACGCCCATAGGCGTGGGGTGCTACCATCAGGCACCAATAAACCTGTCCTACAACCCCTCAGAGAAACTAAAGGGATAGGAAGGGGCCCCTACTACAGAGGCCCTCAGTAACATGAAATAGGGTGTCCAGCGCGAGCCGCTGGGACACCACCATATCCCTTCCCACAGAGCGTCAGAAAACTGCGCCAAGGAGTCACTGATACATCTGAATCACTGTCTTCATAATCCAGCAGGGAGAGTAATTGTGCTAACTGACACAAGAGAATAGGAGGGCACCAGACATACTATAGAACTTGGACGAGTCCCAGTTAAGCGATAATCCGGGTCCACAGGCCAAACAGCCGGCATCCCCTGCCCTCCAGGTTTTAGGCTGGAAGCGGCTTCAGACATAATACCGTTAAGTTAGCTAGACTGAAGGCCGACTACGACCACCTCCCAGGGACCGCAGCGCCTGCAACAGAGAGCCCCCTAGGCTGACCTGCGCAGGGGCATGCATGGATAAATGCCAGCCACTCCGACACCAATAAGCATAACCACCCGGGAACAATCCCTTTACCCCAATAGGGAAGACTATCCCAGGCAAGAGACCAGGAAATGGGAAGGGCCCCCCCTGCAGAGAATCCCTCCCGAATAAACAAGCGCTGACACAAAACCAATCAACTGCAAGATTACGCTTCCGCAACTAATCCCCCACAGGAACAGAAGTCTAATGCAGAACGCAAATGCATCTATTGGAGTGACTAGCGAAGTGGTCTTACAAGGCAAACTGATAACCACGGGGACAGCAGAGAACACTGGCCCCCCCTGGTTTAATGCATAAATTCCTAAAAGACATCTCGGGCCCACCCCAAACGATTATTGGCAGTCCGTGCTCGGGCTGTGGAAGCCACAGTTGTTCTCTGTATACCTGAATTGCGTGTTACACTGCAGGCTGCAGACCGTGAGTGAGCTGCCAGCGGGCACCCGAGCCTAGGATGAAAGAAGGCAGGAGAACCAAAGGAAGGGGGGGGGGGGGGGGGGAATGACTATAACGTATGACCCTCCCATCCATGGAAGAGCAACACCCGTGCCGTTATCGAGGGTGCACAGGTACAATTACTCAGTTTCAAGTGGTTGCCATTATTGCAGAGCTCCCTATGTACCTGTGTGACTCTTAACACTTGCACCGGTGCAAATCAGGACAGTCTGGAGATTCATAACCCATGCTACCACCAGGGTAGTCGACTTCCGACCCCTAAAGTGTGAACTTCTACTGCACCAATGGGGGGGGTGGGGGCCAAAATAGACGATCCGAAATGACAGGCCAGCGTCTCGCTTCGGGAGGGGCAAAAAGGGGGGGGACCAAGGGTACTCGGGTTCATCCATGCGGCTGTTCCACGCAAGTCAAGGGAGCCCCCACCCTACTAACCGTGAAAGAAAGCCAGTGTGACCACCCAGATAGGAGCCCCTCGAGCAAAGCCACCACCCACTATAGAAAAGGCAAGGGGTGACGAGATACCAGGAGGAACATTCTATATTGAGTCTGCTAAGGGGCCCACCTCCTAGGAATACTTAACAGTCCCTGCGCAGGCTGGGCTGAGGCTGCAACAGGTGTTACACTTGCACGGGAATTGGGTGTGACACTGCAGTCTGAAGACTCTACATTCTACAGGGAGGCAGCAGGAGCTCCCGAACTGATGGCGCCGCGGGTGGGCTCCCAGCCGATCTCTAACATGGAAGGGGAAAAGACTGATGTCATGTGACCTTACCTTCTCGTAGGTCGAGATACACAGCGCAGGTCCCGGGATAGTACATATAACCTGTTTAACTACGCCTCTGCGCACACATGACCCTTTGCTCAGTATCACTCCAGCGGGAGACAAGCGCTCTTACCCATGTACGCTGCGCACCCCTCACCCTGTGTCTGTTCCATGCCACTCCTCGTGGTTGTTTTGACCATGCACAGCTGTGAAATGAGATCGTATACACTGTGGTGGCATTCAGCCAACGGTGACTACCCAGAGATTGGCATAGGAAGACTGAGGCTCGTTGTTTGCGGGTCAGGCCGAACATAGCAATGCAACTGGCCAGACAAAATGTGAAAACTTCCTGAAAGCTCAAAAGTGGCTCCCCAATAATGCACCAATATCACATTGCTGCTATACCACTCACATACTATGCAAAGGGGTGTCCGGAATGATAATATTTATAACACATGGCCCTCAACTCGTTGACATATCTACCCCTTGGCGCATTTTGGATGAAACTCACAACTTTGCTTCTGCATATTTCTATGATTTGTCATTTGAATATTCCTACATACCTAGATTGACTCTAGCACCCTATACAAGCGATCAACAGGATGCCACCAAATATAACCTGTTAAACAAATTCCATAATTTAATGATGAATAGACTTAATCTCCATTGTATTTGACAGGGCAATTGTTCCCCTTGCTCCATTTGCATCACAAGGATGTGCTGTTTATTTTGCACTTATGTTGACTGAGAACTTTAAGTTCGAGCTCAATGCCGTCTTTCCAAGATGACAATCTGAAACAGTCTCTCAGGTTTACACATGAAGGGGGGGTGACAACAGCGGTCTTGCCAACACAGCAGGGTCGACAACACTATCATTGGGAGGACCCAGCCGCAAGGAATAGATTGAAATAACCTGAGTGCTGTCAAGGTCCCTATCGTACGATTTGGATTTGTTATGTAAATGAGCATTCGGCAAATGTAGGCTCCACGGTCGAGACTGCTTCTACCAATCTCCACCTCGTGTTACTATACAACAGACAGGGGCTTTAGGTTTCACAGGATTTAAGGGAAGTGGATTTTTTGGTAATATGCTCATCCGAACACAAGACACAGCACTCAAATGCCACAGACAAATACAGGTAAAAGCCAAATCCTATGGCATACGAGGGTTGATGCTTTGACACGAGAATGTTCCTGTGCTAAGGGCTTTCGAGAATGCTCCTGTACTAAGAACTTAAAGTGTGTGAACACAAGACCGTAACGCAGCACTATTAGCACAGTGTTGCAGTTCTAATACTATGGCACAACTTAGGCGCACATTGCACCGATGTCAGGACGTAGAAAGCTGTGTAGACTCTATAGGATGAAAGATCTGATTTGTAGGCACCACAGACACTTGGCCGCCCACCTGAAGTACTCAGCCCACTAAGCTTTCCAGCCCCGCCTACAGAGCAATCGTTGTCTTTTATGACAGTGATTTCCCCCCGACTAATTTTTTAATTTACTGTAGTACACCCGACACTTTTCTCAGCGGTTGTTCAAACTTCTCCGTGGCCGGATTAAAAAAGGTCCCGATCACGACAAACACAGCGCTAGAACGGGGCCCGGGTCACGGAGACCAGTGCACGCCGGGAAAAAAGCCAGAGTGAACGCTCACACCCCGACATGAATGAAGCTTAAAGATAAGCGTGAAACCTAATTTATGGAGAAGAAGAAATTGTGGTTTTCCACGTAATTCAAGTAAACAAGGGGGGGGGGCACATTACCTTGCATATCTTCCCGCGATAATGAAATGGGGGAAGGAAACGAGGCCTTCTTTGTGAAGGAGACACCCCGCATAGGTACGCTGAAGAAACATTTCCCCCGGTATCTGGTTACATTCTAATGCTGCGCAATCCTGTACTCAAAATTCGAAGTCAGAACCCCAGGTAACATAGTCGAACCCACCAGAATAGACCCCACATGCAAGAACAGTGGAAGAAGGCGAATCTACTACAAGAAATCGCATGTCGATCTACATACGTGATGGTATCTTGTGATGTTAATGGGCGGAATTAGCTACATTTATGCCTGTAAATCGAACGATTCTATTGAATAAATTCCCTTTAACCCTGTTTAGAAAAATCAGGCGGAAAGCCAGAGGATGGCGAACTAGAGCTATTTTGGTGTTCAGCAGGAGCCTTCTCGAGCATGTTTACTCTTACTAAGCTTCACCAACTAGTCCATCTATCTCGTCCGTGTGTAAGTTATGCTGTCGTGTCTAACTTATCTTACCTCTGGTAGTGCCTGGCTGGGGCCTCAAGTCACTTTACTGCTAACCATCGTGACACGTTGCAAGCTGTTCTATCTCCTGAGACTAAGTGAATACGACAGGTCTCTCCCTTACATATACAACGCGTAACTAAAAGGGGGGGGGGTGTTAAAGCCTCGCTCGTAGCTTGATCGAAAACCTAACTGCTTATGACCCAACATTAACTCCGGACGAGACACAACAACTGCTCAGGAAAGTAAGAGACGTAAATGTACTGCCCTCACCGAAGAATACACAGGTAGTACAGGCAGAAAGAATTTCGACGACTTTGTTTCTGGGACAGACAGTTATTAATAGAATCAAGTCAACTCAGCTTTCACAACTCCCAAGGAGCGATGGTGACTAGCTCTGTGATAATACTTTTAGAGGTAGTATGCGGATCTGCACTCGCCATATGCGCAGACTTTCGTGGCATGCTACACGGCCAGCTACACTGGAGAGTACATTCAGAAAAGATGGCAAGATAAATACAGCACCTGGCAACTGCAAATAAATTTAAAAACATTCAAAAACATTACGCATGATCCCTCACCCGCCCGACTCCATCTTGAGCTGGCCCCCCACGCCTCGCAGGTACCGACCCCGCCACAATTTGCTGAATTTGTGGGGTATAGTACAGCCCTAGAAGTGCGAAAAGGCGGGCGGGGGGGGGGGGATATGTGAATCGGGCCTGTAACGGGAGGAAATAAGACATTTAAGTTAGTTTACTCCACAACGTGGGACCAGGGGTAGCGCATTGTGCCCCTACGCCAACCCACATGACCCATTGCCAAACTGTCCAACCCAGCCACATGCCTCAAAAGACGGCGAACACACCGCCCTGAAATTGGCGCTTTGAGCGAGTCATACGCCAAAACCGGGCATATCACCTCGAACTGTTCGGACATGCGGGAGTAATAAAACGAAACAAGTGGCCACCAAGCCGAGACGAATCTGCGCGACTGCGCTCCCACGAGGCCCCGAGGAGAAACCACCGGAGCTTCGACGGACCCCCTGCAAAACGCTGCTGAATCCCAGCCTGACACAGCTGAGGAGGAAAAAAGGGGGAGGGAGGGGCACCGAGGCTGCTGGTCACGGGGCCCCTTTAAACCATGCATCCCCCTGCGGGTAATGTTACCACAGCATGCTACCAAGCCAGGACGGCCCCTGCAAGCGTGCCCCCCCCCTCCGACAATGGCGGCATCACCCAAAATGGCGGCAACCCCAACACGAGGCATGCACAGAACGCATTGGATCAAGAAATTGTTTGGCCGGCCTCCCCCCATATGCATGGCGCGACAAAGCTGCCCGTTAAATACACTGCAACCACGCACATGCTTCGCGACCTGATACTGCACACATGACATCAAAAGCAAGCGATAATATACTGACATTATCAAACATTTTGCTCAGGGTGAACGCACCATACACCCGAACACGGCAGATGCGAACCGCGGAAAAGGGAAGCGTTTGCATGCGAACGATAGTGTTGAGCCTCGAGATACTAGACCCAATGATACTGTGCTCCCCTTGAAATTACGATCGCACCGTACAAGTACACTTTCAAATAAGCAGTGCTCTCAATTGCGCGTCGAGATACTAGGCAATGCTAGTATACACCCATAGAAAGAGGGGGGGGGCCTCAGTACCACTGTGCATGAAAAGGCATAGTGCTCCTGATGCAAAACCCGCGACGCTTCGAAAAAACCTCAGTTCCGTGGCCCCAAAGCAATTGCATAAATGCACCCCTCATCTCGCGCACTGTCTGCGATACGAAGGCTGTAGCACGAGGCTCGTGTGCCGAGTCCGCCCACCGTGCTCGATATGGGACACGAGCCGAAATAAAGCACACTTGGTGAATCACGCTCACACTGGGGCCTAACTCACGAGATCACCCAGAGAATATGTATGAAAGAATTTAGCAACGTGGGATAGCTACGGAGGACCATTTTGCGAGCTACATGAAAGGCGGGCAATACTAACGAAGGCAACGCACACAGATCCTCAGAAAACGTCCCATCTACACAGCTAACTGCCGAGGGCCTCGAAACATTCGTCCGCAAAATCTATCTGAAAGCAGGCATTACAATGCAATACCCCACAGTGCTGAATAGAAATCGACGCATGGCCCCGGAACGCACCTATTTTTTGCATCGGGGGAACCTAGAGTACCTGCTCCATCCACCCGTCGTACGTGCCAATCCCCCCTTTCACTTTAACAATCGAGAATCCGGCGCCGATGCGAGTATCCCTGCCGCGCCGCAACTTAAACGCTGGTCCCCGGCCCATTCCCTGTTTCGGAGACCTAACAAATCTCTCCGTTCCCTCTGCCACAATCGTAATTACAGAGTGCCCGCCCCGGGCAACTTGCACAAGATGGCCACATCCGCTCCTCCTGCGCTAGACCTCCGACTTGCGGACAAGTCCCAATGGACCCCCACGCTTCGCAGATACAGACAGGCAACAAAACAAAACCCGAGCCTGCTCAACTGCCCCCACTTCCACCGGACAATGGAAGCTGCACACAAATGCATTTCCATGGGAACCCGATACCACAACAAATTCACCCAGACTCACCGCAGGAGGAGCAAAGAACCGTACCTCGGAAAAACCCATCACATCGACCACGGCCGAGCCTCTGGACGGCGATCAGAGGTGACAAAAGAGTGTCCCAACATGGAACTACGACGTCCGGAGCGGCAAAGAGGCCACCCCAGCGGGGCAGAGGTCAGAAATACTCCCGCCGGCTCCTCCCAGCCGCCCCGGACGTGCATCACCTACACAGTCTCCACCAACCAGGGGAGACTGTCATGGGTGAGGAACTACTATGTCATGTGGGGGCGGGACAGCCCTCCATGACTAGGAGCCCGCCCTCCTAATGGCCACTGCGTGGCCTCGGGCAGGCGCAAAAATAGAGGTCTAGACTATACTTCTGTTGGAAGTGTCACTTTCATTTAATTTTCGATTTTCACATTGAAGTATAGTGACTGACCATTATGCCCAGATAACTCATTTGTTAGCACTAGATAAAGAGAATGTAATTGGTGAAAGGTAGGCAGGTTACTAGTGATCAGACACAGGAGACAATGATATCAGTCGTGTTGGTTTGGATCAGCAGTGCAACCTGGTACCATGAACTATTAGACACTCAAACTTGCACCTCTCCGAAACAGAGGCAGGATAGCGTTGATCAAATAAAAATATGGGAAGCTTTATTATGCCTTTTCTGGAAAAATCTATAGAAACACGTTTTGTGGAAGGGCATATATTTTTGCAGTTCCACATTGATCGGTCTGGTCGTAGAGGGTTTAATCCAGACTGTGCAAGGCTGCGACTGGGAACTACTAGATCTGGTCGCAGGACATAAGCAGTTGTAATGCAATGGGTCTCGCATTTGCGAGAGTTTAAGCTATTGGCATTGTCAATGAGAATGCCTTTTATTTATCTGTTTTGCTAATTAACACATAAATAAATGGCAGTGTCATTTCCAGTGCCAGTAGCTCAAACTCGTAAAGGCTATACCTATTCAAAGAAGCAGCCTCCATTGAAACCAGGTTGCTGGGAAAGTGAAAGCGCGCATGGCGTGTTGAATATTGCAGGAAAGCATGTTGTGCCATTAGTAGCAGAAACTCATTAAAGAAAATAGTGCTTACAGACTAAACAAGCATTTGTAATGCAATAGGTCTCGCATTTGTAAGAGTTTGAGCTATTGGCATTGTTAATGACAATGCCTTTTATTTATGTGTTTTGAAAACCTGCAAGCGGTGCGTAAACACACACTTTGTACTTATAGTCGTTGCTTAAGAGAAGCAAGGCTTTCAGTAAAAGAGACGCAGTTACTGCCAGCCTTGCTTCTTTTAAGTAATGACTATAAGTACAAAGTGCCTGTTTACGGACCGCTTGCAGGTTTTCAAAACGCATAAATAAAAGGTATTGCCATTTACAATGCCAATAGCTCAAATGTGAGCCCTATTGCATTGCAAATGCATATTTAACATGCCATTCAGATCGTATTTCCTACCCCTTAATTGGAGATTCGCAGCTGGTTTTCTGGCTGAGTAATGGCATCCTCGGATATCTTTTCCAAATCGCTCATTTGCTGCTCTCCTAGAGACTGGATTCAATAGTTGTCGCGCCGGGCACTGTCCTTGGGAAGAGCATCCTCCATGCTGGCCTGGAGATCACAGTAAGCAACATCATTTCCGATTTTCGCTCATTTTCACTGCCTCTATTTACTCTCCCTAAACTAAGTTGATTGTCAGAAACCCTTGCATGTTTTAAGGCAGATTAGCAACGACAAACAAATGAGCACCAAAAAGATAAAAAGTGTCTGTGATTGTTGAAGCTGTCTAAGACCAGCGAGCTGAAGAATCTTAGTTCGATGTCCAGCCCAGTTTGTGTTAATTCTTGGCAATTTGGTAGTACTACTTCAGGTTGCATAATGCAATTATCAGGACTACAGGGAGAGGAGGCCAGAGCTAATGCCTTTGGAGCTAGAGAACCAGATTCAAGTCTCAGCATCAGCTCAACACCCTGTGATTCTGGGTGAATCCCATAATCCTGTTCCTGCCAAAAAATGAATGCGTCATTGTATAATGTAACTGATGCCTATCTAAAGCGCTCCAATACCTTCGGGTTGAGTCTGCGCTATATAAAACTGCCCAAAATAAAATAGCATATAAAAGCAAATGAAAAACCAGGACTGGATGAATTATTCCCACTGGATCAGGGTAACACAGCCCCTGGTCAAGAGATATGTGGTAATGGAAAACGCTAGTATTTGCAGAGGTCGTGCTTAATGTGGTGGAGAATCCACCAGTCAATTTGATTTCTCCTAGGCATAATATGTTTGACAATATTATCGGCGCATTTAGCTGTTCTCCCAGTTATCAAAGCAGTTTCCGTTACCACCCAGGCTCTAGGTGTATCCAATGCCAAAATGCCTTGCCTCAAATGACATTTTTTATGGCCAGGAAATGCTTAAGTATCGTTCTAGCAGTGAACAAACTGAGTATTACAACACAAATTTTAGGCGCGTGAAAATGTTGCTAGCCCAAGAACACACAATTTGGTGTCCGAAAACCAAGGATTAGAACTGTTTACATCTTGCTCCCAAGTCAATAAATTAGCTACTAAACATCAGTTCTTACCCTCATTTAAGGTTTCTCCATGTTGTATGTGTGACTAGTGATGAGCATTTTGAGTTGCTGGTTTTAATGGTAAACATAATGCCAGATGCACACAAGGGAACGGATAGTTCATAGCTAGGCTATATGGTTTTAGGTTTAACCCTATAATAACTGATAAAACCCCACCGAAAGGAAAATAGCCATCACCGGTGTAAACATATAAACACTGAAAAAACACCTTTTCAACCACAAACTAGTGCCATTTATTTCTTCCCGAAGTGGCCAATACAATGTAACTTTGTTATACAAGGTAGCATTAAGAAAGACTAGGCTAGCAGTATTCTGCTTGAGTTTTGTTATTTAGGGATATCATTAAAACATGGTCTATTCTTCATTCTGCTTTTTTCAGTTTTGTGGTCTTTGGTCTAAAGATGCAGTCTTTAAAGCATGTTTTAGGTCCTATTCAGTTATTTTATAAACTGTAGAGAATTGGGAAATATCAAAACCATATTTGATATTTTGGCTACATGTGATTTCACTGATAGATAAAATGGCTTGTTTCATAAGAATCTTTCCTGATATGTACCATCACATTTACCCACAGACAGAGAATGTGTGAAATCCTTTGATACATCAGCCCCTTTCCTAGTGAGTCAGTATTGATTGTAAGTCAAATGTCAAACAACCCAAGCTTCTAAACATTCAAAGCAAGATGTAGTGACAGGTATATGTGAAAAGAATGTTGTCACCAAGCATCTGAGATAGTGGTGATAACATGACAGCAGACGTTTGGTAAACATGGAACGCAGTGGCAATTGGAATGCTGCTGAAAAAAGCTCCTGCCAAGTTTCCAAAAAATTGGAATGATATTGTTTGTATTTGCAGTAATTCAGCTACGTATGTGAAAAGATTGTATGATGGTCTGTCAAAATCTATACCTGAGCTGCAGTGCTTCCCTGTAAGAGATCCTTGCAACTTGCTAGTTGGTATGCTGAAAGCATCTTTACAAGTTCCAGAGTTATTGAAGAATGCTATTGACTTTGTAGTCCATTCTGGTGCAGTAAAAATTTATTTGGACCTCATATACCCTGTGCATACATTATCTATACACATGCACTATCAGTGCAGAAATCAAGCAATAATTAAAATTAAATTAGAAATCGATAAACACCAGAAAAACACTGTCTCTGTTGTTTTTAATGGCGCAAAAATATATAAACACTTATAATCACTGTTTTTTAAGGTATTGAAACAACTTTAAAAAAAACACCAGAATTTGCCAAAAACAGAAACTGAAAACAGGAAAGCCTATTCATAGCACAGCGAGGCTGCAGATTGTGAAGGTGTGCTTTGCTGTATTATGGAAGTAGTGTACACGCTCTGACAGAGCACACGCTGCATGTTTGTGGTTGAACAGTGGCAGGCGCATGCCATGGCTTTGTACTCGCAGTCCAAGGAGAGAAAGTTCCCACAGCATTTACTGGGTCGTTTTGCGGCCTCAATAGTGAAATAGCGTTTGGCTCTGGGGAAAGCTAAACTGACATTAATAAACTAGAGGATAGACACATAAGCAGATGGAAGACCAACTGCACACATTTTAACGTGGCCAAATGGTCTAATTCGCTGGATTAAGGCTCCAGTCTCTCTGGAGGCGAGGGTTCGAATCCCACCACTGTCAATTTGTTTTTGCAAAGAAATATCATTACATCAAATGGTGGACTTACTTTACACTGGATACCTGAACTCACATTTCCTTTTAATGATTCCAGACGTTAAGCACACATTGAAGCCTCAGGTCCCATATATGCCGAGCTTATGAGCCACTGCAATTTAAAAAAAACAAAGTAGTCCCTATACGAAGCAGATACATACCTACAGCGTGCTGCTTGCCTTAAAACAGAAGTGACATTTCGGAAAGCCACCCAATAATGAGCCGGGAAAGCAGAGCAACACCTGAATGAACCAATGCCAAGCGGCAGGCGGTATTACCCTCCATATTCTGTTTACTACAGGTCTTGCGACAGTGCATGTACGGTCTAGGCTCGACCTAAAAAAGACGTACCGTTTAACAACCAAAGTAAAAGGGGTCAGTCCTCATGGGAGGTTACAAAGGAAGACACAGCGGTACTAAGGAGGGACTAACAAGCCTACTAACGAATCAGAAGGCAGCATTTACAAAGGGCAATGACACAAGCCAATGTCAAGGCTCGACCTAAAAAGTACCTCTTTTACTGGTCACATATATACTCTCATGGATGACAAACAGATGCTTGATTGGCACATGTCTGTGAAAAAGGGTTTCAATATTTGTATCTGGGTCAGTGGCCCGCTACACACTCTAAACCAGAAAAGCCAACATTTTCGCTGTGTATGCCTGACTAAGTGGTTTATTGCTGCTACAGTGCACTGCTGCTTCATTTCGGGATGATAACGAAGAAACAGGATTCTTACTTGCAACATTTTAGCACGCGGGGTGTCAAAACATGCATTGCAGGTAATCAAATATTGGAAATACACCTCTACGCACCCCACGAAAAACACACTGCAAAGTGAGATATTAGGAATACTTAAATATAAGCCTGTAAGTGTTTCACCTATGTAGCATCCAACATTGAGAATCATTTTTGCAAATTTGGAAGTGTGCTATGATGTCACACAGTGATTGCATATTTCAGACATAAGTTTACTTATTAGACTTAACTGTTTCCTTAGAGACAGCACGCAGCTGGAGCTTTCTATGTCCTTGCAGAAGGAGCAGTACAATCAGTATTGGCCATGCGTGGCCTGGGCACCAGAGCTGTACGCAGATACTCAACAGCTGTCTGCTGCAGACATAAGCAGAGGACCAGATTGCTGAAATTTAAAACTGTGCGCTTTCTTAGCAAGATACATTTTATTAGGGATTGAAATCTTAAGGTCCAAGGGCCAGATGTTCGGCCAAGGAATTTGTGAGTTGCAAATTGGTATATACAACAGTGTCTGCGACACTGATTGCGATTCCCAGTGGGGTCGCAAATTGCATGCCTCGTGCATATTAATGAGCCACTCGAATTTGCGACCCCATTGGGAATGGCTGGCCCTCCCAGGTATGGTGGCCTGCTGGGCTCAACAGACCTCCATGTCTGGAACTGCTTTTAAATAAAGGAGTTTTTTTGAAAAATGCAGCCCTTTTCCTAAAAGGAAAAAGGGCTGCATTAAAAAAATTTAACGTTTTCGTTTAATTTTGTAAGGGCAGGCACTTGTCCCTGGGACCACTGCCTGCCCCTAAAAAATATTTCCCCCTGCATTTCCAAAGGGGGAGGGGTCCTCTGGGGCCCCTTCCCATTTACAACTGCATTACCAGCCTCTTTGAGAGGGCGGTTAATTAAGAGTGTTTTGCAACCGCAATTGCGGTCGCAAAACATTCATACATTAGGCAGCTAGTCGCAATTAGGAAGGGACGCCCTAGGAACGCCACTTCCTAATTGCTAGTCGCTAAAACTCAGGCCAAGAAAACGGCGGGGGTCTGTTTTGGGATTCTTCGTTCAGCCCGTAAAGTCTTGCCCCTCCTCCCCTTGCCATCAAGGAGGTTACTCTTCCAGGGGCTAATTATCTCCAGGCTTGATTATTGCAATGCCATATTCCTTGGTGCTCCGGAAGCCACGCTCAGTAAGCTGCAGCAGGTGCAAAATGCTGCCGCTAGGCTGTTGACCAACACATCAAGGAGACAATCAGCTAAGCCCGCCTTGGAAGCATTGCATTGGCTCCCGGTAAGAGAGAGGGTCAAGTTTAAGGCTCTCTGTACGGCCCACAAGATCCTTCAAGGGAAAGGACCTCCTTCTTTAAGGAAGCTAGTGGTGCCCTATAAAGCCAACAGAGCTCTTCGCTCTGATCAAAAACTTTTGCTACAGGTCCCCAGAGTTCACAAAGCTCGCACTGGAGGTAGAAGATTCTCGGTGCATACAGCCACCCTTTGGAATTCGCTCCCTTTGAAACTGCGTCGTGAGACATGCATTCTTCGTTTTTGGAAGTCTCTGAAAACACACCTTTTCCCATCTTAACACGCTGGATTGGCTTCGCACTGGTCTGACGGACTCCTTGACAAGCGCTGGGACGCCCAAGTGTAACCACGCGCTATATAAGACTCAAAATAAAATAAATAAAATAATAAATAATATAAGCACTATTTTGCGAGTCACAATTTTTTGCGACTCACAAAATAGATTTTGTATTATTAGATGGCCCTATCATATTTTGAATGCACAAACGGGTCGCAGACCAATTTGCGCATGCAAAATTTCATTGTACATCCGGCCCCTAAAGTACTTTATAGCGACTGCTAAACTACTGGAACCCTGATAGTTGTTGCATTATTGACTTTAAAAACATAAACACTTAAAGCAAAGCTCAAACAAACATATAACATCTTAGTGATGAAGTCTTGCTCTCCTCTCTCCACACTCATGTATTAATAATAGTAATAATAATAATAATAATAATAATAACAAAGTTTATAAAGCGCCTGGTTACACTAGGAAACAGTGTGTCCCCACGCTGTGAAGACAGAAACCAAGCAAGCTCCTCGACAGTCAGGTAAAGAATAGAGGCAGACAGAGAGCCTCACACTATTTCGGGAAGAGGAAGGTTTTCAATTTCTGACGGAACCTCATCTCAGATGGCTCCACACGGAACTCAATAGGTAGGGCATTCCATTGTTTACTGGCCAGATATCTGAAAGATCGACCGCCCATCCGTGCTCGGTAGATCGAGGAACCTGGAAGAGCATACTTCCTAGGGTCCTCAGATCCCGCTTGGGCTGGTGCACGGTCAATAATTTTTGAAGGTAGATAGGCCCCTTTCCCTGCGCGATGCGATGGGCCTGCACATCGTTTTAAACACAATACCCTCACGGATGGGGAGCCAGTGCAACGTAGCAAGAGCACGGCTCCCCGAAGACTTCTTGGAGAGTTTCAGTGCCATCCTGGCTGCCGCGTTCTGTAAGCATTGCAGTCGGTGCAGTCCTTTTTTGCTCAGGCCCATATACAATGAATTCCCGTAGTCTAAGTGAGGAGCAACAAGAGTGTGAATCTGTGTTTTCCTGCCGGTTGCGGGGAGTGTTATGGCTGTCTTTTTGCCAGCTCCCTGGAGAAGGAGAATGATGGAGAGTGACTCCAGCCTATCACCCTCGTAGCATAGGGATTAGGCCGATAGACAGGGACCCTGTCTTACAGATATAAGGGCATTTTCGTGCCATTTCCCTTAGAGTAAGGCTTATGAATTTAAGTGAGGGGTTAGATATATAAGTATTAGTCATGATTTACTCATTTGCTAACATGCCGATCTGTTTCTCATGGAGCTATGCATATTATGGGCTCCGTAGGCCTTAAACGAGACAGACTCCATTTTGCTTTCTGCCCGGTAGCTCGAGAAGGCTTTCTAGGTGAAATGTAATGTTTTAGTTTCAAGCTGTTGTTCGCTTGGAGAGAACCGGTTCAGGCTGACCCTTATCGAAGGAATGTATTTTTCTCCACTCCGAAGACACAACTTCAGGCCGGCCGGCTGGGAAAGTGTCCTTGGTACGGGGAGGTACAAGAATTTGGTGGGCGGCAGGTTACTGGCCGTGAATTTCCATGAAGGAACGGGCTTTGATATTAGCGAAGGTGTTAGTCTTTCAGTCAGTTAGTCCGTAGGCGGCATCTAGCCGTTAGCATCTCTGCTATTATTCACTTTCATGGTGGACAAGTCGCCATCTTTGAAGTTGGAGACAGATTTAAGACCGAGACTCTCTGAAAACAGACTGAACGAGAAGTGGCGCGGAGCGCACTAATGCAGAGAGAGAGGGAGAGACGGTAGCTAATTAACAGCAAGGTTCCGAGGTCCTGAGGGAGAGCAGACGAGTTTGAGCCTAACGGTGCAGACGTGTACTTGTGACGGCTGAGGGTGACTGCAAGGCGAGCCAGGACCCAGAGACGAGACAGGAGCCTAGATGACTGCCGAGTCCCGATTTCCCATTAACCAGGTGATGTCCGACCGACTCTTATAGTGCGTGCACTCTAACCTTTATCTTTTATTCTCTTTGCAAATGTAATGCTGCATAGTAATGTGATTTATGCCTATTGTTAATAAATACCCTAATTCATATAGAATTATTGTGTATCTGGTGCTTATGTTCAATCTTGGTAAATGGCACTTCTAGTTAGGCACTATTTAGACGAACGGATGAGAAATCCCGATCAGACAAATGGTAACTAAATAAGGAGGGAGTGAGTGGACCTTTGATGTCGTGAGCACAAAGTACATTATATAATCTGAATCCATATCCAAAGTTATTACTTTAGTTTTATCCTAAGTAGATTACTGAGATATCATCCCAATAACGTTTCATAGGAATGTGGTCGTCGTTGATATGCGGCGTTAATGAGAACGATAGGGAGGATACTATCGTGTAAAGCCACCGGATTGTGGTATAAGATAAATGAGAGCGCCAGGAGGGATACTGGCGTGGATGTTTCGCAGGATCGCGAACGCTTGGAAAAGGGAGCATTGGGTTCTGCAGGCCCGTGTGTAGACACGCCGGATTGTGTGTCAGATCTGCCCTAGGGTAGAACGGTCTGGGTCGGGGCGACCGCGAGGCCAACTGATGTGAATAAGATATTGTAAAAAACCCCATATATGTATATTGTCATTCCCCATTCTTAGGTGCAATCTGTATATTTATCTGTATAGGTACTTATTGTGAATACGATCTAAGAAGGGAAGGTGAGTACGTTTTGGCTGGGTCACAGGGGCCCCTGGGGGCTGATCCCATCTAGACAGGAAATCCAGCCATTACATCTGGCGTCACGAACTGTTTACGAAGCCTGTGTGCATTGTGTTGTTTTCATCTCGTTGGTTTGCGCTCGGCTTGTACGTATCGAATTTTGTTTATAATTGTGTATATAATTTTTTGTGTGTTAATATGTTTCCGAAAAAATCTCCGTCGGTTTTTAAATTACCGATCCAGATTCCCGGCTGGGAGTCTACGCCTTACGAGGCTTTGGCCCGTGAGTGGGCTGATTCTACTGGTTTAAGTGAAAATTGGTCTTCATTCTTGGAGCAGGCGGAGCCTGCTGATGTGATTTTGTGCCTACAGAAAGCGCCAGTAGTGAAGGGTGATGAGCTTCCTATTTTAGGACGCAGAGGGTGGATTGTTCTTACTGCATACAGAATGTTGCATGAGAAGTTTGTTCAACTACAGAAACAATTTAAAGATACGGAAGGACAGTGTGTTGAGTTGCAAAATTCGCATACCCTTTTACGTTGTCAAAATAAACTGCTTGCCGACAAACTTGAAACGTATCAGACCATTGCCGAAAGAGCTGCGGTCCGTATTGCACGATATAAATACAAACATCGGCGTGGACGTGTGTCTTCACGCAAAGTGCGTATGATTGTAGCAAAAGCTGGAATGGATTGGAACCCTGATGAATGGGACGGTAATATCTGGGATTCTCATACTTCTGACTCCTCGGCAGAGGAGGGTGACAAGCGCGAGTCTTCTCGCTCCGGACGTGATTGTAAATCTGCTTCATGCATTGATTTGACTCCCGATTCTGACTGTGCTCGTTCTTCCCGTGCGGATGACGTAGCTTGCCCTGATTGTTCTGTTAAATCTAAAATGCGGGCTTCCTCGGAAGCTCTTCCCGCAGTTTCTGCTCACCCGATCTTTCGACGGAAATTACAACAAGCCCCTGGTAATCCGGGTGGCATCCCTCTTGACTGTATTGAAGATTTTACTCAGCAGGAGATTAGTGACATCCTACAACGTTTTAAACAACGGCCTGGTGAGGCCTTGCTTACCTGGATGGTGCGTCTTTATGAGCTTGGCGCTTCCGGTATTATGCTCGATGCTGTTGATTGCTTACGATTTTGCTCTTTGAGTTCTGATTCTACTATTCAGGACCATTTTCGAAATTTTAATGGTAATGTCCAAACTTCTTTGCTCCAGCTTGCGTCTGATGGCTGTAATCATAAATATCCAACAGAGTCTGATTGGCCCTCTGATGAAAAGCCGTGGTACACTTTGCGCGATGCGTCGCAACGTTTAAAGGAGGAAGTCATGAAAACGTGTATCTTCCTTAGTACTGCTGACAGGTTATTGGATGGTTTGTTAACATCTTCCGTGCGTAACCGCATTATACGTACTTCTCCTGTTGCTTACAAGCAGGTCATGATGACACTATTGATTAATCAAACTGGCAATCCTTTGTCTGCTGTGCTTGAGTCTGTTCGTCAGCTTGGTGAGCTGGGTGAATGGTTTAAACCTGAAAGACAATCCCGACCTGAGGGTCGTACTGGTGGGGACTATAAGTTCTCTAGGCGCGACATGTTTCTTGCTCTCATTGCTGATGGTGTCAAAAGGGAAGAGATCGATGGTGAACCTAATAATATCCTATGGGATATGTTTCGTAAGCGTGGTTTGGATCGGAAGGAAGGTGCCCGTCGTGTGCGAAAGAATGATTATGATCGTGGTTCGGATGACAGTGGTGATGAGAGACGACGTGTGACTTTTGATCGCCGTGATGATCGGCGCCAAGAACGTGGTGATTCCCCCCGTCGTAGTGATGGGAGGGGGAGAGAGGATGATCGTGAAAGAGGAAGAGATGATCGTGGTTCTAACAGACGTAGAGATGCAAGAAGTTTTTCCCCTGATGTACGTAGGAGGGAGGATCGTAACAGACTCTCTGACCGTAATTCACAACTTTTTGAACCTGACACTAATCCGTTTCGTACTGGAGACGGATATGAACAAGAAATTCTGATACCGAAGAAAACTGAAAACATCTACCCTGATCTGTCTTGGTTGACTGAACGCAGGAAAAATGACTAGGAAATAGGTCAAGCTCCGGTACGCAGGTGGGCCCACAGAGATTACAGACCATATGTAGATATTGAGATTTTTTGGAAACATCGTAATATCCAAAGGGCCCGAGCGTTAGTCGATACTGGAGCGGAGGCCACTTTAATTCATGGTAAATCAAGGAAATTTCATGGACAGTCTTTTACAATTACCGGCCTGGGTGGTAAAGAAACGCCCGCAGTTCAAACTGCACTTGAGATTAAAATTGGTAGAATTCCTCGTAGAGAATACTCTGTGTTGGTTGTGCCACTTTTGGAATATATTATTGGAATTGACATCTTGAAAGGTATGACTTTGCATTTGGATGATGGTTACTATCAGTTTGGTACTAGGCAGTACATTTCGACCAGACCCGTACGGGTTGGCCGTTTGCGCATGCCACCTATTAAGATCCCTTTAGCAGCGAAAGTGATTTCTCAGAAACAATATCGCATCCCAGGTGGTCATGAAGAAATTACAGCTACGATTCAGGATTTGGTTGACGCGGGAGTCATTACTCCGGTCACATCCGCTTGGAATAATCCTGTTTGGCCCGTGCGCAAAAGTGACAACTCTTGGCGCATGACTGTTGATTATCGAGAATTGAATAAACATACACCTAAATTGACTGTGGCAGTGCCTGACATTGTTACATTGATTGAGAGAATTCAAAAGCATCCTGGTACATGGTATGCTTCTATCGATATTGCTAATGCATTCTTTTCGATTCCGATTGCCCCCGAATGCCAAGAACAATTCAGTTTTACATGGAATGGACGTCAAATGACGTTCCGGAGTCTTCCTCAAGGCTATGTACATAGCCCTACAATCTGTCACCGGCTGGTGGCGGAACATTTGTCTGAAGTGCCTACGATTCCACAAGTTCAGATTTGTCATTATATTGACGACATTTTGATTCAAGGTGAAACGCAAGACCAAGTACAGTCTCATTTAGATCAGATCATTGACTGTTTGCGAGCAAAAGGTTGGGAAATCAATCCTGACAAATTACAAACTCCATCCCAAGCTGTGAAATTTCTAGGAATTAATTGGCATGAAGGTCACAGAGAAGTGATCCCACAAGTTAAACGTAAAATACTTGATTTTGCTGTTCCCAGAAATAGGAAAGAGGCGCAATCCTTTATTGGGTTGTTTGGATTTTGGCGCCAACATATTCCACATTTGAGTCAAATCTTGGCTCCACTGTATCGAGTCACTCGTAAAAAGAATGCGTTTGAGTGGGGTGAACCTCAACAGACTGCTTTTGATTTGGCTAAAGAAGCTATTCAGTATGCTTTGGATTTGTGGCCCGTGAGTGAGGGTAATGTGGATTTGAATGTGTCCGTGGAAGGTCTGTATGCCAATTGGAGTTTGTGGCAAAAGCAGGGCAGACAAAAAGTGCCATTAGGTTTTTGGACCAAAAAGCTACCAGAGGCTGGTGAGCGTTACTCTCCTTTTGAAAAACAGTTGCTTGCTTGTTATTGGGCTCTGGTGGATACCGAGCAATTGACTTTAGGCCATGCTGTGATTTTGAGGCCTGAGATTCCCATCATGCAGTGGGTTTTGAGTTCACCGAAGTCCCATCGAATTGGACATGCTCAGGAGGCTAGTGTGATTAAATGGAAATGGTACATTCAGGACAGGGCACGTGTGGGTCCGAAAGGTGTTGCGGTTCTACATGAGCGAGTGGCGCAGGCGCCCTCCAATGAAGCTGAGAGTGAGCGTTCGGTTCCCGTAGTGCAGGAGTCTCCCGTGAAGTGGGGTAAATCATTTGATGATCTGTCCGCGGAGGATAGAAAACATGTGTGGTTTACGGATGGTTCTGCGAAGTTCATTGGTGACAAGAGACATTGGAAAGCTGTCTCCTATAACCCGATTACAAAGAAATTATTGAGCACAACTGGAGACGGTAAGAGTAGTCAATATGCTGAACTCTATGCAGTTTACCAAGTTTTGAAACAGGAGTTACCAGGTACATGTCATATTTTCACTGATTCCTGGTCCACTGCAAATGGACTAGCGGTGTGGTTGCCCACATGGCACTCGCACAATTGGGAATTGCATTCTAAGGAATTGTGGGGTAGAGAATTGTGGCAGGAAATTTGGGAAATGCTTCCGCAGAGTACTGTAACAATCTTTCATGTGGATGCTCATACTCCAATCGACTCCCTTGACAAATTTTTCCATAACATTGCAGATGAACAGTCTAAAATTTCTGAGGCAGTGGTTGACATGCAAGATTCTGATTTGGCGGGATTGGCGAAATGGGCCCATCAGAAAGCAGGACATTTTGGAGAGAAAGCCACTAACAGGTGGGCTGCTGATAGAGGAATTCATATTCCCTTTTCCTTAATTAAAGATGCCATTTTACATTGCCCCATTTGCCAGCATTCTAGAAAGAAAGAGGTGCCTCAAATTGTTCGAGGTCACTTACATCGAGGTAAATTGCCCGCCCAAATTTGGCAGATTGATTATATTGGTCCGCTCCCCATGAGCAGAAATTGTCAATACATTTGTACAGCAGTTGATACTTATAGTGGCCTTTTGGTCGCTTTCCCTTGCAAGAATGCTACCCAAGTGAATACAATTAAAACCCTGGAGCTGATTATTTTATATTATGGTGTCCCATTCCAAATTCAATCAGATAATGCATCCCACTTTCGTGGAAGATTGGTGCAGGAATTCTGTATGGAAAACAATATCGATTGGGTGTTTCACATTCCATATTACCCACAAGCTTCAGGACTGATTGAGAGAATGAACGGTTTGTTGAAAGAACAGTTGCGCAAGTTGACTGATGACCGTTACAGCCAGTGGAGAGATGTCTTACTTCAAGCCTTGTTAATACTGAATAATCGTCCTTTGTTGCATGCTGAATCTCCTTTGATGCGTTTGTTTCCTCCACATGTTGATGCGAAACCTAATTCTGTTGGAAGTACTGTCACTTATTGGGAAATTACCCCCGGTGCTTTGGCTCCATGTAGAGCAACCCCAGGTTCCGCAGGCCTCGACCTGCATGCTTTAAATGATGCACACTTCCCAGGAAAGGATCGAATCATTGTTGAAACTGGCATAGGTGTCTCTATACCTGCCGGTAGCTTTGGATTAATTGCCCCTAGATCTGGCCTGGCCCTGAAAGGTGTTCAAGTACTCGGAGGAGTGATCGACAGTGATTATCAGGGAGAGATTAAGGTTCTCTTGCTTAATAGCAGTGAGACGGATTTGTTTATCAAAAAGTCTGACCGTGTTGCTCAGTTACTGATTATGCCTGTCTTCAGTGGTGAGATAAAAAAAGGCTCTGCCCCAACGTTGCTAACTGTGCGAGGACAAAAAGGCTTCGGATCATCTGATCTTCCTGGAGCTAAGATATGGGTGCAATTGCCTAAAAATCCTCCTGAACAGGCTGATATTATTGCGACCGGTCATGACAACACCGTTTTGGTGATGAAGCCAGGGCAAGATGGCTGGGAAGCTGTCCCAGCTGATAAATGTTACTTACGAGAATGATTAAGGCCTGTGTTTGTATTCTTACAGATCATTCTTTGGACTGCTGCTGCAGGATGTGTCGTCGTTGGACTCCTTTTGGCTTGCTACGCCGGGAGAGGAGAGCGTCTACCGACGCCGAGTGATGAGATAACAAGAGCCGCGCGGTCCGCGTGGCAGAAGTCCTCCAATTTTTGGATCACACTCGCGAAGCGAGTGACGAACTCTCCGCATTTTTGCCTTACACCCATGAAGTCCGTCACTGACATTTTATCAACCTGTTTGGTTGCTGTCCCTGCGTCTACTGATACACTTCGTCATGTATTTAATATATCCAGTGCCCGACCTAATGTCATTTTGGGCGACTTCTTGGCCCATGAATATTGTCCCTCATGTACTCTTCTTCCAGACCAAGATGTCCTACTTACTTCCAGAATCACTACTTTTAACATTACCCCTGGTGACCTTTGCTTCATGATGACCTGTAATCCTAAAGCCATCTCTGAATGTTTGCGGTTGAAACTCCAAGCCGCTACTACTTTTTCGTTTCACCAGCGTTTGTTATGTACGAAAAGACTTCCTAATTCATGTTTTTCAGTGAAGAACAATATGACTTGCAAAAGTTTAGTTGTCGCCACTAGCCATTATCGTTCAATGTTGTTACCGGCTGGATGGCTCTTTTCATGCGGGAATTCATCTTGGCCCTATATTCCTGCGAATATTTCTGGTGGCCCATGTGCCATCACTAGATTGAGTTTGCTAATGTTTTCTTCACATCCTCCTTCACATTCCCGTATTGTTCGAGACTCTATGTCATTGCATGAAGACTGTGATTCCTCTGTTCATCTTTATTCCAGGTCAGAATATCTTGGTTTAGCTTTTTCTATTATTGGTGTTCCTGCATTGGCCGTTTATAATGCCAAAACAATCGGCAAAATGGCCTGCTGGATGGTCAAATCGATCAACCAAACATCTACTGTTTTATCAGATTTATTATTGGACTCCCAAGGTGAACGTAGAGCTATTTTGCAGAATCGTGCCGCTATCGATTATTTGTTGCTGAAACACGGGCATGAGTGCTCTGAATTTGAAGGTCTATGCTGTTTTAATTTGTCTGACCATTCTAAAGATATCCAATCCCACATTAATAAACTCCACGACTTGACTGCAGAAATTAGAGAACACATAGATCAGGGTTTCTTTGACTGGCTTTTTAATTGGCTCCCTGACATGCATTTTTTACGACAAATTTTGGGAGGGATTATTATTACTGTCTGCATCCTTATAGTGATTTGTTGCTTTATTCAGTGTATTCCTTCCCTGCTACAATATTTTAAACTTACTAAGGCTCATAGATCAGTTAGTTTTGTTTCATATTATTCATCTACTGACGTTAGTTCCATTTAGTTGCTGGTTAATAGACTGGAGTCAAGGGGTGTAATGTTATGGCTGTCTTTTTGCCAGCTCCCTGGAGAAGGAGAATGATGGAGAGTGACTCCAGCCTATCACCCTCGTAGCATAGGGATTAGGCCGATAGACAGGGACCCTGTCTTACAGATATAAGGGCATTTTCGTGCCATTTCCCTTAGAGTAAGGCTTATGAATTTAAGTGAGGGGTTAGATATATAAGTATTAGTCATGATTTACTCATTTGCTAACATGCCGATCTGTTTCTCATGGAGCTATGCATATTATGGGCTCCGTAGGCCTTAAACGAGACAGACTCCATTTTGCTTTCTGCCCGGTAGCTCGAGAAGGCTTTCTAGGTGAAATGTAATGTTTTAGTTTCAAGCTGTTGTTCGCTTGGAGAGAACCGGTTCAGGCTGACCCTTATCGAAGGAATGTATTTTTCTCCACTCCGAAGACACAACTTCAGGCCGGCCGGCTGGGAAAGTGTCCTTGGTACGGGGAGGTACAAGAATTTGGTGGGCGGCAGGTTACTGGCCGTGAATTTCCATGAAGGAACGGGCTTTGATATTAGCGAAGGTGTTAGTCTTTCAGTCAGTTAGTCCGTAGGCGGCATCTAGCCGTTAGCATCTCTGCTATTATTCACTTTCATGGTGGACAAGTCGCCATCTTTGAAGTTGGAGACAGATTTAAGACCGAGACTCTCTGAAAACAGACTGAACGAGAAGTGGCGCGGAGCGCACTAATGCAGAGAGAGAGGGAGAGACGGTAGCTAATTAACAGCAAGGTTCCGAGGTCCTGAGGGAGAGCAGACGAGTTTGAGCCTAACGGTGCAGACGTGTACTTGTGACGGCTGAGGGTGACTGCAAGGCGAGCCAGGACCCAGAGACGAGACAGGAGCCTAGATGACTGCCGAGTCCCGATTTCCCATTAACCAGGTGATGTCCGACCGACTCTTATAGTGCGTGCACTCTAACCTTTATCTTTTATTCTCTTTGCAAATGTAATGCTGCATAGTAATGTGATTTATGCCTATTGTTAATAAATACCCTAATTCATATAGAATTATTGTGTATCTGGTGCTTATGTTCAATCTTGGTAAATGGCACTTCTAGTTAGGCACTATTTAGACGAACGGATGAGAAATCCCGATCAGACAAATGGTAACTAAATAAGGAGGGAGTGAGTGGACCTTTGATGTCGTGAGCACAAAGTACATTATATAATCTGAATCCATATCCAAAGTTATTACTTTAGTTTTATCCTAAGTAGATTACTGAGATATCATCCCAATAACGTTTCATAGGAATGTGGTCGTCGTTGATATGCGGCGTTAATGAGAACGATAGGGAGGATACTATCGTGTAAAGCCACCGGATTGTGGTATAAGATAAATGAGAGCGCCAGGAGGGATACTGGCGTGGATGTTTCGCAGGATCGCGAACGCTTGGAAAAGGGAGCATTGGGTTCTGCAGGCCCGTGTGTAGACACGCCGGATTGTGTGTCAGATCTGCCCTAGGGTAGAACGGTCTGGGTCGGGGCGACCGCGAGGCCAACTGATGTGAATAAGATATTGTAAAAAACCCCATATATGTATATTGTCATTCCCCATTCTTAGGTGCAATCTGTATATTTATCTGTATAGGTACTTATTGTGAATACGATCTAAGAAGGGAAGGTGAGTACGTTTTGGCTGGGTCACAGGGGCCCCTGGGGGCTGATCCCATCTAGACAGGAAATCCAGCCATTACAGGGAGTAAGTCCAGGGTTTTGCACAGGCTTTTTAAGATGCCTTAGCATTTGCCAGCAACCCCTCTGGTGTGGTGTTCGAAGGTAACCCCCAAGTTTTTCACCTGCTCCGAGGGGTTAGGGGTGGGCCCCAGTTCAGGTGGCCATCACGCAGAGGACCAAATGGAGAGTGCTTTCCCCATCACTAGGAGCTCGGTTTTGAGGCGTAAGCAGTTGTTGTTCATCCAGCCTGCCAATTCCCCTAGACAGGCAGAGAAGTTTGCTGCAGCCTCCTCTGGGGGCTGGGACAGTGTCACCACCAATTGTGTGTCATCAGCGTAGGACACTATCTCCACCCCATAGGCTTCCACTATCTTAGCAAGGGGTTCCATATACAGATTGAATAGTGTAGGGCTCAAAATGTAGCCCTGCGGAACCCCTTGCCTTAATGATCGTACCTCCGATTAAAAGGGGAGGCAGTGGACTTGAAATCTTCTGTCTGCGAGAAACGAGCACAGCCACTCATGGGTTGGCCCTCCAATCCCCGCCTCCCTGAGGTAGGAGAGTAGTAGGGGATGCGAGACGGTGTCGAATACCGCGCTAAGATCTAATAGCAGCAGTGCGGCCGTCCGCCCTTCATCCACTCTCCCGCGCAACAGTTCCGTTGAGAAAAGCAGAGCCAATTCCGTGGAGTGGTTCGCCCTAAAGCCTGACTGTGACGGATGAAGGAGTTGGCCCTCTTCCATATATTTCGCCATCTGTGCATTCACAATTTTCTCCACCACTTTAGCGCAATAGGGTAAAAGTAAAATGGGGTGGAAATTGTCCAAATGGGCCAGAGTAAGGTTGGCTTTTTTTTAATTGGGATGACCTGCGCTGGTTCCAGTCCTGTGGCACATAGCTGGCTTGAAAGGACAGCTCTTCCAGATGAATTATATGATTTATGAGGAGTTCAACCAGATTCTTAAAAATCTTGGGTTGAGCCGCATCTTTAGGAGAACCTGACTGGATACTGCGGACTATCTTCATCAATTCAGGGTTATCAGGGACTACGAACTGGTTAAGGCAGGAATTACCCCTCAGTCTCACTTCCCTGATTTGTTCTGTGGGCAGCACTTCTGCTCCCATCGGAAAAGACTTGTATATGGTTTCTACCTTTGGACAAAAAGGTCCGCAATCGCCTCACAGGTCTCTGTGGAGTAGACATCCGGAGCTAGAGTCCTCTCAAGTGATGTAAGCTCCTTGTATATAGAGAAGAGCTCCTTGGTTGAGCTCTCCACTGCCTCAATTCTTTTATTCAGAAATTCTCTTTTAGTCCTCCTTACCATTAACTGGTTGGTGTGTATTAGTCATTCTAAGAGTTCACCCTTCTAGCAAGAATAATGGTATTCAAAATAAAAAACAAAAAATACAGAACATTTATGGCCCACACTCTGAGGGGCAGATTTACAAGATACTGACACATCTGTAGAGATGCGTCAGGTTCCCTGTGCCAGGCTGCAATACGCTTGCGCCACCATGGATGCGCAGTATTTACAATACAGCGCACTATGGCCACGGATTGACTGATGCGTCAGAAATTCTGAAGCATCTGTTGGCCCAAAAGTCACGCATTGCTGGAGTTATGTTGCAAGCATGATGCAACTCGAGCAATGCATGTTGAGGCCTATACTTATTGTACTGCGTCACTCCTTAGGTTTTAATGCAGTGGCGTCCTAGAAGTGGCGCAGTGAAATCTTGTAGATTTCACTGTGTCACTTTTTTGAGGCTTTCCTGCGTGGGAACGCCCAACCTGCATACATTATACCTGATGCAGGTATAATGTTGTGCAGGGCTTTACAACGTGACACATCTCCCTAGATGTGTCACTTTGTAAATTGGCCACATTGTTTACGCTGTCGTTGCGTCACAAAAGTGAAGCAACGGCGTCACAAAAGTGTCACAAGGGGCTTGTATATCTACCGAGTACACCTTTTTCACAAGTATACATCAAAGCTCTATTTTCCTCAAAATGAATACTGTTTTGGAAATGAGGTATACTTCTAAAAAGACTAACAAATTTCTGAGAAAAAGGCACAAAATTACCACAGTTCCAAAACACCTTTCTCCCACACACAAGCCATGCTTCTTCTACGAGGCAGGTGCTTAACTTGACCCACACTAACCCAAACATTACTAAGGGAAAAGTACATTATGGTTCGTAAAGTCTGTATTTCCTCAACGCCCACTGTGCCAATCCCCATCGTGGCGAGACTCAATAGCGAGGAATAATGCCATTCTCGATACTAGTTGTTTGACTCTGCAGCCAGCGGCGCTTGTAGCTGCTGGCACAGCTGCTGGTTAAGGAGGAAATTGGCGAAGACAAAGGAGTGATTAAGAGCCTGCTCAGGGAGGCTGTGGAAAGAAGGGTGTTTTCAAGACAGCTTTACTAATAGGACACCATTTTAGAGATGCACACTGTAGAATAAGACATCCTTCTGCGGCCAAAGTCAGGAGGATACCTGGCGGTCTTGCTAGTGTGCCCATATTTAGCTTCTATAAACTAGGGGGCTTATTTATCAGGCCTTGCGATACTTTTAGGCCGCCGGTGCATCATTTTTTGTGGCGCACTGGCGGCGTAAAAACAATGAGGCACGTTGCGCCCTATTTACAAAGTCACGCATTTAGGCAGATGTGTCACTTTGATAAATCCTGTGCCACATTATACCTGCACCAGGTATAATGTCTGTAGGGTGGGTGTTACCACACAAAAACCTTGTAGAAGTGGTGCATTGAAATCTATAAGATTTCAGTGTGCCACTTCTAGGACGCTACTGTGTCAATATCTTACACCTACCTCATGGCAGGCGTATGACTGATTCAGGTCCTTTCACATGGGGCATGTGAAATGAACATTGCTGGAGTTGCATCATGCTTCCGACACTACTCCAGCGCTGCGTCAGTTTTGTGCCAACAGATATGTCAGCAATTCCTTGCAACATGATGCGTCATACAGTAAATATGACACATCAATCATGTTGCAAGGAAGGCGCAGTAAAAACTGTTGCATCACTGTTTTCACGCAGCGATGCAACAGTTTTCATAAATAAGGCCCTAAGTTTTGCTAAGTTTCAACTTCCGCTTTTTATTTCGCTCCATCTGTATTCTGCCATTAGTTCTAAGTGACGATTACATTTTTTTAGTTTCGCTCTTCTTCCATAATTCTCATATTACTAAACGTGAATGTTGCAGGAAAGCATCTTGTACCTGCAGTATGAGAAACTATTTAAAGTAAATAGTGCTTACAGACTAAAAGTGACTGACCATGTAACAACCGAAGTAAAAGGACCAGTCCTCATGGGATGTTACGAATGAAGACAAGGCAGTACTAAGGAGGAACTAACAAGCCTATTAATGAATCAGAAGCCAGCAATTACAAATGACAGTGACACAAGCCAATGACAAATATGGGCAGAGAGTGGGCGAAGCTTCTATTCCATACTCCAATACAGCATGGCTCACAGAGCAGCGCATGCGCTGCCCAGGCTCAACCTAAAAATTGATTGAAGCGGCTTATCATCATCTAAGGCAAGAATACTGAGAATACATCTTCAAAACTAAACTGGATATAAAGCAGTATTTCCTAAACTGTGGTGGGTCGTGAAAGTCTAAGCAATAAATAAAGATGTCTTTAAATTCTGAATTTATCTTGTCGTATTTGCTGTGCTTCGCTGACAGAGGTCAGATGTCAGGCTATGTCTTCTGAAATATTCCTGCTTATTTTTTTAACGTGGGGTCACAAACTCCTCTCACTTTGCAGACAGAGGGAGAAATTAATGAATTATGTGACAATCTTTCGGAGGTACAGAGAGTGAGAAACGAAAGGCTGTAAGATGTCAGTTTTTTGTAACACACACCAAAATGTACACACCTGTAAATAAAGTGTACATATTAAGCAGTTCAGAAACAAAAATGAAACACATTTTTTGTAATTCTGAACTGGGATGGAATCAAAGATTTTAATGTGATCAAAACAAAAGACACATTTTGGTTGTTGCTGCGGAAATTATAAATAATTACTGAAACCTGATTTCCACACATTATCATTTGTATGCAATGTAGTTTTATCAGTAAAAGTTTATGTCAATGCAAGATGAGTGGTCATATAAATGCAAAATGTGCTATCAGTAAATGACAGTGCGCTATCACATTATGCTTTTGTTATATAAAAAAAATTGTGTGCCTCATGTCCATTAAAGCTATGTGGGTTGCGAAAGTTTGTCATGCTAATAAGTGGGTAGTGGTTCTAAAAAGCCTGGGAAGCACTGATATAGAGAGCAGCTCTGGGACCAGTTTATTCTTGCCATGAAACCCAATAATGAGGGGGAGGGAATGGATAAAGAGTGTAACTGACCTTTATGGGAATGATCCCACCCTGAACAAAAATTGCGCTGCTAAACCTATTTAATAGTTACCCACTACATTTAGTGTTTCTACAAATGAAATCATACACTTAATGTACCCATTTCATTTTGGGTCATCTCTGGCTATCTTTAGCTAATCACCTGTTAGGGTATCCCGACGCTGAGTAGGGCAGGCCTGAGGAGGGAAAAGAAGATCATGCCTGTTTAATTTGAAGAGCTATGTCTTAAGGTTCTTTGAAAGTCTATGAGAGAGTGGAAGGTTCTGAGCTGTTTCGGTAGGTTGTTCCAGGTCTTGGCTGTGAGGTATGAGAAAAAGCATCTTCGGCTTCTGTTCTTCTTGATGCAAGGGAGGTGTGCTCTTGCCTGGAATGCAGATCGAAGGTGTCTGGTAGGTTGGTACAAGTTGAGGCGGTGGTTGTGCTAAACTGGACTAGAGTTGTGGAGAGCTTTGTAGGCATGGGTGAGTAGCTTGAACTTAAATTTTTCCTGGACTAGAACTGCAAGTACAAAAGCTTATGGGAACATCATTTCCCCCTATAGGGGTCCTTTTGTGTCCAGAACCAATTCTTCCCACTGAACATTCTCTAAATTCCTGCAGCACATTCATGGCTTAACTATCTTTAAAGCCTTATCACTCTTTTTTTTAACAAATCTTTTTATTAGTACAGCATTATGCAGTTATACAGTACAGTAGTCAAAGAAGGAGCAATAAAACATTATGTTATACAGTTTCATTTCACCACCAGTTGGTTTTGCTCACTGAACATTTATCCTTGATAGTTCCATACAAACGTTCTAGCCTACCCTGATGATTGGCCCACCCCCACCCATGCCATTCTACTTTACAAACCCCTATAGGTGACCCACTGGTGCCACAGTTTCTCCCACTTTTTGGGGCAGCCCCTGCCTTCATATACTACTTTTTCCGCTGTACAACACAAGTCCAAATCAGTCTTTCACTGACCCACTTTCGGCAGCAGGGCGGCCCCCCATGTCCGGGCTATATTTCTTTTGGCTACCATTGCAGCCACCACAAGCTACAGTTTCTGGTATTTTAGCCATGTCTGCTCCCCTTTAACACACCGTATATGCCACCTGGCGTACAGGAATGTCTTGTCCCAGGACCTCAGACATTATCATTATCATTGGCTGTAGCCAACGGTCACGATGTAGAACACCACCTACGGAATTGTTTGTCGGCATATCACACCTCCCCGAACCTAGTGTCAGGTATCTCCCCTTTCGTCTCACTCCATAGGAGAGCTGTGCACCAAATTCAACCCTAGTTGACTGGAGGGATGCAGGGAGGCAACCCCTGACCAGAAAGAAATCACTAGGAAGGTGGATTTGCATCAAACCAATTACAAAGGGTGGTATGATAAGAATACCAGTGTGGAAAGCTGGTGATGTGGTACAAGTCAGGAGAGATACTAAAGACTGGCTCACCCAGAGTAAATTCTATCCTCCTTGCTGCATTGCTAAAGCTCTCAACAATGTTGTCCAACTCGTGAATGGGCTGTGATTGGAGCTGTGACAACATCGTAAGATCTGTAATGGGACCTTTGTGTTCTTTCCTGTTCGCTATCTATTTGGTTTAGGACTTGACCTGTATTAATGTATGTGATAATTATGTTCCTGGTCGTCCTTTGCCTCCACCAGTTATTAATTAGAGATGTTTATCTCCTTCATTGCATAGGAAGGGAGGTGTGTTGCAGCCTCATTTCCCATTTTGGTGCATTCCGTCCACCTCTCCCCTGCCCTCACCCTTGGTTCCCCCCCGGAGAGAGCTCACCTTAGAATATTGGGGTTGAGGCTGCTGCCTGGAGAGTTGATGGTCAATAAAGAAATACACTACGAGTTCTGTTCCTGTCATCTTCTTTACTTTCAACAATATGTTTACACTGGTGAGGGCTATTTCCCTTTCGGAGGGGTTTTATCAATTATTATAGGATTAAACCTAAAATAGTAAGCCTAATTACATTTAAACAGGCCTGTGACGATTTTGGATTGGGGCAGGGATAATACATACAATATGCTGGAATGACTAACTTATTTAAAGAAATATGGCCTACGCATCCATCGATCCCACAGCACATTCAGACGTTCGACATATTACTCACATGCGGAGATGGTAGGCCCATTATATCACTATTGAACAGGGCCATGAGGGTGGATGTCATTGCTCCCCCCCAGAGTATTTGCCGTCTGGAACGCAGACTTGGTGGTTCCTTTGGAGGACAGGGTCTGGAAGAATGTGGGCACTCTCACAGTCACAATATTTCCTGTAATGCCCACTTCTCTCCAGAGAGATTACACTGCATGGCTCCAGATAGTTTCAACTGCGGCCCGAGGTGTCATAAAGAAGGGGCCAATTTCTTGCACTTAGCAATTGGAATGTACTGAGGTTAGTCGAGAGGGTCAGAGGTAGCCGAGAGGGTCAGAGGCAGCATTAACAGACGAGTACAGTTGACGCCCACCCATTGCTTGCTGGGGTTGATACATAAGCCCAAAAAAAAGCAAGCTGTCATATAGGCTCCAGCAACTACTATTGATGTTTGCACGGCGCAGGATTGTAATTGTTTGGATGGGAGTGCAGGTGCCTGAGATACAGGCATGGATGAGAGATGTGCGTGAATGGATGCTGGCCGAGGAGATGCACATGAAAAGGCGTCACAGAGATGAGAAATTAGAGGATGACTTAAGGATATGGTGGGAGCTTTGTCACTGGCTGCTGGCTGACGACCTCCAGAAAGGTCTACAAAGAGCATCTGAAGGGAGTAACCACAAGAGTTCCGAAGGGGAAGGGGATTAAAAGGTTGTAAATTGGGGTAGAAATGTTGGAGGGGGATTGATGTAATTATCCAATGTATGGGACTGTAACCACTACGATGTATGTATTCACTACTTCTATCTGCTTGCTTCGGATTGCACACCTGTATTATGTTATTATGCAAAACATTTAAATAAAGTGTATAAAAAAATAGCAAAAATTCATTCAGAGCTATGCTCTAGTGGAACAACCCCTTCGGATGTTATTTCAGGAAGGGGTACATTACACTTGGGATGAAGAAGCTAATGAAGCCTTTCTAGAATCAAAAATCTGATCCTTAATGCTCCAGCTTTGTCATCTTTTAAACCTGGAGGCAAGTGTATAATTACAGTAAATGTGAGTCTGATTGGTATTGGGGCTGTTCTCTCACAGTTTTATGATAACAGAGAACATACTATAGCTTTCACCTCCCGCTCTTAGAAATCTTCAGAATCACACTATAGTACCACAGAGAGGGAGGCGTTGGCCTGTTCATGGGCCATAGAAAAGTTCAAAACGTATCTATGGGGCATAAGGTTTGATTTATTCACTGATCATAAACCCCTAATACCTTTACTGAATGGCAACAGTTCATTAAAGGCCTCAGCTAGGCTGATCAGACTACTTCCTCTCTTGCATGAGTACAGTTTTAAAATTGATTACATACCTGGGGGCAGAAACTCTCAAGTTGATTTCTTGTCTAGGATGCCAGTTCAGGTTGATGATCAAACTGAAGATTGTCAGGAAGATGAGTCTGTAGTATCTACTGCAGATGACAAATTGAGCTCTTCAGGTCTGGTATACTGTGACGAATGGATGTCTGCTCTGAAAAACAGACAATATTTTAACTACTGTTATGGACTTTGTAAAAGAAAGCTGGCCTAGGGAAAGGCCATTGCCAGTAGAAGCAATTTGAACCATTGTGTCCTCACAATCAGTTAAAGCTATTGCTTTTTTTCTTCATCAATGAAGGCTTTACCTCATCATACATAGTCCTTGGAGGAGGTGTGTGCAGCACATTTTACAATTGCAACCTCTTTGGTGGCAACAGGCCATGTAATAGTTGTGCTATTAATGGTGCATGGTATATGTTGGCCAGCTGAGGTGAGGAATCCTCTCATGGGCTACAGCTGTCCAAAATCATGGGCTACCTCAAAAGCATTTTAGCTGCCTGTGATGTTCACTATTCTTCCTTCAGCCAGTCTACATGCTCTTGTTAAAGCAACAGGTTCTGCTGCTTAAGCACTTTTGGATGTTTTTAATCTTGCCCCCTTCCAGTACTTTTCTAGCTGTGCCCACTGTTTAAGAATTTTGCAGTGAGCCTGTGTTGTTGCTGAAGCATGAACCAGAATTAGAGCTATATCTCCATCTGGGAAAGGTGTGCATATTAAATCACGCTGAACATTTGTGTACTTATCTGTAGCTAGCATATATGCATTACTCTTTACCAAACTCCCTGTCTATGACCCATTACTAGGTGAGAAATCAATAGTGGTGCAATGTGTGGGCCAAATTGTCAGAATTTTAAAACATATCTGCACCAGTGGAGCTTTCTAACCAGATATGAAACTTTTTTTACTAAGCACATGCATGCAAACATTTTGAAAACAGGAAACCTTTCACACTCTGTAGGGGAATAAAGGAAAGAACCTAAAAAGTATATTGTCTTCCCTGTACAAGACTTTAAAAAAAATCCATTATCTTCAAAAGCAAAAGAAGAATTAAAACATTGTACTATCGCTTGTCCCAACAGCAAACACAGAAGGTTAGGCAAAACCCCGCCAGAACTCAATATACCCAGTGCTATTCCATATGTGCTTTTGGGGGTGGCCAGTTACCTAACCTGACCAAATTATGTGATCCTGGGCCTTTAATCCCCCCCTTTATATATGCATATATACACATATATACACACATATATATCTATAAAGACACATTTTTCAGTATTACATACAAGAAAATATAGGCCTCAGTAACTTAGCAGCTTACAACATATTTCTGTATAATTGGAACCCAGGCAGCCGCGGTCCGTGGAGGGAGTTCCGGTGGGGCAGGCAGGCGGGGCGGAGGAGGGGCAGGGTGGGGGGTGATAGACACCAGAATATGGATGATTGCAGGTAAGTAACCAATTAAATTAATAAAACAAATTTCATTCTGTGCCCTGCATTGCAAAATGCGATGCAGGGCACGGAACGAAATTCAACAACAACATTTCATTATAATTGGTCTGTGTAACAGGTCATGTCTAGGCCCTCATGTCTAGGCCCTCATTTCCCGGCAGGTAGTGAAGAAACATTTTGTGCTCGGAAACTTACAGTGCATTGTTACATAAGAATACGTTGGAAATCACCTTATGTGCACATGAAAAGTCCTGTTTATCTAAAGCCAGACAGTTAACTACTACATTTACGCCCAAAAGCTATCACAATGGTCTACATTAGCTGTTGTGGCTGAATACACTTTTGAGGCCTACCGGGCCTGTTGCAAGCAGGCAGAAATGTAATAACATGGAAATGTAATCTTCCTGCAAGCCTTGCAATGTGTTGAGTTAAAAGCAAAGTTCTAACTCGTATTTAAGACTGTCACATGATATCAAGCAATTATTATATTTGTATATAATTCACATCATCATTAAATTATCAAGATGTCAAATTATACAAAATGGATGCCACCACTGTTATCTAAAATTAGCTTCCACAGGTTCATGCTCTCGGCAGCCCAAGAAATATACACCCAAGATGGCCACAAACCAGAAGCCCCAAGGAGAGGACAGGAACAGTTGCTACAGGTGCGGAAATAGGACACACGCAGTCACCGACAAACGATGCCCAGCCTTCAGAGCCAAGTGCCTATACTGTGGGATCATGGGACACTTCGAGAAGGTCTGTAGGCACAAACCCAAGAAAACGCTGGTGAGATATGTGGGGCAAGATTCAGAGGCAGAAGAGGGAGGCGGCAAAGTGTGCTGTGTATAGACGATGGAGTCTTAGGCATAGACTGCTCCCAGACATCTAAACCGCTGTGCTAACTCACCATAGGGGGAGTCCAAATAGCAATGGTCGCTGACTCAGGTTCACCATACACTATCACACAACGTAGCATTTGGGACAGAGACTTAGCGCAGACCATTGGCACACATCTTCTGGCCCCGGACATCCATCCGGTTACCTTCACAGGAGAGCCCATTCCCACGGTGGGGTACCACCCTCTACAATTTGAATTCAAAGGTCGCACGGCGGAAGGAAAGCTCTATGTGGCGGAGAAAGGATTCTCAGTTCTAGGATGGGTGGATCAAGGAGAACTTGGAATTCAACTAAACCCAGGAGGAACAACGCAAGTCCTAATGACGAGCCCCGCTCAGGCATACAAAGCGGATCGGTGGAAGACTGAATTCCCGACAGTCTTTGGAGGCACCATCGGCAAATTGACAATATTCCCCCACAAAATATGCCTCAAGGAGGGGGCCAAACCAGTGAGCCACAAAGTACAGAACATTCCCTTTCAGAGTAGGGAAGCAGTGCAGCAAGAGTTGCAACGTTTAGAAGACAACAGAGTGATTGAGCCGATCGAGAGCGCAGAGTGGCTGGCGCCCTTGGTTGTAGCCAGGAAACCCAACGGAAAGGTACGCCTTTGCATTGACTTGCAAGAACTCAATAAAAACATCTTGGTAGATAAGTTCCCATTGCCCTGGATCAATAAAATGTTAGCCCTGACTAAGGGCATCAAGTGGTTCTCCACCATAGACCTAACCTCTGCTTATCACCAGATCGCACTACACCCGACGTGCAAGAAATTGACCTCATGCATTACCGCCGTTTGCTATCAGTTCCGGCAGATGCCGTTCGTCTCGCATCGGCCGCAGCGGTCTTTCAGAAATTATTGCATAAGCTTTTCAGAGACACAGAAGGGGTGCAGTATTTCCAAGACAACATCCTAATCATGGGGAGACCCAAAGCAGATCATGACACCAAGCTCTCCACTGAGCTGCGCATACTAAGGCAAAATGGCCTCACCGCAGAGTGGGACAAGTGCAAGTTCGGAGTATCATCGGTCACATACCTGGGCCACGAAATAAGCGACAAAGGAATTGCACCTAAACAGGCAAATGCGAAGGCCATTAAGGACGCACCCACTCCCAGGAACAAGGACGACGTCCGTTCCTTCCTAGGGTTGGCGGAATTCTACAGGATGTTCGTACCTCATTTCGCCACCAAAACACACAAATTGCCACAGCTCTTAAAAGAGAAAACCGCTTTCACTTGGTCAGAGGCCTCTCAGGAAGAATTTCAACAAAGCAAGGAAGACATCTGTGGGGCTGTACCTCTACATGGATTTGAAAAATGGGCGCTATCCATTCTCACCACTGATGCGAGTGACAGAGGTTCAGGGGCTGTTCTGATGCAAAAGACCGATGAGGGTAAAATGACAACCATCAGCTTTGCGTCTCGATCCCTGGCTCCGAATGAAGAGAAAATCAGTGTGGTGGAAAAGGAGATGCTGGCAGCAATTTGGGGGATGGAAAGATTCCGCCAATTCCTGTGGGGCTCCAGATTCCTGCTCAGGACGGACCACAAGCCCTTAGTAAAAGTACTCAGCGGACATGCGACTTCCACGCCCCGCATAGCAAAAATGACCCTGCAGCTACTGGATTATGTATATGATGTTGAATAAATTCCAGGCACCAAGAACAAAGTCGTCGACTTTCTCAGCAGGGCAGCGGCAATGGAAAATGCACCTACACCAACAGAAGAAGATGATTACACCATAGCGTTCATGAAAGTCCAAGAGGCAGTCATAAGCGTACACCAGTGGAGAACAGCATACAAAGAGGACGCAAGTCTCTTAGCAGTCAAACGGTTCATAGTAGCAGGATGGCCAGAGAAGAAACACTTGGACACAGAACAGCGGAAATTTTACGAAGTTCGGGAAGAGCTGTCAGTAACGGACAACGAGATATTCGTGCTGAGAGGGGACAAAGTAGTGCCCCCAGGCCGATTGGTTAAACGGTTACTCACCATACTGCACGTTGGACATCTAGGCATAGTGAAAACTAAACAGAGAGTTAAAGAAACATACTGGTGGCCTGCACTCGACAGCCAGGTGGAGAGACACGTCAGAGAATGTGCACAGAGAAGCAATGCTGACAAGACACAGACAACGATGCGACCCTCGTTAGGGAAATTCACCAACCCTGTAAATCAGTGGGATGAGTTATCTGTGGACACATTAGGACACATTTTAGACGCGCACGGTGTATCCAAGAAGGCCATCATGCTCGTTGACCGTATTCCAAGTGGCCGGAAATTGAGACATGTGAGACAGTGGACACAGACGCTGTACTGGCCTTCCTCACTTCCACGTTTCTGAGAGAAGGGATTCCACGAGACATTACATGCGACAATGGACCTCAATTTACGTCTGACAAAAGGAATGCATTCATGGAACGGAATGGAATAATGATTAAACACACCCCTGTATATCATCCTGCCAGGAACTGCCTAGCAGAAAGATTCAACAGGGTTAAGATGGGGTCGATTCAGGCCACCATCAACGCAGGAAAGAACTGGGAGAAACAACTCAGGTGCATGATATGGGCTTACCGAATCACTCCCACCAAGACCGGTTATAGCCCATTCAAGATTTTGAGGGGCTGAGACCCATTTACCAAGGACAATGTGCCATTGAAACAACGCACAGTACAGAGCAAATGGTCACTGGCAGTGGTACGCAGCAACCTGGAAAAAGCTAAGAAGATCTACACGGACCACTACAACAAAAGTCACAAGGTCAAAGAAACGTCGCTGGAAAAGGAAAAATGAGTCAGAGTGAAGCTCGCTCAGCTGAGGAGGAATGGTGGCAGCAAGTACAGTATGCCCCTGCAGGTACGAGAAATTTACACCAGGTCTGCCCTGTTAAGCGACAGGAAGGTATGGTCCCAAGACAGAATGTCCAGGTGTAACAAAGTGATGAAGTGGGCCGAGACAGGAGCTACATAACCGGAAGAGAGCAATCATGGGGAATTGAAGGAGGAAGACAATAATGGGGACACAGAAACACCAAGTGGTGACACAACGGGCATCAACGCAGAAGAGGCGATCATCAGCAGAACACAGAAGAATGCAGAAGACACTGAGCGGCAGGCACAGCAAGAAGAACAAGGTGCGTGTGGTCCGGACATCAGGGACCACCTACAGGAGACACCTAATGATGCCCCACCCAGTGGAAGCAGACGCGAGGACACGTACACCATTGAGACACACCATGGTACTGCCAAAAAGTATTGTGAGTTCGAGATGAAAACTTCACCCTCTACATCATGGCTACAACATTTTCAACACCAGGTTATTGTTATAATTCTATTACAGGACCGGAGGCTTCAGATTATGCTTTTCTTTCATTTACTGTAAAACTCAGAGCAGCCAATAAACATACAGTTTAGTAAAGTAAAACTACATTAACCATGGTGTTTGGCCCAAGCCACGCCTCCTTTAGCCCTACAAGAGCCCTGGTAACAGTCCCAGCTTCCTCTTTCTTTGCTGCTCACAGCAAGAGATAAGTGCTATGCTCCTATTACTCTATATTACTTAACTTGATTGACAGAACGCTTAACTATATATCGTTCACAATTGTTTATATGCTTTTACCTTCTATGGTGCTCTGCACAGCTTTGCTGTTAGTTTGCCAACATTGTTGTTATTTTGCCAGTGCTCGTTTTATTCGTGTCCGCGCTCTGTGACCCATCAGCGGGTCGGCGGCAGCAGCCGCGTTAGGAGCGTTGCAGCGCTCGTGCCTGGAGCCTCGCTCCTCCGACCTCCGCGCTTAGCGCATACTGTACCGGCCCGCTCTGCGGGTTCCCGCTCCTCGGCCGGCTCCTCAGAAGGTCGCAGGAAGGAGCAGGGCTCTCCCTAATCGCCCGGACGCCTTAACAGAGCCGCAAACCACTCGGCGAACGTGTGCAGCCCAAACCACGTCCATTGGGCTATTCCTAGTAGGATTTGGACTCGGTTGGGCTGCACACGTTTTTTCAGCTTTCCCACTGATATTTTCACCGCGTTTGGGTTAGAGCTGGTGGAGAGGACGTCTAACTGGCTGTAATTAACAGTTGCCTTACTAGGGAGTGTGCACACGCTCCATATATATCGAATATACTAGGCTCTGACGCCCCTGGGGCTGCAATAATCATTATAAAGCTTTGCTGAGGGGGTCTGGTACAGAAAACTTGTGTTTATTTTGTGTGCAGTGGGGCTGACTCCCCCCTTTACTCCACTTGTGTCTACCTCAATTATTTTATTTCTCTACTCACTGCGTGTTGTAAGATGGAAGACTGGGTATATTTTGATGAGGAGGCAGGGGAAGAAACCTATGAAGAGCAGCCTGCTGCTGCAGTGGAGGATAAGATTGTGGAGGCCTTGGACGCTTCGGTTCAGGCCTCGGTCAACAAGGATGTTGAGAGCACAGTGCCTTCTACTGTGCAACAAGCATTGGCAGCAGCTCTTAAGCCTATTACGAAACAATTAAAGAACTTTGCAAAGCGCCATGGCTTCACTGAAGATAAGTCCGCAAAGAAAGCTCCACCAGCTACGCAGGCAGGCAGCAGTGACCAATGGCCACATTCGGACGCTTTACAATCCTTACCAGCATCAGGGCAGGATCATGGCTATTCTATAGGTGGCAAGGCCAAAAGTAAACAAAACTATGTGGACACTGACACTACTACCACAACTGGTACAGACACCACGGATACGGACGAGGAGCCTCCACCGAAGAAGAAGGCAAAGAAAGTTGCCCCTTCGTCATCAGCCCCCATTCCTAATACCCCCTTTACATTCAATCCTACGGAAATAGTCCATCCTAGATCGTCTGATTGGGTCCCAGCCACAGCCGTGGCGGAATACCTGCAAGAAAACCTTAGGAAAGGCTTTGACAAGGAGGTGTGTAATCGCCTACGCTCGGAATGCCCTCGTCCCGACCTTGCCCACAAGGTGGCGGAGACTCCGGAAATTGACGTTAGCCTTCTAACCTTTTTGAAAAAGTTTGCAAAGGACCCTAAGAAGGGCATCAACCGCGCCTGGCGCGGCTGCCAGGATAAAATGCTGGACGTGGTAGGTCCTTTGGCGAAGATCCTCTAAATGGCCCTTCAGGCCAAGGAGTCTAGCGTACCCGTGGACCCAGATATCCTGGCTGGATGGACCCAACGGGCCATCTGTTTATTAGGGAATGCCAATTGCGCGCTGTCCACGGAGCGACGCAAATCACTACTCATGAGAATGGACTCTTACCTAACTGAATTGGCATTGGCGGAACCAGGCCCCTTAGCCGAGGGTAGCTTGTTTGGAGATCGCTTTGTTAAGGATGTCTCCAAATACGTGGGGACCTTCACCTCACTAGACAAAGCTCAAACAGGAATCAAGCGGGTGTTCCACCAGCAGGTTTTCAACAGGGCCGGACGAGGTCGGGGACGCTCGCCAGGCCGCTTCGCCAACCAAGGTCCCCCCAGAGGCGATTTCGGTAGAGGTCGAGGTGACTGGGACTCGACCAGAGGTGGTACTTTCTACCCCACACGAGGCCGATTCAACAGAGGCAGATTCCAAGGAGGTGGCAACAGAGCAGGCTTCCACACCCAGGATTCCGCAGGTGAGCGCAATCGATTACTTTCCCATTCCACTGGGGGGTCGCACGAGACACTTCATTCGCAATTGGGCTCTTCTGACCCAGGATGCATGGGTCTTACAAACTGTACGAGGTTTTCATCTAGAGTTCTACCAGACTCTCAAACAGACGAGAAGTCCGAGAACTCTCCATTTTTCCCAACAAGAGAGAGTCTTTATAGACAGCGAGATAGAGGAATTGCTTCACAAACACGCTACAGCAGTGTGTGATCACGATCCACACGGGTTTTGCAGCAATATCTTCCTAGTTCAGAAGAAGGGAGGAGGTCACAGACTTGTGTTAAATTTGAGGGAGTTCAATTACTTTCTAGTGTACAACCATTTCAAGATGGAGGGCATACATCTGTTGGCAGATCTGCTTCGGCAGGGCGACTGGATGGTCCGTCTGGATCTCAAGGACGCCTACCTATCTATTCCCATCTATCCACCTCATCGCCGCTTCCTACAATTTCAGTGGAACAGACGATGGTTTGAATACTCGGCCCTTCCTTTCGGGCTTTCCTCGGCTCCTTGGTGCTTCACCAAGGTGATGAAGCCAGTGGTCTCCCAACTCCGAGAACAGGGCATCCGGTTGATAATCTACCTGGACGGCATCCTGATCATGGCTCAAAGCCCAGATCTAGTGTCGCAACATCTGCAGACAACTATTTTGTTGCTCCAGAATCTAGGGTTGGTAATAAACCAGACAAAATCCACTTTGATACCGTCACAAATGACGGACTTTCTGGGGTTTGTCATCAGTTCGCAGACAGCTCAGTTGAGTCTTCCGAAATCGAAGCTGAAGGATATAAGGAAGGAGATCAGATTTCTTCTCAACAATCAGATGGTCTCTCTCAGGACGGTCGCCAGGATAGTAGGCCTATTGGCGTCGTCCGTTCAGGCGATATTTCCGGGGCCCCTTCATTACAGAGCCCTGCAGAGATTGAATATCCAGCACCTCCAAAGAGGGCTGGCTTATTCAGACCTAGTGCCGTTGTCACAAGAGGTAAGGGACGAGATGCAATGGTGGTTACACCATGTAGAAGCTTGGAATGGCAGAGCCATTTTCGGTTCCCTTCCTGAGGTGGTCATAGAATCCGACGCCAGCCGTTGGGGCGGGGGGGCGCGCTGTGGCGCTGTTTCAACAGGAGGACGATGGTCTCCTCAAGAGCTAGAGTTGCACATAAATTGCTTAGAACTTCTAGCAGGATCCTTCGCTATCAAAACACTCTCACCACATCAGACGTCGTGCTGCATTCTTCTCAGAATGGACAACGTCTCGGCGGTTCGATATATAAACAAGTTGGGAGGGAAGAGATCGTCCATGCTGGTGCAGGTAGCCAAGGAATTTTGGCAATACTGCCTCAACCGTCAGATCACGGTTATAGCAGAGTACATACCAGGGCAGTCCAATGTGGTAGCGGACTGGAACTCGAGACACCTGAGGGATTACAGCGATTGGCAGCTGCTTCCCGCTGCTCCCGAGATGTTTCACTGGCTTCAGGACCTCTGAGGTCCTTGCCAGATCGACTTGTTTGAAACCAGGCTGAACAGCCAGCTGCCCAGATTCTTCAGCTGGAGGCCGGACCCAGCGGCGGCAGCAACTGATGCCTTTCTACAGGACTGGACGGGGGCAGTGAACTATGCGTTTCCCCCTTTTCTTCTCATCCCACAAGTGGCGTCCTACATTCTCAAGCAGAAAGCGGAGGTGATCCTGGTGACACCTCTGTGGAAGTCCCAACCTTGGTTCCCGACCTTGCTGGGGATGTGCTGCAACCTTCCCAGGATGTTGCCCTGGTCAGAGTCCCTTCTCCTGGGACCTCTACGGGAACAACATCCATTGATCCTGTCACAGCGCCTAATGTTGATGGCATGGAGGCTTTCAGGCAACAGTGGAACTTGCCTGGCGTTTCAGGAACAGCTAATGATTTCATCAAACAGGCTTGGGCCCTTTCCACGAGAAAAAGGTATTCTTCAGCCTGGAAGGGATGGTTATGTTGGTGCGTGGAACGGGACTTGGATCTCGTGGGGGCAGGCCTTTCACATGTCGTGAATTATTTGTCCGAAAAGGCAGCCGGCGGTCTAGCCTATAGATCGGTGAACAACTTCCGGTCTGCTATTTCCGTGGGGCACTCCCACATTGATGGGAAGCCAGTGGGAGTTCACCCCTTGGTGTGCAAACTCCTCAAAGGGATTCGGGTTGTGAACCCTCCCAAGCCCAAGTATTCAGGGCTGTGGGATGTTTCTCTGGTCATCAAACTTCTTGATAGTTGGCCTTCTAATGACTTGCTTTCTAGGAAGCAGTTGTCAGCCAAGCTCGCTATGCTTTTATGTTTGTCAGCATGCAGGAGATCTTCGGATGTGCGGGCACTGGATCTTGCAGGTAGAGTATTCACTCCGGAGGGAGTTTCGTTTACTATTACAGGCCGCACAAAAACTATGTCTAGAATGATTGAATATAATGCCTTTCATAGTAATGCTAAACTTTGTGTTGTCCAGTGCTTGAAAGCATACAAGGAGTGTACTCGTTCCTTGAGACCGACTGGGGTTACGCAACTTTTGATTGCAGTACAGAAACCATTTAAACCTGTGTCCTCTGCCACTATTGCCAGATGGCTTAAGTTTATCATGAGAGAGTCGGGTGTTGATGTTCAACTGTTTGGGGCACACTCTGTGAGGGGTGCTATGGCTTCCAAGTCATATTTGTTAGGAGCGAATATTCAGGATATTATGCATTGTGCTGATTGGTCGTCTGAGTCGACATTCAAACAATTCTACTATAAGCCAGTGGGAGATATTACTTCTGTTGTCTTTGATTCAGCGTTAAACTAGCATAATCTGAAGCCTCCGGTCCTGTAATAGAATCAAAAATTAGCTAGCATTCGCGCTAAGAATTTTCAATTCTATTAAGGACACGGAGGCGAGGATTATCCCACCCGGCTATGTCATGTTATGATCATGCTTACCCACCCGTTGTTATGATGGATTCTGTTTATACAGGCATTACGGGTTCTTTATCTTTGTTCTAGGTTCTGACAAGAAAAATGAGTGACGTCTCTTCTACTGAAGATTGCAGTTGGAACGCTGTTCCCCACTATCTCACGTTGGAGATTTTCTGAAGTTGGAAGTGATTCCGTGTTATTCCATGTTGGAGTTCTATAAGACTTTTATATTGAACTTATGCTGCATGTTCGTGCAAAGAAAGAGGAAGCTGGGACTGTTACCAGGGCTCTTGTAGGGCTAAAGGAGGCGTGGCTTGGGCGAAGCATCATGGTTAATGTAGTTTAACTTTACTAAACTGTATGTTTCTTGGCTGCTGTGAGTTTTACAATAAATGAAAGAAAAGCATAATCCTCGCCTCCGTGTCCTTAATAGAATTGAAAATTCTTGGCGCGAATGCTAGCTAATTTTTGATTCTTTGCAGTGTTGCTAAAGGGGGGAGATATGTAGTGTTGCGCTCTAGTGTTTTATGTCGCGTGACGACGTAGACCGCTAGGAGCGCGACTTGCTATCTATCGCGAGATAATTGCCCCGCCGCAGCATGCGCCGGAGGTTTTCCCCAGCGCTCTCTAGGTTTAAAATAAATACTTTAAACCACATTATGTGTCCGCCTCATGTGTAACCCTAATCGCCTCACTACAGCATCTGAGAGAGAGTGGTTATGGTGACCGTTAAAGGGTGGTAGGGAGGGAATCCGTGGCGGAGGTGGTCATTGGAGGAGGTGGGGGCTGCAAAAAACATTGTCGCACTGGCCGCCACCAGCACAGGCGTAGCTAAGGGGGGGGGCCGAGGGGGGCGGTCCGCCCCAGGCGGCACAATTTTTGAGGCGGCTGCGCCTGCGCGGCACTGGAGGACCGTTGCGGCCGCGGCCGCCTTTATAATTTATTTGGGAACGAGTGTCCCCAAATAAATTATAAAAGCGGCCACGGCTGCAACGGGCCTCCAGTGCCGCGGCTGTTTAAAAGTGCAAAGTCGCCAGGTAGAAGATTTAAAGAACAGGGAATCATGCATGCGTCGTGTTCTGCCGAGGAGTTTTTGACTTACCTGACAAAAATGGGTGAACATTACTCTGTGGATCTCCAGTTAATCTTGGTCAGTAATATGTCGTATGCCTTTAGAGTCATTCCGAGTGATTGTAGTTTATGTTGGTAGAACGTATTTTATTTATTTTGGCAGTCTGGTGCTTCCACGAGTTTAACTTTTTGGATCAGTGTGATCGTTAACAAAGGAGCAGCCCGAATTTCGAGATAGAACTCCCAGGTTAGTAGAGAGCCGAGTTTTTTAGTACTGTGTGGTTTATATTTTACCCATTGACGAACCATGACAGGTATCTACATTCTATGTTCATTGTAGATCACTCCATTGATTCGCACGTTTTCAGGAGCGCTTTCAAAGTAAGATTTTATCTTCTCGTTAGTGGTTCAGTTTTCACAAGGCTCTTCGGTTTAAAGTTTGGTGACACTTGAACGTGTTTTTTTTATTTATTCTTTGAAGTGTGCATCCAGCACTGAGAACCCTTATTTTCCACATTTCAAATTTCTTGAATGTGGCCTTTCGTTTTTTGAAGTGTGCATTCAGACTGATACCTGAGCAAAGATACAGTGTTCACAAAGGCAATAGTTCTGGCTTGTAAGTATGATGTTACTTGTTGTATCATATATCTGGATGCAATGACAGAAACAGCAAAATACAAGTCGGGCAGCACACTATGCGAAACACAGATTTTTAGCTTACATGTTTCTAAGCCACGCACTTAATTACATTAACTACGCCCTTTTGAGAGACCCTCCAGTTATTTCATTCCACTTAAAGCCCTATTAGTTTATAATCTAAACGAAGTAAAGGGAAAACATGTTTGCCCTGTTTGGCACTTCTAATTGGAGTGAAACATGAAGTAAAGGGTGCAAGAATATTCAGTGAATTTACACATCTGTTAAGTATCATAATTTCAGGTTTGAATAACCTAAAGGGGGATGTTTGACTTCCACTGGTATAGCTTTAGTAATAGTATATGCATATTTCCCTCCCTAGGCCAGGACAAATAATTAATAAACATGATAGATCTGGAAGAGAAAATTATCCTGAAATTTCCAAAGGTAACAATTCTCCTGTTAGGAGACTTTGATGCAAACATTTCCAGCCAACCCATGTGAGACAACTTCCAATCAGAAACTAGAAATTCCCTGGGTATTTTTTTCAGATCCTAACATCAAACCTGGGATATGGTACAGGTAGAAAACTGGGCACAAACCTGGAAAGTCTGCGTATGACCGTAATAAATGGGAGAATCAACGGAGACCAGCTGGCAAAATAAGCCTTTGATAATGGGAAGTCATGTTCACTTATTGACTGCACCATAATTTCATCTTTAGATCTTGACACTGTAAAAGATCATGAAATTGGAAAATTACGAGGAAGTGACCATAAGCCCCATCGCTGAACGTTTCTTCAAAAAAAAGGAGGGTGTTGGCAGTATAGCTATTCAATACAGTGGAAGAAGAAATGGCAGATCATATGAACAGCAAGCCTAAAAACCCAAAGGATAAAAAAAAATCTGCGACCACCTGAGAACATATCAAGGTAAAACCCCTAGGGCAATATTAGAGGAATACAAAAGATTAATTTACTCAGTGAGAGATACTGCATCTAAGGCCTTAAATTATGGAAAAAGGCTCAAGGGTAAACAATGGTCAGCTAGGCACAAGGCACAGACAGAGCTAAATAAACGATAAGGGAGGCTTTTAAATTGAGTGTAGCCAACAGAAAGCCATAATCAAACTATACAGGAAGGGGTTTAGAAAGTAGATAAGTAAGACTACCTGGACAGAGAAAGACACAGCCTGGTCCAAGGTTATAGCAGATTTACGTAAAGGAAGATCAAAGTGTTTCTGGGACACTGCGCAAACTTTTGGGATCAATGAGTAAACAAGTAGCAACTCTTGTGACTGAGGAAGAATGGGTCATAAGAGAGCTATGTAAGGAAAAAGAGTCCAATAAGAATGTAGCCCTCATGGAGATACCCATAATTCAAATGGACAACATAGAACGGATTTGGAGTATCTCTCCTGAATCCAATGGTGATAGAACTTAAATAGTTTGCAGGCACAAGGCATAGTTGGATTATCTGCTGATATACAAAAGCTTAACCCAAACCTGTGGGCTGAAGTGTTGACCCCAGTGTTTGAAGCTGAAATAAGAGGTCAAGAAATTCCAGAATACTGGAATGGAAGCATACAGGTCCTGAGTAAAAAAAAAAAAGTCCCTCAAGAGTTACAAAGAGCTACCGCATGAGCACCCTGTTGGAAATACCAAGCAAAAACCAAGTTCGATACCTATTACAATCACTGGATACATGGGCTGTCGAGGAGGGAGTGTGCCCGAAGGCACAGTTAGGCTTTAGGAGAGGATATTCAATGGCAGAAGGTTTCCTGATATTGAAATTGCTGGCCAAAGAATATGCCTTTAGATGAAAACAGACCCTCTATGTCTCATATATAGACTTACCTACAGCATTCAACACCATTAACCGTACCCTCCTTTGGGGAAAAATACAAATAGGAGTGTGTATATATATATTTGTAGATGCACTCAATCTGAACAACTTAAACCTAAGATTTACTATGCAACATAGCCAGCAAACAATCGACTTCCTTGACATAAAACTTAATATCAGGAATAACACGATTGAAACAGAGATTTTTAGAAAAGCAACAGCAGGGAACTCCGTGCTCCACTCCAAAAGCTACCACCCCCCCAGCTTCAGATGGGCGATCCCTTTTGGCGAGTTTTTACGCGCCAAGAGAAATTGCAGTACTGAAGAAACATACCAGAAACACAAGAAAATGATGCATGAAAGGTTCAAAGTGAGAGGTTACCACGCTAATATGCTGAAAAAAGGCGAGGACAGAGTAGCCCTCATTGAACGGAAGGAAGCATTATTTAAAGACTCAAGAGCCAGTCTACAAAATCCCAAAGCTCCTATAAGATTGATAACCACCTACAATACACAGTCCTCAGCTTTCAGCCAGATAGTAAGAAGGAGGTGGGATATCCTTTTACAGGACAAAGTGTTAAAAGAAAGATTAGACCCACACCCCTCCATCACATACAGAAAAGGGAAATCCATCAGAGACCTTATAGTGCAGAGTCACTTAGACAAGAAAAAAATATGGCTGGCAGCAAAAGGTGGGTTCTTTAAATGTGGAAAATGTAAGGCCTGTAGCCATAGCACCAATGTAAGGGAGGTTGAACTAAAAAGAATAAAGAGAAAATGGAGAATTACTAAAAACATCCAATGTACCACTGATCATGTCATCTACGTTGTAACCTGCCCTTGCGGCAAATGGTACATCGGTTCAACCACCTTCCCAGTAAAAAAGCGAATCTTAGAGCATTGGCGTGCTATTACGAACAAAGACTTCGCATACAGTACGGCCAAACACTTCCACCAATATCATGATGGAGATTGGACCAAAGCGAAATTTTTCGCGCTGGATTCAATCCCCAAACATATCAGAGGAGGGGATCGTCTGACAGCCTTGCGCAGAGCAGAGTCCAAATTCATACTACAAGAAGGGTGTATCTTTCCTTTTGGGATGAACATTGATGAGGAGATGTATGTACACCTCTAAACTGATAGCCTGTAAGCTTCCCTAACCCCCTTCACTGATACTCCGATTCCATGACATATATCTCCATTATGTCTTTTAATTAATATGATTTAGATTTTAATAATGTTTGGTCAACTAAATTCTTACAGTTAATTCTAATTATTTTCTTACGAAGATGACAGGTTGATATGCTGAAGGAGTAGGACAATGTGGAGAACGCTATCATGTCCTAGTAATCTATATGTATAATGTTTTCAATTGAACTAATGTATCTCTTTTCCATTTTTTTCTTTCTTTCCCTAGAGTGCTAGACCTCGTCTTCATAAGAAGCAACAAACCACTGATAGTGAATATTGTTATGAGCACCACTGTTTCACAAGAAACCACTAAGTACGATTATGAGCACGGGATAGAACATTTTGGGAAACTATTCATGAATAGTTCAATTCACTGCCTCCTTTATAGACTAGACACAGACTATAGCCATTCACTGTCTTATATAGACGCATGAGTTTGGGATTGACTTATATGAAGTTATGATACAATGGGTACTATACCCAAGTGACTTAAACCTTCTAGAAAAATTCTACTTGTTCTCAACTCTCAGAGACAACGTTTATATCTCTTTCATTTCCTCCCTTTCTTTTAACCTGACTCCTCATTTGAAATATAAGGGTACTATACCTCAATGCGCTGAAAGCGCTAATTTGTTTGAACTAAAAAATGAATTTATCATGTAATAACGATTTCAAAACCAAACAATCAGGGAAAGTGCATTATTGTAACCCTCAACAGTTACTTTTTGTTGTAAATAATGCATTTCTTTTAAAGTCTCCGTGTGATGTTTGTAAACACGGAAAACTTTTTTCCCTTTCTATGATTTTTGTCACTATTTAAATGAGCATGAAAAAAATGGTGGTCATGTGACCAAGAGCCCGTGAGCTCGAAACGCATCGTTTGTTTATGCCCTAAATAAACACCTTTTCCGGTACCTGATGGTGTGGCTCGTCATCCTTTTCCTGATTGAGAGGAGTCCGTGGATATATATATATATATATATATATATATATATATATATATATATATATATATATATATATATATATATATATATATATATATATATATATATATATATATATATATATATATATATATATATATATATATATATATATATATATATATATATATATATATATATATATATATATATATCAGTTGTTAAAATTGATTGATCATTCAACTTCATGAGGGTCATGGATAAGAATTAAATTGGGCAGGAAGTGAGCTTTATCAAGAAAAATACACAAACCAAATAACTTAAGGCTAAGGTGTATATTAAACCCACTCCTTTTCTCCATATATATCGCAGATGCATTTACAACACACTTCACTGACATGAAGCACGTTAAGTGTGATTGTCAGCTGCTAAAATACAAGTGAAATACATCCATATTAAAGGAAGTAGATGTACATAGACGAGTCTTGAGCAAACCAAGTAGGCTGCATTATGCAGCTAAACTTACACGAGATGCTTTAGGTGTGTCTATTTAGATATATTGCCAAAATAATACCACACATTATGACTAAATTATACATTAGAGAAGATGGTTCCCTGAACAGTGTTATGTATGTGCATGTTTGCATTCTATGGCAGGACGGAGGCTCCGATTATGCTTACTCAATTTCTTTACTGACAAACACAGCAGCCAATCAAAATGCAGTAAAGAAACAACAACAATACCCAGAACACCAGGTAACCATAGAGTATGAGAAGGTATAAATAGGGTCATAGAGGTGAACACTTCCTCTTTCTTTGCTGCTTCGCAGCCAGTTAAGTGCTTTTACATTACTCGCTTTCTAGTATTAATGCGTTTTAATTACAGCTTTGTTGCTTTCATTATTACCTCGTATGGTTAATTGTTATTTAGCCCTGTGCTTATATTAACGCTACTTGCCGCTTTGCGCTCCCTTTCCTTAGTGCGTTGTTGACGCGTCTTTACTCTAGACTCGGCTTCTGTGCCGGTGCTTTGGGAGCGTGGGCGACACCTCCCGACAGGGTTATCTTTCTAACCCGGGTTTTCTTTTGTGGAGCGGGAGCGGGGCTGAAGAGACGCGCGTCTTCCGCGCAACTCTTCTGGGCGGCAGCGACTGTTCGCGCATGCGCGCCGGATTGTTTACACGTCTTCGAGCGTGTATTCTTTCAGACGCCGCCTGCGCCACAGCTTCAATTGGTGACTGAATTCACTGCGCCCTACTTGCTGCCGCTTGAGCTCCTTGACGCCCACAAACGATTGAAAGTTTGGGGGTTGTAAAATTTTGACTAGGCTTTGCCTGGAGTGGTGACATTTTTGTCTATTAATATTATTGACATTGTGCAGGTCTGCTCCCTCCACATTCAATTCATTGCTTCTTCACAGAGTTTCTGTGTTATCAGACTTGCACTAGGGGTACCACTCCCCCAATTTAATTGGCTTTGCCTCTTACAACTTAACCTTCACTGGGCATTTTTTGGTAGACATTGTCGCCATGGCAGATTACTGCGACGAAGAAGGTTACGAATACTATGAGGAGGAGGAATCCTCTGCTTCATTTGAAGAAATCATGGGTCATGCGCTTTCTCAAGCAATCGCGCCTCTGAAAAAACATCTGTCAGATTATGCTGCGCAGCAGGGCTGGGTGCCTCCTGCCTCAGGGCGTTCCAAAAAATCGCCCAAAACTGCACATTCCAGTCATTTTCAAAAACTTGCCAAAACTCTTTCTGCTCCTTCTACAAAGAAGCGCAAGAGGTCCTCTCGTTCTGACCCTCCGTCTGACACGGATGACGATACTTCATCATCTTCTTCCTCCGAACCTTCTAAGCCTCCTTCCAAAAAATCACGAAAGGAGCATTTTGTTGACGCCCCTTCTTCCCCGCAATTATTAACTTTCAATCCCGCAGATATTATCCATCCTCATTCTTCTTCTTGGATGCCTGCCCCTGAGGTGGCTCAGTACATTCAGTCCCACATCCGTCATTCCTACGACAAGGATGTGAGAGCGCGTTTGCGCTCTGAATGCCCACGTCCTGATTTACCAAACAAGTTGGCCGCTACTCCTGATGTGGATCCTACAATGATCACTTATATGAGGAAATATTCTAAGGACCCTACCAAAGGCCTTGATAGATTGTGGCGTTTGTGTCAGGACAAACTTTTGGATATCTTGGGCCCACTTACGAAAATTCTGAACTTGGCCTTCCAAGCCAAAGAATCTGGTTCCATCATTGACCCCGATGCTCTGGTCGGTTGGTCCCAGCGGGCAATCTGTATGCTTGGCAACGCTAATTGTGCCTTGTCCACTGAGCGCCGGCGCTCTATCCTCATGAAACTAGATCCAAGACTTACGGATTTGGCCTCTTCGGAGTCGGGCCCTATGGCCCAAGGTTTACTTTTTGGTACCCCCTTCCTAAAGGAATTGTCAAACTTTGTTTCCACCTTTAGTGGCCTTGACAAAGCCCAGTCTAATTTAAAAAGGGCTTTACGGCCGTTTTTCGGCAGGGCCGGACGAAGGGGGCGTTCGTCCGGCCGTGGTTCCGACAATGCTCCCCAGCGAGGGAACAAGTCCCACCATGGTCAGCAGCAATATTCTGCAAACAAGTCTTCCTTCTACCCCTCTAAGAGGAATAGAGGTCAACCAGGCAAAGGTGGATACTCAGGAGGTTATGGAGGACGACAAGACTCTTCCCCATCAGGTGAGCTTGATTTCAGCATCAAATGTAATTTTGGGGGGCAGGATTCAATGTTTTCTCGACAATTGGCGTTTGATCTCAAACGATGCCTGGATTCTGGAGACGGTGAAAGGGTACAAAATAGAATTTTACTCTCGCCCTCACCAAGATCTTCGGCCTCGCCCTCTTGTTTTTTCCCAACAAGATCAGAACTTCATCTCCGCGGAAGTCTCCTCTTTTGACAAAGGGAGCCATCACTCTTACCTCTCCTCATCCCCAAGGTTTCGTCAGCACAGTTTTTCTCGTGGAGAAAAAAGGGGGAGGATCTCGTTTGGTCCTCAATTTAAAGGACTTCAACGGCAATGTCGTTTATCGCCATTTCAAGATGGAGGGCATCCATCTTCTGCGAGATCTTCTTCAAGAAGGAGATTGGATGGTTCGTCTCGACCTAAAAGATGCTTATCTCTCAATACCGATTTACGCTCCGCATCGCAGATTCCTTCAGTTCCAATGGTTGGGCAGGTGGTACGAGTACAAGGTACTTCCTTTCGGCCTATCCTCCGCACCGTGGTGCTTCACAAAGCTCCTACGTCCAGTGATGGAGTCTTTGCGGTCACGCGGAGTGCGTCTTATTGTCTATTTAGACGACATTCTCCTTTTGGCTCAATGTCCTGTTCTTCTGCAGTCTCACTTGCACTGGTCCATAGACCTTCTGCAATCCTTGGGTTTTCTTATCAATCCCCTGAAGTCCGACTTTTCTCCATCCCAATCTATGTCTTTCCTAGGTTTTCAGATAGACTCGGTCTCTTGTCAGCTTCTTCTTCCAGGTCAGAAGATAAGGTCCATCAAGAGGGACTTGAGATCGTTTCTTGCTCAACAGACGTTCTCGCTCAGGTCAATAGCCAGGATTGTAGGTCTCTTATCGTCTTCCATCCAAGCGATCTTTCCAGGACCTCTGCACTATCGGGCTCTTCAGTGCCTCAAAATCCGTCATTTGCAGAAGGGTCTTCGTTATTCAGATCACATCCTCCTCTCGGAAGACGCCAAAACGGAAATGAGGTGGTGGTTGGACCACATGGATTCCTGGAACGGCCGGGCTCTGTTTGGGAGGACTCCCGATGTTGTGATAGAGTCTGATGCCAGCCTTTGGGGCTGGGGAGCCCGTTGCGGATCAGTGTCAACCGGGGGTTGTTGGTCTCCGGAGGAATTGACCCTACACATCAATTGCCTAGAGCTGCTGGCGGGCTCCTTCGCGATTCGGTGCCTCGCCCCTCAGAAGACGAATTGTTGCATTCTTCTCCGAATGGACAATGTTTCGGGGGTTCGTTATGTGAACAAACTGGGGGGTACCAGATCCAAGCTTCTCTCGGAGATTGCAAAGGATTTTTGGCACCTTTGTCTGGAGCGCAAGATCACGATTATTGCAGAATACCTGCCGGGTTCTCGCAATCTGATCGCGGACTGGAACTCTCGTCACCTGAGAGATTTCAGCGATTGGAGACTCCATCCTCGTGTGTTCCGCAAGCTGTCCCGCTTTTGGGGGACTTGTCATCTGGATCTTTTTGCCTCCCGCCTCAACACCCAGCTTCCCCGAGTCTACAGCTGGCGTCCGGATCCGGAGGCGCTTGCCACGGACGCATTTCTCCAGACGTGGCCTCGCCATCTGTGTTATGCATTCCCGCCGTTCCTCATGATTCCCCGGGTGCTGGCCCGAGCACGTCTATTCTTGTCGGAATTGATTCTAATCTCCCCTCTTTGGAGGGCTCAAGCGTGGTTTCCAGTTCTTCTGGAAATGAGCTACTCGACGCCACTTCTACTTCCTCACATGTGGAACCTCCTGTTGGATCCGCTTTGCGAGCCTCACCCACTGGTGCTGTCCGGTCAACTCCTTCTGGTAGCATGGAGAATTTCGGGGGACGCTGGCAAATCCAGGGCTTATCGAGCGACGCTACCAGATTTATCAATGAGGCTTGGGCACCCAACACACACAAGCGTTATGCATCATGTTGGAAGCGCTGGTGTGATTGGTGCTCACAGCGGTTGGTGGATCCCGTTTCAGCGGATCTTTCTTTAATTCTTAATTTTCTGGTGTCCTTGGCATCCTCTGGGCTAGCCTACAGAACGGTTAATAACTTCAGTTCAGCACTTTCTGCAGGCCATGTGCCTTTTGATGGTAAACCAGTGGGGGAACATCCCCTGATCTCTAAGTTGTTAAGGGGCATCCGGATGGAAAAACCTCCTTGTCCCAAATATGTAGCCCTTTGGGATGTCTCGGTTGTTTTGCGCTTCCTGTCAGCCTGGCCTTCCAACACTCTTTTGACACGCAAACAACTGTCAGCCAAGCTCACTATGCTTTTGTGCTTGGTCTCTTGCAAACGAGTTTCTGATGTGCGGGCCTTAGATCTCGCCGGTCGATCTTTTTCTCCTGAAGGTGTTACCTTTGTTATTTCAAGAAGGACTAAGTGTAATACGCCCTCTGTGTCTTACCCTTCTTTTCCCCACAATCCTCAGTTGTGTGTGGTTCAGTGTATTAAAGATTATGAGGTAAGTACGGCGCCTTTTCGACATGATTTACATGGCCAATTGCTTATTGCATTGCAGAAACCTTACAAACCGGTAACTCCGGCTACCTTGGCACGTTGGTTACGTTGGCTCATGCATGAAGCGGGCATTGACATTTCTCTGTTTGGTGCTCATTCTGCTAGAGGAGCCATGGCTTCTAAAGCTTTCTCCATGGGTGCCAGCCTTCAAGACATCATGAAGGCTGCAGATTGGTCTTCTGAAACTGTGTTTAAGACTTATTACTTTAAGCCTATTCTTGATGTTGCATCTGTTGTGGTGGCGAAGCTTTAAACAAGCATAATCGGAGCCTCCGTCCTGCCATAGAATGGAAAATTTGCTAACATTTGTGCCAAGAATTTTCAATTCTATTAAGGACAGGAGGCGAGGATTATCCCACCCTTATTTCATGATTGTCTTTATAATGCATCTTGCTTTTATACTGTATAACTCTGGTTCTTCTTTATGAAATGTTTCCCTCCCTGTAATGGTTACTATGTTCAACTTTTGGGGAACAGTTTTTACGGCCTCTGTCTCTTTCCCTCAGGCTCCGACCTTAAATGAGGTGTGCCGGGATTTTTCTTCTCCTGATTGGTCTCCTGCTGTTCCTCTGGTTCTTTGAAGTTCCTTCTCCACGTCAGCCGGACGATGACCTCTCCGGGGGACTCCTTTGATGGACTGTTACCTTGATGTTGATTTTTCTTATTATTGACTATGGACAAAGAAAGAGGAAGTGTTCACCTCTATGACCCTATTTATACCTTCTCATACTCTATGGTTACCTGGTGTTCTGGGTATTGTTGTTGTTTCTTTACTGCATTTTGATTGGCTGCTGTGTTTGTCAGTAAAGAAATTGAGTAAGCATAATCCTCGCCTCCTGTCCTTAATAGAATTGAAAATTCTTGGCACGAATGTTAGCAAATTTTCCATTGTGCTCTCTGATGGATGTCACATGAGGTTTTTCTGAGTCCCCAGATAGATCATGCAGTCTGTGTATTCTCTTGTGTACTGCCAGTCACCGGTATATTCAACTGTCTAGCCTTTGACTGTGTCAGGTATGTGCATGTAACTTGCATGATCGAGGTAACCATTAGCGGCAATACTACGTGTCTCTCGGACATCTTTCTAGTGCTCGCCATCCTTTTTCCCCAGTGTAGCGGCCTAGTCTTCGCACGTCACGCGTACGTGACGTGCGGCGGCCATCTTGGCGCCGGATGCGCGCGCATTCAGTGCACGCTGAGAACTGCAGGGAGCAGAGCGCCGGCCGGCGCTCCTCGGGAATTAATTACTTGTATGACTAATAAATACAAGTTTGATCAACCACACCTGCTGCCTGTCATTAATATACATCTTTACAGTGGCGACGAGGTCGGGAGGTACAGCCAGACGTCAACAAAGGACTTATAAAAAATCGTCGGCCCCACGTGGCAGCCACGAAGTACAAAAGACCCAGACACAGCCTCTTGGCCTACCCAGACACAGGCAAGAACTACCTGACACCGTCCAGCCGACGAAACGGAGTGAGGAGACACAGCAGGACACATCAGAGGTACGAGGGGAATCCGAGGAGCGTGGCAGTGCCACAGCTAAGCGTAGAAGCGGCGAATAGGCCTGAGCAGCAGCGCAACCACCCCAAAGGCAACAGCACACACGTGTGGCATTCCTGATGACCGACGCCAGGGAGGTGTAGCGCTGGCTACCAAAGAGGAGCAAGGGGGGACCAACACCAAGAGTCCCCGGGAAGATACAAGTACAGGGTTCAAGGACAACACCCCAGGCAGCCACACCGGCAAAAGCACTGACGCAATAGTCACCAGGGAAGTGAAAATGAGCACACCGGCGGGGTACGCAATAGCACCAGTACAATTCCTACCAAAACCTGGAGAACCACTGATGAAGTGGGAAGACTGGAAAGAATACATAGACAATTTCATAGGGGTCCTGGAGGATGAAAATGAAGAAAAATTCACCCCCCAAAGGAAGAAACGTATTCTGTTGCTGAATCTGGGTCCGGAGGGACTCAGGATCTACAAAAGCTTGGTACCGAAAAAGAGAGAAGACACCGACGACGATGTGTATGCACATGCTGTGGAAGACCTAGATGAAAGATATCGTCCCAACATCTGCGTTTCAGTGGACAGATACAATTTCCAGCAAAGGAAACAAAAGGCGGGAGAAACCATCGAAGAATACGTAGCGGCACTGAGGAAACTAGCGGCCACGTGCAAATACGCGCTCTGGGAGGACGAGTTCATCAAAGACCAGATTGTCATGCACACGACGAGCGCAAATGTACAAGACAAGCTGTGGGCGAGCGGCGACACCACACTTAAAGACGTATTGGTTATAGTGAAGAGGGCGGAACTCGCACGGAGGTGTGCGAACGCAACCAAGAAAGAAGCAGCCGCCCCGACCCTGGTAAACAGAATACAAGAAGAGGAACACCGCAAAGACCAAAGAAGCAAGATGCCAGGGACCAAAGGAACCAACAGATGGCAAGGGAAGCAGGTGAACAATGAGAGCAGGAAAACGTGCTACAGGTGCGGAAGCTAGTCCCATGAAGCACACGACAGAAGGTGTCCGGCATTCCGAGCAAAATGTCTACACTGTGGCATCATAGGCCATTACGAGAAGGTGTGCCGGAAGAAACAACAGAAGGGAACGGTGAAATGTGTCGACCAAGAAGAAGATGACCAAGAGGAAGTCACAGAAGAAGAAGTGGTCACCGTCTTATGCATATACGACCAGGTGCTAAGTGTAGACGGGAAAAGATCGACCAAACCTGTCCTAGACATGTCCATGGGCGGCATCACCATCACAGTAGTGGCAGACACCGGATCTCCATTTACCATTATTCAACGGGCAGTATGGGAAGTAGAGTTCCAACCCCAGCTGGGCCCAGAATTGGAGAAACTAGACATTCGACCGGTCACCTACAATGGTGATCGCATTCCCATGCTGGGATTCCGACGCCTGTTGTTTGAGTTCAGAGGCCGATCGGCATGGTGCAAACTATACGTCGCAGAAAAAGGACCCTCTGTTCTAGGATGGCTAGATCAGGGCTACCTAGGAATAAAATTAGACCCCGGAGGGAAGGAACAAATTCTACTCACGGAACAGGAGGAATGGCCGGACATGAACAGATGGAAGAAGAACTACCCGAAGGTGTTCGGAGGCACGGTGGGCAGAATGGAAAAGTTCCAACACAGGATCGTGCTTAAGGAAGGAGCCACCCCAGTTGCACACAAGGTGAGAAACGTACCCATAGCAGTGAGAGAAGCAGTCCAGACGGAACTCCAAGAGTTGGAGAAGAAGGGCATAATAGAACCCATCACCTGTGCGGAATGGCTGGCGCCCCTGGTAGTCGTGATGAAGCCCAACGGGAATGTCAGACTCTGTGTGGACCTGAGAGAACTGAACAAAAACATCATAGTGGAGAGATTCCCCCTTCCCAGAATCGAAGAGATGCTAGCCAAGACCAGAGGAGTAAGGTGGTACTCCACTATTGACTTGACCTCGGCCTACCACCAAATAGCACTGCATCCGGACAGCAAAAGCCTAACATCATTCATCACTCCGTTTGGGTGCTATCGGTTCTGTCGAATGCCGTTCGGACTGGCCTCGGCGGCTGCAGTCTTTCAGAAGATGATGCACCAACTATTCAGAGACTGTGAGGGCGTCCAGTACTTCCAGGACGACATCTTAGTGATGGGGTGTGATAGGATGGATCATGACCGGAAACTAGAGAAAGTGCTACAAACACTGGAAGTCAAGGGCCTTACGGCAGAATGGTCAAAATGTCGGTTGGGCCTGCAATCGGTGACATACCTAGGCCACGAAATCGGACAACAAGGAGTCACATCAAAGGCGGAGAACGTAAAGGCCATCGCTGAAGCACCGCCCCCCAAGAACAAGGAAGAAGTCAGGTCGTTCTTGGGAATGGCGGAGTACTATAGTAAGTTTGTGGTACACTTTGCCTCCAAAACCTACAACATGAGGTTGCTGACCAGAGAGAGCACGGCATTTCAGTGGACACCGGAAGCCCAAGCAGAGTTTGAAACCATCAAAAAGGAGGTCTCAGGAGCCATACCGCTCCAAGGGTATGACCCACAGGGCACCACAGTGCTTACCACCGACGCCAGCGACAAAGGGCTGGGCGCTGTACTGATGCAAGACCGAGGAAGAGGGGACATGGAGACAATCAGCTTCGCATCCAGGGCATTGACGGATACCGAAAGCAAATACAGCGTCATCAAGAAGGAAATGCTAGCGGTGGTGTGGGCCATGACGAGGTTCCGGCAATTCCTGTGGGGTACCCGATTCCTGCTCAAGACAGATCACAAACCGTTGGTGAAGGTATTAACATCGTGCGGACATGCAAGCGCCACACCCAGGATATCCAAAATGTCCCTAAAGTTACTAGAATTCAGGTACAATGTGGAGTACATCCCAGGAAACAGGAACCGAGTGGCGGACTACTTGAGTAGAGCAGCGGCCATGGAGCCTGGAGAGGAAGACCCGGCAGACAGAGGAGAGATGGTAGCTCTCATAGAAGACCAAGAGAGGCTAATCAGCCAACAAGAATGGACTGAAGCATATGAGGAAGATACAGATATCAAGGAAGTGAGAGCGCATATCATGCAAGGATGGCCAGACAAGAGAAATGTGAAGACGAACCTTAGACCATATTATGAAGTAAAGGAGGAACTGTCAGTAGGAGATAAGGGGATATTCATATACAGAGGAGACAAAGTGATTCCACCAAGGAACCTCATTCACAAGTTGTTGGACTTATTACATGAAGGCCATTTGGGCATCGGAAAACTTAAGGCCAGATCAAAACAAAATTATTGGTGGCCAGGTATGGACATAAGAGCAGAGAGGCATGTCAGGGAGTGTCCACAATGTCAGGGAGCTGACAAAACACTGAGACCACTACGTCCAGCCCTAGGAAAGTTCGATACTCCCTCCAACCCGTGGGAAGAGTTGTCCATAGACATCTTAGGACCTGTGCTTGATGACCAGGGCACGCAGAAGTATGTGTGTGTCCTCATAGATCGTTATTCTAAGTGGCCAGAGATAAAGGTGAGCGAATCCATGGACACTGAGAACATTTTGAAGTTTTTGTCTGAAACGTTCACAAGGGAAGGAATCCCCAAGTCCATCTTAAGCGATAATGGGCCACAATTCACGTCAGACAGATGGAAGCAATTCATGGCGAGAAATGGCATCAACATCAGACACACGGCAATTTACCACCCAGCGGGAAACGGCCTAGTTGAACGATTTAACAGGGTAGTGATGGGAGCCATACAAGCGGCCATATCCAGCAATAAAGACTGGGAAAAAGCGATAGAGAACATGGTGTGGGCCTACAGAATAACTCCCACAGGCACGGGGTACAGCCCATTTCAAATATTGAGAGGACGTGAACCCTTCACGCATGACAACAGGGTCTGGAAGGAAAAGGTGATAACCAGTGAGTGGTCCCCTGCAGTAGTACGGGCAAATCTGGAAAGAGCACAAACAATCTACACCGACCACTACAACAAACGGAGGAATGTGAAAGAGACTGGCCTGGAAAAGGGAGAGTGGGTGAGAGTAAAGTTAGCCCCTCTACAAAAGAAAGGAGACAGCAAATATAGCAAGCCGTTACAAGTCAAGGAAGTATATGATCGGGCGGCCCTGCTGAGCGACGGAAATGTGTGGTCACAGGACCGCATGGCCTGGTGCAACAAGGTACTGAGGTGGGAACGAACTGGAATGGGAAGTGAAGACATGGATGAGTTGAACGTGGAAAGCGGGCAAGAGGAAAGTGAGCAACGTGATGGAGCAAGTGCAGTGGAGACACGAGAAGGTGAAGAAGCGAGGGAGAATCAAGGAGCTGAGAGGGTTCAATCGGGAGGAAATACCAATGGTGATGGAGCAGTGAGTGAAGACATGGAAGGAACCGGAACGCAGTTACAAGGCACTCAAGAGAACACTGGTAAGGTAACCAGAAGTGGGAGGCAGGTGGTAAGACCTTCCAGATTCCGAGACTTTAAGCTGGACAACGAAGAGTAAGTGACTAATTAAGACATTGGGAAAAGGGGGAGATATGTAGCGGTCTAGTCTTCGCACGTCACGCGTACGTGACGTGCGGCAGACATCTTGGCGCCGGATGCGCGCGCATTCAGTGCGCGCTGAGAACTGCAGGGAGCAGAGCGCCGCCCGGCGCTCCTCGGGAATTAATTACTTGTATGACTAATAAATACAAGTTTGATCAACCACACCTGCTGCCTGTCATTAATATACATCTTTACACCCAGCACCCCCCCAGGGGCGGCAATCTGAGGGATAGCCCCGGGCGCCACAATCTCTAGCTACGCCTCTGGACACCAGTGCAAAAGGCGGCCCTGCAAACAGGCACTCTTAAAAAGTGAGCACCAGCAATATTTCCATTTTAACCACTGCTTTCTAGCACTAAAATAAATGTTACGACACGGGAATAGCCAAATGGAGTGGGTGACCCACGTAAATTAACGGACTGGAGAATTTGAGAATTTGCAGGACAAAGTGAATTACAGTTTCTTCAATCTGCCACCAGGTGGTGCCCGCTGTCTGAAAATGAAACTATCTACATAAACTATGTGTCATACGTCACTTAACTCCCCGCCTCCTCCTACGATCAATGGCGTGACGTGTTAGAGGCGCGTCGGCGTGAGGATGCGGTGGCTCGCAGTTGTGTCCTCAGGGCTCTGGGGTCGTGTACCTGGCGGCTCAAGGCGGCGTTGCCTGAGCAGTTGGTGCCAGGCACTTGTGTACGAGAAGCACGGGGACCCGCGGCTCAGCCTGCGGTGAGGGAGACATTTGTATTCAGACTATTAGAACTTAACTGGCTCAGAGGCGCATTCAACCCACTTCAGATTCGATTAATTTTAGTAACAAGTGGTACCCCATCAAAGGTGGCCGCTAACTACGACATAAACAATAGACTAGGAAGAAGGACGAACGATTATAATAGGTCTGAGACTTATAGGCATTTTCAGTCCAACAGAAACTTAATTTCAGTCATATAGTCTGGAGAGAACTCGTTGTCTATTCCAAAAAAGTAATAATTCCGTGTTGTTTCATGACACACGTAGCTAAAAGTGACAAGTCAGAAATTTAGCCACGTACATCTAGAAATAGGACTCTAGGTGACATGTGATGCCCTTTAACAACCATGTCTTTCTTATCAACACAATATTTTTAATTGTGGGACCAATAGTTTCTCTTTTAACGTTGTAAGTTTTGGTTTCAAAACTCCCGTCACCCGAAATGCCCTTGACAAAAAACCAGGACTGGCTAAAGGAGACAGATACAGGGAGCAATTCGGCAGTTTTAGAATAGGACTACAATAGCATTCAATCAGACCAAGTGCTGGAGTATGGGGATGCACTGCCGCATTAGAAATTGGACTAAATGGAGTGCATTTTGGGAGGGATGCAGAATGTTGGCTGCTGGTGTGAGTTTACTAGTCGTGGCACAAGGTAAACTGCCAGGTGGGAGAGACATTGAAAGTTAGATAATTGTGAGAAATGCGAGGGGGATTGCATGACGTTATCAGATCATCACAAGTTATCAAAGACAAAATGCTCCAGTCCTTTACTTTTCTTTTACAATTTGTTGTTTTTAAGGCGTGTAAGGTAAATTGAACCTCCCAGAATGCAGTCTGTTGTTAAATCAAATAGGTGTGTATAACTACTTCCTTTTTGATATGCAATCATCTGGTAACCTCTGCGATGCAGATCTGGATTGTGTTCTGTTGCCGCTATAAGAGGATACCGCATGTTAAGATTGCAGCACCTCGCTCATGGAACTCAATAATAAAAGATTAGTTCTTTTCATCTAGAAGCAGAAGGTTTTCACATGATTAGAGAAGTAGGTCATGTATAGCTGCCTTTGTGGTGGATTTTAATTTTGATGACAGGTGATCTCAATTACCATGACTGACCACATGAATTCAAGCTAAAAAGCCAGAAAAGTCTTCTTTTTTTTAATTAGTGTTGTACATCAGAGCAATGAAGAGATATTGCTCACCATTGAGATGCTCGTGCTTCACCACCAGAGAAACTCACAAAAGAGGAGTTTTTAATCTTGCTTTGAATAGCACGAAATTGTAGCATTGCAGATGTCCAGGCGGGTGCTATTCCAGAGGTAGTGGGCAAATGTGATAAAACATTTATCTTTTTCTGTCTCGCAGGAACATTTAGAAGTGTTGTTTGGTCAGAGACGAGTGAAATAATTGATAGTGTTGTCCTTTTGGCCTAGAGATAATGTGGGTGCAGAACGTGCTAAGCATTTATATGAGATATACAGGCTTCAAGAAGATTGCGGCTTCAGTGAGAAAATACATCTTATTAATCTCTCCATGATGAAGGGTTGGGTCTTGGTATCCCCAAAGGGTAGACGGAGACTTTTGGAACTAAGTAGTGTTATTTAGATTTAAAGTGGTTGTTGGACAGCTTTACATTTTCCCAGAACCCCCATAAATTCTTATCTTCAGTTCATTGGGATTTTTGACCCAAACATGAGATGGAAACTGTTCTAAGTCTTTGCAACGGTGCCTGAAGATTTGTAAGCAAAAGGAAAGCTGCCTTGTTGATTATGTCTGCCCTTTTGGCGACTTTTAGCACTGGTCCTTAATATCCCAGTCAGTAGGTTTGCCACAGTGCAGAAAAATTCCTAATACTATAGAGAAAGTGTTAGCATTGATTAGACTTTGAGAAAAGAAGGGGTAAACAGGTCCTGATCCCTCACAGACCGTATATTGAGCTAAATCCTTCTTGGTTGCTTGCCCTTGATTGGGGAAACCCCTATCCCTCTAATGTGAATAAGGTTAAGAACATAATTGTCTGGGCAATATTTGTATTCAATATAATTCGAGGAAAAATTCCAATCGCACATAGGTTTCTTTCTGGTGTATTTATATAGTTGATTAGTCACTATGTCCGTGATAGTGAGTGAGAGAACAGCCAACATGTGTTTTCACCCCTGTACATGGCCATCCGGCCTGGGGCTTCCTCAGGGCGGTTAAGAAGAAAAATATTGTAGGTCAGCTCTGGGTCACGTCAAATCCATATCGACCGATTGCAGTGACTCGGAGTGGCATTATGCCGAAATCTCTAGAGAACCCTAAGGATTTGACCTATCTGATATTGTAGTCTAATTTACTTTAACAACCCACAGAATACACCTTGTTGATTTTATAAAAGCCCATGACTGCTAACATTGTGGCATGGAGTCATCAGTTAACACTGTATTTGCTAACATGCCTTTAAGGGAGTGGCACAATAAGTTGTACAGCCACATAAAAGTTTAACACTTACACCCGCCATGTGTTCTTAGATTGGAACGATGGAAGCTTCCGGATCTTGGAAATGCTGGGGTTCATGTGAAAATGCTGGCCGCGCCCATCAACCCGTCTGACCTCAACATGATCCAAGGTGACCTTCCTTCTGCAGCATGCATGTCTCAAATCTTTAATTTTAAATGTTTGCTGTTTTTAGAATGATCTTGTCTCATGCCGCTCAGACAGAGCTAGTTCGGAGACCTGTTGGTGATGAAGGGAATCTGTTTTAGAAGAGTAGTATATAAGGCTGTCCGTATTCGGTTTAGTTTGAATTATATTTTGTGAATGGACTGTGTGAGGAGAATCCTCCCAAATCATTTGTGTCTGCTAACTGAACATCTTCCTTATGCAGGTACATATGCTCTGCTCCCTGATCTGCCAGCTGTTGGTGGTAATGAAGGGGTCGGGGAGGTGCTGGCAGTTGGCAGTGACGTAACTGGCCTGCAACCTGGTGACTGGGTGATACCGATAGATGCAGGCCTCGGTGAGTATTAGCGCATCCTTAGCTAACATTTTTCACCTATAGTGCTGCTTCTTTAAAACAGTGACTTTTTTGATGTTTTGAAGTTCTTCTGTGCACAGTTTAGAAATCTAATGAGTTTTTTTTTTTTACTACTTTGCTATCACCTTATTCATACTCTGCTGATAAATTTGAAGAGTGACCTCAACTTGTGTGCAGACTTAGTTGTTAGAGTGGTAGGTAACTTCACATTTCTGGAGGCATAGTGGTTTAGTGGTTGCAAGGACCTTATGAACATGGATATTATAGTAGCTTAAAGGTCAGGCTGGCCTGGAGGATGGCTTCATGGTTGATGTGGCATTGTCGCTATGAAGTTGAAGGGGTCCAACAACTCCATGATTATAGTGGCCAGATTGATGACCTAGGGTTCAAGTTTGACTGATGTTTGTGATGATATTAATAATAATATGTCCACTTATAAAGTGCCGTGGTTACACTATTGCCAGTGTGTCCCCGCGCTGCAGTAAGTCAGCCAATAATCAAACCCAGATCGAACCTAACTCAAACTTAAGGAAAAATAAATGTTTTCAATTTTTTCCTAAAGCATCTCTCTTGGCTCTCCATCCGGAGTTCCACCGGGAGGGCATTCCACTGTTTGGCTGCCAGCAGTCTAAAGGACCGGCTGCCCATCCTGACCCTTTTTATAGCTGATACATATACCAAACCCACCCCACTCGACCTCAACTGCCGCGCAGGAAGGTGTGGGGACACAAGTTCTGCCGGGTACGCCGGGGCCCTGCCCTGCATGATTCGGTGGCAGACACAAAGTGCTTTAAAGGCGACTCTTTCTTTAATTGGGAGCCAGTGAAGCGCCGCACGTGCTACCCTGGCTGATGATCTTTTCAGGCGTCTCAGAATGAGGCGGGCGGCTGCATTCTGCACTCCCTGCAGGCGCTGCACACATCTCGCAGGAGCCCCTAGATACAAGATGTTACTGTAATCTAGACGGGATGTCACCAGCGCATGCACCAGTGTCTTTCTAGCTGCCACGGGTAGGTGATCCCAGGTTTTACGTAGGACCTTCATAATTCCGAAGCACGTACCTGCCTTGTTTGGTAGTCAAACGACAGGTCAGGGTCTAACCAGACTCCCAGGTTTTTTGCCTGTGCAAATGGTATAGGTGTCGCCCCCAAGTCCTGAGACCACCAAGCCGATGACCACACAGTTGGGGCCCGCCCCACCACCAGAGCCTCTGTCTTGCCGCCATTCAGCCTCAGGCAGTTATAAGCCATCCAAGTAGCTAGTTCTTGCATACATGCTCTGAAGCTGAGGGCGGCTGACTCCGGGGCCTGGGTTAGGGAGACCACCAGCTGTGTGTCGTCCACATGGGATACGACCCTGACCCCAAACCTCTCCGTAATCTCCGCCACAGGTGCTACATAGATATTAAACAGGGTAGGGCTCAGGGTCGATCCCTGCGGCACTCCTTGGTTCAGCTTGATGACCCGGGAGTAGTGCTCACCATGTCTCACCTGGAAGCACCGCCCCGACAGAAAAGATTTTAGCCAGCCCAAGGCCCTGCCCGACACCCCACCCTTCCGCAGACATTGCACCAGGGTGTGGTGGGCCACAATGTCAAAGGCGGCACTCAGATCTAGCAAAATTAAGGCCGCCGTTTGACCTGCATCCACCAATCGCCGCATGGACTCAGTGGCATAGAGCAGAGTTGATTCTGTCGAGTATCTGGGTCGAAAGCCAGACTGGGTCCGGTGCAGAAGCTCATGTTCTTCAATGTTGGCTGTTAGTTGTATATTGACCACTTTTTCCGCCACCTTAGCAAAGTATGGTAAAAGTGAGATAGGGCGTAAGTTTTCTAAACGCTCTAACCCCAGGTGCGGTTTCTTTGGAAGCGGCAGGACCACAGCTTCCTTCCAACAGCCAGGGACACAACATGTATCAAAAGAGGTCGTCACTAAGTGCTTAATAAAAGGCTCTAGGCATTCCAAGCTCCCCATTAACCTTCTTGGGGGAGCCGGATTCTTAGGAGAGCCGGACTTGATACTGCTGCAGATTTTAATCAGTTGTCCCTGGGGGGGTATCGAGAATTCCTTCAACCCAGCTCCTTCCACCACAGGTTCTCCATGTGCCATTCCTATCTCACCACCCCTGGCCCCTTCCGGGAAGGTGGAATAAATATTTTCCACCTTTTCGGAGAAGAACTCCGCGATCTGGTTGCAGAGTCCCTCTGAGCCCACCTCTGGTGCTGCTAAGTGGGTGGTGGAGGTCAGCTCCTTGTAAACCTTAAAGAATTCCCAGCAAGAGTTGATGGCATGATAACATCGTAATTAGACTTGTGAGGAGTGTTTGTGTTTGGATTATCCGGTTTGTGTGTTTGGCCTGAGCTTACGACTTGATTGATAGAATGGCACGATGACTCTGTGGCGTTGTGGCTGAACTGGCCAGAGGATTTGGTGGCTGCAATGACTTGAAGACCTGGTTATTAATTAACCTTTTGCCATGTTTTTTGGGCTGGCCACATGACCTCGTGGCTAGGCTGGCCAAAAACTATGTTGGTGAGCTAAGTTTCATTGCTTGGTTCGCGGAGAGGGCTGAAGACTTGTTAGTCTGACTGGAAGACATGATGGATTGACTAGTTTGATGACTTCATGCTTAGGTGGTCTGAGGATATTGTGTGTAGGCTGGCACAACAGCTTGGAGAATTGCTCTCTTTTCTTGGTGGATGGTTGGACTCGACTGATAGTTGATAGTTCTGTCCCACAGATTTTGTGGCTGGGCCTGGCTGATGACTTAGTGCTGGCCGAACATGTGACCTAATGTGCAGGCTTGCTCCATACCCTGTTTTTCAAAGTGAAGTGGCGGGGGAAGGTGGCATAGTGTCTTTGTATTTGGGCTGGCCACATTAGGACAAACCTGTTTGTTATGTAAATTAAATACTTTTGCACCGTCCCAGGGGCAATGAAAGCAACACACAACTCTGCAGTTTGCTCAGGAACAAATTAAATGTGTTTGTCTGTGTTCTTACATTCTTGTTGGCCATCAAGGATGAAGTCAGGGCACACACTGGTGCTCTCAGCCTGCTTCTTCCCTGAGTGACTGGTTTCTGGGTCCTATGTACACTTAGTAATGCAACCCTTGAAGAACTAAAAAGTACATGGTGCCATATATGGTCAACAGAGAGATGCCAGATCGGCACTGTACCAATTATAAACTTTGGCAATTATAATACAGACATACAGTGTAAGCCGAAATAAACAATATGATGAGCAAGCTAACATGGTAGTCAGAAAATAAAGTGACCTCTAAGTTAGTTCTGAAGAGCTGTTGAAGTTTGTCTTGGCAAGGTCAGATGTGTATTAAGTGCATACGTACAAGATATATATGTTTCCTCAACACTGATGGTTTCATAGGCCTGATGACTTTGTATTATAGCTGAACTGATTATTTGGGATTTAGGCTGCCATGATGGCAGCTTAAACTGGCGAATTGACTAACAACATAATGTGTTGGAAGTTTATGGGTCACGGTCACTTTATAGTTCAGCTGGGTCGATAATTTGAAGGATGGCTGGTGTAAAAGCTTAGCCATGGGTTGGATTGATTGATTTGTCGATGTTACAGCCTATTGACTTAGTGGTTTACATTGCCTGATCACCTGGCAATTCGATTGGCCTCATGGTTGGATGGCCTGGTTGCTTGGTGACTGGTCAGGTTCAATGATTTGGTGGTTAGGGCCACTGGTTTGGTGGTTGAGATGGTCTAAGGACTTGGAGGTTGGATTGACATCCTCTATTGGTTTTTGGAGTGGTGGTATTACTTTGTGGTTTGGCTTATCCTCGTGGTAGCTTATCTAGACTAATGTTATGATGGAATGGGAAGTGCACATTGTTGGGGGATCTATGGTGACTAGGATTGAATGATAGGTGAGCTGGAGTAACAACTTGGGGGTCTATTACTATGTCGGGCGGATCGCCCGACATTTACCTCATCCAGCATCCCATTCCCCTCCCTCCCCCCACCATATTGCGATGGCAGAGGGGACCCCGGCGGACGGAAAGACCATCCGCCTGTCGACCGGGCGGAAAAGGGGCTGTATATGGTGGCGAACCATCCATATTACAAATCAGGCGGAGAAGTGCCTTTCCATGGCAGCTTTGCTGACATGGAAAGGCATGCAGTCTCTGAATGTAGGGGCCCTTTGTGGGCCCCCAGGGTAATAGGAAGGTGGGGGTGCACCTGCACTTGCATGCACAACGTGGCAGGCACCGAACGGTGCCTGCCACATTGTGCATGCAAATGCACAAGGTGCAGCCACAGCAGTGTGGCCGGCGGTGCTGTGTGCACCGCCCACCAAAATGTTGTGGATGGGGATGCTACCGTGGCAGTGCCATCCTAATTGCCGGTGCGAGACCGCTGCACCACTGGTGGCTGGTCCCAGCACCACTAGTGTGGCGGGTGTTGAGCTTAGCTTAGTCAATTCCTCATTGCTCTGGATTTTGCTTCTGGTTTGCTGACCTTATGGGGTGTGGTGGTGAATCTGGCATGATCACCTAATGTTTGCGCTGGGGAGTTAAAAAGGTGGGTAGGCTGGCTTCCATGTGACTTTTCCTCTGGAGAAAACAAATATTGAGGGGACTTTCTGGGAGAAAAAAGGTCAGAGTCCTCTTCTTTCATTATTTCTTTGAAAATCTCAGACCATTTTTTGAGAACTCTAAGTTTAATCATACTATGTCTTTTTTTAAACAGGGATATCCTCCTCTCTCTCTTCCCCCTCCCTCTTTCCCTAAATCTATTATTCCTTTTTGGCCCTATGCCTTCCTTGAGTCCATCAATCATACACTGTTTTCACTGTAAGCTATGGTCTATCCTTCTAACTAGCCCTAAACTTAACCCTTAGCAATGCCCTAAATCTAAAACATACCCCAAACCTTACTTTAATCCTGTCCTATACCCTATAATTATATCTTTAATAGTCTTCATTAACCTTGCAGTAGCCCAAATAACAAGTTTAATACTCCAATCTGTGTCCCTACCCCAGTACCTATTCAAAACACCAATTCAAGCCCTAACAACTAACATTTATCTGTACACTTCCCCAAAGATTGTTATTCTAGTGTTTCTGGACATGTAATTTCCTTCCCTCTAGAGTTTTGTTCCTCAAGGTTTTTCAACCGAGCAAAAGAAACTTCACCAACTTAATGATTTGGTGATTGAAGCAGCCTGGTGACACAATTAGCCCTATCTGATGGTTTGTCTATTGGACTGACCTGACAGCCTGATCATTGGTTTGTATTTTGTATTGTCATTGCTTTGATTAGCTGTGTATTGTGGCTCAGGGACAACACAGAGGTTAAGTTTTCGGGATTTCAGTTTGGCATGGTTATTCAGAAAAACTTCCACTCTAGAGGAGACCCCAAGAGCAAAGAGAGGGGATGGTAGAAAAGTGGCACATGACAGACAGATGAATGGTGAAAGAGAAATATGGCCCTTTCAATGAGAGCTAGAGGGTCATGACCTGTTATGAACAGCTGGGATGCCATTCTCTGTGTCTCGGCAGACAGTAACTGAACATTCTGTTTCCACCTCTATCCCTCTCTGTGTAGACCACCCCTGATAGTTGCATGTACCTGTGCAGCGTATAGGCTAAACATAAGGGTGTCAGAGAGCAAGATGTGGTCAGGAAAAGTAAGTGAGCAGAACTGCTAAGTGAGCAGAACTGCTTGGCTGTCCTCTCTTTCCCAATATACAGGTTGTTTTGACATCATAGAAACTTGGGAATCCAGGAAGAGTCGGGTCAGGATGCAGAATGAAAGACCCCCAAATTCTCCTTGCCCGGGTTTGCCTGGCACAGGCAAAGATTTATCTATTTTAACCTATGTTTATGTGGTTTCTTTAGACTGATTGTTTAGATCGCCCTGAGGTTTATAACAATATGAAGAACTATGAAATAGGAGCCGAAGAGATAAATATGTGGTTTTTGCATTTTGCAAAAACAGAATAATTTGGTTCCGCTGAACAGGGCAAGAGGCTGGGACAACTATTGAAATAGATCTCATTCATTTCCTTTGCTTTCAAACTGTGGGAACGAATCCATATGATCGGGTGAGTAGAATGGAGAGCTTGAGCAGGATTGTGTCTTCAAAGTTTTGTCTTTAGGAATAAAGGTATCTTGCTGTATTGTTCACAATGGACATAGCTAAGCATTTCAGTGTTGAGTTTTGGTAAGGGGGAGCCAGCTTAGATTCATCGAGTGATCAGAGCAATGATCACATTATATTTTCACTGTCATTCTAGTCCCATGTATTATATACCATCTGTAATTGGTTTGGAAGATACGCTTGGACCCTCTGGGTAGGGTTAATTCCCATGTACTAAGCAAGAGCAAATCGGGTCCAAGGCATTGGTAACACAAGTTTATTAATAGAGACCTGGGGTGATCTACTGGAGCATGCGTAGGTAGAAGTAGGAAAAGATAAAGAATTTCACTCTTAGGTCCACGGAACAGTCATGTTGAGAGTTGGCACAAGTCTTGGCTAAACAGGTGATTTTTTTTATCATATAGGTGATTAAACTTTACAAGCTGTACAGAGGTCACAAAACAATTTATTCTTGAAAAAGATTCAGCCAGGCAGAAGTCCAACGCCTGAATGTTGAGTGTGGTCTAGCCAAATGGTAGTTGGCATCCAGCAGGTACAGGGTGCCATATTTCACCCATAGGACAGGGGTGAAAGAGGAATGGGCATCTTTGCGAGGGTACTGCTGCAGAGAGACAAAGCTCCCCGATGACTCGCTGGCCTTGCACCTTGTTCAGTGAAGCTGATTGAGGGATGGCCCTAAACCCACTCACACGGTACGCCACAGAGAGGGTGAGACTGGGCTGATGTTTACAAGGGGCAGCAGGCAGATGGAATATTAAACCAGATGCAGGTCAGTATTGAAAACTCCTCTGATTTCTGAAGGCAATGCTAAATTCTGCAGAAAATCTATATTCGCTCCACCAGCGAGATAAGATAGTGGAAAATATTCCTTTAAGGTGTTTACCCCCGAGTGTGGCCGACCCCAAACTCACAGTGAGAGCCTAAGCTAAATAATGGGCACTTATCTCCGCTCTTATTGCATTTACATTATGAAGGGAACATGGATGGCCCTTGTAAAAAAAATAAACATGTTTCCTGATTCTGCCCCCTAAATAAAATTTCCCTACATTTATGGTTTTACCAGGGACCTGGCGAACTGAAATGGTGGCAGCGGAGGACCTGCTACTTCAAGTACCAAAGGACATCCCAGTGGAGAGCGCAGCCACCCTGAGTGTCAATCCCTGCACAGCCTATAGGATGTTGTTAGATTTCGAGACACTGAGGCCAGGTAAGAGCCTTATTTACTAAAGGCCATCCTTCACAGTGCACACAATTCTGAGTCATTTAGTGCATTTAAGTATGATTGATAAGTAGAGCTTTTCTAGCGAGCTACAGTCCGATCTGGCATTTCCCTGCAAATTCAGTGTGTGCACACCCACATTCTCTGCCTGTAGCATTACATCTAAATACAGCTCTGACCTTCTTTGCATCGATACACGACATAGCACCGGCACCCACTGCTAACAGTCCCACTCTTCTCTACACCTCAATCTTGACTTGTGACATCCTCGGCTAATACTCCTCTCACAAGTGTGTCTGCTGATGCACCCCAGACCTCATCACAAAACCACTGTTTAATATACCTTGGACATCCAAAAGCACTATTTTATGTCCTGCAGTATTCTGTCTGATACTGTTCTCCGCATGCCCCCTCTCAGGGTTCATTCGTCACATTAATGACCAAAGCAATGAAAGTGATATATTTTTCTTACAGGCATGACATCTGTTGTAAAGACTTGTTGTTAGGGGTATAGGGATGATCTTGGTGATTATTACGATGGTCATCGTAGTTAAGGCATGACCCAAGTGATGAAAGCGAGAACTTTTTATTTGAAGTGTGACTTCAATAGCAAAGGCTTTACCGTGGTAGTGAAGGGGTTTGCCTAATTCTGAAGGTGAGACATCATTATTGAAGTTGATGCCTTGGTGGTGCAGCTCTGATCTCTTTAGGAAAGGTGTGATGACCTTAATGGTGAAAGTGTGACTGGTGTGACAGGGACTTTGGGTTTTTCGTGCTGCTTGCAATACAGGCCTGATTGCATGTAAAGCTTGCTGCATTAATATTGCTTTTTGCATTCAGATTTTGTGCATGTGAGGTGCAATTGAAAGGCCTAGAAGTAGAAATCAGGCCAGCATGTTGCTTTATTTCATTTAGCTAATAAATGTGTGCTCGGATTGTCTTATTTTTTCTAACTCTAGGTAACAAGACACAGAACGGAAGTTTCCTTTTCTCTTGTGCACGCATTGTTTGTGATACTAACAAGTGAAGATAGCTTTGAGGGAGATGACTGTATGTGTTCTGTCCTATAGGAAGAAAGGGTTAGCACCAGTAAGCTTCAGCATACACTTTGGAGCAAAATGACTTGTTCCAGTATCCTATCAATGATACAGGAGCCGAGCATGACCCAATCCCTCCTCGCTCTATTGAATACTATGTTTAGAAAAGTTATAGAAGGTATTGGTACAGGGTGGATCTAGTAAAACAGATGTTTGCTGCAGTGGATTCTGAGCCACGGAGTTCCAAATTTGAGCTTGAAAGGTGTGTGCAGTGTTTTGTACCACTTGGAACAAACACAGAGACTGGCTGCATTTATTCCTACTTCGAGACTGAAGTCCCTGCGGGCATTCTCACTCAACTCAGGAATTGCTCCAATCAGCGAGTTGTATCCATCCATTCCAGGGCCGCCCAAATCCCGGAGAACTGTTAAAAAGGCCTGAAGACTACGACTTGAAGTTAATATGAATTTAAGTGACCAGTGGCAATTTACAGTGTACCATACCTAAACACCTAGAAAGGTCTGGAGTCTTTAGTTTCCTATCCAAGATGGAAGGACTTACTGTTGACAGTGGTATAGAACTTACGTTGACAACTTCTTGTTCCTGCTGTATTTAAGCTCCAGAGCTGCTTTCCCCTTAGTTTCAATGCAGTCAAAGTCCATTGTTCTACTGGGAATCACGTTCTCCAGTTCTTTGTTTTCTTCAGTACATCCTGAACTACCTTCCTATTAACAACCAGTATTGGTTGCCTGCTTTTGTCGAAGATCTATATACCTAATGCGGGTTTCATTAAATTATTTCTCCCTTTTAGGATTGCCTCTCACAGGCACTGCACTCCTCCACGTTCGGGCTAAGCCAGGTTGAAGAAGACTCCACAGTGTCTATACATTGACACAGGGTAGTATTGTTTGACTTGGCATTTTAGCTTATCAATGTGTAACTAAAACTCACTCAATTATGGCTCAGAAGGCTAATTGCAACCAGTTTAGGTAAGACTATTAGGGCACAGATGTGAAGTCATATATGCAGGTGGCATATTCGACCTTTACCCTAATTTGCATAATTATCGTTGAACTGATAATAATATTTACAATCATTTTAAAGTACATGATTTGTAGACAAATAGAGAATTATAATCATATACTAAAATATAAACTGTTGTGGGTGCATGCTAATTTTGGGATGAGATATTCAATGTATATACTTCTGTGAAAGAGAGATTCTCTGACGGGTTTGTCTGATCATGAACACTCCTTTCCACTTAAACTTACCTCAACGAAGACTAATTGATAGACACTTGGCAGTTCTCCTTTTCTCCATGTAGGCTGCATGTACCTTTTGGGACTTAATTGACATACAAGGGTGATCTGCAATAATTGGGGGGTAACACAATAGTACGGCCTCAGTAGAGAGGGTGTGGCAATAGTGATAATGGGATAACCTTACTGGTAAAGGCATGTGCTTTGTAGGGACGCAAAAGGTTTTTAGTGATGGTGTGAGAGACCTCAGTTCTGAATTAAGTGAGTGATCGTTATGGTGAAGGTAATGAAGGCGTGCCCTTATTAATGAAGGGGTGACCTTCGTGATAAAGGTCTGATGTCAGTAATAAATATTTGACATTCATGGTAATGGCATGTTCTCGACGTTGAAGTGATGATTGTTGTAATTAAGGTGTGATGTTAGCATAGAAGGGGTAACCTTGGTTGTGATGTGTTTTCTTAGTGGGAAATGTGTGGCCTTATTAATGAGGGCATGTCCTTCTTTTTGAAGACATGGTCTCCGTGGTGAAGACATGACGTCATTGATCAGCATGTGGCCTCTATGGTGTAGATGTGATTGCCAGAATAAAACCATGACCTCAGTGGTAAAGGTCTGACTTAAGGTGTAAAAGTGTGACCTAAATACTAGTATTTTCTTGTTATAGGAAAGTGCCTCCCTTTGACATGGTCAGCTATACTTTTTGCCTTAGTGCTGGTGCTTTTCAACTGAAAATGCACTGGGCCCCTGCTAACTGGGCTCCAGTGCCAGTGCTCTTTCTCTGAAAACAAAGTAAATGTCTAATTGTACCACAATTGGCAAGGCCTTTAACACCCCTGTATGTCCCTAGTAAGTGGTATCCTTGGTACCAAGGGCATTGGTACTAAAGTGGGCCCCTAAGTGCTGCAGGATGTATTATGCCACCCTAAGGGACCCATACCCAAATTGCATGCAGACTTCCATTGCAAGCTGCGTGAAATGGTGCAAGCTTTTATGAAAACACAACATGGCACACTCTCTGCACATTGCATATACTATCTGTAAGTCACCCCTACAGCAGGCTTTAAAGCCCCAACGCAGGCTGCATTGTAATATATGTGAAGACTGATCTGCATGAGCAGATGTGCCCCTGTGATGTCTAGTTCCATTGCCACAACATTGCAAGTGTTCAGGAAGCAATCCTAAGTGAGTGTACTTGGCACTGGCCATTATGACTTACCTAGCTACATACAGGCCTTCACTGAAAATATTGGTGTTTGGTATCAAACATCTCGTCTTGACAAATACAAACTGATGCCAGCAATGGATGTGTCCTGACATGTACCCCTGAATCCTACTAGTCTTTAAGTCTGCATGCTGGCTGGTATCATCCAGCCTGCCACCACAGACACATTTTTGACCCCCTGCAGGCGAGAGCCCATGCTCTCTGAGGTCAAAAACAATGTCTTCGCCAAAGGAAGGTGTTCATGCCTCCTCCAGCAGCATTGCTAGTGTTTTAGAATATCAAGGCCATTGATATGCGAACCCAGCTACCCCCAGGCTTGGGGGATGCCACCCCCTGTTCTGAGGCCCACTTGGCACGAGGATAGGAGGGAAAATTAGCTATTCAGAAGGTGTGTTCACCCTCAGTCTAGTCACACCCCTAAGCCAAGGTACCTTAAGTGAGCAACGAAAGATGGGTTCCATCATCTTGTTTTTCTAGTGAAACTAAGAGCTTTGGGTCAGGTTTATGCCCACTCTCCACAGGAAGTTGTTATATAGGGGGTATAGAAACCCCAGAGGGAGGTGGCCCTACCAGTGTACACCCCCCCTAACAGCTTTAAATTAAGTATTTATGCGGCCCTCTGAAAGCAAGAACCCGGATTCATCTGCTGGGAACAGAAGAAGGACCAAGAACAGCCGAAAATGCAAGAACTGTGGACCAGCCCCAAATTTGGCGCAAAACCTTGTCTGTCTGCTGTTGTCCCAACAATTGCAAAGAAACGACTCGTCCAGCAGCTGTGAGTCGTTCTAAAGTCTTGGAGAACTGCCAGCACTTCGCTAACCAGTCAGCATCTTCCTTGAAGTGGAGAAGCCACTTGTCTGCAGGCACCGACTGTATCTGACCAGTACACTGTTCTGCTGACCACTGGGTCTACAGAGGAAACATCAGCTCAGGGGAAGGACTTTGTGGCTCCCAGAGGTAAACCACGTGTCCCCAGTGAGCTTTGAGCTACTAGACCCTCCAGGACTCCCCCCCAGCACCAATACGCTGGGTACCAGAGCCCTTGCAGCAGCCAAGGCTTGTTAAGTGTCCAGTCCAGACCCCCAACCCTGTGAAGACCGACTTACCGATAAAAGATGTCGGCAATACCAAGGCCAGCATCGAAAGTGGCCCTGCTGTCCTGTTTGCCCCACCGATCACCAGGTCAACAGCAAGAAGTGAGAGCCTCCAATGCAAGTGACCTGCGGACAAAAAAACTCTGCACCCGAGCCCTTCAGCCCGAATGAAAGCCAACCAATGGTGCCCCCTTGCTCCAGAGACCCTCAAGAACTGAGCCCCTGTTCACGACCAGCACCTCTGCACCTGGACAGACCAGGGCAGGTAAATAAATCCGAACTGATAGTGGTTTTTTGTACCTAGCCCCTAAGCACCAGTCCCGGTGAGCGCCATGAAACCAATTGGTGACCGTGCGCGGTAAAAAACCTTTTAACATAACATAACAACCCTAAGAATCATTTGTAAGTGTGCCTATGCAGTAAACGATTCTCCCATAGGATAACATTCGAGGCTATGCCTCAAATCTGATAGCTGTGATTTTCTACTGTTTTACCTGTAATAATCTAGAACATCAAAAATAGTTAACTGATTCTGATGATTTTGGTGTCTAAAATTTATATAAAAATCTGTGTTATTTTTTTCTAACTTGGTCTCAAGTTTCTTCTTGAGTGTGTCTCATTTATTGGCTCTGTGTGTACAACAAATGCTTAATACTACCCTCTGATCAGCCTAAACTGCTAACCCTCACTACCACAAAGAGAGCATTTGGGATTATTAATTTAAGCCCTGTAGACCAATAAGGGTCATCTGGACTGTCTGCATAGTGTACTTCATTTTGGTTCACTACATAGAAAGTCAGATTCCTACACTAGTGGTAAAGCCATTAGCAATTAATGGGAAGACATCAGTGTTAAAGACCTGCCTTTAGTGGTGTGTGCATTTCTGTAATGGTTAACCCGTTGCGTGCGCGCGTCGGCCATAGGCCGTCGCGAGCACTACCTCTGTAGTGCTGCGCACGTCCACTGGCCGACGTGGCCCCGCCCACTCAATAAAACTCCCGCACCGCAGCGAAATTCGCTCTGCGGTTAAGGAGTTAAGGTAGAGTTGCAAAGATGTGATTGTAGTCATAATGGAGTGGGATGGTTTTGTTAAAGGTGACCTAAAGGCTTGACCTGACTGGTAAAGGTGTGAACTCCATGATAAAGGTTTGACTTAAATGGTGAAGACTGACAAAGTTTAGTGGGTAAAGTATACCGTGAGTGATAAAGGTGTACCCTTAGTGTTAAAGATGTGTCCTGAATAGTATAGGAGAGCACTGTGTGTTAATTGTGCGCAATGAGTGGTGAATAAGTGTGCGGAGTGATAAATGAGTAGTAAAGAGTACCTTCAGTGAAACCACATCCACATCGCCGAGGGCACGAGATCGAGACGCCATTTCTATGGCGTACAGAACCAGATTATTCTGAATATCCCTTTTCCACTCGCTACTAGTTCAAACCACATTCGGACTTTGATCACTACAAATGAGGCTTCGAAATCCCTGAAGGTCACTCACTCCTGTGGTGCTCCAGGACAAAGTGGCCTGTCTGCTGCCATCTTTCAATCCAACATCAGCTCTTGGCAATCTAACTCCTTTCTTTGCTCATTTCTGGGAAACAAATAGCGTCCCCGAAAGTGGAAGGGTTCTATTCTGTTGCTTATATACTCACCTGCCAACTACAACCTCATAGCATTGCTTGATGTGGAAGGCCATGGTTTTGCTAATTTTCTTCTATATAAACTGGGGTTAACAAAAACCTGCTCTTTCTATCAAACTGTATTCTAGTGTTGCTACAGTATAGAATATAAGGTATTTACTCACTCGCACATCTCACATAACCAGTTTTTATTTCATACGGCGTTTATTGATTTTTGTTAAACTGATTTCGACTGCGTTGATTGAGGTAAACTGTAGTCCAAATTACTACTTTGGGCATCCCACATAGTTTCTGAGAGCAGTCATTGCTCTCTTCTCGGAAACATGGGTGCAAATTTAAACTTGGTCCAACATATGCACCATGTTGGACTTGGCCCTTTCCCCAGAAATTTTTCGCTTTTTATTCCCTTAATTTAGGATTTCCCCCATAGTAATAAAATGGTATAGGCCTTGTGTAGTGGAGAAAGCCCTGTGTAATGTCAAACTAATGTTACGGTGCTGGTGCTTCCTTCCCCTAACATGGCTGCCACTGACCCCTGCTACTGCAGCGCGGTCCTTGTGGGCGCATTCTAGTAGCCAGGAGCTGGCTAGAACCCTCAGACAATGTATCTATACTAGCCTGCCAGCCTGCCCATCGCTAGAATGATGGAACCTCCTAGAACCTCCTGGAACCTTCTGGAACAGGTGAGGTGACACCAACTGCCACTGTCAACTGGCACTATATAAGGAAAGGGAGGGAAACTTTCCTGTCAGATTGAGGGAGCACTGACCTGGGGGAGAACCTACGCAGGAGTTCTAGGCAGTGGGGCCTAGACAGGGACCTATGACACTGGGAGTGACAGGGCCTAAGTGCTGCCTACCAAGTGTTGAGGGATCCTGAACTTGTCCCCTGATCTGGCCCGGCGGAAGAGGAACCCAGGGACCACTTGAAGTGAACTGGCTGAGGAAATTTGATATCCGCCAACAACTCAACCCCCCTCCCTCTACCCCCCCCTTCAAGGAACCCAGAGACTGCTATTTACAAGGGTGCAAGAAACTTAAAGTGCCAAGTAGAAACCAAACCACCACAGGACTATTGAGAAATCAACCAGGTATTGGCGCTGTGTCGCTCACTGTGCTCCCTGACGCCACCTGGGACCCCTTTTGCTGGTTTGCCACGGTTGTGTGGCCTGTCCTGTTAGTCCTGCTGATCTGATTACAACTTAAATGAACTGCGCTGGCTAAGCGCCCCTATTCCCTAGCGCTAGCATCATGGACTACCTGTCCTGCCGGTGCTGACTGAACTGTCTTATCTATGGGAAGAGCCCCTGCGAAGCGCTGTACCAGAGAAGCGCTATCTCCAGGACTGCCATATTCCCTTCCCATACAACTGACACCAGAAATCCATTACCAGCGCTGTGAATGGGTCGCACTGTGTACCTGATCCCTGAAACCCACGACCAGCGCTGTGACTGCGAAGCGTTGAGAACCTGTGAGCTCGGCTGCTGCCTGGGGACCCTTGAGGTACTGTGAAGCGCTGTACATCCAGCATCTGTCATTAATTTCATGTGCTGCATCAGCGAGGCGCTGTGGGCCCAGGACCTGAATTTGCTGCCCGGCGCTGTGTCAGAAAGCGCCCTGTGCCCAAGATCATTGCCGCTAGTGTGAGCGCTGAGGCTGTGGAGAGCACTGTGAGGAAGAGCGCTGTTATGCCCCAGAACACCTCAGCCAATGCGAGTGCTGTGGAAGTGTAGAGTGCTATGAGGAGAAACTGTAGTTGGGCCCTGTTGGCCCTGATCAGGCCCATAAAAGCATCTGAACTGGGCCTGGTCCCATTTAAGAATTAACCCCCGGTTAGGGGTCTATTATGGCCCTGGTGATTCTTGCCACTGAGAAGGGTTAACAAGTTAAGGGGCTGCTGGGCCACTAAGGTTAACCCCGGCCTGGGAGTAAAGTTAAGTGCTCATTTTGGCCTTATACCGGGTTAGTGCTCGCTAATGCAATGGTTATCTTTGATGCCAGGTTTATTCTTGATGCAATATCTCCTTGCTGTAATGTTTATTCCTGATGAATTGGTTATTGATGCTACAGGGATTAATAACTTGCTCCCTTTGCTCACATAATGAAATGTTATCCCCCAGTTAAATGCAAAGGTTATCCTGGCCCAATGAAATGTGGGCTATTGCATAATGACATGTTGCCTGATCTTTAAGGAAGTGTTTTCTACTCCTGCCTGATGCTAGGGTCTCTGAAACACCCACATTTATATAATGAAATGTGTCTGCATAGGGAAGGGTTGCATGCCAAGTGCAATGTTCCTTAAGTACAACTCCAGGAAATGTTTAATGCTGGGTAATGTAACGTTTTAACCTTTATGAAATATGTTACTGCTAATGAGAATATGAATGGCTCTACATGAAATGTTGTTGTCACCTGCGAAAAGGATACTTCCTAATGAAAGGTCCCTACTAGATTAAGGGGGTGTTTACCCTGGTATTGGACTGTTTTAGAGGTCCCAAGGACCACAGTTTATAGGCCTCAATTCATAAAAGGTTAAGCCCTGATTAGAGGATGTAATAGAATGCCTACAGTACCAGGATGAAGAGTATTAGCGAGGGCTATGCCCAAACCCAGGGATTATCCCTATTTCGCCTAGTGTCCTGCTCAGCCTAGGCCCTATGCATGGTTTACCTGTTATTAAATGTTTACTTCTGCTCAGAGAAGTGGTTACTTCCTGGATGAAATGTTGGTGCATAACTAATGAAAAGTTCTACTTCAACTATGGAACTGCTTAATGCTTATTCCTGCTGGGAGTGATTCTTAAAATGGTTAAACCCGCACAAGGGGATGTTTATCCTTAATGAAATGTTTTCTCCCCTTTAGTGCCGCATTACTGGAAGCCTACAGTTATTTATTTACATGTTCTTTGCTGTATGGTCGCTTTACACATAAGCTTTCAGATGCCTACCCGCTTGTGCCATGCTACCCTCGGGGAGCTGGTGACCCCAGTTCCAACACATTGGTGTCGAGCGGTGGGATCCAGGACCTGTGACCATGCAGCACCCTCCAGTGGGACAGGGTGCACTGCAGTTAGGCGACACACCTATTGTGTGTGCAAGCTGCACTAATTGACCCCTCCAATGTCTAGCCTGTAGAGTGTATCAAGATCTGTTAGACCTAATCCTGTCACCCATGTCCTGGTATCTTTTCCCAGATTTATCTGAGTCCCCATCTGGCATAATGGAGTTTTGTCAGGGGATGGGGGTGCCAGTTGGACGGAGAACCGGGAAGAAGGAACTCCGTACTACTTTGAGGGCATGGGTAGGAGCCCACCCAGAGGGGAGAGGGGATGGGAAACAGGAGGGGCAGGTCACACCCAGGGAGGCGGGCACACCAGAAGACCCATGCCTACTCAACATTGTTGTGTCTGACAATGTGCTACCGGGAAGATGTTCTAGGGCAGGGAGTAGAGTATCTGGGGGTGTGCGTCGTCGAAGATGCTAGAGCACGAGAGGGAGAGTGAGAGCTTTGCAATGGATGAAAGGAAGCTGGCGCACCAGCTTCAGCTAACAGAGTTAGAGCTGAAAGCCTTGGAATTATGTGCGCCAGGTACTCCTAATGGTGGCAGCGTACCAGAGGTACGGGGTTCAGACCAGTTACAGGGTGTAGAACCTGGACTGGGATTTCAGGTTCAGGAGTTGCCTGACCTGGAGGGTGGGGTACCGGTAACTAAGGACCCTACCGGTGTGACTTCCAGGGGTACCTCTCCGGGTAGGAGGGTGCGGAGCCCTGGGAGGGGGTACGGAGGGAGGAAGGACTCTTCTCTGGCACTGGACCAGCCACAGGGTGCAGATCCCGGGTTGGGTGGCCAGGTTCAGGGGTTGCTTGACCTGGCGGGAGGGATCTCTGTAATCAGAGTCCCCCCGGTTGTGACTCTTGGGGGTACTACTCCAGTTGGGAGGGTGCAGAACTCTGAGAGGGGGTGCAGGGAGAGGAAGGACTCGCCCCTGTCATCAGTTCAACCTAAGAGTTTAGACTCTATGTTGAGAGGAAGAGTGGTCCAAAGGTACCACGGGCCTGGGACCACTGCCCCCCACTCTGAGAGAAAGCAAGGGCCAGAGGCTTCTGAATTGTCTAGAGGTCAGTCCTGGCCGCATCCCACTAGGGAACACCAGTGGGGTGGTTTGATTAGTGAAGAACTGGCGGATGCCATTGAAGTAAAGGGCCTGCGTCCACCTTTTTCCGCCCCAAGCAGGGAAGCCCATCAAGGTGAAGATCGGTCTATCCTGGCTTTTGGCTGGGGGGGAGATGTGTAGGACTTGGCCCTTTCCCCAGAAATGTTTTGCTTTTTATTCCCTTAATTTAGGATGTCCCCCATAGTAATAAAATGGTATAGGCCTTGTGTAGTGGAGAAAGCCCTGTGTAATGTCAAACTAATGTTAAGGTGCAGGTACTTCCTTCCCCTAACATGGCTTCCACTGACCCCTGCTACTGCAGCGCGGTCTTTGTGGGCGCATTCTAGTAGCCAGGAGCTGGCTAGAACCCGCAGACAATGTATCTATACTAGCCTGCCCATCGCTAGAATGGTGGAACCTCCTGGAACCTTCTGGAACAGGTGAGGTGACACCAACTGCCACTGCCAACTGTCAACTGGCACTATATAAGGAAAGGGAGGGAATCTTTCCTGTCAGATTGAGGGAACACTGACCTGGGGGAGAACCTACGCAGGAGTTCTAGGCAGTGGGGCCTAGACAGGGACCTATGACACTGGGAGTGACAGGGCCTAGGTGCTGCCTACCAAGTGTTGAGGGATCCTGAACTTGTCCCCTGATCTGGCCCGGCGGAAGAGGAACCCAGGGACCACTTGAAGTGAACTGGCTGAGGAAATTTGATATCCGCCAACAACTCAACCCCCCTCCCTCTACCCCCCCCCCCCCCCTTCAAGGAACCCAGAGACAGCTATTTACAAGGGTGCAAGAAACTTAAAGCTCCAAGTAGAAACCAAACCACCACAGGACTATTGAGAAATCAACCAGGTATTGGCGCTGTGTCGCTCACTGCGCTCCCTGACGCCACCTGGGACCCCTTTTGCTGGTTTGCCACTGTTGTGTGGCCTGTCCTGTTAGTCCTGCTGATCTGATTACAACTTAAATGAACTGTGCTGGCTAAGCGCCCCTATTCCCTAGAGCTAGCATCCTGGACTACCTGTCCTGCCGGTGCCGACTGAACTGTCTTATCTATGGGAAGGGCCCCTGCGATGCTGTACCAGAGAAGCGCTATCTCCAGGACTGCCATATTCCCTTCCCCTACAACTGACACCAGAAATCCATTACCAGCGCTGTGAATGGGTCGCACTGTGTACCTGGTCCCTGAAACCCACTACCAGCGCTGTGACTGGGAAGCATTGTGAACCTGTGAGCTCTGCTGCTGCTGGGGACCCTTGAGGTACTGTGAAGCGCTGTACATCCAGCATCTGTCATTAATTTCAAGCGCTGCATCAGCGAGGCGCTGTGGGCCCAGGACCTGAATTTGCTGTCTGGCGCTGTGTCAGAAAGCGCCCTGTGCCCAAGATCATTGCCGCTAGTGTGAGCGCTGAGGCTGTGGAGAGCACTGTGAGGAAGAGCGCTGTTATGCCCCAGAACACCTCAGCCAGTGCGAGTGCTGTGAAAGTGTGTGCTATGAGGAGAAACTGTAGTTGGGCCCTGTTTGCCCTGATCAGGCCCATAAAAGCATCTGAACTGGGCCTGGTCCCATTTAAGAATTAACCCCCGTTTAAGGGTCTATTATGGCCCTGGTGATTCTTGCCACTGAGAAGGGTTAACAAGTTAAGGGGCTGCTGGGCCAATAAGGTTAACCCCGGCCTGGGAGTAAAGGTAAGTGCTCATTTTGGCCTTATACCGGGTTAGTGATGGCTAATGCAATGGTTATCTTTGATGCCAGGTTTATTCTTGATGCAATATCTCCTTGCTGTAATGTTTATTCCTGATGAATTGGTTATTGATGCTACAGGGATTAATAACTTGCTCCCTTTGCTCACATAATGAAATGTTGACCCCCAGTTAAATGCAAAGGTTATCCTGGCCTAATGAAATGTGGGTTTTTGCATAATGACATGTTGCCTGATCTTTAAGGAAGTGTTTTCTACTCCTGCCTGATGCCAGGGTCTCTGAAACACCTACATTTATATAATGAAATGTGTCTGCATAGGGAAGGGTTATATGCCTAGTGCAATGTTCCTTAAGTATAACTCCAGGAAATGTTTAATGCTGGGTAATGTAACGTTTTAACCTTTATTGAAATAAGTTACTGCTAATGAGAATATGAATGGCTCTACATGAAATGTTGTTCTCACCGTCGAACAGGATACTTCCTAATGATAGGTCCCTACTAGATTAAGGGGGTGTTTACCCTGGTATTGGACTGTTTTAGAGGTCTCCAGGCCCACAGTTTATAGGCCTCAATTCATAAAAGGTTAACCCCTGATTAGAGGATGTAATAGAATGCCTACAGTACCAGGATGAAGAGTGCTAGTGAGGGCTATGCCCAAACCCAGGGATTATCCCTATTTCGCCTAGTGTCCTGCTCAGCCTAGGCCTTATGCATGGTTTACCTGTTATTAAATGTTTACTTCTGCTCAGAGAAGTGGTTACTTCCTGGATGAAATGTTGGTGCCATGCTACCCTCCGGGAGCTGGTGACCCCAGTTCCAACACACCACCAGTAAGATATATACAAACAAATGTCTGAAACAGGAATGTGTTCTAGTCCTATTATTAACTCATAGAAAATGTAGGTGTGGCATTGTGCATTGGAAACGTGTCCTCTTAAATTTATTGGTTTTCCATTATGCTACAGTATGCAGACAACACTGTAATCTTGCATAAAGGTTGTGTTAGTTAATGGTTATAGATGCCTGGATCTTTGGCTTAAAGAACAGGGAAGCAATAAATATACCAAGTGGTACGGTACTCAACTGCACTGTCTCTTAACTCCTATTTCTTCAATTTAGCAACAAGTTATCAGGTCGCCTTCTTAACTCCAATTCTACATTTGATCTCAAGCAAACTGATCGCAACTTTAAATTACGGACTTTTCATCGGAGGCTCTTCAGCTGGGCAGACTTTGCGCAATCCTGCTATAATTGCAATCTCTACTGCTTATCTGATTGCTTAGTCCAAACACTCTTTAAATTTAATCTGTACAAACAAACTCACAATCAGAAGGCCTCCTCTGTTTGATACTGTGCAAATCTTAGATCTACTTATGAAAGCAAGCTGAAAAATGTGCTGTGTAGTAAAGGCAACAACACTTCCTTAACCGCATCATTGCTACAGCACATTCCCGTGCTGTGCTGCAATTTTAAAAATCCCTTGTTATGTGACAAGGTCAACTCGCCATAAGCACAGCGCATGTAACGCCCATGACGAGTTGACCTTGTCACAAGCATCGAAGGGGTTAAGGAACAATAATCCTTGGCAGAGGTGTATTTGGCCTCATCACTTTACAACCTGTGCTTTATTTCCGGAAAAAATCATTGCCACACTCTCAAGGTTTGGTTATGATATATGAAGCAGGCAAAGCTGATATTGTATCTTGAAGATCCACAAGAGATAGACTCGAGGAAGAATATGTGGATGAATCTTAGCATGTGCATTTTTCGGGCACTGAAGGAAAGAGAAGATTAGTAAGAATACATTTTTGTTTAGTTAGTATTTTTAGCTTTCGCTGTGGTCAAATACATGATCTGGTAAACACAAGCTGTCGCCCCTGCAGTTCTGGCAATGAGACCCATTTAGTGCATCTGCCAGGATTTGTGTCCACCAAGAAGGAAATTACTAAGAACACCTTTTCAATTTAGGAGTATCAAGAAATGCTCTAACGCAGTGGTAGCTTGTTTGCATGTCCACCTTCTTAAGAGCACATTAGGATACAACGAATTTGTAATAAGGTGGAAGAGTTATCTTTCACGTTTGTGGGCAGAAGCTCTGATTTAAGAGTCTAGCAGAAGGGCCAGTGCATCACAAACGTGACAGATAACTCTTCCACCTTATTACAAATTCATTGTATCCTAATGTGCTCTTAAGAAGGTGGACAGGCTATCCCTCAAGCTTGTGACAGAGTACCTGTCTGTCAAACTCTAAACTAGGCCTATAGTTTTAATAAAGCTTTTATAATAGCTGTATTGTTCTGACTGATCTGACTGCCGCTCATATCACATTTACTTTTCCTATAGGTCCATAAGGTTTGGTTTTAGTAGTGCAGACCTGACCTTCTTAGTAAAGATCTTTTGTAGTAATGGTATCATGGTCTTGGTAAAGGTGTATCCTGAGTGGGGAAGATTTCAGATTCCAAAGTTGTAGATCCGCTGAAAGCCCCTGCCATCCCTGAACACCTGCATTAGCCAGCAGAGATGGACTTCCTTACAGTGATAGAAAATCGCTCCCTGTTGCTGAATTCAGTCAACAGCACAATGCGACCTTTGTGTTAGGATAGGTCAAACTGGACCGGCTGGAAAACAAGCCTGGTATCCAACTAAGAACCCCAAGAATCCAAGGTAATGAACCTTTACTACGAATTTTTCATTACGTTTACTGTTATCATGCATACTTTCACTCCGCAAAAACATTTATTTCGAATACTTTCACTCCGCATATACATTCATTCCGCAAACGTATTGCACGCAATACTGTTACTCCGCAAGCTGGAATAGAGGTTACATAGGGAAATGAAGGGAAAAGAACCATTCCAAACGTTAAGGGTTTGTATTTATGATTGAAAATAAACACGGTTCAATACAACGCTTTTCCTCAAAACAGGCAAGTGCATGTAATTTTTTGTGAAAATAAACATTGCCTCCAGTGTTTATATTGTAACATGTAAAACTAAATGTAGTTATACATGTTAAAATAGATTTTTAGTTGTCATTGCTTTGTTATAAAAATGCGGAGTTATGGAATTAGCGAACTTAAAAATGCGTTGTAATGGTATATCATGCGGAATAAAGTAATATATTCGAATCCAACCACGAACACACCGAACAGAACAACAAGGAGGCAAAAAGGAAGAAAGCAACAAACGTAAGGGCCAAATACGAGTTCAAACTAGTACGTACACAGAGAGCGAGTCTAGTATGTATTCGTGTTTTCACTACATTAATTGTATGTTAAGGATTCACTTTCTTGGACATGGTATGCACTTCTTGTTAAAAGCAGGACTTTAGTAAAGATGTTACTTTCTTAGTGAAGATGTCATATTCATCGTAAAGGCGTATGTCGGTCTTTTGGTAAAGCCTTGATATATTAAACTGGATTGTTGGACTATAGTGACGAGAGAGGCTTCAGTGTTAAAACGAGTTAGCACTGAGCTTCCATACAGTCCAAACAATCTAATGCCTAGTAAATATTTCCTACTTTTGCATATGGTTGCTTGGCGCAAGAAGTAAGGCCTATCTGAGACAATACTGCGTGCGATAAATGTACAGTAACACCAAAACATTACAGTTCAGAAACAGGCATTACAAAATCCCCAAACCGATTCACTTAACAAAAAAAAATCACTTTATTGATTAAACTGAGACAGAAATAAAGTAAATCTGATGTAGAAACCAGGGGTTTTCAAACATTGAATTGCTTTTAAATGCAAGGACGTTTTTGTCAACAAAAATCAATACTCCAAAAAACACGGACACTCGAGGGCACCACAAGTGTATTTCTTCTTTTTTTGGGCACTGAGCGAAATAATACCTCCAGTTTACAATGAATAGTTTTGGGAAAATGTATTTATTTTTCAAGTTTTGCATAGCGCAAACTTGACCCGAAGGTATCAGAGCGCTTTACAGAGTTGGCATAGCACCTAATATGAGCTACGTTTATAGTAAAAATAAAAACAAAGTGATAGAGAGAAAGCAACGTGCATATCAGACATCCTTCATGCCTATAAGGTGCTTTACCAAGTTATCACGTCAGCAGGTGCATAGATTACATGGTGGGTAAATACAGTAATACATAATGGCAACATATAAAGAAAAATGTGTGATGTAACAGTAGTACATATAGACTATTTGAGTTAGAGACAGTGTTTATAAATAAGAATGCATTTGGAGTAGTTGAATTCTAAATGTATATAGTGCCTTACAGAGTTAGCACATCAGTAGGTGCACAAGCTACATGTGGGGTAAATACAAATCATAAAACCATTCATAAAGGAAATTTGCTACAGTGAAATCGATGGGTGCTTAACCTCCGGAGGTATCAAAGAAAGTAGGTGCGGAGAATAGAGGCAGTTTTCCCCACGGTATTGTTGTCCAAAGTTGTTCATGTGTTCACTGGGTATGGGTGGGAGCAAACAGACCTGTCATATGGTTTTGGGTGGAGGTTTTAGATATTTTAGAAGAAAGGTTTTAGTTTCTTCTTGGAGTGAGGGAATGGTTGATCGTCACGAAAATCCTGAAGCAGTGAGTTCCAGATTCTGGGTGCATTACTAGAGAAGGAGCTGGTGTGAGATTTCTCTTTTTTTAAATTTTGGCAGAATCAAGAGAAGACTGCGAGAGCTTCAGAGAGGCCTCTTTTGTTTTTTTCATTGTAGAGGGCTTTATGAGTTATGCAAGCGGTTTTGAGTATAGCTCTTGTCTCGCTTGATAGGCAGTTGAGTTTTCTGAGAGGGGAAGTGATGTGGTCCAAGTGGTTCTCTCACATAAGTAGTCTAGTCGCTGTGTAAAGTGTTACTCTCAAAGGGTCTAGATGTGTTTTTGTTGCACCCATAATCATTGCGTTACCGTCATCTCTTGGAAAAAATTATTTTGTCAGTGTAACAACTATCCTTGTTTAGCATGTAGTTAATAAATGAAGGCCCATTTTTCAGACAGGGTCTCCACATCACCATTCTGCGGTTACCAGTTGCAAAAATTCCCCACAACTTTTTTTGTGCTCAGAACTTCTCCTAAAATTCCAGGGGCTGCCTATAGGAAACCAGTTCTTTCCTTTCATTCAAGTTAGGAAAAGGGTTTCCCTTCTTCCAGTCAGGAGCCACAACCAAACGTGCACTCCTAGCTGATCTTTCTTGTTTTCTTCCCCGAAGATACAGCTGACTGTTCTCAGAATTTTCCCTTCTCAAAAATAGTGCCACAGCAGAACAGACATTTTCAGTGGAGATACTGGACTCTTTTTGTCTGTCGAGTCTGCAAAATATCACCTCTCCTGAAACTCAGACTAGTTTTTGGCAGTTTGGCATGCAAGTGGAAGCAAGACCCGTACACCTTCTCCAGGTAGATGGGAATTCTTCCAACAGGAAGTCATCTGATGACTTTACACCCCAAGTAGCACTCCAACTTGAGAGTGATAATTGGCAGCTTTTATACGGTTAACACAGCAGTTATTGTCACGCTTCCCTATGTAAACCATGGCAGAATTCCCACACATGCGCCTCCTTTACTTTTTAGCTCTATGCCCCACTCCGGGATCCAAGGAATGTCTTCCTGCACAATTACTCCCAGAATGTCTTATGTCTCACCTTTGCAACATGACTGGGTTCAGCCTTGCTTAGGTTTCTCTTTCCATCACCAAGCTCCTTCCAAAGCCAACCTGCTTGGGCCTACTATTATCAATACCAAACACATTTTGTGTGCTTCCCTACCTTCTCACTCACATGGCTTATGGCTGTGAGAACGCTGTGCCTAAAGAGAGGCCCAATGTCGTAACTCACATTTCATTAATAGTTGCTTAATCATAATTGCAGAGTCAGATAGGAAGCTATTGTTGGACTTGTAAATTAAAGAATGCTCCGCCTACTGGCCCATGATCGGCCAAAGTAGGAGGCAGTAACAAGCCAGCAGCCCTTTGAGCATGGCTTTGATCAAGGCAAGTTGCTTTTGACAGATGGCTCTTAAAGATGAGGGGGCTAAAATGGGTAAAGCCTTTTGCTTCTGGCAAAACTGAGATCTCTGACAGTTTTACTCCTCTCCTGGGCTGAGTGAATGTGTGGAATATACTCATTACTGGTGAACTGCAGAGGGTTCCAACAGATACAGACATGACAGTTACAACCCTAAAGAACAGAACGGTGGCTATGTTATAAAAGTAAATTTTGTAACATAAAAAAACGAAATGTTTACTAATTGTTTATATTTCTATGATTACTTCCCGCCATAATCTTTTTCTGACAGAATGTTAGAAATAGAAAACTGAGCTGGTTTACTAATGTGTAAAGTGCTGTGGCCTCACTTTGTAACTTGGTGCTGTGTTTCATGTAATCCTTTTCAAAAGGAAAGTGTGCTACCACTTACATTTTAGATGTAAAAATACTATACAGCTGTACCCCACTTTTATAATGCAACCTAACACAGCTTACATGGTGTAATTACAGCATTTCAGCTGCAAAAATAGGTTCACTTTGGAATTCCACGCTCAGGTCTACGCAGAGTTTTACTGGACTGCTTTCCAACTCACGTGTTAGGGTTTGTTTCAGCTATAAGTTGCAAACATTTTTTTTCATCTACTGTTGAATATTTGATATTTTGAAATTCTATGCGATTGCTTGTTTTTTTAAATACAATATTTCTTTGTTTAAGAGACAATGGTCCTCCTATACAAAGATTCCATTTAAGGAATCATAAATTGCAAACAAATAACAATTTGCTATTCCTTAAATGGAATGTACAAAATTAATTTGTTAGAAGTGGTAGCAATTTGTGCATCGACTTCTAAATAATCCATGGGTATTTTGAGAACCGACCTATGGTTTGTTCTTAAACTACCAGTTCATAGTGGGTCCCAGTTCGACCTACCCCATGAGGTAGGCCATATATTGAGACCTACTATAATGGGTTATAATCCTAGGTTGGGCAGGTTAGCTATACAATTTCTACTTTTTAAATATTTCCCGCATTTTGAATCCTTACTGGACAATGTACGGCCCCAACTTCAGCAAAGTTAGAATACCGGGCGGCTGTTAAGCAGTACCACAAGAGCATTCGAAGAGCACGAGCGGAGTTTGTGGCCAATAAAATCCTGGCCAGCCCTTATCCCGCTAAGACTATCTTTTCTCTGCTCAAAGGCATGAAGAGCGCGGGTGATACTAGGGTTTCTCCCATTGCCTCTAACCATCAGTGCGACGAGCTGGCGCAGTACTTTGTCAACAAAGTAGAGCAGATCTACCTGGGCCTACCAAAGGCGACCTTGCCAATGGATGGGAGGCACCAGGAGTGGGGGACTCCTTGGGGGGTTACAGCTTGTCATCTTTTCCTCCCTTGGAAACACGCTAAAGTCATCCCATTGCAAAAAAAAAAAAATCGAGACTGGACCCTGTCGATCCTGGCAACTATCGGCCTATATGCCAGCTGCCTTTTTTGGCCAAGCTGGCGGAATTGCATGTGAATTTGATTCTGTCTAAATTCATCGAGCAGAATACTATCCTTGATCCATCACAGCATGGTTTCCGATCTCGGCATAGTACAGAGTCCGCGTTATTGGTAGTGTCGGAAGCCATTCGGGGTAGCTTGGATGTTGGGGACTCTGCAGTCTTGGTCCTTTTGGACTTAAGTGCCGCGCTTGATACCGTCTCCCATGAGATACTTCTCAAACGTCTTCAAGAAATTTGGATCAGGGATGAGGCCTTGGACTGGATCCGGTCTTTTCTGGAGATGAGGTCCTTCCAAGTTTCAGTACCACCTTTTCACTCACACGAGTTTGTTCTGCATCAGGGGGTGCCGCAGGACTCAATATTGAGCCCACTTTTGTTCAACATTTATGTTAGACCCCTGGTGGAGGTGGCAAAGGGCAGGGGGCTGTCCTTGGTGTTGTATGCCGACGATACCCAATTGGTGATAGCTTTATCGAAGAAATGCGATACCAATTTGGGTAAGTTCAAAGAGGATCTCCTTGCAGTCTCTGACTGGATGGCGGCAAACTGTTTACAGTTGAACGCCAGTAAATTGGAGATTCTGCTGTTCGGGAAGGACCGGGAGCTATGGTCCGAGCAGTGCTGGCTGGATCACCTCAAACCAGCCCCACTCCCTAAGGAGGTTGTGAAGAACTTGGGTGTGTCATTTGACAACGGCTTGACCTTTGACAAACAGTTGAAAGCCGTCTCAGCGGTCTGTTTCGGGCTTCAGCGAGGCCTAAAACCTTTTCTTGGTTTCTTCCCTCCCAAGGTGCGCCAGACCATTGTCCAGGCGTCAATTTTGTCCAGACTGGACTATGGTAATTCCCTCTACTTGGGCGCCAATAAGGCCAGCATCAAGCGCCTGCAGAGGGTCCAGAATGAGGCGGCCCGGATTCTGGTTGCACTGCCTAGATCCTGCTCAGTGGCGCATGTGCTCCCCAAACTCCACTGGTTGCCGGTCGAAAAGCGCATTCAGTTTAAGGTGCTGTGCATATCACATAAGATCTTGACTCGCCAGGCTCCATTAGGGCTCTCTCACTTGCTGGAGCCCTAGGTGCCTGGGCATCCGCTGAGATCTGCCGACCTAGCGTTGGTCTGCGCCCCATGAGTCTAGAGAGCTAGGGCCGGGGGCGTCCGTTCCATTGTCTGGCAGCGGAACTTTGGAACTCGCTCCCGCCACCTATTAGAGCTACTCCGAACCATTTGGCATTTCGAAAAGCCTGTCTCTTTCCTTCTTCTGCTGTCTAATCACTCTGTTGCACTTTTAGGCTCATGTCTCCGGTCGCGCTGGAACGCCTCGTTGCTGAGGCAGCCATGCGCATTACAAATCCGTAATAAATAAACAAGCACTGGCGTTGCCAATAGGTCTCGCAGTAGGAAAGTTGGAGCTATTGGTTTTGTAAATGACAAAGCCCTTTATGTTTTTAAAATGAAAACAAAAAAAAAAGGCATTGTTATTTGCAATTGTAATAGCTCCAACTTTCCTACTGCGAGACCTATTGGCAACGCCAGTGCTTGTTTAAGCTTACAGAGTACTGCGCTAGTACCTAGAAAGTACCATGCTTTAAACAAATGAACCTTTGTTTAAAAGTGTTTTTAAGTAGCGCTGTATTTTCTATGTATTTCCGTGGTACTCCTTACATTTTGTTTAAAGAATTAAATATGTAAAAAAAAAAATACACTTTAGTACACTAAATTTCTGAGATATAGTGTGTAAAGTATTTTTTTAAACATTTTATTTTTTTCTTTTCTTTTTTTAAGTACCTCAGTACTTCCTAGATAAAACTTTTTTAAATATATATGTAAACTATATACTTTATTACTGTTCCATATGAAGTATAATTCAAACTAATTGCTAATGCGAAGTGATCCGAAGAGCATGTATGTATGTACTTGTTTGTCTAATTTAGTGACCAGGGAAAGCGAGCACACACTATGATAGATTGCGGTGCTTTCACTTCAGTGACACCCCCGCGAGCCCCTGGATACTTTGACTGCTGGATCGTTCATCCGACAACTGTACAATGGGCCCTAGAGTTGCAGTTCTGTCATTTTATAGCGCTACGAAGCCACATTTGAGGCACCAAGCGCTATGTAAATTATCGTAGCCTGTTGTTGTTTTATCCGCGCATCAGAGTGCTTGACATATGTCAATCCTCAGCAAAAGCCTTAAAGACATTACTACCCGTTGGAGATCTCGCACGCCTGTTGCAGAGCGCCTAGAGACGACTTCTTGGAAGTCAGTGTGAAAGAATAGCAGACAAACACATAAAACTGTCTGTGAGGGTAAAATCGGAATAAAAAGAATGGAAGAAATTCGGACAGAAGAAAAACTTAGAAAGACAGAGGCAGTGAAAGACATTGATAGATATAGACAAGGGTGAAAGAGACAGAAACAGCACAGCTAGAGAGACAAAGACAGAAAAACACGGTGAGTGTAAGAAGGGAGAAGCAGGAAGAGTGCCATTCTGCCATAAAGCAAATGTGTATTATTGGTAGAGTTTATAGCTCAAATAACCACTAGCCGCTATTTGACGTTAGTATAGGAGGCTGTGAACTCGGAAGAAAAGTTATCTTGCCTTCTGACACTGTGCACCTGTGTACAAAGGCTCTTTCTTCATATCCGCGCCTCGCCAATAAATAAATGCACAAATTACCAAAGCACACTGCGTCCTTCCTCTGTTGGCCTGGCTGTGTTGTTCATCTGTGATGACGATTTATGACGCAGCCGTACTGGAAGCGGCATCTGACCCACACGGTCAGATTTTTTACCAAATCAGAATATTTCGCAATGACTTTGGGGCACAGAGGGCAAAAGAAAACGGGGCACGTGACACAAAATGCGACTATCTTTTAAGTTAATTGTCAACAGTTGGGTCTGACGGACTGAATCAATGGATGAAAACAAAAAAAGTTTGCCATCAGTTTGTGCAAATGTTGTGACACTTTTATTCGCACCAGACGATTACAAAAAATGTATGTACAATATAGTACCGTTCAAAGTCACAAAGAAAGCTACTTAACAAATGGCGAGAATTGGCGTGGTGAGGAAAAGCGTGGATGCAGGTAGTAAGAGTGAGAAATCAATCGTGAGGGAATTCTCCTATCGATGGCAACTGAGCAGAAATATTTTGGCCGGCTTTCAGTTCACCAATCATCAGACATGCGTGTTCTTTACAGCACTTTAAACATACGTAGATACGCAAGCAGAACACAAAAGCAATATGCCACAAACAGCCCCAGAAAACAAATAGTGCTTCGTGCATCATGAGCTGGCGGCGCCTGCGTCCTGGTGTGCATGGGCGCCTGCATTCTCGATTAAAAAGACTTCTACGAATGAATAGCAGATCTAAATTGGCAGGCCCACAGCAAACTCCGACATGAACACTCAGTGAAATAAACACTAGCAGCTGACGTCTGCTGCATGCCACTTATTGGAATCGCATCATGGCCAATTCAGTCTTTCATCCTTTCAAGGTAGGTAAACGGAGTAATGTGGACACCTATTTGAATAATGCTTTAAAAAAACGTCAAAGTACGGCCGGCCGGCCAGCCATGATTAATTAGGGGAGGAGAAGTAAAGGCTGTGTTTGCGGGGAGAGAGAGGGGAGGTGCTAGTGTGGGAGGAGGGCTGCTACGGCCTGGGGGAAGCTGGCTGGGGAGGAGAAATGAAAGTAAAGGCAGTGTTTGCGGGGAGAGAGAGGGGAGGTGCTGGTGTGGGAGGAGTGCTGCTACGGCCTGGGGGAAGCTGGCTGGGGAGGGGGAGGAGAAATTAAAGTAAAGGATGTGTTTGCGGGGAGAGAGAGAGGGGAGGTGCTGGTGTGGGAGGAGTGCTGCTACGGCCTGGGGGAAGCTGGCTGGGGAGGGGGAGGAGAAATGAAAGTAAGGCTGTGTTTGCAAAGCGCGTGCCTGTGGCCACGTGAACGTAAAGAAAACCGCAGGAACGAAGCCCTTGGTTTGACGAGAATTTTCAGGACATGAATTCTCGCTCCGCTTAATGCGCTTGCGCGCATTGATAGGTCGCGAGACCTAATAAACTGGCCAAATTACTCTAAATGAAATTTCGGTACGGCATTTTTCAAATTGGAGCATATGCATCGAGGTGGAAACACGATACCAGCCACTCTGTGGACACTAACTGCAATTTGTGTAACTTTCAGGCTGGGGCAAATCTGACACACATTTTATTATGTCCTGTCTATTCTAATATTAGAAGGAAATGGATCCGCCGCATATGTCGTAATTTGGGATTCAGTAAACATAAGGATTCTAAAAATGGATACTTCTCCGCCCAGGGTTTAAAACATAAGTAGATATCTATTTGTAGTTGGGCGTGTGTGGAAAAGAGGGGCATGAACTTTTAAGGTACATTGCACTTTGTAATTTAATTATAACTATTGGAGAACTGTATTTTGTGATTCAATTAAAATTACTGTAGAACTGCATCTCGACCGTACAATAGCCACTCTGATAACAATGTACAGTAGAGGGTTAATTTACCTATTGTGGCGATCTATGAATGGTTGATATATAACTTGGATGTAATTTGATCTAGGGAGGTGTGTCCAAGGGTCTGTATGGTGGACCCCTATTTCTTGTAGACATGGGAAAATAAGCAGTGATGACTATAAACTGTCCCAAAGGGTTGTTTGTGAAGGTCTCCTCTGATTCAACAGGCACATGCTAGATATATTGCTTTTAAATAAAGCAATCTTTTTTTAAAATGCAGCCTGCAGGAAGCTGGCTCTCTATATAGTGCACTAAAATGAAGTACACTATGCAGAGTGTCCAGTGAGACCCAGTTTGGTATACAGAGGCAAAAGTAGATAATACAAAAACTCTATTTGTGGTAGTGGGGCCAAGCAGTTAGGCCAGTTATGGTAGTGCTAAGCATTTGTTGTACTCACAGAGGCAGTAAATGATACACACAAACCAGAATACATTTGAGACCAATTTACAAAAATAACACTGATGCTTATATAAGTTTTCAGACCAAGAACTTTGTTCTACAGCAAGTACTTTTCGAGATATGACTTTTTCAATTTCGCAAAATCACTTTTGTGCGCAATTACACACCATTGAAGTCAATGGGGGAAAATAGAAAAATGCATATAAAATCATACAGATGGATTTCGAGATTCACTTTTCGGGATTTAGGTAAGTTGCAAGGCCAGTTCCAAAGTTCCACCAATGGGTTCTCGGGAGCGTCCTAGATTCAGCCGGGTACAGGGTACTCAGGTCGTTGGTAGCTGGTGCACTATGAAGAAGGAAGCCACCTGAAAACACACAGCACAAGGGGACTAAAAGGTAAGTTCGAGGTGTCCCACTGTGGGGAGCAGGTCACAAGGGCCTCAGGACCACAGGAGCACACCAGGTTTGTCTCTACCCATGCTGGACGAGCTGGATGCATGAGCAGTAAGGTCTGCCAGGTGGTGTACGTCAAGATGTCCTCGGGTTCAGAAGCAGGCAGCTTGAAGAGGCAATTCCGGGACAGCTGGTCCACTCACGCTGTGGGTCTCAGGGGTCTCGACGAATCCGTGCTTCATGGCCAGTTGAAGTCCGGATTGGACTCTTTGTCTCGGTGAATGCTACAGAGGATCTGGTACCCCGTGCATTGATGCGGCACGGCTCCAGTATATCCTGGTGTCTCCCCACTTGGAGGGTAAACAGATTTGATCCTCCAGGGCTGTTGTATCACTTTTGGTTTGGGTGCTGCGTTGGAGTCGCCGGTGAGCAGCAGTTTGGGAAACCAGATTCTATGGGTTCGGTGCTCGCAGACAGTAGGGTAGTAGGACCTCCACCTCAAGGGAGTTCTTTGGTGATTTGTCGAAGGCTGGAGGTGCTCTGGAGTTCTTGAAGGCTAGACAGTTGCAGGACGAGACAGCACACTACGATTGTTGAATCCTTAAGGCAGCAGGCAGGGTTTGGTGGCAATTTTCTGCAAGCAGGGATTTAGTCTTCGGGTCAGCAGCTCTTCTTTGTCCTTATTTTCTCTGTGTCTCTTGATTCTAAAGTTCATAGTCCAGACATGCCACCTAAATACTAAATATAGGGATGACAGGTAGTAGACAATGGGCTACCTACCTTGAGGGTATCCACACCCTCTATGTGACCACTTCCTGTGGGAAGGGGCACTAACCTAGTCCTATTGGGCTAATTCCCTCTTAAACCAAAAAGGAAGAAAATGAAAAGTGGGCTCCACATCGCCAGCACCACCTTAGGGGTGGTGCTGGCTGAATGGGAACCCACCTCCTAATTTAACCAATGTTTCCCACCTGTTCTACAGCCAAATGTGGAGCAGGACAGGGGGTCGGCATCCTTCACTAGCTGGAGCTGCCTGGGTGCATTGGAATTCCCACTTCTGTGGGGTTTAACCCACCCACTTATTACCTGCTCTGAGCAGATGGTAACTGTGTGTGAGGAGGCTAGTGAATGGCGGGAAGTGGGAGAGGACATTTTGAGAGTGGGACATTGAAGGGATGGATGTGTCTGGTAGTGGGAGAATTATATGCTCACCCTGTGGCTCAGAAGGAGGGGCTGAGGGCCTTTCTTCAATGCAGCACCTTCCAAACACACATTTACCAGAGGATATTCTGGCCGATAAAATCTAGTCCGGTGTTCCCACACCCAGTAACCCATCCCACTTATGATGGAGTGAGTCCACCCAGGTATTTTGCTGCGTTCACATCTACATCCCAGCTTACATAGCATAAATGGTTACCATATTTATGAAAAAGGCACATGCAGTGAGGAGCTGTTTGCCAGTTCATCTGTGCCCAGGGGTCAAAACACCACCTATCCAGATGCAGAAGGATCAGAAAATCTAGGTCAAGCACACAACAGGATGCATTTCCTACACTTATTCTTTATGCTACAGGGCTTGGTGACCTCAGTGGAAGGGACTTTAAAGGCAAAAGGGAGACTTTAATGTTAAAGGAAGGACCTCAGTTGTAAAGGGGGTCATTAGTGGTGAAGCTGTAACCTTACTGGTTACAAACCCAGTGGTAAAGATGTGACTTAGTTGGTTAGGGTATGATTTGAGTGGTAAAGGTGTAACTAGAGTAGCTAATTTGAGGCTTCCATGGTAAACATAAAGGTGGTGGGTGAAGGCTTTGTCTTAGTCACGGGCAATTGCTAAGGGCAGCATTCCAGTCCATAATTTTCACCCTCAGTGGCACTCCAGATAGAGACCTGTTAAAGCAAATCAGCTTTAGTCCTGTTCAAGCAAGTAAAGCCCTGCCCGAACTGCAAGCCAAGTCTTCTCCTAACATCAACACAAGCAACCCCAGACTGGCTTTGGCCTACTTGGGCATAGTCGGTGAGGAACAGCTAAAGCCCTTTAGCCAGTGCTTACTAAAAAATATTAAGTTTGGTCCCTAAATTTTCTTAGAAGCCCACGACTGGTGCTATCGAAGGTCGGCATGCAACATACAGAAGCTTCATAATCTTGAGTACATCTAATGCCTCTAATACACTACCCGACCCGCTCTGCCTTTTTATCTATCTCTTGCAGGTTCCTTTTGATCTCTGCTTAGTCCCTTTGTGATTTTTCGTCTTCCACTTCCTCCTCCGTTCCACAGTTTGTGTTTTTCTTTCTGTTCTACTGGATCAAAGTCCGTTAAGTTAAAAATAAGTGTTGGAATAACCCCACCTGCAACCACTATTAAGCACTGGCTGTAGCTCAGTAAGCACAAGACTAATGTCTGAGCAAACCTGTCACACGTACAGCATTGCTCTGAGGAAAACATAAAGATGATGAGTGGAGTGCTTGCTAATTGTTTGCCAATCTGGCAATTGCACTAGCATTATTCTAGTCGATATTTCAATCACAATGCCACTCCAGACAAACCACCTATATAAAAAACATCCATGGTCCTGCTCTGAAAGGAACAAACCAGCGTTAACTGGCAAGTCAGATCTCCTTTGAAATAAGCCACCTTAGACCGATGTTGGCCTCCTTAGACCTTGTCAGTTAAGTTATAGCTTGAGTCCTTTGGCATAGTAGGTATGGAACCACATCTGGGCATGAAGTATGTCGTATGTCAAGATTTTAATAATAAAAGCAATGTTAGAAGCATGATCTCTGTGGGAAAGCTATGTTCTCAGTGGCAAATGCATGATGGCAGTGTTAAATGTGTGACTTTGGTGGTAAAGTTGTGACATCTGTGATGAAAACTGTAGAGCAGTGTAAATGGTTGAAAACATGACTTTGGCACCGAATTTGTGAGCTTAGTGACCAGAGCCTTGAAAATATGATATTGGTGCCTACAGTATCACCTTAGAGGTGAAAGTGTGACCAGAGTTCTAAAGAGATTACATTATATTTTAAAAATATGATTTTTCACACTCTTCAGGGGATTCTGTCATTCAGAACGCAGCCAACAGTGGTGTAGGGCAGGCTGTGATCCAGATCGCAGCAGCCCTAGGGATCAAGACGATCAACGTTGTAAGAGACAGGTGTGTATGTAAGCCTCAAGCCATCTGTTCCGATCCATACCCCTTTCCTCCGCTGCCTCCTGCACATTTTTAGCCTTCGATTGAACCTACGATTTGAAGCCTATTTTATGTCTTTTTGAGAGACATGATTAAGGTATTGAAGCGTACTAGCTGTAAGAAATTGGATTATTATTTGGAATGACTGTCTAACCACCTCAAAGAATAATGACAACCCTTGTCAAGGTGAACCATGAAAGTCATTAAATTAACCCAAGCTTAACCTCTGCTAGCAATGGCGACCAGCGATCACTGAAAGAATATCGGTAACAAAAAATATCACGTGGACTAACTACCATGTCAAAAGTATTGAGGACCAAAATGTTGTAAAGGAAAGTGTAAATAGGTAAGTATAGATTTACTGTTCTTAACTCCACATCTACGTAACTGTATATATCGTCATGGTACATGTATGTGGTGTTATAGATAGTAAACATTTGCTTACCTATAGAAACGTACCTTCACTATATTTTTGTCTTTGATATTCTTGAAACAATATTTCTTTCCCAAAATGTTGTCTATTTACCACGCAACCCACCTGCTTAAGATAGGGTAATGGGTAAAGAATGTATTTGTTACCAAAACAGTAATAAAGTTAAAAATTGCAAAATAAAAAGCCTACATTGAATTGGAAAAATAGAGTAAAATTTTATAAAATGACACCAAATTGATAACAATCCAGTAAGGGTTTTAAGGAGGAATACACCAAGAAGCATAAGGTGCAAATGCCCCCCAGAACTTCTGAGGCAGCACTCAGAGACTCACAGGGTGTCAGGCAGAGGCCAAACAATAGGATCCAGTCCAGGTCCAGTTGCCACTGGTCAGCTAGCTAGTTATAGGAAAAAAGCCTCTTGTACAGTGTTGTCTGTATAGCTTTAATAGGAGGTTAAACGTGTTTGTCCTAGAATCAAGAAAGAGCAGGTAGAGTTCTTCGGGACTCTTCTTGGGTCGCAGAAGCAGGGTTAGTCATCTTCTGATCTTCTTAAGGATGTTCTTTAGTGGGTGCTCGGATATGCCACATTTATGCCTGGCATGAGCTTCTCAGTGGGAATGACTCCTGGGCATGCCCAAACCAATGGGGTTAAAGTCTCAGTGCCAACTCTACCCACTTGGGGTATTTTCAAGATGTCGAAAGGCTTTGGCCACTCTAACCTTAGACTCTGAGAGCAGGGGTTATGTTTGGGGAGTGTACTATAGTAACCTAGTGTCCTTCCACATCTCACACTAAAATTCAGTTTGGGGAAGTCACTGTACCCAGAATATAGCCAGAGACACCCATCTTGTAGGACCAAAGTATGGGTTATTAGCAACCAAAGAGTAGATGGACAAGTATTGTTTTGGTATCCTATTTAATTTCCTTATGGGTGTGCCACCAGTGTTTATTTGTAAAATTCAGCAGACCTATCAAGCAGGATTTGATGTTCATGCAGGATTTGACACAATGTCAAAAAGGATGCTCACATCTCCCCTTCTCCATATTCTGAAAGTTTCAGAGGAGTGACTCCTGCTCATTAAGGTCCGCCTATTGTTTGCTCCTAAAAGGTATTTCACACCTTTTTTCACACCTCTTCAAATACTAATTACTGGCCCGAAAAAGTGGGAGAGCAAATGAAAATTAGCCCCTAGGAACTTCGGCTTGGGAAAAGCTAACTTTCTAAAAGTGACATTTCCGTATTATTTATAAAAAAAAATCTTTCTTCCCCATTGAATTGAATTTTTGATAACTATTAAAAAATGGTTTAATTATTTTTCTAGCTCGTCCTATTCCTGAGATACCATATTAGAATTTTAATCTGTACTCTGGTGTTCTACAAAGGACAGCTGAAAAATAGCTTTTGGGTAATATTACATTCCTACATGTCCTACTTTTAAATTCCATGCAGCCTGGTTTCTGGGCAATAAGGACTACATAGGGCTGACTTATTAAAATTTGAACGGGTGGTTTTGACTTTCAATAGGGTTTATTTTGGCAGGTCGGATTGAAGTTTTTACACTTCTACCGTCTGGCTACACTGATAGGCTTGAAGCCATATTTGTACTTTCACTCTAGTGGAAGGCACAATAGGTACTTCAGTCAACTAGTCACTTTTAACTTCCATCCCTGGACCCATTTTGTGCAATATACAGTTGATTTACAGGCAAGGTCAATATTAAAATTAGGAGTATGCCAATTCGACCATGTTTAAAATGGGAGCACGGGCACCTTACTACTTATTAGCAGGGGTAAAGTGCATAGAGATCTAAAACTGGCAAAAATGTAGGATCCTGCAAAAGGCAAAGAATTTGGCGTGACCACACAGAAAAGGTGGATCTCATACACTTGCCAACCCATACACCATATCATGCAGGTCTGCCTTCTGTTCGTCACTGTCATACATCTGTGATTGGCAGCATGTGTCCATTTAGGTAGGAATCCAAATGAATATTTAAAACCCTATCTGCAGAGACTTAGACTGCAGGATTTCTTGCCATCTCCTAGATACTTATTTTTTCTGGTTTTTCATCACCATGCCACTTGGTTCTCTGAAATGCAGAGCATTGCCCACAAATAGTTCATTTTGTGGTTGGGTAACCTTGTGTCACAGCTTCAGTTACACACTTGTACTAATTTCAAAACATGGAACTACTAGCAGGTCAAAATGATAATATCTACTCATTTCTTGCATGCTGCTTATACACAGACCTCACAGGTTCATTGATTTGCCCTTGTCTGTACAGTATCATTGTTACCCTCTCATCTGTAAGATGCATTCTAAATTCACCATCTATTTTTATGTGTATGCTTTCATGCAGTCGCCAGCACTCACAATTGGATGTCCTGCTACTATGCGATTATGTTATGTTTCCATGTGTGATGTATGCATGTACAGACCATGAACTTTACACATAAATAACAGAACACAGTCAAGTGGATGACTGCTGCAGAAGACCTATTATCTGTACCATCTCTGTAGCAGGATCAAGATAAAAGAGCTGTTGCTTTCCTTACCTCCTAGTGTTAGTGAAGTGATCACATCAAATGTATCAGACATCAACATTCACAAATCCTAACTTGGACTTGTCCTATTAAGGAAACCAGAGTAATTCACCAGGCTGTTGCACCTGAAAATCTGTTATGACTGGGAAGTTTAGTCCCATGTCATGCTAGCATAACCTGCTTTAACGAACTTTGCTCTACTGTGTTGCCAGAGGTACTGCCCTGTCACAGCACCACTGTTATGTTCATTGTTGCCAGGATCCCTCAGCGATACAAAATTAGCAAAAGCCAGTTTCAGAAAATACAGGCTGTTCTGTAGAGGGTCTCATGCTTATGAAGAAATTAACTTAAGCCTCTTTCAAATGAGAAAATCCCCTCGTCTCCATTGCCGAGTCAGGTCTGGTGGGATAGTAGGTGGCTAGAATGGCTCATCCAATCCTCATTGCGTGTTTTTCCTGCCCAGGCCAGACTTGCAGACTTTGGTGGATAAACTGACTGTCATGGGAGCCGACCACGTCATCCCAGAGGAACAGCTAAGGAAGCCTGAAATGAAGGACCTCTTCAAGGTATGTTCCCTTTACTTGTTTCCTAAGGTTGGAAGATGCTGTTGAACTTGCATCAAAACATCTGTTCTACACCTAAAAAGGGCTTAGTTCACATATAAGTTGGAGTACGTTCAGCCAGCCTTGCGTGTTGTCTAACATCACTATTTACCTGTAACTTTCCATTATAAAAGGAGAGCTGGAAGAATGGAACACAGCGTACCCCCCTGGTATGAAAACTCACATTGCTACACAAAACCATGTTGGGTTTAAGATAGGGATGTAGTTTAGCCCTAGCCCTATTCGGTCAGTTAATGGCTCCTCTGCATTTGCAGAAAGCCCCTAAATGCCACTGAATCAGCTGACAGACCCTCTTCCTTGACAGAGTGACCCAACTAACATTTCCTCTTAATGTACAGATTATGTACATTAATTTTGCTTAATCTTACAGCTTAATTTAAATGTTTTTGCATTGTGTCCTCAGTCTAAAAACTCTTCCTTTGAATAGTGTCCCCAAACTTTCTTCAGGTACTTAAAATCTGTCCCTTTGAAAAATGTTACCATATAGTCTTCCATGAGCTAGTACATCCTCATCAAACTCTCCTTATTCAGCTATCGCCTCCTTCTTTTGCATTGTTCCCAAATCCCTTTTGGAATTATCACCTTATTTTTCTCCTCGCTGAGTGTCCTCCAAACTTTTTTAAATCTGATAAATCGTTTTTAGAACTATCACTTTCTCATTCTTTTGCAGAGTGTCCACAGACCTCGGTTGGCTCTGAATTGTGTTGGAGGAAAAAGCACCACTGACATGTTGCGTCACTTAGAGTAAGTTTTAGAGTGCAATCTGCCTTTTTTAAATTCTAGTTGTATCAAGATCCCACTGTTAGTTGGATTGAGGCTTCCAAACGTGCAAGCAAGTTCTGTGTGACAGACAAAGAAGAACTTAAACTTCTCTTGCTTCACTTTGAACACACAGCAACAGCATGTACATTCAGCCCTGTTGTGTACATGCTGTAAGGAATTTAACATAAGGGTTGATTAATCTAGTGTGATTAATTAATCTAGTGTGATTATTCAGAGTGTCCTGAAAAGCAGGCTGCCTTGGTAGGACATGGTGTTCTGGGACTTTCTGAGATGGATTGCCTAAGAGGAGCTGTCTTGATTGTGTTGTGTATTCTTTGTATCTGCACTATCATTGTTAACTGATGCCCACAAATGTTGCAGGAGTATCTGTAGAATAATGGCGATCAACAATACTTGCGGTGATATCTGGGTAAGAGTAGAACACTGACTTCACTAGAATTGTGCCTAGAATCAAGTAAAAATCAGCAGTCATGCTTTTCTACCCACACTGAGAATGTGACCACGAATGCTGATACTGAGGACTGCAAATGTAAGAATGGGAGCCTTCCTTTAAAAAGACAGCACACACATTTTTTTGGGGGCACAGTTTTATATAGCGCAAACTTGACCCGAATCGGGTATCAGCGCGTTTTACCTAGCACCAGTTACGTTAGATGAGAACACACAAATTTTTGTTAGGCACGGGGAGATTACGTGATTTGCCTAGAATCTCAGGATGTTCAGCATCCTTACCGAGATTTGAACCCTGTTCCCCAGATTCGAGGTCGACCGCCTTAGCCGTTAGGCCATCTCCACTCCTAATAAAAATTTTGATTTAAATGATAGCACCATGTTAATAATTTTTACTTGAATATGGAGTAGAAGTACTACCAATGACGTGTTCTGTCCTAATCTCGTGGACATATTTCAAATGACTGTAGAGGATTATGAAACATACATATAAAAACAATCCTTCAGAACAAAACTGTTTAATAAATGTTTTGCTAAATGGATCTAGAGGTAAGGGAATGGAAGGCTGGTACGGTAATAAACTAGTGTAGGTTTTTTACAGTTGACCTCGAGAGCTGAAGGAAAGGAGAACTTCCATTTTCAGCTAAACAAGGTCAGCATAGCATCCTTAAATATTTCATGGTCATTTCTTACCCAAATAAACTCCTGATTTCCCACTGGTAAACTCTGATTTCCCACTTTAATTCATCCCCAATTTGGGAGTGGAAACCCACCCAGAGCATTGGGAAGTGAAAAACGACTATATATTAATCATTTATGATACCATATCTACCATCCAGGAAATTTTAGTGCAGTGCGACCTCTCATGGTCACCTTTGAGTATTTTGATGAGAAGAGAATGATATTCATCATACAGTCGAGTGAGGTTAGCAGGGAACCATATTTCAAAATAGTTAATCTCATTTTTGACTACTTTTGTGCCTTCTCATCGTACCATGGGCCATTTCTGTCCGGTCGCTTACACTGATTTAGGTTTTAGGCCAGCCATGTTACCATGGCAGTCAGTTTCTTTAAGTACCATTGACATTCACTGGATTGGTACCAATCAAGAGTAAAATATTGTCCCCAGTGAAAACTTAAACTGATTCTTGTCACAGGTGGGGTCCCTGATACCCCTCTTATCCCATATAGCACAAGCGAATAATTCCATAACTAGTGCAATTATGAGATGTGGGAAGGGTCATCCAGGCCTGATGCCTCTTGTCAGGGTAGATCTACCGGAGCTAATTCCTGGTTCTCCACCCTTATCACCCGGACTACTAGGAGGGTATAAATAGAGATCCACCCACTTCCATTCATGTAACGGGGTCTTGCAATCATAGCAAAGTTTGTATTGTGGTTTAACAGTAACATGGGTATGGTGCCCGCACCTACTCCTTAGAAGGCATAATCAGTTTGTAGTAATCATGTGAGGTTGGGATAAATTAAAGTTCTTTCTACTAGGTGACAGTGCCAAAACCTCGATCAAATGTTCCCCATAGTTCATTATTTCAGAGACGGCTATTACATTTTAGTTCCAGGAATATGACCACGTTCTAATAACCTTCCAAAACTAGTCCCTATTCATGAAAAATTTTAAGTATATTTCAGGGAACTTCACAGAATTCAACACAGCGGCATTTTTCCTGGGCATGTCTTTTACAAATCGGTATTTCCAACCTTCTGCCAGCTCACTTGATTTCACCTCTAAGGGGAAGACTGGATCCAAGAGAATCCCAAATTCACAATTCTTGGCAGTCCCCAACACAAGGAACACCTGGAGGATCCTTCCCTTACACAATTATACTCCCACTGTCTTCATTAAAGAGGGTCTTTCGAGCAAAGATAATTGCTAAGGAGCCTGTAGAAATTATTTTATTGATGAGGGTTCTTTTATTGGGGGAATTATGGATTTTTACAGTCAGTGTATCCTATGTAACTTCTTTTATGAGATCCTATTGAGTAAATATATAAGGTCCCATCTTTGATTTACAGACTAGCCCAGGCCCATACAAGACAGAGGTCTATATTTTCACATTTTCCTGTTCCATCCTCCCCAAATTTGAGATTCATCGATCCATAAGGTCACATAGGTCCTCTAATGGCTGGACTTCCTCAAAATGTCTGATTCTTTCCTCTACTCTACTTCATCAAGGCAGTTGTACCACTATGTGATTAATCAAGTCGCCTTCAATCGCATCAAATGGAATTCTTCGAGCAAGTTTTTTACATTTCCTTTAGTAGCCACCTTCTTCTAGTCACCCGCCAGAAAGGCTGTTCTTGCCTTCATCTGGGATTGCACTTAGTCTCGAGTTAGGTGCCAGTTTTCTGAAATAATGCCCACTTCCCTTTCCAGTGCATGGAAGCCCATGTGGGTCCCAACTGATCTAGTTTTCAGAAAATGGGAGGCCCGCACAACTGGACTACACTCCTCACCTCCCAGGCAAGATGGTTGAATGTGCGATACAGAACCACAGAGTTTGACCTCACATTCCCAGCAGCAGACTGAAGTGTAATGCAAGAAGATCTTTATTCTGTTGCACCTTGGCAGAGGACCATCTGCCATATTTGGAGATCTCTATGCCGCCAACGCTGCAGTTCCCTTTATAGCATTGAAGGTTTGCCAAGGGGACGCCATGTTAAAGCACCCACTTGGTAAGCTTTTTTTTATTTAAAGAGGGGGTTTGTTACCTTGAACAAAAAGTAAATGGCCCCAATAGAAAGGGAGCTTTTAATAGATTTCTGCTATGGCTCATATTTTGGACGCGAGCAGGGAATTTGTGTGAGAGTAGCCTGCCCCTCAATCGGACGGGGCGACCGTTATATAATCCAATGGCCCCATTGTCGACAGTCTGCTGGTTCTGTGGGTATTATTGGTGGAGCCAATGGAGGGCCTGCCAACTGTAACCCAGCAGTTTCACTAACTGTAAATAGGGCAGACGAACCGCAGGTTTGGCGGGGCACGGCAGGTAGGTTGCTAGTTTATGGTGTTCTCACTCCACCAAGCCCTAAATGAGGCCCTATGTTGTCTGCTCACTTTTAAAAGAGTTCAGTGGAAATTATATCACTAAGTGAGGAGCAATAGCAAAAGGCTTTTGAGTGACTGAGACATTTGATTGGCGATGTCATATTTTGCCGCAGCAGAGGATACTGTACTCTATGGTTGCTGAATCATGTTTGGCTTTATTTTTGGAGACTTGCTGTAGGCTTTTTCTGTTCATTTAGCTTTTCAGGAGGTTTTTATGGTTTATTGATGAAGAAACTGGATGTTTTGTACAGGCTGGTTGAGATTCATTTGATGGGGGAGGTCGAGGCAGAAGACATGCTTAGTCTAAAACTATTTTGAACAGCTCCCTGTCAGTCCTTCTACTGTTGTGACTCATAATGTGAATTATCACTTCTACACTTAAAATATTGTGATCAAAAGTAGCACTTGAGGATTGTTGCAGTGGCAGATTTTCTGCAGAACAATTCCGGTCAGCAGCATTCTCTTTTCAGAAAAAGAGAAGTTGGAGTTACTCTTGAGCATGGGCAATCTGTACACTAAGTAATTGTGTATTTTGTTCTCATCGTGAAGGTATTCAGTGTACTGAGCAACTTTTTTAAGTGTTGCAGAGCAACGGATGATTTTGTGGGATGTAGAGTCTTAGAAGAGAGGCAGTGAAGTTTCTTTTGTGATCTGGTCTTGGATGTAATTGTGGAAATACAATTTGTGGCAGAGACAACAGCACTCTTTGTGTTAAGCACTATTCAGATAATGCAATGGGGAGCTTAATTAGCTCTTTATTTTCTGGTTACCCTGAGCCCTCTTTTTTCCACAGGCGAGGGGGCACAATGGTGACATATGGAGGAATGGCCAAACAGCCCGTCACTGTCCCGGTGGTATGTATAAATGCAAGGGGATTTGAGCTTATTCAAAATACTCATTAGGCGAGGGGAGTTGCTGGATTTGCGTCACCACATCCAGCTCATCTGCACCTCACCTCATCTCACCTCCACCTCAGTCTGGCAGCCTAAGATTGACTGAAGACCAGTTCCAAAAACCTCCACCCTCATTTCAGAGATCAGTATGACAAGAATTTAGGAACTGAAAAACAATAGGACGGCTGAGAAATATTAGGCACTTGCATGTCGCTGACTCTGTCCCTGCTGAACAGATCTTTCAGAGTACGGCCAATGAGAATATTACACAGTTTCTCTATAGGCCATTCTGTACCTCAGTTCTATGGAAAGTAGGGGTGGGTGTCTTCCAGTTTTATCTAAAAATGGTTCACGTTTGGAATTACATCAGTGCCTACAGTGAAAGAGTAATGTCTCCTTCCCACTGTCTCCCCTTCCCACTCTTTCCACAGAGTGCATTGATCTTCAATGATATCAGCCTGCGAGGCTTCTGGATGACCCAGTGGAAGAAGAACCATGCTCAGAGTGAGTACACTGGTTAGGTGTTAACTTCTCCGGGCAATGAATAGTATTCTCCGAGTTAACTTACTGCGCCCTGACCGTGAGTGTGATACCCTGAGTGAGCATACTGGATGTGGCTTACCTTCCCCATTGTTGTAAATGTAGTGTTCTGAATAGATACAGTGGCAAACCGCAAGCCTCCATGGGCCCTTGCTTCGCCCAAGGATTCAGTGCTGTGCCGTACCACTTTAGGTATGGAAAATGGAAAAGAAAACAAGAATGTTTTTGACATTAACTGTTTCTTGAGGACCACTCCTCAGTTTGATTGCCCCTTATGTGTAAATTGATTTTTAGAGTGTTTGTTCCTTCAGAAATGTTTCTGTTAATTGTGATGAGTGATGCTGGCTGTTGGAAAGTAAAGTCATTTGTTGTGGATTTGGTCCCATAAAGCCAACAGTTCTTTTTCATCACACACAGAAACAGACACAAAAAAGTACATAGGAGCACCAGCTGTTCGAGCCCCATACCTCACCCCCTCCCCTCCCAGCAGCTACAGCAAGAAAAGCACTTCTGCAAGATTCCCTTATGAACACTCAATAGGAGTATCAGCAGATCACAGAAAAGGAGCTAGTGTACACACACACATCCTAACCCCCCCCCCCCCCCCCCATAAAGCCTCACATGCATTCCAGGGTTAACTGTCAAGAGCAGAAGTGGTCATTGAAAAATTAAGTGCTGGGTAGCATTGTGTGTGTATACACATAACTGTTGCAGTGCATGCTTTGCACTCACAGGAAACAAGTATAGTTTAGTTCCAACCTCTGTCACACACAAAACAAGTACAGGAGGAAAGTGAAAGGGCAAGTGTCCCTCACACACAACATAGGTACAGCTAGGGACACAGCAGTGCAGTCATCACTTACACAACACACACATGAACTGTGTAACGGTGTAAACGTCGAATGACTGAGTTCCTGTACACGGTGCTTGAAATGTGACTCTGCCGCACCTCTTGATTGCTCCATATACAAGTCTGCCTTTGGTAAAATTTGAAATCCCAAAGATGGATGTGAAATTATTAACACAGCCATCTACAAGTACCTACACAATCAAAATATAAAACTAAATCAGACGAAAGTATGTTTTTTATTTTGATGGGCAGACAAAGAAGCACTCATTGAGATGATCGAGAGCCTGTGCCAGCTGATTCGTCGAGGGAAGCTGACACCGCCAGCCTTTACACAGACCACACTGGAGGAATATAGGGCAGCTTTGGACGAGTCCGCGAAGCCGTTCAGTTCTAGAAAGCAGATACTCGTCATGTGATAGCAGGACGTGATGTTTGAAGGTTGGAATCCGGCAAGTCCTCTGGTCAATATGTCACCTTATCCATTGCTGCATCAGTTAGACTTATGGGCTGATGGTTGGAGGAGTAAACTTGATGTGTGTAAAGTTTTCTGCCATTGATCAAATAGACCATTGCTAACATCATCAGAAGATCACTTTCTTTGTTTATGTTGACTGCAGAAAACTCGAATGCAGGTCATTTGCAAGGTCAGTGCAAGACCGCTAACCCAAACCTCTGGAATTAAAGCAATCTCTGTGGGTGGCTCGTCTTCTTTCTGTTCCAAACAATGACCACAAATCTGCCTAGTTATATTTTCGTTGTGGATGAAAATTGACTTCCTTGCCTAGAATAGGCACAAAAGATCTGGAAAAGTCCTCGAATTAATGGAAATGTGAAAGATAAAAGAAAGTAACAACTGTTCCTGTCAGAAGAACATGGTAAATAGACTCCTCCAAAGAGGTTTGACAAAAATGAGACATTGTGCTTCTGCAGTCAATTCTGTTGAATGGTACTGTACATCGAAAAATGAGCAGCAGCCGCTTGCTGTTGTCTGTTTATGCACTGGTGTCTCATGTAGTGCTTTCATCCAGGTCATTTACCAAGACAAATAAATACTGATATTGTTGTATTTATCTTAATTTTAGGCAATTCTCTTACCTTGAATTTCTTTAAATGTGTTCTTCTGCTGACAGTGTATTTCTCCAACAACATGAAATAATTGTCGTTCGAGTACTGTCATATCCAATTGTATTCAATTGAGTGTATAAGTTGGGGTGTTTAATTTCCGCTTCAGAGTTGTTCAGTGGATTAATTTGCCCTGCTCAAGTGAATCAAGCGAGTAATAAGTATAAATGCAAGTGGAGTGGTGGCTCCTTTTTTGTGTCATAATTTTATTCATCTGACTCCCTTATTATCAATATTATTGATTTGAGTGATAGAAAAATTGTAATACAGTGCTTTGAAGTGCTCTATGATTAATTAATATTTTTGTTTACTTCCTGCCTACATTGTCGCTATATATTTGTGGAATCTGTCGTATTCAATAAGCTGAATCTGGTGGGATGATTTGAAGAAGAGTATGATCAAGAAAAGTTGCTCATACATAAATCCCGGGACAGTGCAGAGAGAGATCCAGCTACAGTCCAGGCATCCTCGGGTGAATGAGCCCACACTGGACAAACCTAGAACCCGAGAACTCTCCAAACACCTCTGCAGGATATATAGGGAACCTTCTAAATAAGAACAAAGAATGAAACATAACAAAATATGCATCTTTGAGCATGTGTTATATGAATGAGATAGTATGTTCCTTATCCTTGTGCCACTGTCCAACACGACTCCCAAGTCTTTGGAAATTGCTTTGACTGTAAAAGAGTGCTTCGCCACACTATTAAACCATTGCAGAACTAAGACTGATATGATCTTGTCTTTACCCTTCAGCAAGGCATCATTCTGTTCTCTTGACCGCAAAAAATGCCTCTTTCTTACACACAAAGCGTCTTAAATGCTCAATAGCAGTGGTGTATTCCTGTACAACACTAGTGTAATATTCGCTCAGACCCTAAAATGATCTTAGTAAATCTTTATCCACGGTTGGTGGTGCACACTTAATCGCATCAACAAGATTACCTTTGAGTCTGATACCATCTGCTGATACTGTGTAACCCAAGTAGAAAAGTTAAACTTGCGGTTCTCTCTAGACATAGTCATGACTCTGTCCATTACGATATGAAGGACCTGCTCTTGAATTTCATTATGTTCTTGTACGTTTTTGGCATATATCAAGATATATGTCACCTTCAAATGCCTGGACCTCTGTGACACCTTTAAATGATGCTCTAAGCAATTTTGAAATACTCTGGCTGCAGATGCCAATCCAAAGAAAGCCTAAAATATTCAAAAGTTGTCTGAGTGTGACGAAAGTCGTCATGACTTTTGACTGATCAGACATCTACTTGACATCTATTATTTAAAAAAAAGTTGAACCTCCAATGGCCGTCAACATTTCCTGTATTTGTGGCAGTGGATGTCAGTCTTTGATGATGTTTTGTTTTACAAGCGCAAATCAGCATGGATATTACAAGATTTCTGCTGCCACCCACTCTGCAGAATCCAGTGGTTCAATCACAACGTCTTTATTCATAGAATCTGACACATTTTGTTTTATTAATCTCTTTTGCTAAGATAAACACGAGTCACGTTCTTCTTGACAGGAAAGCCACCTGCCTTCATTTTAATACCATGTTATAGTCCTTTGACACAACCTACTGTAGGTTAGAACTCTTCTGCATATTTGTTTAAAATGGCTTACAGTTTGTTACTGACAATGCCTACTGCTGCTACAGGCATCTCACCTAAAGAAAAAGCGTTAGCACTACCAAGTCTCATAATGATACCTAGTTTGCCTAAATCACACCAATCAATTGTAGTGCGACCCTCAATAGCAACATATATCTTTGTAAAATGTGTATCTATCATAAGTTTTAAACTATCTTGGAAATAAGCGGAAATGTCAATATCCTGCTCTCCAAAAGCTTTTAGGTGAACATCTGACCCAGTTAGATATTTGTTTTGGGGGTAAAATGTACTATCCGAAAGAGCTGTTAAAGGAGAGCCTGAATATGACATGACATTAAGGCCAATATTCAGTATGAATCAAACCTAGTGGTTCTTTATAATGCAGAGTTTGAATGGGAGTAGCATCTTCAACAGTCAAAACTAAATTGCTAACTTCCTTCTCTAGTTCCTCTACCGTATTGACCCTAAGTATGGTTTAATTATTTTTCATTTTTTTAATTGAATTTTAATCTAACACCCTCAGATTCTGTACAAATACAGCAGTAAAATAAAACACAATGTTCACAGTTCGCTGCCACTGAAGGGAGTATGGTATTATTCTTGATAACTTTGCATACACTTCGGAAGTGTCCATACGTTTTGCACCTAATACAGCACATTGTTGAGCATGTGGGACAATTCCCGAAATTAGACATTGACCCACACCTGAAACATACAATTTTCTTTTGTTAGTCTAGAATTTTTATCTCTGACATTTATAGCACGCTTCAGATGAATGTCCAGTCTCTTCCACAGCATTTTCTTTCTCAGACATAAATGAACGTTCAGTTCTTCTAGCAATGTCTAGAACTTAACCTCAACGTAGGGTTTCTACATGCTAAAAGTCTCTCTTGAATCTTTTTGCAATAAGTTTAAGACAATTTGGCGCCTAAAATAATATTCCACATTGTCATCGAATTTGCACTTAGATGTGAGTATCCGCAAGTTTGAGATATGTTACTCAATACATTATTTGGTGAAGCTTTTTTCCAAACAAATTTCGGGTTGCTTATAATCGTCCCATACTGCAAACTGCCCTCTTGGTGTATCTATTTCAGGCACATTGTACAAAATGTCCTTTGCCTGCTTCTGAGAAAACACAGAATAAAAGTGCTTTTTCCTTTTATGCTGAAAATAGTTTTCCATGAATAGCGACAACATAATTCTCAAATGCTCATATCCATTGTTGTTATTTGACATTAGGTGTTCCCAGGTGCTGTAGGAAAAGACTTGGTTGATTGGACATCTGATTAGACGACAAGATAAGTAAAGAATTACTAAGACAGCAATATGACCAGAATAAACTGTCTCAATATTACCATGGTTCCTGGGATCGAGGCTTTGGTGTTGCTGGTGAGCCTCATTTCTAAATACAATGGACATGTGGAAGGTGAAAGGTGAGCAAACAAGGACAGAATCACAAAAATGTCGACACTCGAACCAGGATCAGTATGGTGGGGTAAGGTCCAGACAAAGAATGTCAATACTGACCTAGATGGTCGTTGGAAATTAAATGGATGCAGCTCACAATAAATCACAAAGGAGGGACTGAGGGCTTTTAACAGGTCAAGCATATGTGCCCAAACTATAGTGAATACAACGAGTATGCAGTTCTTAACTGATAAGGGGGACAGGCTTTTGTGGTCATGAATTACAGGGGGAACGGGTGTTCCTCCTGTTGGAATTAGGGCTTCACTCACTCCATCTAAACTGTTTAAGGCCCCTTACCCCACGGCACCAAATGGCAACTTGGAATAAAAGATCTCTGCCAAAGAGCCCCTCATAGGGAGCCCGTCCGGCATTGTAGCACCGACCTGACGAGGAGCACGCCCTATGATGAAGCATGACACGCAGCCGGGTGTGTGAGGGCCCTAATTCCAATGGGAAGAGCCTCCATTACACCTGTAATTCATGACCACAAAAGCCTGTCCCCCCTATCAGATAGGAACTGCATACTCTTTAAATTCACTGCAGCTCACAGTAAGCACTTACATTTTCACAGTCCAAATCTGATGGACGCTACAATGCTTAAGTCTCCAATTCCTGGTATGGTATTGCAGAGATCCACTTGAAGCTGTGTCAATGACTCATTCCCGATCTACAGGGCAACTATTATTCCAGCACTAACATAAACGAGTTCTAATGGGTCATCTCCTGATTTGACTAGTAGCATCACTGTTAATCTAGAATAGAGGCCAAGGCTAGTCGTCGTCTGGAACACTCCAGGTATCAACAAATATTGAGTCCAACTTTAATCAAAGATGTGGTTAGAGGGCTGCCAGGTGAACAGATTGTCCCAGAGCTCTCCTCAGACCAGCTTAAAGCTTCCTGTTTTCCTAACATGAGCGTGTTTCTCTTGCTTCAATTTTTTTTTTTACTTGGATAGCTTCTGCTAATCCTCAAACCAAGTATTTAATCTCATCTTCTACTTACCTTGTGGGTCTTGCTGAACCCTTTTAGTGATTAAGCCTTTCCACCTCTATCGTTGCCCCCCTCCAACCTTGTGCTCTTCCCTGATGCACTTCTCAGCTAGGTTCCCTTTCTCTGCGTCTACTACTTTGCAGAGCTGCTTTAATAGTGGTGAAATTTGTTTTCAGGGCTCTTTGCATCTTCATCCGCTTTGAACCTGGGCCGAATGCACTGCTCTCCCTTACACTGTACCTCTCCATGGGCCCACATGCTTTCCTGTCCCAACTTTCCAGCCTGCCGGTGGACTGAATCTCTGCCTCTTTATATGCTCTGGCAACCGGGTTCATTTGCAGAGCTTTCAGTTGCTGCGAAAAGATGAGGTAATTTCAACCCTATTAAACTCGATGGTCCACTTTCCTTTTGCTGGAGTTAAGATTTCCAACTGATAGAGCAAAGGCCAGGTCTGTGATATCTGCTCCTGACATTCCCGAAATTAGGGTGCTAACACCTGTAGTGGAGAGTTCAGGTTGTGAATAGGAGCTGGGCATGCTTCATCCCCTTCATGCAGTAGGAGCTGTGGTGCAGAAAATAGCTGGAGAAGCTTTGCTACAAAGGGTGAGCTGTCTACCTTGTCTAGCAAAGTCCAAGAATAGGGCAGCTACTTTTGATTGCCTAGTCGGTGTTCCGGTTGCCCTTGAGTTATACTATTCCTGTGCGAGAGGTCCCTGAATTGTGAGCACCTGGGAATGGATTACTGCAAGTAGCATTTAGCATCTGGACAAATAAAATTGGCACGCCTTCCAAAGAGTATAAAAGTTAAATAAGAGGGAGAAGAGGCTTTTCTGATGGATACGTCTAACCACACCTTCCTCACCTTTAGAATATTACTCAGGCTGGATCTGGCAAGCTTTCAGCAATGCTCTTGCATGCCACCAGGTGGCACAGTGTGGTTAAGCGCCAGTTCTGCACTACTAACACTGGATGCGCATAGCAGTTATTTTCTTTCCATGCCTTGGATTCAGAACTTCACTCCTACTTTTAGCGGGCTTTAGCAATTTCTAAAAAACAATGAAATCAGGGTGTAAGGGCTCAATATCCCCTCCTGATAAGACCGGCTTCAAGCCATACTGTGAGTGTAGGAAACGATGTTGGTCACAGACCCACATGATGTGTTGTGCGACAAGTGCACACTTATGCATTCCAAAGCAATTTGGGACCGGGAAACAAAGTTGTATGTCCCTGAGCGCCAGAAGTCAAAGCCTCCGCATTGGTCCCAATCCAGGTTACCGGCCTGAGCCCACCCCTAGGGTTGGTTTCCCAAAAAGTCCATCTCATGGTCAAAGTCATCCAGTATTTCAAAGGCCAAAATAAAGAGAAAACACAGGTGTAGCGGGATACGTCCCCATCCCGGCACCTGGTGCCCAAGGAGAGGGTGTAAGGGCTTTATGATACTAGCCTTTCTCCTCCGAGGTCCCTGATTACAGACCTGATCTCCCATTTGATCCCAAAGCACCCCAAATTCCCCATTCCATCAGTAATGCCATGGCAAGTGGAAGCCTTCAAAGAAGCCATGCTGCAAATTTTTGGTGCTTTGGGATTCCATCTGGATGGCCTTCGGGGGCCTCCAGTTGGTTTTTTACCAGCAGTTCCTACCCGGGCACCAACTGACCCCATGGGACCCATTTTGGATTCACAACTGACCCTTACCCCAGCACCTACACCCATGCGGGGCCAGAACCCCATGACGCTGGTGCTATTGTGTCCAGCAACAGGAGATAATTTGATCCTGATTCTGATGTCTGTCCCTGAACCAACTTCAGCCATATATTGACCAATGTTGCTATATAAAAAAACAAAAGCGCAATTCGTTATAGGCCTGATTCTGCACCGGCACCTCTACCGATGCAGCCATGCCACAAGGCACTCCATTATCTTTTCAGTACTTATTCTGACCATTACACATTACAAGGAGATGATGATGTTGATCTACCGCTCCATTATACTGAGGACATTTTTTTACAAAGACTTGCAAGAAACCAGTGGACTTGATACCTGCCCGGATACAGCAATCGATTAGCCAATCAGCCCACCTACTGAGGAAAGTGCATCATTTGCTGATGTAGTTCAGAGGGTAGCTGAAGTGCTGGATTGATAGTTGGCCTCTGTTGAAACCAAACCTATTGTCCCTACAGACATCTTAGACCTAGGGCCAGCTGTGTCTGAGTACTTGCTTTCTTTCAGTTATGCCCTTACAGACTCTTTGATGGGGACTTTGTCCAAACCACTTTCCTGTTTTCCAGTGAATAGAAAGGTGGCCAGTTGTCATAAGCTGGTGCCTGAAGACCCTAGCCTTCTCACCAAGCACTCTACTCCAGAGAGATTAGTGTGGCGAGTATCTACTAGCAATGTTCATGCAAATTCTTTCCCCTTGACACCTCAGGTTAACAAATTCAGACATATTGAAGGTTTTGGAAAACAAATGTTCTCTTCAGCCAATTTGGCACTGCGATCAGTTAACATTGTTTGTTATATGTGCATACTCTATGGGACACAACTACATCTTGCTGTAGGCTCTGGAAGACCTTCAAGCCTCTGGCATAAACAATATAAAATGGACAGGACACTGCCAAATACAAGATTTGTGATGGCCTTGATGATATTGACTGTTTTGGAAGGGTGGTTGGCACTAGTTGTGCTGCGCTATCACCCATGGATGCATTCATTGTACAGGTTTTTCAGGAGATGGGCAGGGTTCGCCCATTGATATACTCAATGGCTCTCACCTCTTTGACGAGATAGCTTATTTCGGTCTTGAGCGATTCAAAGATAGTAGAGCTGTGGCATGCTCTCTGAGACGGTTGACCTCTGCTAAGCAGTTACTTCACCAAATTCAGAAATGTAGGGCTATTTGAGATGATTGGCGTACAGACAGCGCTAATAAACCAACCACTCTAGCAATCACCTCAGTCCTTTTTAGGTTGTGTTCCGGGGGCTGGCTGAAATCGTGCAGAGCAGCAGTTACACCAGTCCTCCTGTTCCCCTTCACCTGTAGCATCTGCCTCTATGCCATTTTGGTGCGCTCTTAGCAGCACACACTCATCCTGTGGGTGCAGGATTACATTTTACCTCCCAGGATTGCGATATATTACGTCCAACAAATGACTCATTCAAACTGTTCAGCATACTACTCTGTCTGCTCCACCCTGCCTCCTCATCCAATCCAGTCAATTTTTAGAGGAGCACCTATCTATTTTGCTGCAGGCGGTGTGAATGTTGCTCTCCAAGGGAGCAATGAAGAAGTTCCTGGATCAGAAAGGAGTGTTGCTGCTCTCAATATTTTCTTGTGGAATCCTCCAGCTTATATTGGACCTTTAGCATCTCAATGCTTTCCTCAGAAGAGACTAATTCAGAGTGCTAACACTGGCTGATATTCTAACCACCCTGGACCTAGGAGACTGGATGCTCTCCTTAAACCTACAGGATGCTTATTTTCCTATACCTGTCCTGCAAAACTATTGGTTTTACCTGAGGTTCATGGTCGGGCAGTTGCATTTTCAGTTTGCAGTATTCCTCTTTGGCCTCACCAGTGCATCTTCGTGAAAGTAATGGAGGTGGTCACAGCACACCTTCGCAGTTGGGAGTTCAAGTCTTCCCCCTGCCTCAACAAGTGACTATTGAAGGTGGGCTTGCCAAAGTCAGCTGAAGGCCACTTGCAGACGACTGCAAACTTCTTGATGGTGGGTTTACGATCAATAAGTCAAAGTGGCATAAAATTCCATTGTAGAGGTTGCCATTCATTGGGGCTAGCTTGGACACAGTGCAATTCATTGCCTTCTCTCCAGTGCAACTAGTCCAAGACATTTGAGCTAAAATCCCAATGTTTCAGCCTTGGTCCTGGATCTTGGTGAGAGCCACTATGAGTCTTATTGGCCGCTTAGCCTCCTGCCTTTTCCTAATAAACAATGTGGAGAAGTGTGGCTCACTGGTTAGAGCAGGCAGACCCTGAAGCAGCGGTCAGACCCGGGACCAGGGTTCAGTTCCCGACGCGGCAGGGTCTTGAGCTCAAATGTCCACGGACTCGATAATTCTCGCTTCGGTGCCTGACCTAATCATGGGTTCACACTCTGCAACTCTGGGCATTAAGCTTGCTTAATCTCCACAACGGCCCCCCGCGGCGGGATGCCTGGCTTTCACCTTGGGGATGCCCGTTAGGGGCTATCTCACAGGGAAAAGCCAGGACGGGTTCCCAAGGCAAGCGCCGAGATGCCTCCGGGTAGTTGAGCGCTATATAAGAACATACAAAAAAAAAAAAATGTCAGCTGGCATATGCATGCTTGGCAATGGAATCTGAAGTCCCAGTGGACCCAGCACCTTGTTAATCTTATGGATTCCATTCAGATTTTGGAAGGCACTGTCCCCGATCTGCAGTGATGGCTGTTCAAATGCAATTGGTTGGGCAACAGGCCCCTCTCTCTTCCGCATCCAGAGCTGATGGTGGTGGCGGATGCATCACTACTGGATTTCGGAGGTCATATCAGGGAGGTAAAGATCAGAGAACCTGATTCCATATCTGTCTGTTGGAGTTGTGAGGTATTCACCTGGTGTTGAAGACTTTTCTTCTGTCCATCAAGCGGAGGCTAGTGTAGGTTCTCATGGCAAACACTAACGCCATGGTGCACTGCAACAAGCAGAGCAGAGTGTGTTCCTGAATCCTGTGCAAGGAGGTGTTGTGCCTTTGTAGTTAGCTAGAGCATCCAGGCATTTTCCTGGTCGCGAACCACCTGGTGGGATCCATTAGAGTCCGAGCAAATGGCCTCAGTCGGCAACATCTGGCAAGCTACGATTGGCGTCTATATTCTGAGGTGGCACAGAGTATCTTCTGGAAGTGGGGAGACCTGGAATTACTGAGAAAAGATTCGCTAGAAGACACATTCTGTCTTGAATGAAACATTTGGCTCCTCTGCATCTTCCAACCCCTGCCTTTCCTGCCCTGAGTTCTGAAGAAGATCAAGAACAACAGGGTCCACGTCATTCTAGTGGCTCCAGATTGAGCTGGGAGAGTTTGGTGCTGGACCTCCTGAGCATCAAGAGGATCTCCTGTCACAACAGCAGGGCAGGGTCCTTCACTCAAAACTGCACAATCTACACCTTTATGCGTGGAGATTGAACAGCAGCCGTTAACTGCATTTGATCGGGAATGGTGGATGTCATCCTAGCGACTAGGATGCCTTCCACGTAGTTCATCTATGCCAGGTGCTGTGACAAATTGATGGCCTGGCGTGGAGTTTTCAAGGTAGACCCTTCACAAGCCAAGCCTTTGGATGTCCTATTATTTTTGTTGTCTTGGGCTCACCAATTCTTTTCAGTGAGCACTATAAAAGGTAATTGGTGACCTTTTTGCCCCTTTTACGTTTATTGGACCAACCATACTTGTTCAAATCACCTGTTGCGATATATTGAAAGTTTTGAAATGTTCCCTCCAAAATCATTTGTGATGCCATGGTGGGACCTTTACTTGGTCTTGATGTTTTTTCCTGTGTACACTTTGAGGTGCTGCATTGCTGCTTGTTGCATCTTCTGACCTTAAAGACCATCTTCCTTTATGTGATCACTTAGCTCATTGCATGAGTGAGTTTCAGGCACTATCGTGCAACCACCATACTCCACCTTCTCTCCATACAAACTGGTGCTGAGGATGCAGGCCATTTGTTGTCTAAAGTCATGAACTCTTTCCACGTTGGACAATCCATCACTCTACTAACTTGCTGTGCACCTCATCACCCCTCTAAAGAGAGAGGTCCTTAGGATTTTACATTGATCATACCAAGGACCAGCAGCTTTTTGTTGAGTTCTCCGGGATGAAGAAAGGAAAGGCTGTACAGAGGAGGACGTTGTTGAGGTGGATGGTTCTCTGCATTAAGATCTGCTATGCAATGGCCAAAAATCTGCCTCCGGTATGACCGTGAGCACATCCCTTTATGGCTAAGGCTGCTATAATTGTGTTGGCACGCAGACTGCCGGTCCTTGATATCTGCCCGGCTGCAACGTGTGTATCGGTGCAGTTATTTGTGAAACGCTATGATCTTGACAGCCAAGACAGAAGGGAACAGCATTTTGCTTGTTTGGTCCTGCAGGACTTTATGGTCTAAGTCCATTCCTCATACCCTTCACATTTTGGAGCTACTACATTGGTATATATTCCAAAGTAGAGGAATCTCCTGGGCTGGAAACCACAGTTGGCTCCCAGTGACACTGTGTAGTATCACACTTCAGGGTTTGGGGCAGGGTGGCCTCCCCTCCCTCCCTTTTTGCCCCGAAAGCATGGCTCCCGGGCCCAACAGGCTCGGGGAGAGGGGTCACCTCTGCTCTTTTTTGTCAATTTGGCCTCAGGGTATGGGGTCACCAGGGTTGATTTGGGGCTTGGGAGGGTGGCAACATACCCTCTTCCACTTTAATAAACATTTTGCCCTTGGGATGTTATAGGCCCTGGCCCTGACCAGGGATCAAAATTATTTAATTGAAAACACTGGCATGTGTTTTGTTTTTTTTTTAAAGTCCAGCGGGATCACACCTTTAAAAAATATATGTATATATTTTGGCCTTTTCAAAGTCTAGTGTATACCTACCCAACCCCCTGAGATTGCCATGCCATACATATGTGTATATATATTAATTTTATTATTAAACACAGGACTGGGGACTAAGCTCCTTAATCCTGTAATGGCTTCCTTCAACATTTACCTTGCAGACAGCCAATTCAAGCGTTCACTCCCATGGAGCATGTGTCCTGTGGGAGCCAATTGGCCCAAGGGGAAAAAATGCCCCATGGGTTCAAGGGACTTTTGCGAGAGTGCCTCAAACCCAACCATCATGATATACAATTTTTTTTGTTACCTAATTTCTTGATAACTACTGAACGGATTTACACCAGATAACAAACCGCGCACTTTCCGGACCAAGATCTAGCTTCCTGCTAAATTTGGTGTAATTCTGTTTTTGCTGTAGAGCTTCATAAAAAAAGTGTATGGAATATGCATTAGGATTTGCATTTAAGGACCTTGCCCCTTTTCTCACCCTTGCTTGACGGATCTCCCTGAAACTTTCTGGAAAGTTTCATGAAGATTCGTTAAATGGCTTTTCAGTTATTAGCAAAATAAAAAAGGCATTTCCTGTGGAAACACTGACTCGACTATAACTACCCAGTGACAACCACCACTTGGTTATTTATGTATTTATATTTTTTTTGTGTAAAAGTTTGAAAAAGGAGGTTGTTTTAGGGCTCACGGTGGGTAGTGGTAAAGGAAGGTAAAGCTAATTTTAGGGTTCAAAGATAGGTAAAGGAAGGTATGGGTAATTTTAAGGTTCACAGGTGGGCAGTGGTAAAGGGATGCAAGGCTATTTTTAGGGTTCAGAGATGGGTAAAGGGAGGCAAGGATAATAAGGTTTAGTTTTGGGCAGTGGTAAAGAGAGGTAAGTGTAAATTTAGGGTTCAAGGATGGGTATTGGTGAAGGGAGATATGCAAATATTAGGTGTATGTGGTGGGCAGCACTAAAGGGAGGTGGGATAGGTAAAGGCATGTATGGGTAATTTTAGGGTTCAAGGGTGAGCAGTGGTAAAAGGAGACAAGGTTAATTTTAGGGTTCAGGGATAGGTAATGGGAGGTAAGGGTAATTTCAGGGTTTAGTTGTGGGCAGTGGTAAAGAGAGGTAAGGGTAAATTTAGAGTTCACGAATGCATATTGGGAAAGAGAGATATGCTAATGTTAGGGTTATGGGATGGGTATTAGTAAAGGTATCTAAGATCATTTTAGGATTAAGGGTGGGTAGTGGTGTAGCGAGGTTAGGAGTAAATTAAAAACAAGGTAGGGGTGGGGTGGGGATTTCTCTTCAAAAAAGAAAAAATAATCAATATATGTGTGTGTCTATATATATATATATATATATATATCTTTTTTTTTATTTAGACACACACTCACACAATTTAATATTTTTTCTTTATACATTAGAGAATTACAGCAAAATCGTCTAATAGAAGTAACTAATGGTGGGAAAAGACCACCCTTGAGAAATATATTGAATTCAAAATAGTGCCGAGAAGTCTAAGACTTTTGATAATGCCAACTTTGAACGACTTGGATTTAGAACTAATAAAACAATGGCAAACTGATACAAACTAGTGCTCCTTTAAAATAATGAAAACTTTGAACATGCACGCGGAAAGGAAATTGGAGAAAATAACCACAAAAATCAAGGAACTAGAGGACAAACTAGAAAAGTACACTGTAAATCAGGAAAGTAAAGAGCTTATAGAGGCAATGGAGAAAAAGATAAACAAACATGAAACAGAAGTGGAAAAATGGAAAGCGAATACATTTAACAGGGACAAAATAGACTACGCAAGTGATGGATTTACACATTCGCAAGACAGTACGACATGTACAGAAATGGAGCAGTGCTGGGTAAATGTGTTGGCTATGAAACAACATGAACATTGGACAGCTCCGTTATAAGCTCAGCGGATGAAGAACCTAACACCTCAAACCTGGATTTTTTTGGGGAGATGCGATTAGTCCAGATTATCACGTGACAAAGAGGGAGAAGAAGAGGAACCATGTGGGGGAGAGGACAAAACAAACCGAAACCAGAAGAATCAGAAAACGAAGCCAAAACCAAAAAAGGAAGAGGAAAGAATAAGCAAAATCAAAAAAGAAAATAATCATGGACTTGGTGATCAACATCTCTACCAAAATTTTAAGTCCTGATCAGATTAAATTGTTGAATAAGGACCCTCTTTTTGCCCCAACAATGACATCATTCTACCCAACTTTCGCAGTGATCTATATACATTTTGCCGCAAATTGAAACTCAAAAAACTACAGAACCCAGCAAAAGTAACAGTGACAAGCACAGATATAACACCAATAAGTCAAAAAGATATACCAACTCTAAGAACCTTGACATATTTAAGAGAAGAACAAGAACTCAGATCCACTGAATTAGTGCAACCTGTGGAAACGGACAATTCTGCCACAACTTAGGCATTGCGACAGGGAAAGGGGGAGACAGTGCAATCAATGTTTTGCTCACATCTACCACCCAGCAATATATTTGGCTTATTTCATGAGCTCATGATAGAGGATAAAATCAACTAATACAAAATAACTCCCAGATCAAGAAAAGTAAGAGAAAAAAAATCATGGAGCCTTACACAAGGAGAACAATGAGCCTTATAGGAGTTTTAGGAAAACCCTCTTATTATCATAAAAGCCTCAGACAAAGGCAGCTATATTGTTATCCAAGATCTTGACTATGTAGAAGAAGCCAATAAACAATTGAGAAATTAAGATCATTATGAAAAACTCAAAGACAACCCCATGGAAGCTTGGACTCAAGAAGAATATCATCTTAAACTACAGGAGTGGAAAGATCGAGGTTTGATTGATTTTGAGGAATATATGTACTTAAAGGTTGATTATTTATACCATCCCAACGATATACTTTCTACCAAAAGTGCATAAATCACTAACAAATCCACAAGTAAGACCTATAGGAGGTTCCATTGAATCTCTTTTAGTAAAAGCATCTAGATTCATTGATATCTTTTTAATGGACTACATTACTTCTCTACCATCTTACTTATGAGACACTATGGACCTCCACAGCAAAACTCAAAAAATCCCATTCGATAAAGGTTTCATAATGGCAACAATAGATGGCATATCACTGTAAATATCAATTCTCCATGTGGATGGGATATCAGTTGTGAAAACATTTCCTACAAGATCAATAAGCCTCCTACAACATTCAGAAATGTTATTGGAAATGTTAACATGCTGCCTAACCCATAACACATTTCTCTTTAAAGGAGACCTCATTCGACAAAAACAGGGGACAACATTAGGGTACATCTTTTCGGCCCACCTATGCCAATCTGCTAATGGTGTTATGGGAGACTGACATCATGAAGGGTCACGAGAAGTTAAACATCAAATTCTATACAAGCTTCATTGATGACCTTTTCATGATATGGGAGGGAAATCAAAGAGATCTTGAAACCTTCATAAAGTCATTGAACTACAACAAATACAACCTGTCATTCACATCCGCAATTAGCAAACTAAATGTCATCTTCTTAGATGTGGAAGAGTTTATCAAAAATGAAAAACTCTGTACAAAAATGCACCGAAAACCAACTTTATGCAACAATATCCTCCACGCAAATAGTGGACATCCAAAAAAACTAAAGTGGAGCATACCGTGCGGAGAGATACTCAGAGCTAAAAGAAACTGCTCTGACGCAACATCCACTGAACTTCAATTGAGGAAATGAGCAATTGCTTTCTCAAGAGAGGCCACCCATTAGAAGTAATTGAAATTGCAAAAACACAAGTCAGGCAAAAACCAATAAATTTACTTTTAACACCACAAACAAAAATTCAGGAGAAAGACAATGGCGATGATGAAAAAATACGGCTGATCATAGACTACTATAATGAAAATAGAGAGTTAAAAGAAATCATTCAAAGAAACTGGAAAATTCTGGTTCAAGATCAAAACCTTGAAAAAGACTGTCCCTGAATCCAAGTATTACATAGAGGAAAACAGCCTCCCTGGGAGAAATTCTCACTTAAAGCCACTTGGATATAAAACAACCAACAAGATCATCTTGTTTAAACACCCCGGGCTTCTGGAAATGCTTAAAGTGTCAAGCATGCGAGCATGGTCAAAACTCACTATCATATAAACTACAAAATGGAAAGGCTCAGAGAATCAAATAGCATATCACTTGTGAGTCAAAATATGTGGTATATGTATTAGAATGCCCGTGCTGCAAACAATACGTAAGAAGAACGATACACAAATTTAAATTACGAATTCTCCAACATCTGCGTACTATCAAAAATAAAGACTCTTCCTACCGAATTGCTAAACATTTCTTTGACGTTCATGCAAGTGATAGACAACAACTGAAATAATTTGGTATAAAACTTGTGAAACATAAAGAACGGAGAGGTGACAGAACTTTAAACCTAAGACGGACAGGATCTCATCTCATCTTAACCATTGGAACAAAAAACCCTTTTGGACGTAACTTGGATGCAGAACTGCATATAGATCTGTAGAAACCTAAATCAATTCAAGAAAATGAACCTTTTTCTGTCACTTCTCTCTCACAATTGTTTTAAGACAAAAAGGTTTATAACAAGAAAATTCAGAACTGTAGCAAACATAACAATGAGATTATGTAGAATTATGCTCATTTTAAATCATGCTGACTCAAATACACTAGCACTTTACTGATACAGTTATACGGGAACTGAACGTTAGAATTAATAAGATAGAAACCCTGATGAAATTTGGTAATAAGAAGTTTTTAACAACCTGTTAGAATTATAATAATGGAATGATATAGGAATCCATTCAAATTCAAATAAGTCTTTATTTCGACTACATGTCATAAAAAGACGGCATATTTAAAAACAGCATGGAATAAAAATAAAATCACAACGTCAATTCCATAATACAATAATGGAATGTATGAGTAATTAATTCATCTAATATACTACCAGATCTAAAGGATGTTCTTATATGTTCCGGTGAGTTGATCCCATCTACTGATTGTTCCATACACATTAGTAAAAAGCATAAATATTATGAATTGAGATTAAAACACACTAAAAATAAAACAGGATTTACAATACATTTGTAATATTTAGACAATCAAAGTTTAAAACTGGATTAAACTGATGGGGTATTCAATAATTTTAATTTGTTCCTAGGAATTGCCCACGTCCATTTCAAGAATTTGGCCACGGCAATTACCAAGCTCTCAGAACAGTCCGTTCTTAGAATCCTTAGCGCTTCTGTGCCTCTTTTAATGCCTTTCTGAATGCATATTGGCCTGTGCCATTTAGAACGTGGAGATTTATACTCAGGGCATATGAAGAGGACGTGGGCTAGGCTTTCTGGTTGGGTAGTGCAGAAGGGCACAAAACACCATTGCTGGTTGACTATTTGCTGGTAAATGTATTTATTGGGAGAGTTCCCACCCTGTACTGGTGGAACCGTTTCCTATCTTCAGGGATGGTAATAACATCCCAGTACAGTTCGTAGGCACGTATGTGTTTGTGCTCCAAGAAATCCCTAGTTGTTGAAGGAGCAGTACAATTCTGGAAATCTCTTTGAATTACCATGGTCCAATAGAGCTCCTTTAGGGTCTTGCGTGACGGGAAAGTATTTTGTAGTGGGTTGTCCCATAAGTACCCCAGACCCATAGCTTTATAGATCAGCCTGACTTCTCTAAACCAGGGTATTCTACTCCCTTTGTCCATGTCTCTGGTTTTTAATAGAGCCTGAGCATAGTGAGAAATTTCAGGGGTGACCCAGATCCTCCGCCAGTATGCAATCGGTCTGAATCGTGCAACATCCTGAATTCTCTGACAGCCCAGGTCTAAGTAGATGGGTATCAGCGGTGTAGATGGGGGAAGCCTCACCAGGCCCCTCATGAACTTATTTTGAGCAATTGTCAGGGCCGAGATGTTAAATGGCCCCCACAATTCTGCCCCGTATAGCACGGAAGCCCGTATTTTAGTATCGTATATTTTTAGGGCTGGAGCTATTGGTTGTGTAGCCGAGGATCGTAGTTCTCTTAAGAGCACTCCTGCCAACTGTGCGTGGATAGGTAATTCAAATGGGGTTTCCAGTCCAGTCTAGACCCCAGGGCAATTCCAAGATAGCTAAAACAATGGGTCTGCTCTAGGAGCTCTCCATTCATTAATGCCCGGCCTTTCACAGTCTGTGTCTGTGCATGACCATAAATTTTGTTTTTGATACGTTGATGGTTAAGCCGTAGTCTGTACAGAAAGCCTCAAAACACCCAATTGCTCTTTGGAGCCCTTGTTGTGTTTTGGAAATTAAAAGGGTGTCGTCTGCAAACATTAGCAGGGGTATCAGGACACCGTTTAGCTTGGGAGCATCTGTATGTGAGTCCTTATAATATTCAATAACCCTGTTGATGTACAGTGCAAACAGTGTCGGTGCCAAGACACACCCTTGTCTTACTCCTCTCTGAGTTGGAAATTTATCAGTGGCCTGGCCTTGCTCCCCCCACCGGACCTGCGCAAAATTATTATTGTGAAATGAAAAAGAGCGAGGAGTTCCGGTGGCATGCCTTGCTCCTGAAGAACTCTCCACAACCTAGTGCGCGGCACTAGGTCGAAGGCCGATTTCAAATCGACGAAGGCTGCGTATAGGGTGCCTCCACCAAGAACTACCCACTTCCAATAAATAGTAGCAAATCTAAAGACCTGGTCCACGGTACTCGTGAATGGGCGAAAGCCAGCTTGCAGTGGTGACATAACCCCGGTGTCGTCTATCCAACTCTGGATCCTGAACAGCACGAGCCTAGCCACCACCTTCTGAATACAGACTATCAGGCTAATTGGCCTGTAGTTGGCGGGATCAGCACGGTCTCCTTTCTTAAAGATAGGGATTATTTCGGCTCCCTTCCAAATATCTGGATTGGGGAGCCTTTAGCAATGGCATTTGCATGTAGCTGTATGTACGGTGCCCAGACCTCTCTGCCATGCAAGAAGAGATCCGCGGGTATCGTATCCGGCCCTGGAGCTCTCCCTTTGGGGACAGTAGTTAGGGCATTTTCAACTTCTTTCAAGCTGAATTGCAATGGAGTGATAATTACATAATTAAGGATGGTATTACAGCGGGCCCCTTCTTCCCAATCGGGGCATGCAAACTGAGTCTTAAAATGCGACACCCACATTTCAGGAGGGACGGAATTTTGCGGGTAGGCCCTGTGACACCCCTTACCCCATTTTACTAGGTCCCAAAAACCTACCATATTTCTCGACTTACTAGCTTCAAATAACTCTTCCCAATATTTTTCATCCCAAGATTTTTTGGCTTCCTGCTGGGTGGGTATATAGTTGCGTCTTGCGACTTGTATTAGATCCCTGTTCTTCGATCTTACTGCTGCAGCAAGTGATTTGTATGCAGCCCTGCAGCTTTTACCGTACCAAGATTCTGCCTGCTTTCTATTGTTACGTCGTGGGCCAGTTACCTCTTTAATAAAATATTTACTAAGACTTGTAAAAAGTGCTGTGTGAATTGGAACAACCTTGGACATAAGATCATCATCATATATACATCCCTGGAGCTCTGTGGTTGCGCTTACTACTAATTTGTCCATTTCAATAATATATTCCTGTTTCAGAAGGCACTCAGCCCATTTCAGTCTTCTGGTATCATTTGTGGGAAAAATGTCAATGGTAGACGAGCTAGCTACAGCATCCTTTGCTTTAAATAATTCTAACTCTAAACTGCGGGGGTTGTGGTCACTCTCTATTCTTTTTATGATAGCCATGTCATAAATAGATGGCCAGAACTCTAGGTTGACTAGAATATAGTCTATACGATTAGTGCTCACCCCATTATCAAATGTAGGTCTCCCCTCCTTGTCTGTTTTTGAGCTGCCATTTACAGCCCTGAGGCCCTGTTCGAGGCATAGGACTTTAAGCTGAAGAGCAGCCTGAGTCTACCGTTTGATGGGGGGATGGTCAGTTGAGGAATCTGCCAGCTGCGATCTTCTGCCTTGGTGAGTTCGATATCATATTGATCCAAGGGCTCGAAAGAGCAATTGAAATCACCTGCTACCAATAGATTAGCCTTGCCATTATATATATCCAAGTGTTGGCCCAGCTGAATGACTGTCTCAGAAGGTTTACCTCCTGGTTTTCCCCTGGCATAGACATTGAAAACAATTAAATCTCTGGAGTCAGGAGATTGTAGCTTTACAATAAGGATATCATTACAGTTAGAATGTATTTGTTTAGTTGTGTACCTATCATCCTGCTTTATCCAAGTGGTCATAGGCCTGCCTCTTTTAGTGTGATTCAGAAAAGGGGGTGGTGATGAACAGAGTGTCTGAATTAAGCAGACCACTCTTACCCAGTCCAAAGATCAGGGCTTGATCCATTATCGTTTTTTAGCTCACTGCACCATCCCAGCTCAGAACCTGGCTACATGCAAATTAGTCTGTTCCTGTCCCAGTGCATGATGGGAACAGGGCAAACCAAACTACCAAGCCAATTCTTATACTGGGAAGGAAACAAGCTTCCGGGGACCGGTTTCTGGCATTTCAGCCATCGTCGGCCCGGCTTGCTTGAATCCTGATGGTGCAATGAGCAAGGGACTCACATCTGAGTATACCCTTCCACGCTTATGGTGGACATAATGATTCAGAAAAGGGGGTGGTGATGAACAGAGTGTCTGAATTAAGCAGACCACTCTTACCCAGTCCAAAGATCAGGGCTTGATCCATCACCGTTTTTTAGCTCACTGCACCATCCCAGCTCAGAACCTGGCTACATGCAAATTAGTCTGTTCCTGTCCCAGTGCAGGATGGGAACAGGGCAAACCAAACTACCAAGCCAATTCTTATACTGGAAAGGAAACAAGCTTCCGGGGACCGGTTTCTGGCATTTCAGCCGTCGTCGGCCCGGCTTGCTTGAATCCTGTGTGGGCTGCAGGTACGAAAAAATTCAAGTAGCCCTGCCTAAACTGGGGTGCCGTCTGCCAGGTCTCCTGGAGTGTTATTACGGTATACTTGTCAATAAAAGTTAGCCCTTCCAGGGACACTATTTTGTTCTTGAGTCCAGCTATATTCCAGGACACCAATAGTTGGACAGATTTGTTATTACTAATGCACTCGGCTGTTTGTGCGTGACTCCCTGTGTAAGTGTTGCTGAGGATAGCTTTAGTCCTTGTGGATGCAGTGTACATTATATTTAGACTGTGTTCTAGTTTTCGTCTGTATCTAAATCCCTCCCATTTTCTGCTTGAATCATAATATGATGAGAGTCATTTCCTTTCCCATTTTTCCCCCTTCTGTCTTTCTGAGGGGTTTCATTGGCCGTGTCATATGTTCCCTTAGTGACCACTGGCAAATCGGTTCCTCTTGGCACCAGTCATTTACAAGGTATCCCGTTTGTGCGTCAATCCACCCGTTCGAGTCCGGACAACAATGAAAAATGGTTAGATGTTGGAATATTAATGCCTGGGACTCGTGCATCCCTTACAACATGATTCCTTGGCACTCGTATATTGGTCATCTGATACTGGGGGTAGAAGTATGTTAAGTCCTTGGTGGATATTCCTCCCCCTCCACTTTCCGGGTACCAGTCTCTTAAATACGCAGTTGCCCTACAGTCCCTGAAGTTTACAGTGACCACATCCCCTGGTACATCTTTTGGTCTCTGGCCGACCCATCCCAATCTTCTAACATGCAGGATCTCCCCGCTTATATTTGGCGGTAAAGGCCTATTATTTGTGAGCCAGTGGACAACCTTGTTTTTAAGTTCGTGGTGCTCTTCTTTCCTTCCAGCTGTTAATTCGGGGACCCCAGTAAGGACTGTGACATAGGCTGCTGATTCGGGTAGTAAGTCTATTCTACGAAAAATACCTCGTTCGTCCCTATCTTGGGATCCATATTTACTTTCTGGGATAGAATTCTGTGGCTTTGTTGGTCCTCCTTCCCTCCCTTCCCTGTCTTTCTTATATGTGCTAGTTGGTTTCGGGGGGAGGAGATTAATTGCCTGTGACTGAGATGTAGTGCCATTACTGATTACTTGATTAATTTTTTGCCCATCAGATATTGCCACGCTGAAAATAGGGCTTGCTTTGGAGGCTGCCAATTCGTGTAAGATTTTGGTATTTGATGTAATTACCTCCTCTATACCCCCCAGCTGTTCAATCCTTTTTTTTACCCGCTCCACTAGTGGTAATATAAGAGATCTTATTAAGTGTTCGATATTTCCAAATAGTTTTAAATTAGCATCGATGGGAGAAGCAGAACATTGCGGCTGAGTTAGATTAGTGGCTTTGTCCTGCAGGCCCTTAGAGGGACTTGTGGCTGTTGATGCCCTTTTTAGGGTCTTGGCACACCTGCCCTTGTGCCTGTTTCCCCCACGTTTCCTTTTGTTTATTTGTCCTAGGCCGAGTGAGTTTTGAACATTAGACTTCGTAGTAAGCTTGGGGTGTGTGTCCGCATTGGTGCTAGTTATCGTGGGGGGTTCTAGATACGAGTCATCAGTAACAGACACCCTGCTGGTATTAGTGGAAGCACTATGCTCTAGTAGTTGTTGGGGGATGCCAATATCTCCCGTGGAGTCCCTTTCTATGAGTGTGTTCGGGGGAGTGATAGTATGCTGTATGAGGCCTAGGGACGAGCGCTTGTTATACAAAAGCTCTATGGATATACGACGTTCCGTAAGGGCTATTTCCCGTTCTAGGACACTTGCAGCCCTAGTTATGAATAGGTCTAGTGTCCCTTGGACAGACCCTCCCACCAGTGAATTTTTGCCAGGACTCATTGTTATTACCGCAGTATTCTGTCAGGCTCACAGTAGCTACCGTAGTGCCCTTAGGTAAAGTGGATAGTTTTAAATACTTAGCAGTGTTCAAGATTTAAACTTTTTCCCAAAAACAGGGTGTTTCCACCTTACTAACATCGTTCCAGGTCAGATAGCCAATGTCCCGTCAGGAATGTCAGGGGGGCCCTAGCCCGGCCTACTTCGGCCTAGGACGGCCGCAGACGGCCCGCCCTTTGCCCGGGCTTAGCCCGGCTTGTCCCGGATGCGATCCCCCGTCGCGGGGGCTCTCGTCAGTTTTTAAGGCGCAACGTCAGCGGCCGCGGCCGCAAAGGATGCCGGTTGTTGTGGTCTTCTCCTCCTCCCTCCACCCGGCGGCCACAGGATGGTATGCTGCGGCGGCGGGAGGGAGAACAGGGAGCAGAACGGCAGCCAAGGGGAAATAATGTAGGTAGCAGGGAGCTGTGCCCGGTGTCAAACAGGAACCATAGAGCGCCCGCTCTGCCGGGGCTCTCGTCAGTTTTTAAGCGCCTCTAGGCGCGACGTCAGCCGTAGCTGCCGCAAAGGATGCCGGTTGTTGTGATCTTCTCCTCCTCCCGCCACCCGGCGGCCACAGGATGGTATGCTGCTGCGGCGGGAGGGAGAACAGGGAGCAGAACGGCAGCCAAGGGGAAATAATGCAGGTAGCAGGGAGCTTTGCCCGGTGTCAAACAGGAACCATAGAGCGCCCGCTCTGCCGGGGCTCTCGTCAGTTTTTATGCGCCTCCAGGCGCGGAGTCAGCGGCAGCGGCCGCAAAGGATGCCGGTTGTTGTGGTCTTCTCCTTCTCCCGCCACCCGGCGGCCACAGGATGGTATGCTGTGGCGGCGGGAGGGAGAACAGGGAGCAGAACGGCAGCGAAGGGGAAATAATGCAGGTAGCAGGGAGCTGTGCCCGGTGTCAAACAGGAACCATTGAGCGCCCGCTCTGCCGGGGCTCTCGTCAGTTTTTAAGCACCTCCAGGCGCAGAGGCAGCGGCCGCAAAGGATGCCGGTTGTTGTGGTCTTCTCCTCCTCCCTCCACCTGGCGGCCACAGGATGGTATGCTGCGGCGGCGGGAGTGAGAACAGGGAGCAGAACAGAAGCCAAGGGGAAATAATGCAGGTAGCACGAAGCTGTGCCCGGTGTCAAACAGAAACCATAGAGCGCCCGCTCTGCCGGGGCTCTCAGTTTTTAAGCGCCTCCAGTTGCGGAGTCAGCGGCAGTGGCCGCAAAGGATGCAGGTTGTTGTGGTCTTCTCCTCCTCCCTCCACCCGGCGGCCACAGGATGGTATGCTGCGGCGGCGGGAGGGAGAACAGGAAGCAGAACGGCAGCCAAGGGCAAATAATGGAGGTATCAGGGAGCTGTGCCCGGTGTCAAACAGGAACCATAGAGCGCCCACTCTGCCGGGGCTCTCGTCACTTTTTAAGCGCCTTCAGGCGTGGAGGCAGCGGCCGCAAAGGATGCCGGTTGTTGTGGTCTTCTCCTCCTTCCTCCTCCCTCCTCCAGGCGGCCACAGGATGGTATGCTGCGGCGGTGGGAGGGAGAACAGGGAGCAGAACGGCAGCCAAGGGGAAAAAATGCAGGTAGCAGGGAGATGTGCCCGGTGTCAAACAGGAACCATAAAGCGCATCAATTATAATGTACTTTTTTAATTGAAAAAGAGAACGTTGATATTTAATGAAATACAATAGACACTTCTCTCACCTATATCCCTTCAATTGCACAGGATCACTTTATTATATTGAAACTCATTAATAGTTGATACATGTATATACATTTTATAATTCTAATGCAATTAAAGAAATGTACAACACCGTTTCTTTAATTCTTTTTATACCAAAACCAACATGCATTTCTTTGGATTATTTTTTCTTATTGTGGAATCAAAGAATCAAATTCCCATTATCCTATTTTCGGAAAATATATGAAACTGCACGTTATGCCATAAGAAGGAATATACTGAAATAAATCGCATGTACTTTATAAGCACTCTTCAAAATTGGCTGACAAAATTTGCCATTGCTAGAATATGGGGAGCAGCAGTCTAGTGATTTATTGCAATAGGATGTAATGAGGGGTGAATGCACATGAGCACGTTAAAGATGCTCTAGACAAAGAGACTGTGGTCCAGTAGTAGGCTGGGAGCCGAAACATGTAGACCGTCTGTATTTTTTTTTTGCACTAGGGTGTGTTAAATAAATAATCAAAAGAATACTTTTCCTTCATGGTGCCGTGAATTATTTTGCTGTGAGAAGCGAAGATTGTGTGTATATATATATATATATATATATATATATATATATATATATATACACACACACACACACACACACATTCCTGATGATGTCAAGCCCCAAATCCTCATTCCTTTCAGGAAAGCAACACCAGGAAACGTACCACACAGCAGATGCAGTATTCAGTGCTTTATTCTTCCACCAAAGCAGACATGACGCGTTTCGACAGGGAAACCCCTTAATTAAGAGTGAGAGAGCGCGCCCACTGTGGAAAATATCTGTGGCACTACAACATCCAGGAGGCTGTGCTTCAGCCACACCCATTTGGGTCAGGTGTTAATACTTAAGAGTGTGCCATGAAACAGCGCTTCTCATTTCTGAAATAACTCGCCACTGCAGAAGGGATTACCTTTTTTACGGAAACGCGTCTGGCATTCCTATTTCAAATGGTTCCTGCAGAGAAGTATTTGTAACGGCTCTTCCGGTCGTGAAAAGAGGGCCACTGCAGCAGAAGCGGATCCTGACAAGGGCCGATCCGGCGCTTGAATATCGGGAAGGGAGAAAGGCTGGTGACGTGCAGGGCATTGCCAGCTTTGCCTAAATGACAGCATCAAAGCAGGGCAGGTGTCAACGGATGCCCACACTTACCCACTGGGGACTGAACATTATTTTAATTAAGAGTGAGAGAGCGCGCCCACTGTGAAAAATATCTGTGGCACTACAAGATCCAGGAGGCTGTGCTTCAGCCACACCCATTTGGGTCAGGTGTTAATACTTAAGAGTGTGCCATGAAACAGCGCTTCTCATTTCTGAAACAACTCGCCACTGAAGAAGGGATTACCTTTTTTCCGGAAACGCGTCTGGCGTTCCTATGTACTTTGTTGCTGGTTCCTTGATGTTCATCTGCTTGCCTGTTGTCATTAAATTGTTAGATATACTTATCTCCCTGTGGCCTCATTTCAAATGGTTCCTGCAGATGGATATATATATATATATATATATATATATATATATATATATATATATATATATATATATATATATATATATATATATATATATATATATATATACATATATATACATATATATATATATATATATATATATATATATATATATATATATATATATATATATATATATATATATATATATATATATATATATATATATTATAAACACAATCCTGATGATGTCAAGCCCCAAATCCTCATTCCTTTCAGGAAAGCGACACCAGGAGTTTTGACAGGTAAACCCCTGTCTTGATATCACATCATATATATATATATATATATATATATATATATATATATATATATATATATATATATATATATATATACTACTTTTAAAAAATATATAAATATTGTAAATAACGTTTTATTTTGACATTTATATAGCCTATAACCATCTACACACCCTGACAATTTCAACGGTGTATCGGGTGTGTAGATTGGCGCAGTGGTTCCCGAGTTTACCCGCCTCAAAGCCTGAAAGTTCTTACTTTATTATAGTAGTATAGATATATATATATATATGTATATATATATATATATATATATTACCTACAGGCGGTCTCCAGTAGGTGTATATAGTTAGGACCTAGTTTCCATAGGAAATCCGCAACATTCTATTTGGAATAACTTTGGCGTCGATTGAGGAATTTGCGTGCAATTTTCCAAAAGTTTGGCCAGCTCAGTTCTGCTCCTTCCCTGAAAGTTTTGGGGGGATTCATCAAGCGGGGGCTGAGTAAAAAGGGGGGTCCCAAAACGTGTTTTCCCCATGTTAATTTCTATAGGACGTTTAGACACAGCTACAGCCCGAACCGCTGAACGGAATTACACCAAACTTGGTAAAATTGTAGGGACTGGTACACAGAAGTGCCTTTTGTTTAAATGGTGTAAATCCCTCCAGTTTTTTGGGTACGCGTACATGATAGCTTCTCATTAAAAAGCATTGCAGTTAATAGAAGGTTTTAAGACTTTAGTTACATTATAAATCATTTGTTGATGGTACCATACTCATTTTAGGAATTGTGGTGTGTTCTAAGGTGATTTTACCATGTGAAAAAACCTTCTGCTGGGATATCATGAATCATGTTTGAAAGAAAACTATTACCTAATGCTTTTCCCACAGTGGTTGGAAGGGGGTCTATAAGCTAAACTGAAAGCATAGTTTATGTAAATTCACATTATCTTTCTCAGTCATCTGAGAATGAAGTCTGACATTCTCAGTAAAACATGTACATCCAACAAGGACAGAGACTGTCAGTTGATTCCCTTGTGTTCTACTGCAGCCTCCTAGAGTGTTCTAAAGAACAACTAGAGCGCTAACAGTCCTACTTATTACAAAGGTATGGCACACCTGAAGCCATCTTGATTGGAATAAAGTGGTAACTCTTAAAACATTTAACTTAAAAAGGAACAAAATGAGGGGGTATATTTTGCCATAGAAAGTATGATTAGTGCTGCAGAAAGAAAAATTAGGGCACATTTTGAGTGACTTCTCAAATCCTCTTCTCTTTCATTAAAACATTCTGACATTCAGTCTCCCAAGATGGACACCAGAGACAAAAGAGCCCAAATGTAGCCTAAATATCACCCAGATGTAGCCCAAGTATAGCCCAATGACAGAATGTCCCAGAGTGTTCTAAAGAACAACTAGAGCGCTAACAGTCTTACTTATGCCAAAAGTATAGCACACCAGAAGCCATCTTGATTGGAATGAAGTGGTAAGTCTGAAAACATTTAATGTAAAAAGGAACAAAATGAGGGGGTTCATTTTGCCATAGAAAGTATGATTAGTGCTTCAGAAAGAAAAATTAGGGCACATTTTGAGTGACTTCTCAAATCCTCTTCTATTTCATTAAAAAAACATCTGACATGCAGACTGAAACATGCACTTTGAATACCAGCAGCAGACTTCCCTGGTGAGCATTAGCTTTACTACAGTGATCTAATGAGCAACTAGAGTGCTAACATTCAGAATTTATGGCAAATGTGTGACACATCTGAATGCCTTCTTGATGGAACCAAAGTAAACAAGCATTGAAAATGCAATAGATCTCGCCCTCGTTTAAGTTAAAGCCATTCTGTTTTGTAATGAGGTGGCTTTTTAGCTTTGCTTTTATTAGTGTTTTTCAAACTTTCATATAAATATCATGCATATGTATGCATATATGTATATGTATGCATGCATTTATATTTGTATTTATATAGGTATGCAGATTATATATGTTTATGTATGCATATATATATACACACATACATATATATTAATGCATATGCATATATATGCATATATATATGTGTGCGTGTAGAGAGAGGTAGAGAGGTAGAGGTAGAGAGGTAGAGACTAGTAGAGATAGGTAGAGAGTAGAGAGTGAGTATTAGAGAGTAGAAGAAAGTAGTAGAGAGCAGTAGAGAGAGTAGCAGAGAGTGAGTAGTAGAGAGTAGTAGAGTGAGTAGTAGAGAGTAGTAGAGAGTGAGTAGTAGAGAGTAGTAGAGAATAAGTAGTAGAGTGAGTAGTAGAGAGAAGTAGAGAGTGAGTAGTAGAGAGTAGTAAAGAGTGAGTAGTAGAGAGTAGCACAGAGTGAGTAGTAGAGAGTGAGTAGCAGAGAGAGAGAATAGTAGAGAGTAGTAGAGAGTGAGTAGTAGAGTGAGTAGTAGAGAGCAGTAGAGAGAGAGTAGTAGAGAGTGAGTAGTAGAGAGTAGTAGAGAGTGAGTAGTAGAGTGAGTAGTAGAGAGTGAGTAGTAGAGAGTAGTAAAGAGTGAGTAGTAGAGAGTGAGTAGTAGAGAGTAGTAGAGAGTGAGTAGTAGAGTGAGTAGTAGAGAGTAGTAGAGAGAGAGTAGTAGAGAGTGAGTAGTAGAGAGTAGTAGAGTGTGAGAAGTAGAGAGTGAGTAGTAGAGAGTAGTAGAGAGTGAGTAGTCAAGAGTGAGCAGTAGAGAGAGAGTAGTAGAGATTGAGCAGTAGAGAGTAGAGAGTGGTAGAGAGTGAGTAGTAGAGAGTAGTAGATAGTGAGTAGTAGGGAGTGAGTAGTAGAGAGAGAGTAGTAGAGAGTACTAGAGTAGTAGAGAATGAGTAGTAGAGAGTGAGTATTAGAGAGTAGGGCAGTAGTAGAGAGTGAGTAGTAGAGAGTAGTGGAGAATATTCCAAAATTTGGCACAGCACCACTTGCACAACAAGTCCAATCAAATCATATCACTTAGAGTTCTTATTGAAGCGCCGAATCTTGGTGTATATTCAAATGCTTATATTTTCCTTAAGTTTATGTACCACAGCCAGCCGACGCGTTTCGTTCTGTACAACAGAACTTCTTCAGGGCGTTCCTATTTCCTTCAAGTTATGTCGGTATCCTGTTGTCATATAACTAGATATTTCTTCCAAACGTTAGACGAGACGTAAGTACATTCTTATTCAAAGTGACTAGGTATCAATTTTACCCACACAATTCGGGCAGACTTGAGTAATTTATAGCATCCTCAAAGTCAGTCTTTCAAAAATTCCAAAGTATGGGACATGATAATCCAAATCCAAATGTTTCTCAAGAAAAGTCATTTTCAATCGTTCGGAATATCGGCGTTTGGGCAGATATGACCCACGGTTTCAGAACTCCAAGCTAGTTATTATATTGGCTTACCGGTTCTTGCACGGGAACAGAGATGCTAGGTCCCAAATCCCTCTCGGCAATGCTAGGAGATCTTTAAACAGAATCTCCAAATCATTACCTTAAGGGACGGGGGAATTGGATAAAATAACAAACAAAGAAAAGACTGGTCCAGACTTGGTTCCTTCTGTCAGCTACTTGCAGACGTGTTCTGTTTTGTTCTAGGGCGCCTTGAGACCCTTCCGGGTGAGTAGTGCACTATACAAGTGTTATGATTGATTGATTGATTAAATTAACACATCATTTAGAAACTACTAACTTTATACCTCCTAGGTCTACTCTTCAGACTAATATATATTTTATTTCTCACCCACCCTGGCTATGCTGGACTTTTGCTTCTCTTCTGCTTCTTAGTTGGCGTTCTAGGTTCCTCTTCTGATTAGTTGTTACTAATTTAAAACAAATGATATATTAGTATCCAATTCTCATTTATCTACGCTATCTCTAATGATTAATTTTAAGTAAGTGCACTTACTTCACTAACTGGAAGAGTGGTCCTTAAATGTGGGTTCTGTTTATCTCTTTCTGTACATTCTTGAGCTGTCTCTATCTGCGACTACTTCTTTTGTCCCTGTTCTGCGAGCGAAATAGCCGATTTCAACACTCTTGGGTAAGTATTTTAATAATTATATATTTTAAATTAACTGAAAACTTCTGTAGCGAATTCTCACTGGATGGTGATAATTTCTCCTGTGTTTACTTTACTTTCAGGCTTTTAACATCCACAATAAACTCTACTCAGGTAAGTTCGAAATACTTTCTCTACTAATTTACTTGAGTATTCACTTAGCTCTGTTTTGTTGTGCTGCTCCTCTGAAGATGCTCTGTCTTCGATGAAAGCCTTTCACAACGCTTCCCGAAATGCCGATACTCTTCTCTTCAAACGAATGGCGCTTTTCCTCTTCTGCCTTCTACACAGCCTCCAATAATTCTCTGAACGAATACCGACTCGCGCTTTGATTAATTGCGCCGAGTCTACTTAAATTTGACTACACTGCCGAATTGCCGAATTGCCGACTCGCGCTTGGATGTATGCGCCGAGTCAGCCTTCGACTACTTCTCAACAGAAATACACACGGGTATTTTATGATTAAACGTGACTAGGGATTTCCTTCACACAGCGATGCACTACGAGCGTCCTCACAGGTTTCTGGCTAAGGTGAAGTGCGCAGTTGATAGAGCGCTCGCGCATCACCTAGTATTTCCCGCAGCTGTGTTCAGGAGACTAGACTGCTGACCCATACCGTGCCGTGGGCACATGGGCGGCCATCTTAGTTCTCCTGTGCCTCACCAGATCGGACCAAGAGTAAATGTTAAAGTCTCCTCGACATGTTTTGCCTGATTTGATGCTGCAAAGAGCATGAGCAGCTGTTAGGGTCCTGACAGTACCCCCCAACAAAGCAGGTTCTCTCTCCTTGGGCTTCGTGGGAAACCGCCGTTGGAAGGACTTAATCAGTCTAGGAGCATGAACATCCTCACTTAGCTCCCAAGATCGCTCCTCTGGACCATACCCTTTCCAGTCTATCAAATAGTACAATTTTCCTCGGAACCTCTTGGAATCCAGAATTTCTTTTACTTCAAACTCGGTCCCAGTTTCTAACTGGATTGGTTTTGGGGGTGAGTGGATTCTCAAATCTGCGGAAGCCTTCTTTAACAAAGAAACATGAAAAACTGGATGAATCTTTAACCGAGAGGGTAACTTCAATCGGTAGGTGACCTGATTGACCTGCTTTTCCACTGGATATGGGCCAATAAAACGGGGCTGAAATTTTCAGTTTCCCTTTAATCTTAAGTTCTTGGTGCTTAACCAAACTTGATCTCCTGTAGTCAAAGGTGGCCCTTCTCTCCTTTTTCTATCTGCATAGTTCTTGTACTTTTCCTTAGCTGTCTTGAGATTGTCTCCTGCCCTTTGTTGGATCTGGTGCAAATGTGAAACTATCTCTTTGACTGCAGGAACTGATATATCAGTTTGTCGAATGGTAGCATTCGGATGTCTGCCATGATTTAAGAAAAAGGGGGTGTAACCTGTCGAACTATTCTTTGCATTATTGTGGGCGAATTCCGCAGTCCACAAATAATCCGACCATTCACCCTCTTCCTTCAAAAGAATCAGTCGCAGATATTGCTCTAATTCTTGGTTAACCCTCTCTGTCTGCCCATCAGTCTCGGGGTGATAACTAGTGGAAAATCTAACCTCTGTACCTAACCCTTCCATAAAGGCCTTCCAAAAATGTGACACAAACTGAGGACCTCTGTCTGATATCACAACTTTAGGTATTCCATGTGTCTTAACTATCTGGGAACTGAAATGAGCTGCTAATTGTTTGGCTGTAGGAACCCCTTTTAAAGCTGTAAAATGGGCCATTTTAGTAAAAGCATCCACTATCACAAGAATGGTGTCATAGCCCTGACTGTTAGGTAAATCTGTAATAAGATCTAGATTTACTGTGTGCCATGGGTAGGGAGGTGTAGGTAAGGGTTGCAACAGACCCTTCGGGGCCTGCCGTTCCGACTTTCCTTGAGCACAGATCTCACATGACTTAACATACCTCTCTATATCCGAAGTCATCTTTGGCCACCAATAGTGTCTCTTAATCAACTCTTCTGTTTTGGCCTCTCCTTTGTGCCCGGCCATCCTGTCATCATGGCATTCTCGCATCACTTGTTGCCGTAACTCTGTAGTGGGGATATACAAGGCGTCCTGGTAATAGGGTAGTTGCCTTACGATTTTCCTGTTTGCGTCTTCTCTCACCCAATCCTGCATCTCTTCCTGACCCATGACCTCAGCGATATTTTTCTCCAAGCTGATTGAGGTCGTGGCTCCAATAATTCTAGCACTCGGAATGATTGGTTGGTCCTCTAAGAAGGTTTTTTGGGGTTCTGTGCCTATTCGGGATAATGCATCCGCCTTCCCATTCTGAGTTCCTGGACGATACGTGATCACGGAATCGTAGTCTGCAAAATACAGGGACCACCTTAATTGTCTGGGAGTAAGGGTCCTGGCTGTCTTTAAGAACTTCAAATTACGATGATCCGTGAAAACCGTCACTTGATGTTGGGCTCCCATCAAATAATGTCGCCACTCCTTAAAGGCATCTTTAATAGCCAATAACTCCTTCTCCGTGATGTTGTAGTTGATCTCTGCCTGGGTCAATTTCCTGGATCGGTAAGCAACCGGATGCAATTGGCCTGTGGTCTTATGTCGCTGGGACAATACTCCACCCACAGCTTGGTCTGACGCATCTGTTTCAACATAGAAGGGTTCATTAGGATCAGCGTGTTATAGGACAGGCGCTGTGGTGAAAGCCCTCTTTAAGGACTGAAAGGCTTCCTCCGACTCCTTTGACCATTCAAACTTGGTTCCTTTTCTCAGCAGCTTAGTGAGTGGAAGGATTTTTCTGGAGAATTCACTAATAAATCTCCGATAAAAATTGGCAAATCCAATAAAGCTCTGGACTTCTTTTACACTCGTTGGAGAGTCCCAATCTGTAACTGCTTTCACTTTCCGCTTGTCCATCAGTATTCCTGTTGGTGAAATAACGAAACCTAAGAACTCTACTTGCGATACATCGAAAGCGCATTTCTCCAATTTCACGAACAACTTATTCTCTTGCAGCTTCCTTAAAACTCCTTTCACTTGTACATGATGTTTTGTGACGTCAGAGGAGTATATCAAAATGTCATCAATGTACACAATTGCGCATTGGTCAATAAATTCCTTCAAAATGTCATTAATGAAGTGCTGAAAGGCAGCTGGCGCATTGCATAATCCATACGGCATTACTTGGTATTCAAAAAGTCCGAATCTGGTCCGGAATGCCGTCTTCCACTCATCACCTTCACGCATTCGAACTAGATGGTATGCGCCCCATAGGTCCAATTTTGTGTAGACTTGAGCTCCTTTTACTTGATCCAAGAGTACCGAAATCAATGGCAGGGGATACCGGTTCTTCTTAGTGATCTTGTTGATGGCCCTGTAGTCGATACACAAACGTAAGTCTCCCTCCTTCTTTGGCACAAAAAATAATGGAGAAGAGACTGGGGACTGAGAGGGCCGAATGAAACCGTTAGCCAAATACTTATCTAGATACTCCTTCAAATGATGATTCTCTTTCTCCGTCAAGGCATAGACACGACTACAGGGCAAGTTTGCGCCTGGTTCAAACTCTATCTTACAGTCATAGACCCGGTGAGGAGGAAGCTGTTCCGCTTCCACCTCATTAAACACTTCCTTGAATTCCTCATACTCTTCAGGAATTTCCTGGGTGTTTATCACACACATGGAATGTCCATTACCACACAGGGACAAGGCCGGATTGCTCTCCAAAGGTTTCTCTGTAGCACCAAAACAATTTTCATGGCAATAGCTTGAGTCCATCACAATGGTCCTAGAACTCCAATTGATCGTTGGATTGTGTTCAGTAAGCCACGGAAGACCAAGAATTAGTTGAAATTGTGGAGCATCAGTTAGGTTGAATTTAATTTTTTCTTTATGCCCTTCCCTTGAAATCAGTTGAAGTATTTCCGTGTGACTCACTATCGGGCCTGACGAAAGGTTTGTCCCATCCACTGCCATGACGGCCTCACTCCTAATCTTCTGGATGGCTTGAATGCCCATTTTGGCCGCAAATTTTAAGTCGCAGAAATTACCAGTGGCTCCTGAATCGATCATAATTGATACATCTGTCAGAATTGTCTCCCTGAACCTCACCTCCATAGACAGGTTCAAATACGGGGCCACGGATTGTAGTGTGTTTGCTACTTGATGTTCCGTTGGAGTCTCCTCTGTGATCGCACCCACCTGTTCAACTCCATCCACAGGTGGTGCCGTTAGTTTTCCTTCGGCTTGAAGGTGTTTTTTGGTTTCTTCGGACAGTTCCTAACAAAATGCCCACTGGATCCGCAGTACATACACAAATTACTGGCTCTCCTCTTGTCCTTCTCTTCCTTGGATAAAGGCCCTCTTATCGTTCTAATCTGCATTGGTTCTGATCCGGAGGGGGTGTCGGAACTTCTTAAGCCTTCGGATCGAGCTCTATCGAATCTAGGGGTTATAGCTCTAAAGTCTTTTTTCTTCTCTCCTCTTCTTTCCCCCTGGCGGAAATCAATCTCTAAGACCAAGTCTATGAGGGCTGAAGTCTCTGTTGGTCGATTTGGAATCTGGGCCAAGGTATCCTTTAATTCGTCTCGTAAACCGCAATAGAAAACTGCCGCTCTCTTGCTTTCTGGCCAGTCAGTCTCCACCACCAGCTTGTTGAACTGGGCGAGATACGCAATTAAATCTCGATTTCCTTGCCGAAGGTCGAGTAATTCATTATCTACCACTTACGATATCTTCCGTCTATCAAATATCCGCAAGAATTCTTGTTTAAATTCCTCAAAGTTTCTCAACAAAGGATCATCCCGGGTAACTAGGGGCATTGACCATGAAGCTGCATCTCCACTCAGATACGAGAGTATGAAAGCCACTTTGGTCGAGCATCAGGGAATATCGAAGGGTGGCACATAAAATGTAAGGAGCATTGGGAGAGAAATATTTGCGCCTTCTGCGGATCCCCGTTAAATCTCTCTGGGGCAGCCAAAGGTATAACGGGATAGGGAATGAATGACCTGTGTGGTTGATCTATTTGTGGCTTCTAATACAGGATTCATCGCCTCCCTCTCTAGACTACTAGTCTGTCTTAATCTTAACACTAATTCTGCAGTTTCTTTCCTAGTGCTGACCACCTCTTGCCTAAGGGCACGATTTTCTTCTCTGACTGCTCCTAGTTCTTTTTGTATGGCATCTAAAATGGTTCCTAAGGATTGTACGTCAATTCCTTCCGCCATCTCTGTTTAGGTGCGAAGGCAACTTGGACACTTCACTCTGTCAGAACTCCAAGCTAGTTATTATATTGGCTTACCGGTTCTTGCACGGGAACAGAGATGCTAGGTCCCAAATCCCTCTCAGCAATGCTAGGAGATCTTTTGACAGAATCTCCAAATCATTACCTTAAGGGACGGGGGAATTGGATAAAATAACAAACAAAGAAGAGACTGGTCCAGACTTGGTTCCTTCTGTCAGCTACTTGCAGACGTGTTCTGTTTTGTTCTAGGGAACCTGTAAATTAACACATCATTTAGAAACTACTAACTTTATCCCTCCTAGGTCTACTCTTCAGACTAATATATATTTTATTTCTCACCCACCCTGGCTATGCTGGACTTTTGCTTCTCTTCTGCTTCTTAGTTGGCGTTCTGGGTTCCTCTTCTGATTAGTTGTTACTAATTTAAAACAAATGATATATTAGTACCCAATTCTCATTTATCTACGCTATCTCTAATGGTTAATTTTAAGTAAGTGCACTTACTTCGCTAACTGGAAGAGTGGTCCTTAAATGTGGGTTCTGTTTATCTCTTTCTGTACATTATTGAGCTGTCTCTATCTTCGACCACTTCTTTTGTCCCTGTTCTTTATCTTTACAGGTTGCGAGCGTAGTAGCCGATTTCAACACTCTTGGGTAAGTATTTTAATATTTATATATTTTAAATTAACTGAAAACTTCTGTAGCGAATTCTCACTGGATGGTGATAATTTCTCCTGTGTTTACTTTACTTTCAGGCTTTTAACATCCACAATAAACTCTACTCAGGTAAGTTCGAAATACTTTCTCTACTAATTTACTTGAGTATTCTGTTTTGTTGTGCTGCTCCTCTGAAGATGCTCTGTCTTCGATGAAAGCCTTTCACAACGCTTCCCGAAATGCCGATACTCTTCTCTTCAAATTAACGGCGCTTTTCCTCTTCTGCCTTCTACACAGCCTCCAATAATTCTCTGAACGAATACCGACTCGCGCTTGGATTAATTGCACCGAGTCTACTTAAATTTGACTACACTGCCGAGTTGCCGACTCGTGCTTGGATGTATGCGCCGAGTCAGCCTTCAACTACTTCTCAACAGAAATACACACGGGTATTTTATGATTAAACGTGACTAGGGATTTCCTTCACACAGCGATGCACTACGAGCGTCCTCACAGGTTTCTGGCTAAGGTGAAGTGCGCAGTTGATAGAGCGCTCGCGCATCACCTAGTCTCTCCCGCAGCTGTGTTCAGGAGACTAGACTGCTGACCCATACCGTGCCGTGGGCACGTGGGCGGCCATCTTAGTTCTCCTGTGCCTCACCAGATCGGACCAAGAGTAAATGTTAAAGTCTCCTCGACATGTTTTGCCTGATTTGACACTGCAAAGAGCATGAGCAGCTGTTAGGGTCCTGACACACGGACACGGTTTATGACTTTTCTTGAGAAACATTTGGATTTGGATTATCATGTCCTATACTTTGGAATTTTTGAAAGACTGACTTTGAGGATGCTATAAATTACTCAAGTCCATGGATGCTGCTGGGAACGCCCCCAGCAACATCCATTGCACACCCCTGTAACACCCTTTAACGCAGAAAGCTGCATGCTTATTGGCTGTCAACACTCCAAACCAGGAAGTGTTGGCAGCCATCTTGTGCTCATTAGACTGAGGCACAAGAAAGCAGAAAAACAAACGTGTAGAACACAAAAAGGGGACAGGGTTGAAACACCCTGACCCCCTCGGCCTGTCAAGGTGGTCCCACAAAGACCCCCAAGGCCAATTTTTTTTTAAAACCCAATATGTTTTTTTAAAAATTACCCCCCAGGGGGACCAAATACTCGAGGCTCCTGGTGGGCTAGTTGGCCCCCAGGGACCCCCAGTATGCAAGGGGAATTAGTTCCCCCTCTTTAAACATGCACGGGGGCTGCGTTGCAGAGAGGTGTAAAAAAGGGTGTGGCCTCATTACACTTCTCTGCAATGCAGTCCCCTGGCGCATACTGGAGGCTCCTGGTGGGCTAATTGGCCCCCAGGGACCCCCAGTATGCAAGGGGATTAGTTCCCCCTCTGCAAATGCGCCAGGGGGCTGCGTTGCAGAGAGGTGTAACAAGGGGCGTGGCTTCATTACACCTCTCTGCAATGCAGTCCCCTGGCGCATACTGGAGATTCCTGGTGGGCTTTCAGGTCTTATATAGTTAGGAATTTGCATTAAAAAAAACCTTTGAAATTCACTGAAAAAACCATAGGTTTCAGGTCTTATATAGTTAGCAATTAGCATTTAAAAAACCTTGCAAATTCACTGAAAAAAACATAGGTTTCAGGCCTTATATAGTTATGAATTAGCTTGTCATTTGAGATGTCATCAGTGAAGTCACTGACCATGTCATGAACGAGTCAAGTCAAGTCAAATTTTTTTATTTGTTTTGGTACTCAACTGAGGACCACAAATATTATATAAAACAGTATACAAAAAAAAGAAATTCGTTACAAATTAATATAATGTTAAAAAAGATTTTAAAAATTTATAGAAATTATAACATACAAATTCATTAGGTGGTTGTTTGCACACAAATAACAGTTCTTTTACTGGTGAAATTCTACATTTACGGAATATGGGATCAAGATATCTTGACCGTGCTGTTACTACATTTGAGTTCGGGCATAAATATAGAAGGTGCTCGATGTTCTGATCACCCCCTTGACAAAGAGTACATACAGGGGATCCACCTGGTGTCCATCTTGAGGTAAAAGTTAACACTGGTAAAATACCTAATTGCAGCATTGTAATTGCCCTTCTTGCACCATGTGTAAGGGAGAACCCTATGTATGTCTGTACTTGCTTGTACTCCAATGTCTCAACGTAATGTATATACAAAGATAATTTGCTACAGTGTGCGAAGTCGAGTTCGAAACTCAGTTTGGGAGTAAAACATTTTAAGAAAAGTTTCAGTTGCGAGGCTGAACAGGTGAGCAAGATATCCGTACTGATTTTAGCGATTTGGAATACCTCGGTCATATTCCTGAAGAATATTTGCTTTGTAGCATCTAGTTCAAAAGTCTCAATCTTTAGCAGGGATCGCAATGATCCATCTTTTGCGTGAAGGAGATAGTAAGCCCACCTGATAACGTTAGCAACAGCTGTAGCATAAGAACTTGTTATAGAGAATTCAAGTCTTAAAGCTTGAACCGGTGTGGATTCTGAGACCTTCAAGACTTTTTTCAAAATTTTCCCTTCTTTTTGGTCCATATAAGACCACTGCTTTATTGGAATATGTTCCGTAGCATAAGATAAAACAGGGGAAATTTTTACTCTGTATACTTTTAGCAATGAGGAGAAATGCCTGTTTCTTGTAGCAGAGTACAGTCTGGAAAGGGCCCCGGCATGTAGTTCTGATTTCCTCTTTAAGTTGTTTATCTGCTTTGTATTTTGCAGATTCTTTGAGAAGATCCTGCCGAGATAGGTGTATTCATTGACCTCTTCTACTTTTTCTCCGCCGAGCCTCCAGCAGTACTGAGTACTTTGTTTCCACCAGAAAAGGAAACAACTTTTGTTTTCGTTAAGTTTGGGATTAGGAAGTGATCCTTTGAATATTTATGTAAAATATCTAGGAGCTTTTGCAAACCAAAGGGCGTAAGGTCCAACATCACAATATCATCTGCATATAGCAGGGCGTGTATACTTTGTGCAGCAATTTTGGGAGGCAAACTTAAACCTTGTTGCAGATGGTATGGCAGATCACTAAGGTATAATGAAAATAATATTGGTGCTAAAAGGCACCCTTGTTTGAGTCCGTTAGTCGTTTTGATTGTTTTAGTCAAACCTTTTTCACACCCCATTTGCACTTGACACCATGTGTTGGTATGAAGATTAACAATAATCTGCAGCAGTTGTTCAGGAATTCCTAGTCTCTTTAACTTATTCCATGATGTCGGTCTATCGACACGATCAAAAGCAGTAGAATAATCAATAAATGCAGCATATACTGGCTGTGATTTCCGTACTGTGTATTTATCAAGAATGGTCTGGAGAATTGAAATATTATCGGTGACAGAGTGATTAGGTCTAAAATGTGCTTGAAACATGGGTATTAAACCCTGTGAAAAAGCCCAATCTTTTAGTCGATCCAATACTTCTGCGGCAAAGATTTTCCCTGTAGCATCCATCAACGCTATTTGACGATAGTTGCCAGCTATGTTTTTGTTCCCCTTTTTATAAATGGGAATAATGATACTCCCCTGCCATGAATTGGTATTTTCACGGATTTAAAGATGTGATTAAAGAGGGGTGATAGCATCCGACTCCACTCCTTAGGGTCTGCTTGTAGGACCTTGATGGATATTTGGTCAGGGCTTGAAGCACCAGTGCTTCTTGCTTTTCGAATATGCGTTGCTATAGAGATTGCTGAGGTATTTGTAATTGGTGTAATATTCTTTTCCATTGTAGTATCGGCGTCCTTTCTATCTGATTGGATTGGGTTTGCCTTATATAGATCACTCAAATAGATTTCCCAGTCCTGAGGTGGGACTGGAATGGCTTGGAGTTTCTTTTTTGTTCCGGTTATTTTAGCAATTAGGGACCAATATTTTCGCTGATTATATTTTTTAGCAGCTATTTGAATATCAACCCAGTTATTGTCCTGCAACGTTCTTTTATGGCTGTGCTTCTCTCTTCTTAATTGATTTTTTAGTTTATTAATTTCTGCCTGAATTAAGGGTGAAAAATTCAGGTATTGTGCTCGAATGAGTTTGTTGAGCATTTTCGCAGTAGATGTATTCCAGGTTTTGTTTTTGTTGTTCTTCTTGTTGTTTCCAGATGCGACCTGTCGTAACTTATCTGAGAGAGCACACTTAAGTTTATTGACTATGCATTCAAAATTTGTTATTGGATCATCCGAATGTATATTAGTTAGAAGTTGAGTATGAGCAATCAGTGCGGTTATATTGTCCAGAGTTGATGAGTTCCAGAAAATCCGCCTCTGATTGGTGTTGACTTCAATTGTGCTTTTATAAAATATGATCTGGCTTGTAGGGGAAGGATTGGCCGTCCAATGAGTAGTTAGGTGTAAAAAAGCATGATCACTCTCATCTGTGAAGTTGGTATGCAAATGCGTAACTGACTCCAATAACTCCATACCACAGATTATATAGTCAATAATTGAGAGAGTTCCATTTCCTCGTCGAGTATAACATGCCGGTATATCTCCTTCCACGTTGCCATTCAAGATTGTCCCATTTAAACTTGGCAATAATGCTAATAACAGCTTACCTCTCTTGTCCGAATTTTTGCCTTTAGGAAATTTTGGGATGGACATTTCCAATGTTTCTTCTTTATAAAAGTTTACCCACTTTCTGATTTCAGTGTTTGAGATTTTTCCATTCAGATCTTCCATGATTAGATATGGCATGTATGATCGGTCTTCTATTATCTGAGAGATTTTTTCCATGATATCCTCAAATAGGGCATCCTGGTTAGTGCCAGGTGGGGCGTATATATTAAAGAGCAGAATAGCCTTTTGTGGGGCTGTGATGTGTGTTTTCAGCGATACCTTAATACACTGAAAATTTTCTGAGTTAGTCTCGATGATCTCTTGAGCCCATAAGTATTCCTCCCTTAACAAGATTGCCAATCCACCCTTTGCATGGCCCCGGTTAGTTACTTTTGCAGGAATATCATAAACATAATAGCCCTTCTGACAGAAAGATTTTGTTGCCCAAGTTTCCTGTAAAGCCAGGATATCAGGTTGATTTTTGGTAGCTTCCATCATTTTATTAGTTGTTTTTCCAGCCATATTCCATGAAGTGATCTCCAAGCCATTGTTAAACAGTAAGTTGTTGGTGGTTGATAATTTTATTACTGTTTAGTGTCTCTGAGATCCAAGCCCAAGACTTTATGGTTTTTTTAACCTCCTTTACTTCTGAGTCTTGGCTCCAGACTACCCTTTCACCATTATTCACATGAATTTTCAGAGTATCCTTTCCTGAACGATTCGATCCTGAATCATCTGAGACAAGAATGTTTTTATAATAATTATTGTTTTGCATATCAAAATGTAGGCCAGAAAGACCATTGGACCTTTTATTAGATTTGTTTTCCTTTGGTTCAGATCTTTCCATTACATCGTAGCCACATTTATGTAATATCTCCTTTTCTCTAAGAATAATCCCAGGAAATACTGATGACCAAAATGATACCATCGCTATTTTGCAATTTTCTTTTTGGGGAAAAATCACCAGGTCTATTTCTTTGCTGGTCAAAGATTGTAGGGGCAGTATTTGTTGGAGAAGATTGATTATCCTTCCTCGATTGAGTGGCATGTTATCGATAGGGAAAAGTTCTTCAAATAGTAGATTTTTAGACGGTGTTCCTTCTCCGCCTAGATGTATCTTATCGTCGTCTTCTCCTAATCCTTTGTTTCTCTGCCCTACTTTTGCGAATAGTATGGCCGGGATATATTCATCCGCTCTTGGATTCAATGATTTCACAATCTGTGTGTTTTTTCTGTCACTGGTTGCCTCTATTGTAGTAGTATTAGGGATTGTAGTGTCATCTTGTCCCTCTCGGTTTTTTAGAGAAGTGATTAGAATTTTAAATTTAAGCTTGCGAATTTTCTTTTTATTGATTCTTCTTAGCGACTTTCTTCTCCTTTTTTTCCCTCCGTTTTCCTGGGTGTCTTTTATTTTAGAAATCTTCTCTCCTTGATCTACATCAGGTGTATATTTGGTGATGTTTCCCTGATCTTCCTTATCACACCCAGTTTTATGTGAATCTATTTTTTTGTTGGGATTCGAAAAAATAGGATACTGTTTGATAGTATTTGAAGGCTCTTCGCTGAAAAGTTTCTTCAGGGAATATATTTTGGAGTCCTTATGATTTTTCCGAGTTTCCTTTATTTGTTTTTCTAGGATTACTATTTCTGATGTTTGTGTACTAGTATCACATTTTGTTTGAATCTGTATACTTTTAGTGATATTTGTTGAGTTACTATTTTGTACTTGCATCGCATCAGATGTTTGTAGTTTTTTTGTTTCATCAACGGATTCTTTTTTCCTTTTTTCCTCTACTAGAAACTTTAGTATACCAATTTGTACGTCTAAAGTTTGATCAGAATTTTCCAGAATATGTCCTAAAAAGGAAAGGACCGATTCCAAGATTTCCTGTAGAGAATAAAGAGCCTTTGACATAGGTGTTGCGGAATTTGTAGAATTAATATTTTTAAGAGTAAAAGGACCCAGAGAAAAATCAAGTGCTGGATCGTGTTCTAAAGATTTTTCCAAAGAACTAATAAGTAACTTGTCTGGGCTTGCCTGTAATTCTGATTTATTTTCCACCGACTTCATGTTGTTTCCATGAGGATCCTCAATACGGTCTGGGCTATCTGAACGTTTTCTTGGAGTTAAAGATGTTGAAAGCAACACCTCGTGGTCCGGAAATTGTAGTTCCTGTGTTGAGAGTAATATCTTTTGATTAAGTTCAAGATCTAATTCACTTAAGTTTTGGGCAGATTGATGGTTCAAAGGAGAGAGCTGTTTTTCCTCCATACTTTCCAAAGGATCAAGGTTATTTCCTATTTCCAGAACATGAGTGAGAGGTTTTTTTTTGGTGATAAGGCAGAAAAGTAATTGCTTATTGCCGGGTCCTAGTTATCCGGCCATGTTTTACTGCGTTGTCAGAGGATTTCCTGACTGCTTCCACGGTGCCCATTCGCTTCATGAATATTGTGCGAGATCTTAACTTTTTGAATGCCATTATACTTTCCTGGGATGGGCCTGGAGGGATTAAGTGATAGATCCTTCTCCGATGATATGTGTGGAAATGTTATTGAAAATTTCAGCTCTGATCACCGTCTCCCCAACCTCAGACTCAATATCTCAGATGTTGCGCTTACCACACTAACGTTCAAATGTGTTGCTCGACACCAGAATGACAAGTACAGAAAGGTCGAAGGTAATGATGTAAATAGGGTGGCCTGTCCCGTCCTTGTACGTCCCCGGATGGTCACAGACGGCCCGCCCTTTGCCTGGGCTTCGCCCGGCGTCCCGCAAGACGGTCCTTCTACTGTAAATATATGTTGGAGGGCGGCCAGGGGCGGGGCACGCAGGGGGCGCAGACCGGATGTTGTGAGGTCTCGCAGGAACTCCTGGAACAGTGAGTCCCTGCAGCGCAACACCCCTGCTGCCTCTCGGCGCCGCGGCGGCTGGGCTGCTGATCGTTTCCAAGCGGGGCTGCAGAGCAGCACGCAGCAGCTCCCGCTCAGCGGGAGCGGCAAGTTGTGGGGTAGTCACCGGCAGAGCGAGCAGGTAGGCAGTAAGATTATGACAGGCTCCAAATGCTTTCCAGAGTTCTCGCTGGGTGTGCAGCTATGGCCCCTTTTTCTTCTATCAGCAGGCCGGGGGCGGGGCACGCAGGGGGCGCAGACCGGATGTTGTGAGGTCTCGCAGGGACTCCTGGAACAGTGAGTCCCTGCAGCGCAACACCCCTGCTGCCTCTCGGCGCGGCGGCGGCTGGGCTGCTGATCATTTCCAGGCGGGGGTGCAGAGCAGCACGCAGCGGCTCCCGCGCAGCGGCTCCCGCGCAGCGGGAGCGGCAAGTTGTGGGGTAGTCACCGGCAGAGCACCGGCAGAGCGAGCAGGTAGGCAGTAAGATTATGACAGGCTCCAAATGCTTTCCAGAGTTCTCGCTGGGTGTGCAGCTATGGCCCCTTTTTCTTCTATCAGCCGGCCGGGGGCGGGGCACGCAGGGGGCGCAGACCGGATGTTGTGAGGTCTCGCAGGGACTCCTGGAACAGTGAGTCCCTGCAGCGCAACACCCCTGCTGCCTCTCGGCGCCGCAGCGGCTGGGCTGCTGATCGTTTCCAAGCGGGGGTGCAGAGCAGCACGCAGCCGCTCCCGCACAGCGGGAGCGGCAAGTTGTGGGGTAGTCACCGGCCGAGCACCGGCAGAGCGAGCAGGTAGGCAGTAAGATTATGACAGGCTCCAAATGCTTTCCAGAGTTCTCGCTGGGTGTGCAGCTATGGCCCCTTTTTCTTCTATCGGCCGGCCGGGGGCGGGGCACGCAGGGGGCGCAGACCGGATGTTGTGGGGTCTCGCAGGGACTCCTGGAACAGTGAGTCCCTGCAGCGCAACACCCCTGCTGCCTCTCGGCGCCGCGGCGGCTGGGCTGCTGATCGTTTCCAAGCGGGGGTGCAGAGCAGCACGCAGCGGCCCCCGCGCAGCGGGAGCGGCAAGTTGTGGGGTAGTCACCGGCAGAGCACCGGCAGAGCGAGCAGGTAGGCAGTAAGATTATGACAGGCTCCAAATGCTTTCCAGAGTTCTCGCTGGGTGTGCAGCTATGGCCCCTTTTTCATCTATGAGCCGGCCGGGGGCGGGGCACGCAGGGGGCACAGACCGGATTTTGTGAGGTCTCGCAGGGACTCCTGGAACAGTGAGTCCCTGCAGCGCAACACCCCTGCTGCCTCTCGGCGCCGTGGCGGCTGGGCTGCTGATCGTTTCCAGGCGGGGGTGCAGAGCAGCACGCAGCGGCTCCCGCGCAGCGGGAGCGGCAAGTTGTGGGGTAGTGACCGGCAGAGCACCGGCAGAGCGAGCAGGTAGGCAGTAAGATTATGACAGGCTCCAAATGCTTTCCAGAGTTCTCGCTGGGTGTGCAGCTATGGCCCATTTTTCTTCTATCAGCCGGCCGGGGGCGGGGCACGTAGGGGGCGCAGACCGGATGTTGTGAGGTCTCGCAGGGACTCCTGGAACAGTGAGTCCCTGCAGCGCAACACCCCTGCTGCCTCTCGGCGCCGCGGCGGCTGGTCTGCTGGTCTGCTGATCGTTTCCAAGCGGGGGTGCAGAGCAGCACGCAGCGGCTCCCGCGCAGCGGGAGCAGCAAGATGTGGGGTAGTCACCGGCAGAGCACCGGCAGAGCGAACAGGTAGGCAGTAAGATTATGATAGGCTCCAAATGCTTTCCAGAGTTCTCGCTGGGTGTGCAGCTATGGCCCCTTTTTCTTCTATCAGCCGGCCGGGGGCGGGGCACGCAGTGGGCGCAGACCGGATGTTGTGAGGTCTCGCAGGGACTCCTGGAACAGTGAGTCCCTGCAGCGCAACACCCCTGCTGCCTCTCTGGGCCGCGGCGTCTGGGCTGCTGATCGTTTCCAAGCGGGGGTGCAGAGCAGCACGCAGCGGCAAGTTGTGGGGTAGTCACCGGCAGAGCACCGGCAGATCGAGCAGGTAGGCAGTAAGATTATGACTGGCTCGAAATGCTTTCCAGAGTTCTCGAACGATGTAATATGTGACATCATCAGCAGTGGATTGCGGGTGCGCGAAATATAGTTAGTACAACTAACTATATAGGAGCAATTTCACTGGTTTTGTATGAGTGAAATGTCCAGTTAACTATAACACCCCTAAAACTTATAGTTTTTTGAGTGAATTAATTCCTAACTATATAAGGCCTGAAACCAATGGTTTTTTCAGTGAATATATATATATATATATGTTTCTTACTTCCCTCATATATAGTCAACATGCGTGGAGAAGGAATGCATTTTCAGATATTCCATCAGATGAACAAGGTATTTACCTTCAGTAACGCTCATTGTGGCAGATACTCTATTTAACTGCAGGTTCCTCCTCGTCCTCCCACTTCTGCGTTCTGTGCAGTGGGCTCTTTTTAACATCTAAAAAGGTCCCAAATTAGAGAACGGCACACTGGTACTGACAATCGGTGAGTGCTTTGCATCTGAGGGTGCGGAAAGACTTAAGCAAGAAACTGATGTCAACAATCGGGGATGGCGTATATATGGGGCTCTGCTTTGTCGTTTTTGGATTGGTGTGGACCCTGTGCAGAGCCGGAAAAAAAGAGAGTTGAGGAGGGTCTAAAGGGGTGAGTTTAACGACCCTGACATCTCAAGGCCCCAGCTCAATGGAAATAATAAGAGAAGAGATGTCCGGTCAGGAGAAAACGTGTGCTGCACTGAAAACTAGAGGCAGAATGAGATCATGTAATAACCAATTGAAGTAACACAGGGCTGAGAAACTCCCATCAGCCCACCCTTATGGCGGAATATCATCATGTGCGATACAGATAGTAAATCCAAACCTCGCCCAACCCATCAGTTGATGGTGCAGAGATGGATTTCTGAGGTGGAACTCTAGCCACAGTGTTATTCAATTGATTCTGATGGTGTGCAGTGCTGTGAATAAGTGTGTGAAAGATATTAAAATTAACTACTAGGACAAAAAGTAAGTTTAATAAGCACTGTCCCAGTGTCAAAAAATAAAATTACGCCCAATAGTCTGAAAGTATAACTATGTTGAGGCGCTGTGGAGTGAGGTCAACGTGTTTCAGCCGAGAGGAACAACTGTCCAGCTTTCTTCAGGACCTAGAATGGATAGCTACTGCAAAAAAGAGCAAGTGCAAAAAATATATATGAAAACCATTAATGTGCAATACATATTCAATTACTCCTAGCAAGAACTTGGATCCCCAATGTAAAACTGGTGGGATTTAATTAGTTGTCCTTTCCTACAGAAGAAAAAGGAGAACAATGCACAAAGTATATATAATACGGTTATATACATATATCCCAATATGACATAAAGAAACAGTGCAGACAACACACAAACATTAAAGGAAACGTACCAGCTCCTGGGAAGATTTTGAGGCTTAGTGGTGATGCACCCCAATGTTGGTCATTTTCTTGCTGTTAAAGCCAATTCCTGTTTGAAAAAAGATGAAGCCATACTTTCTGACCCCTTCCACTAACATTTCCCAAGTCGAGCCCCTTGGATATTTTCTTTTCAGGTCCACTACCAACTGGGCCAATCAATAGGATTGGCAAAAATCTTGGGGGCCCAACCCGCATGCCTACACAAGTACAATGCCTTGACACAATTTTCGACAAAGCCTTTGCCTACTGAGTCGCTGATCCTCTTACCTTCAGTGCCACAGTTAACGCCGTCACCAGGGCTTCTGGACCCGCTCTCGATGGTGCCTTAACCTTTAAAGTCGGCAGTCATTATTTGAGTAGATACAGGTCTGCTTTAATGATGTAACCTTGTCATTATCTGAGCATACAGCTGGGATGCAGGAAATCTAGACCAAATTCCTATCCTACAGCGCCGACATCCTAGCACCGTTGAAAAAACGCCTAATCAAGCTAGGCAGCAAAAACGCATCCTGGTTAAACGATGATCTTAAGAAATCGAAGAAACACTGTCGCTCCCTCGAAAAGGCCTGGAAAAAAGATCCTAACACCAGCACCAGGGACGCCTTCAAAAACGCCACCCGCATACACCACCAACTAATCCGGTCTGCCAAGAAAGCCGCACTCAAAGACCGTCTAGATAACAACGCCCACAACAGCAAGGAATTATTCAACATCGTCAAAGAATTTACCAACCCATCAGCCAACTCCAACGACATCACCCCCTCCCAAGCCCTCTGCGACTCCCTAGCTTCCTTCTTCCACAACAAAATCGCAGACATCCACAACAGCTTCGACAACCGACCCAAAGACCAACCCACCCAATCTCCTGCAGGACCCTCACCCCCCTTGAACATCCTTAACGACTGGACCCCAATCTCCACTGAGGACACCATCCACCTGATGAACTCCATCCACTCAGGATCCCCAACTGACCCATGCCCTCACCACATCTTCAACAAAGCAGACTCCATCATAGCACCACACCTCCGAGATGTCATCAACTGCTCCCTCAACTCCGCCACCTTCCCGGAAAGCTGGAAACACGCAGAACTCAGCGCCCTTCTGAAAAAACCCACAGCTGACCCCACCGAACTCAAAAACTACCGTCCCATCTCGCTTCTTCCATTCCCGGCCAAAGTCATTGAGAAAGCTGTCAACAACCAGCTCGCCGCCTTCCTCGAAACCAACAAATCCCTCGACTCCTCACAGTCCGGCTTCCAAGCCAAACACAGCACTGAGACCGCCCTCATCGCAGCAACAGACGACATTCGAACTCTACTGGACAATGGAGACACAGTCGCCGTCATCCTCCTCGACCTCTCCGCTGCCTTCGACACAGTCTGTCACAGCACCCTTCTTCAGCGCCTCAGAGACGTGGGAATCCAAGGAAAAGCACTGGAATGGATCACCTCGTTCCTTACCGGAAGAACACAGAGAGTCCGCCTCCCACCATTCAAGTCAAAGGCCTCTGAAGTCATCTGCGGCGTGCCACAAGGATCGTCACTCAGCCCCACCCTCTTCAACGTATACATGAGCCCCCTTGCGGCCATCGCTCGCCAACACAATCTCAACATCATCTCCTACGCGGATGACACTCAACTGATCCTATCACTCACCAAAGACCCTAATACCGCCAAAACCAACTTACACGAAGGAATGAAAGAAGTAGCCAAGTGGATGAAGCACAGCCGTCTGAAACTGAACTCAGACAAAACAGAAGTCCTCATCTTAGGCACCTCCACCTCCGCCTGGGATGACTCTTGTTGGCCAGAAGCCCTTGGAAAAGCCCCCATCCCGACGGACCACGCACGGAACCTGGGCGTCATCCTGGACTCCTCACTCTCGATGACCAGACAAGTCAACGCCGTTTCATCATCTTGCTTCAACATTCTTCGCATGCTCAAAAAAACATTTCGCTGGATCCCCACCGAAACTAGAAAAACGGTCACCCACGCACTGGTCACGAGCCGCCTGGACTATGGAAACACACTATACGCCGGTACCACCGCAAAACTCCAGAAAAAACTCCAACGCATCCAGAACGCTTCAGCCAGGCTCATACTAGACATCCCGCGTAAAGAACACATCTCTGGTCACCTGAAAAACCTCCACTGGCTCCCCGTAAATAAGAGGATTACTTTCCGCCTCCTAACCCACGCACACAAAGCACTTTACGATCTTGGGCCCGAATGCCTCAACACACGATTGTCCTTCTACACCCCCTCCCGTCAGCTGCAATCCTCCAACCAAGCCCTTGCCACCGTACCTCGCATCAACAAAACCACCATGGGAGGTAGATCCTTCTCCTACCTGGCAGCTAAAACCTGGAACTCACTTCCCACTCACCTTCGCCTTACCCAGAACCACCTAGCATTCAGAAAGCAACTTAAAACTTGGATATTCGACAATTAATTCCCCACCCTCCCTCTAGCGCCTTGAGACCCTATGGGTATGTAGCGCGCTATATAAATCTCTTGACTTGACTTGACTAGATATGTCCAATATGTATTCTGGACAGACAGAGGAAGACAACCTTCTCCCTTATCACATGGATGTTGGCCTTTATCTAGACCTCCAAAATTCTAGTATGATCCTTTAAGTCTGTGATATGAAAAATAGTAGAAACATTCAAATTGTCCTTGCTGACTGCAGAGACAAACCCAGAATCATGACGGAAATCCTACAGCTGTCTTCGACAGTTCCAGTACTCCTGCTGCCTTCCAGTGAATGTCTCTTGGGGGCTGCTTGGTAACACCCGCCTCAGGCCTGGAAATTTATCAATAGAAATCACTGCACTATCACTCGTCGCCTTTTGATCCCAATTTCTTATCAACACACCCATCTTGAAAGAGTTTTATGTTATAGGCTTCTTCAGCCAAATTGAATCCCAATGCATTTCCCACTGGGCAGAATAGTTTTCATGTCGAGCAGTTTGGCTGTGCTCATTGTCAATGCCTCTTGTCTTTTGTACCCTCCACATGGCCACCGCTTTTCATTGGTTGCTTGGTCCGCCTTTATAAATTCCATAGTTTTCGTTTGTGGATAGAGTACATTTGTTCCGCCTTGTAGCTGTTTTGTTCCCACCCTGCGGACTGACCATGCTACATGGATCCTTTCAGTATGGCCATATGTTTTGGTACCTGCACTAATTTTTCTTTTGACTCAGCTTGTTTTGTAATTTCCTGTTCGTTTCACTTTACAAATACCCTCTCCTGTTGTCAGTGTTCACTTTGCTCCTGCCCCCTCCTATTGTCCATGTTGTCTTTCTTCCTGCCCCCTTCTCGAAGTACTTATTCCCTTTGCTCCCGCCCCCCATTGTCCGTGTTGTCTTTTTTCCTGCCCCCTCCTGTTTGTCTGTATTCCCTTTGCTATCAACCTCCCTTCCCTATTGACATTGTTGTCTTTCTTCCCGCCCTACTTTCTGTTGACTTTCTTCCCACCCATCTCCCCGTGCTCACAACCATAACTGCCTGGGGAAGAGGTGCAGCATCTGCACTGGACAGGTAAGGGAAGTTTGTTTCTATCCTATTTGCCACTTTTGGTAATTTTATTTAAATGCATGAATTGATTCGCTAAGCCGCAGCCAGGGGGTGGAGGTGTGGAGGGAGAAGTTGATTCCCGCAGTCCTGCTGGTGGTTGCTCCTGACCTGGGCAGAAGAGCCCACAATCGTGAGGCGGTCTCTTGGTGCAGACTTTAATAGCCAACCTGCCGCTTCCTTTATTATTTCAGAATGATCAGACCATCAGCCTGTACAGGCTGTCGTGTTCCTGGATTTGTATTTCTCTTGTGTAGCGGCACATATGACTAACTTTATGACCAAGGCACTTCAGAAACTTTTGCACTTTCCAAAATTCTCTGTGAGTATGCTTCCCCTGTGTTGCCTTCTGTCCTTGGACACTGCCCAAAAATGTACAAGAGGTTGGTAAGTAGTACTCAGCGCTACCGCTCTACTCACAGGGCATAGTGCCATGGCAAGCTACGGGGCTTTCCATGTGGAGCTATTCACACATGCCTGGCAGGATAAGATTATTCAATGCCCTCTGAGGGTAGGAGGCACAATGCTGCTGAGAATGTGACTAACATCTTGCAGGGCACTCCTCGAGGCTCGGTTGGGGGTGGCCATCTATACTGTTCAGCAGCCCATGTGTGCTGAGTTGTCAGAGAGTTGTTCTCTGATGGCTTCATTGTCCCCTGCAGCATCATGATGCACCTTGAGTTGTGACCTGTTTCTCCTTCTCAGAAAACTGTGACAACCTGTGAAAACTGCTTTAAGCCCCTTCAGAAAACCGAGTCCACCTTCAAAAACCGAGGAAAGATAGGGGCAGTGGAGGAAGTAGGCAGGACTGTAGCATGGACACCATGGGCCCTGGTGCAAGGAAGGAAAATACGTGCCCCTTTCACTATTGCTGGTGTAGTAAACCACAGGAATTATCAGTGCAAAGGGGCTGCATAGGGCTCTGGGCACTGATGGCAGGGCACATGCTGCACCAAAGTCGGCTACCCCTGAAGGCAGGTCGTGATAGATTACTGGCACAGGTTCTCTGACTGGCCATTGGCTGGTGATTCCTGTAGTCTGTGTTCTGCCGTGCTGTCAGTGGCTTTCTAGTAGCAGCTGGTTCCTGAAGTCTGCACCCTAGTCATAGGTGAGCCCTGCACTCTCTGTCCCACTGTTAGTGGCTGTGGTTAGTGGCTGGTCAGTGGTAGGCTTGTTATCTCTTCGCAGGCGCTTAAGCGAATCCATGATTATCAGGAAGAACTGTTAGAATGCCATTTGTATCTGTGTGTATGGGTAATTACACAAAGAACGATTTAATAGCACTTCCAAATGATGTTTTCTTCTTGTCTTCTATCTTCTTCTTCCTTCTCTCCCTCCCTTGTTGTGTTTCTCTCTTTCCTTCCTCATCCTGTCTCTTATTTTCCTCTGCTCCGTCTCTAATTACTATCCCTTTTGTTTCATCTTCCCTCTTTCTGTCTTCCTACCAGTCTCTCTCCTGTGTCTTCCCTCTCTCTCGTCTTCCTCAATCCCTCTCTTCTTGTGATCTGTTTTTCCCATCTTATCCTCTCTTGTGCACTTTCTTCATTTTTCTTTCTCCTGTCTTCTTCCTCTACCCTCTTATTCCTTCATGTTTCTTTCTGCCTTTCTCTAACGCTCTTCTTTATAGTGTGCCTACCGGGTGCAAGTCGCCCCCCCCCCTTTCACCCATAAAAGACATGAAGCAGGTTGTTGTCGTTCACCGCGTAGTCTTTTATTACATCTTTAAGCAGTGTCATTTCTTTAATGCTTTATTCATCTTGATTAAGGTAGATCTTTAGATCTTTAAATGCTCCACTTATCCACATCACGGAATTCATTATAAATCTCAAAGTTATGAATTGTCATTATATTTGCAACCCACTTTCCAAGGGGCCTTCTTCTTTACCTTCAGGCTGTGCCAGCAGGCCCCAACCAAGATAGCCTGCTCTCCTTAAGTTGACCGCCCTCCGGTCAACAGAGCCGCAGGTAAATCAAATCTGCCACCACTTGTGACAACCATACCGGGGTATACCCCCTCCAATGATTATAAATTTACGCACCGGCCTCTTGGGGTAGGGCAGGAACAGCCAGGACCACCAGCAGGTCAGTCCCCGCTCCCGCCAGCCCAGAGCCCATCAATGAATGCTTGCCCTTTCCATGGGCAGCCAATCCATACCAAAGGAAGTCCACACCCTTTTTTTGGCTGGGACCCCGCCATTCTCCTCCTTGTTGCAGGGATGGGTGGGTGGGTAATTCTTCGCTGGTCTGCTGCCGCCGGAGCTGTTGGAAGAGGACAAAGAGGGTTAGTTCCGCCTCCCCCGAGGCTTTTGTACCCTCGGGGGAGGGTAGGTCGACCCTACCTCCTCTGATGACGTGTCTCCCTCCCCTATCCTATTACCTCAAGGCTGTCTCTGCCGGCTCCTGCCCCCTGGTCCCACTAAGAGCGCCACGCCCCTAGGTGCGGGTGGCGCTGTTCATAGTGTGCCTACCGGGTGCAAGTCGCCCCCCCCCCCTTTCACCCATAAAAGACATGAAGCAGGTTGTTGTCGTTCACCGCGTAGTCTTTTATTAAATCTTTAAGCAGTGTCATTTCTTTAATGCTTTATTCATCTTGATTAAGGTAGATCTTTAGATCTTTAAATGCTCCACTTATCCACATCACGGAATTCATTATAAATCTCAAAGTTATGAATTGTCATTATATTTGCAACCCACTTTCCAAGGGGCCTTCTTCTTTACCTTCAGGCTGTGCCAGCAGGCCCCAACCAAGATAGCCTGCTCTCCTTAAGTTGACCGCCCTCCGGTCAACAGAGCCGCAGGTAAATCAAATCTGCCACCACTTGTGACAACCATACCGGGGTATACCCCCTCCAATGATTATAAATTTACGCACCGGCCTCTTGGGGTAGGGCAGGAACAGCCAGGACCACCAGCAGGTCAGTCCCCGCTCCCGCCAGCCCAGAGCCCATCAATGAATGCTTGCCCTTTCCATGGGCAGCCAATCCATACCAAAGGAAGTCCACACCCTTTTCTTGGCTGGGACCCCGCCACAGGGCGAGTAGCTTACTGGCGGGCTCGCCCTCCCCCCGCCCTACCCGCCTCAGTTTCTGGGAGCCACTTCACACCACTCCCTGTTCATGTATGAAATCACGGCTGATGGCACGCCGGGGCCTCCCTTCGATAACGTCGAAGGTGGACAGTTAATAAAGTAACTTCAGGCTGGCTGCAACTTCTTGCAGTGACATGCCTTCCTTGCCAAGCTACTTGGCAGTACTGATCTTCCGATATAGACATAGATGATTGCAAACTTGGTCCACCTCCAGGAATTCCATGTTCTGGGAGGTAACTTTAATCCCTAGTCGAATATGATGCCCAAGGAAAGATGATGCTGGGAATGAATAATGTGACGCATAACCCGCGGCTGCGGAGCCTAATCTTGGCCAATGGGGTATTGCAGTAACTGCAACATCTGCCCCTTAGTAACTGCGGGTGATCATCATAAAGGACCTCATATCTTATTAAGACTAAGGTAAGGGAAATAACTGTGCTATGCAGAGCAGAGTTTTTTTTTTTTTTTTTGAAATTTGTGTGCTCAGCGGAGCGAGGAGTGCAGAGAACTCTGCAAACTAAGTGAACGGAGCGAAGTTCACCACCCAGGTCTACTTTAAGATGCATTCCCTTATCATCTATTTTTTGTATCCAGAGGAGTCAACTTTAATACCTTTCATATAGACTTCTACATCTAAGTATAGAATTCATGCAATAAATGCATGCTGTAATAAGATTTTTATCAAGTTAGGCTCGTTTGTTTAAGCCGAAGGTGCCAACATTCTACCATGTTCGGCTTTTCCGATGAACTGGGATGGAAGCTAATACGTATTTCCGATTAATCCAGGCCTTTCGTCCATGACTTTTTGTGTATTTATGTAGATTAAACGCTATCCCGTACGCCGGAACAAAGAAGTATGCGTAAGGACCCCCGCAGGAGTAGCTCAGTGATGTTACACCCGACGCAAATCCCTTTCACTAAAAAGATTTGCTTTACATGGTTTAACCTACCTTTATTGTGCATGCAATCACTGGTTACTAAGGACCCTAATGAGTGACGCCTATAAGCCCATTGCATGTATGTCCATTTTCTTGTTCAAAAGGAGGAAATGCAACACCTTTACTGCATATTAAATGTACTCATGACGTCAAGCTTTCAAGGCATACCTTGTTACGGATGCCTGATCTAACAGGTTATGAAAATATTGTAAAATTATCACGCCACTGGCGAAGACCCGGTGCCTGGCCAGTAAAGCAATTGTTTACCGATGTATTGTGAACGGGATAGCTATGGGCTTATGGGTACTTAATGCGGCAATGCACATTTCCCGCTTATAACCCACCCATAATAACGGCATTTAATAACATTGTTTGAAATATTAAGAGAAGGTCTAGAGTAATGTTTCCCAAGCATTATTTGTTAATGGAAGCCGTCTGAAATTTGAGTCCCTCCGGCAGAGCCAATAGTGCAGAAGCATCAGGTCACAATATGCAACATAATTTGATTTGCTGAGGAAAATTGCAGGCCTATTCTATACCTTGCCTCCAAAGTAATTCTGACTGTTCCGCGCCGAGCTACCTTAGGGCAAATGCAGGTTAATTTGTAGTTACCTGCCTTTAACTGACTAGGGTTGTGGATGCTGCTTAACTAGGGCATAGATCCCAGACAAGGAAGCCCAGTACTCCATTGTCTTCCTTAATTTGTAAACTCTTTAATATATTGAGTACCACTTAAGAAACATCACGTATCCAAATACTTACACATAAATACGTAATCATCCTATTGTAGTGCCCGTACTCCCAGTGAGCAGAGTCGTAGGTCGAATAATCAATAACTGCCACCACCTGTGGCCTCCACGGCTACCCAGGTATGGGTAAGGAGTCCCGGACCACCAGCAGGTCAGCCCCAAATCTCCCGCCATCCCGGAGCCCTGATGACTTTTCATAAGCTAGGCGTATACTGCCTGGGTGAAGTTATGTTGATGCAAACATTACATGCCTTTTGACCATACTCAGGCATAAAACTCCTGCTTCTGAATTCGAAATTCTATTCTTTTGCCTCTATTACCAAAGAAATTAATTGTTTCCATTTCAACATGCTGGCATATATGAAATATTGCATTCTGGCGCCTGACAGGAAGCCATAAGCCATGATTCCTTTGCAAACTCCACCCACGAATACCACCCTTACTCTGAACATTTATGCATTTTGGGCAATCGGTTTCACATATATCTCCTTTTTCCAGAAACTACTCACGCCGTTAACTCAAAAAAGGGGAACTGAAAAGACTGTAGAGCAGTCTCTATTTCTCCAGTAGCTCTTTAAAAGCAGTTCTTTAGGGAACAGTTGCTCGACAGGGAGATTGGCAATGGTCTTCAAACTGTGTTTAATAGCAAATACAACCCTTTATTATGCCACCCTTTTATGTATTATGTTCCAAACAGGGCAATAGATGCCCATGCCTGTCATGTCCCTGCTACCTTTTGTCTTAGAATCTTGAAAGTAGGACCACAAGCGTAAGAAGGCAGGACCACCAATGTAAGAGGTTTTTAATTCATGCTTACTTTCTGTAGTTTCTGCTCTGCCATTGCGCAAATGTCCCAACAAGGTGAAAGAAGAGGAACATCATATGTAGGAATGGCGAAAATAGCAATGCAATGGCGGCCGAATATGCGGCAGAGTTAACTAAATTACGTACCAATAAACGCACATTATGCAGGGTACTGTGGCATATTTCGTGGAAGAATTACGTAACCCTTCTGCCCTTTTCAAGACCCACATATTCTGTCTGGCCTAATGTTTAACCCCATAAGTAGGAGCACCACCTGTCCTCGCTCAGAATTTAGACATGCATGCCCTGTATACGGCCAGTTCCACCAGTCAAAACATCATCAGAAGATTTTGTACAAAACATGATCGAGTTAGTGAACATCTCGGTCAGAATATCAATTTTAAATGTTTAGCTTTTTTAACTTCATATCGTAGTACCTTGACGATTTATCACCTCAAGCCCGACAGCATTTTCAAAAAATGAAAGGGGGTTCTTTCGGGATAAAATTAAAACCAAGACGAACTTCGATGGTTTTTTGTGCTGGCCCAGATACCCGGCAATTAAACCACATACGACACATGAATCGCTAAGCTGTCTCGTGGGGTTATCGCTTAAATAAGTTCTGGAGGTAACTTCGTGGGTTAGAATTTCGAATCCCAGTGAGGCCAACTCGGGGGTTCATCCTTATGAGGTCAGTACGTTCGATACCACTGGTACATGAGCCTCTATAGCCTCTCAGTGATAGTCAAAACACGATATCAAGAAACGCCATAGACACCATGTGAAAACAAAACATCAATTCATTCCGGCAAGCTGCCTAGAATACATCTCCAAAATAAATTAACATACACTACTCTGGTGTGTCACGTGGTATTATGCTGCTCCAGTGCCCAACCCAGATAGAGCTCGCCGAGCCCCCGCCCGGTCAGTGCTACCAGAACCACCTCCTGGCTGGCAGATGAGATATTGTACACCAATAATAATCCAACACCCAAGCAGACTGTCACACACTGTGTGCTCAGTGTGCCAGAGAATACTGCGTTTCGTGCTTTGCTTAATGAGCGTTAATAGCGGCGCTGCATCTCTGTTTGCCAGCCAACTTCAGGAGCAGCTATAAGTGCGTGACTTCGCATTTTTGGAGGGGTGATGTGGACACCCACACCGAATGAATTAATCTAAACGTTGGTGCGTGGTACTTGGCAGGGTTGTGCGGATGGGGTGTTTAAAAGAAATCGAACCCGGTGCTGGACTGATCTGTGTTGAGGAAGCTATTTCAAAATGTATTCAGCCTGATCCACTCTCGCTTGCTGCCTGCTGTCGGTTCTGCCCTCTTTGTTATAGCCAGCCAGGGACTGCCTTCTCAGGTCATGTTGGCAGGCTTAGACAGGAACTCAGGCCCGCCTCTCATGGAACGGATCCCATGTCTTGGTGCAGTCAGCGGTAGCAGCATACAGACCCACTGTTTACTCTTCTCATGACACTGCCTGCAGCACTAGACCCTGGGTGATGGCACGTGCAACGCAGGACGATGGAGCAGTTGAAATAATGTAACCGTTGCAATTTCTTTAAACTACACAACTGCGGGCACAGTCTTAGATCTCCTACGCTCACCTTGCACAGGCTGCTAAGAAGCAAACCATCACCAATGTGGCTCCATCGGCCGCAGCGCCTTGTCTCACACAGGAGCTATAGCTCACTCTTAATGCCTGCCCTAGCATTTAGCGCAGTGATGCAGACACCAGGACTAAAATGGATTATTCAAACTGTCAATGCGAGGCACTTGGCAGGGAAGATGATAATATGAGAATTCCTACTTTGCATGATATTATTGCTTAATTCTGCCGGATGTTTCGTTTTTATATGAACTTGCTGAGTTTCGAAACTGGACTTGGTAGCCTTATTAATCAGGCGGCATGTGTAGGAGGGAAAAGGGGTTGCGTATTGAATTTTGTACATCTAGTGCCCAACTCCTTATATCTGACTGTAAATAATATCTCGGCATAGAAAATAGCACTCTTGTGATGGCAATTACGACACGTGATATTACACCAAATTAGACAAGGATCTGAAGCTTTTATCACATAAAACATTTACTGGCAGTGTACAAAATGATAAATGAAGAAAATAACTGGAGCACTAACCACTCGAATCAGCTACCCTACTACAATAGCTGCTGGGCGTGCCCTGCCACAGTGATATTACGAAGTCAAAATTATTATTATTTTTTTTTTTATAAAGGGAACTGAGATAAAAGAACAATATTCACTGATAGGGGCACATATTCAGTGTTCTAAATATAGCCTACAAGCATCCGCACGGTCGTGTCACATGTTTGAGAATGTCCGTGCGTTTCAAACCAGGCCGGAAATGGCCGCTTACCAGTACATACCCATAGAGCCCTGACCACGAGGCTTCCACCATTGCGAGCCACGCACTGGATTTCATCCTCGTTCACTGCTTACTTTACTGGGCTATTCTCCTGCTTCAAGCCTGGAAATTCTCCACGGCTGCATCCCCTCCGCTGCGCTTTTCCCTCGATGAAAAGCAAATAGAAAATTGTTTATGTTATTAATCTCGCTCTCGTGCAACAATTTACAGCATTGCCTACAAGACAAACAATTGACTGAGGCAAATTAAACATGATTTGGAAAAGGGGCATTTTTATTGGCATCTTTGTGAACAGTAACATCCCGTTCTAAAAGTAACCGCGATGCCGAGGTACATGAAATACGAACTCCTGAAAAGCTAGTCTAACGCAGATTGAGTAATCAGCGACCCAGACATCTAATAACTCACCTTAAATAACTACGCTGTGAGGCCCTCTCCTTTCCTCCGCGTGCAGCCCCCAGCTAGCGCTGTAATTCTTCGCTGGTCTGCTGCCGCCGGAGCTGTTGGAAGAGGACAAAGAGGGTTAGTTCCGCCTCCCCCGAGGCTTTTGTACCCTCGGGGGAGGGTAGGTCGACCCTACCTCCTCTGATGACGTGTCTCCCTCCCCTATCCTATTACCTCAAGGCTGTCTCTGCCGGCTCCTGCCCCCTGGTCCCACTAAGAGCGCCACGCCCCTAGGTGCGGGTGGCGCTGTTCAGTTCTCCCCTCTCTTTCTTGCCCTGTCTTCTCACCCTTTCTACAGATTTCTCTCATTTTGCTAATGTGTCCCCCTCTCTTAACGCTCCCCCTTTCATATCTTTCATCTTTCTTTTCTTTTCTTTCTGCTTCTTATTTCTAACATTACCTAACCTTTTAGTTCTCAAGCATTGTCTTTTTCTATGACGAACATTGGTTCATATTTAGTTTCTCGGTCAGTTTTCAACTTCTCCCCTTCACTCCTTTGCTTTATCTCCCTGGTTTCCATGTATTTTTCTCTCATTTCCCCTTTCTGTTATATTCATTTCTCGCCCTTTCGAACTTCCTCTGTCGCTCTTTTTTGTCTTCCTCTTTCTCTCCTCTGTTTATCTCTTTCCACTCTTCCTTTCAGCGTTTCTCCTCTCCTCTTTTCCTTTTTCTCTTATCTGCTCTTTTTTCTCACCCTCTGTTTCACTCATTCTCTTTCTCACTTCCTCTGTCTCTCAAGCGCACACACACAATTTCTTACTCTTTCTCTCTTTTGTTTCACCCTTTGTCCTTCCTCTGGTTTTCATTCTTTCTATTCTATTGCTCTTCTCTCATTCTAACTCAGCCTGTCTTTCTCCCGTATTTATCCCTCCACACCTCAGTTTTTCATTTTCTATCTCTGGCGTCAATGCTTCTCTATATATTATACTGATTTCAGACTCCGTTCATACAATTCAGGGGCATATTATCAAGCCTGTGCGCTAAAATTATCGCCGCTTTATCGGCCGAAAACGGCCGATAAAGCGGCGATAATGGGCTTGATAATATGCTCTATGGAATTCCAATCGAAGCACATGTTAGATGTGAAGACATCTAACATGGGCTTCGATTGGAATTCCACAGAGCATATTATCAAGCCCATTATCGCCGCTTTATCGGCCGTTTTCGGCCGATAAAGCGGCGATAATTTTAGCGCACAGGCTTGATAATATGCCCCTCAATTTCTAATGTGCCCCATTGACCTAAGTGCAGTCTGTCCTCAGAATCTGGCATCTGTTGATTCTCCTCACCCTCCCGTTGTTTGTCCCCACAGCAAAACAAAAAAACTTTAACAAATAAGCATTAGAACAGGCAGGAAAGAGTTGCCAGCTTTGCAAAGACAAAAAAATTAGAAGACATTTTTTATTTGTTATTCAGTTGTATATAATGCCTACTTTGTTATATGTAAGGTAACAAAAATGCTTAACACTATTATAACTTTTCAACATGCTGCACAGCAGCCCCGCTGGTCTACAGCATAGCTTAAAGACATTGGCATAGCCAATTGCTCTGGCCAAACACTTATAAGATCCCAAGGCGAGACCTATTGGCTATACCAATGCTTGTTTGACTTGGTAAGGGATGGTTTAGATCCAAACAGACTCTAAAGCACGGTCTGAACCCTGCCAACATAAATACTTGATCCAAGGCCACAAGTGTTACTCTGTACCCAAACATTCTGAGAGCTATTCAGAAGACTTTATTGGATATGTCGTTTGACCACAAATCACTCTTTAGGAGAAAGCCTGGTTTAAGAACAATTGCTGCACGGCACTCTTGCTGGGCCTCACCTCTGCGGCGAAACAGTTTAACAGTAGTATTTTTGTATGGGCTTGTCCAGAGGACAGCCATTGTGGCAATTGTTCCCTTCCCAACCACTCCTGACCCCATAGCAACTCTACCATTCCTTTCGATGGAGGGATGGGCTTAATTGATGCCAACAAGAGGAGCGTCAGTCTCTCTTTCTCTACTGCTGGATCTTCCACCCAATAACACATTTGAGGCTTCATCCCTCCATCACCAGGTTCCAGGTGGGTCCCCTATTTTATTGCCATTGGCAGACCATTACAATGGATCACTGGATAGTTCAAAATATCTGCAAGGGCTACACCTTCCCCATTCTGTCCTCCTCAACTCCAGACCTCATTCCTTCTGGAAGGAAATGCTGTCTGATGCACACCTTGATCTTGCAGACAGAGATTATTGCCCTGTTGAACAAAGGGTCATAGAGGGAGTTTTCTTCGATACAAAGGGGGCTGGGTTATACTCCTTATAATTTGTTCCCAAGAAGGATGGAGCCTTTAGAACCTTTCTGGATCAAGGGCTCCAAAACCTCTTCATTTGGCACAACCAGTTCAAAATGCAGTCCCTGAAGCAGGTGCGCCTGGCTGTCAACACTTGTCCCTGGTCAGACATTCAGGATTTGATTCCGATATGTCTGGGTAAGGCTCCGTTCTGTAAGTCTTTTTGCTGGTTTTGATGACCGTATTCATTCGGTTGTTGCTGCACCCCTTCAGTAGTGCCTGGGACAGCAGTAGCTCCACCATTAGAGGAGTCTCCCTGGTGCAGATATTAGATTCAGCCCTTCTGGACCTCCACTGGTGGATTTGCCATTCAAACCCGACGATAAGATGATGGTTTCAGTTGTCTGCAGTAGTGGACCACCATTATCATGGACTCCTCCGCCTCCAAAATAATGCACATCAGTGTGCTGGAGTTGCAAGTGGTCCACCTTCCCCAGAACGCCTTTTGCCTTTCCATCCCAGGGAGCACTATTCAAATCTTGTCAGAAACACTATTATATCAAGAGGCAGGGTCATGTGGGAGGCATTATACCTGTGACACTTGGCTCTGCCTTGTGATATTTTCCCAGTAGCAGGTGAATACCTTGTGTCACTTCTAATTAGAGGATGACAAATGGGAGCTTCACCCGAAAGGGAAAGACCTTATCTTCTCCAGATCATGATTCCCACGTGCGGACCTCTTCATCAGGATTCTGAACTGGAAGTATTCTCTGTTTTCTGCCATTTGCTCAAGCCTGAATTGTTCCCTGGGGGAATGCCTTCAGGTTCAGCTGAACTCGGGGTCTCCTTTAAGTGTTTTTGCCATTCTCCTCTCGAGAGTCCTGCAGAAGATGCAGGAGGATCAATCTTAATTCTTGCTGGATGGGAGAGAACTACTTGGCAACCTGGCTGTAACAAAAACGAAACCTGCTCCAAAATTGGTCTCTGCATGGATCAACATTTGTTTTTTGCTAGAAAAGACTTGAACCCTTTTGAGACTTGTCTCTGTAATGTTCTGGGCTTTCCTTGCCCAACAGGATTTGTAAGCCGGTTCTCTGAAAGAATATTTGGTTGTGTTGTCTATCTTCATGTGTCTCCGAGATTAACCCTCTGTGTTCAGGGTGGTGTTAAGACACGTGTTCTAACTGACCTGTTGAGGCTTGTTTGCCCCCAGCCCTTTCATTGCTCCGCACTGATATTTCAATTTAGTGTTAACATTCCTTAGGTCTATGCCATTTGAAATGATGCACAAAAGCTTGGTTTGTGATTTTAAGGAGTCTGTAAAGGCAGTCAATTACATGCCATGTTTGTCCAGCCTCTTTCTTTTATCTGCACATGCTAGTCCTTCATACAATGGTATATAATATAGCCTTATAGCTTGCTGTAGCTGGCTATACTGGCTATTATCGGCCCTCTCCCGCATTAAAGGCCTCCATCTCACATCATACCAATGGCAGCATTGAGATGGACTGCCGCGTTTACGTCCAAAGTACAAGAAACGATCAGTTGGATATGAACCCTCCATTTAAATTATTTGCTGTACCCCGTTTGACAGTGGGACAGGATAAAGTTTTGTATGGAGTCTGACTCCCCACTGAATTTTGACAATTAGGAACGTTGTACCACAATATCGACTGTATGAATAGGAGGCGTGAGCATATCGAATGTGTATAAGTTCAGCTTTGCCAAACATATAATGGGCACAGAGACTGAGAAGTTCAAAGGACTCCTTCTACCTCTCAGATCACCCCGGCTCACTACCTGAGATTCTGCATTGTAAATAATCTGGTCCTGAGGAAGGTGGTTGTAAAGTTCCCCCACCGAAACATGCCTTGACCATATATGTCCTCAGGGGAAATCCGCTAAGACAACACACGAGTGGAAGAACTCTAGACCTGTCAAATTAAAAATCAGGCTAATAGTGGATGTCTATATCAATATTTGGATTTCCTAGTGCAATGGTGCTGTTCTGTGTATGTGTGTTAGGGTATGAGTGAGTGTTTGCCTTTTGAGAGTGACCGTGTGAGGATGCAGCATGGGGTTATTTTTGATTTTTAGTATATTGTATCATTGATCTGGTATGACAATTTTGTTGTGTAATATATTTTATTTATGAAATGATTCTCTTTGTCCCTACATGTATGTCTTGTAGAGTTTAATTGGTTCATCATATATAAAATATATCACATTTGTTATAATTTGTCATACATGAACTGATGTAAATTCAGAGCACAGTATATTATTCTAAATCAATTGAAAAAATAGAGAACAAATAGTCTATATGTACAAAAAAATTACAAATAAATTGATTATATTTTTTGAATAATGAGTCATGTTTGATATACAGGTTGGGGTCTAGTTTAACATCTGAGCCCATAGGAGGTCACACATAAAGAAATATAGGTCAGACAAGAGTATCTCTTTATAGTGATTATTTTCCTCCCTCACTCTTGGACCTTAAAATACATATAGGGGGCGCCTTCCTTCCTTATTATTGGTTAATTTTATATCCTGCTGTCGATGAAAATTCAAAACAGTATTCTGTGCTCCCTCTCTATTACTTGTTTCAACTGTCAAATATAAAACAACATGGCCTGTATACAGTTTTATTTTAGGGCTTGCAAGAAGACAGATATGAAGTAAGGTATCATTTCTAATTTTAATTGCAAGAGTTTAGATATAAAGAGCAAAGAGAAAGGGAGATGGTGGACATTCTTGTCTTTTCTCTTTGGACATAAACATTTGTTTCCTCATTGTTCCACTAAGAACTATCTGAACCCAGGAATCACTGCAAATGGATGCTCTTGATTTAGTGACCTGGGACGAGACATCCTACTGTCACTGGACTTTCCACAAAAAGTCACAGATCACCAAGTCATGTGCCTATTTGACATCTTATAAGGTTGTTATGCCCTTTTACCCGCGCACAAATGGCATATTTCAAGTAGAAAGTGAGTTTGTGTGAACAGGGTTCTGCCTAGTATTTCCATCGGATCTTTAGCCACTGTGCTCCACACCACCGCTGTTGTCCACAATTTTCATATACATTTTGAAGTCGCTGTTAGAGTAATGGCCTGATGAGCCTCCTTTCAAAGGATCCTTATCTGGTTTACAAAAGATGCACAAGACTCATTCCTTAAAGGTCCTTGGACACTACCCTCTTCCTTCCAGAAAATATATGTTGCTACGGCTTGGATTATGGTACTAAATAGCATCTGAAGTTCTAGAAGAATGAATTGCCAAAACTGTTTGACCCAGGGCTTTCCCAGGAAGCAACGCTTTGATGGCCCATTCTACTTCTCCTAAATTAACATAGGAAGGAATGAGACTCGTTACTCGTTCGATTTGTACACACTCTATTTTGGGAAAAAGTTATCTGCCACCTATAATTAATGTTTCAGTGCTTTTCTCAGAGGATCTCGAGAAGGAGCTTGCCACTCCTTGTCCACTTGCTAATCCCCCCAGAGTACAGTTCAATGATGGTTTTATTTCCTCATATGCTGCTTAAGTCTTTTCGTGCCATGCCAACAGTCTCGTGAAGTGGCTGATCTCCTTTTTAAAGGTTCTGCCTATACTTTATTACATTTTACACCTGTTATTTTTCTTACCATAGCATAATTTCATTATGCAATGTCTCAACTGCCTTGAAAGAAGCCCTCTGCAAACTCTGCATTAACTTGTAGATCTTATTCTTTCATAATTTACTTTCAAATTGTGCATACAAGATGCTTATACCTCATATTGAGCCAGATGTGGAAAAGCCTTTTGCATTTCTTAACGGGCCGAATCACAATTTCGGCCCATTAAAAAATGCAAATCAGCCTTTTCCTATGTACAAAGGCCTTTATGGAATCACCAAATGCAATTTCTACCCAGTTGAAATAGCATTTTGCGATTCCCTAAAAAGGGAATTGCAAATAGGGATTTCCTATTTGCGATTTTTTAAGCACTTGTACAAAGCGTTTTCTCAATGCAAACTGAGCATTTGGGAAGCACAATTACCATGGACTCAAAATCGAAGGTAGTCATGCGTAATTTTTAAAAAAGCACCTGAAGATGTTTTTTTTTATGTGCAAAAAAGCGCACATATGCCCCTAGGGCATATGTGTGCTCTACGTGTGCGCCACTATTTTTGGGGTGCATTACGGGGAGCATTATGCCCATTGTCATCTTTGGTTTGGCATTTCCACATTAGCGATTCCCTGTAGGAAATTGTTGTTTTGGAAATGTAAAACCATCCCATTTGGTATGAATGTTATGGAATTTCCAAATTGCGATTTCCTAATAGAAATTCTGTAGGAATCGCTATTAGGAAATCAGTAATGTCATACATATAATTTTGCATTTCCTAAATAGCAATTCCTATGGAATAGGTGCTTGATGTGAAAAAAAAGCTGGAATACTAGCTGCCACTTCAAGAACATAAAAAAAATAATCAAGTCTTCTTGCTGTAGAATGTTTCCAGCTCTGATAGTAGTATTGTTTTCCGGTGTGGATGATGCTCACTCCAGACATGGAGTTAAGTCATCAGCAAGTCCTTGCTCCAGGCTAAGGAAAACTAAACAGTGGCGAGTCTATTGCTTGAATTAATCTGAGTGTCTAGTAGTTACTCTGGACCATAATCCAGTCCATAATTTTTCAGACAAGAAACAACCATGTGCAAATCAATCTTGGCCTTGCTCCAATATGAACAATCCAGCCTGAACAGCCAGACCAGGTGCACTCTGAATGTGAACACAAGCAATCCCAAATATTGCTAATACTTAGTGACAACGTTACTTTTCTCTGTTCTCAGCAACTAAGAAAATAAGTTACTTACCTGTAACTTTGGTTCCCCAGTATTGGTAACTTTCATAGATTCCCATAGCTTGTATCATTCCACGTCATCAGAATGGGAGTCTCGGTAACAAAAATAACATAGCAGTAGGTACAAAAGAGAAAGAAAAAGGCCTAGGTCTCATTTCCTTTTGTAGCATATCCGCCTCTTTTTGTAAAAGAGACCAAAACTAAGCTTCAGCCAATCAGAAGAGCCTCACCCCATAGAACCCTCCTTAAGAAACCTCAGAGCCTCAGATTTTCATAGCCGTTGTGTAACAGTAACCACATCTGCTGTAGGCTGAGCTTTCCCAGGGGAGGAGGGTGGGCGCATGGGAATCTATGAAAGTTACCAATACTGGGGAACCAAAGTTACAGGTAAGTAACTTGTTTTCTTGCCCCAGTATTGGAACTTTCATAGATTTCCATAGCTTGTATCAGAGTAGCTAGCAGTAGGAAATAAAGCACATTTTGTGACATAAAAAAACCATGATTGCCTCTGTAACATCATGAAAGCAGAAGTAAATTATATACTGAAATAACAATTTGTATCGACAGTAAACACAAAATGTGCATAAAAAAGGAAGGAGGGATATTAGGGAAAGCTCACCAATTAGTGGAAGAGGTTACTCAGGGCTGCCTGACCCACAGCTGTGTCTTCCTGTGTCAAGTATTCCAAGCAGTAATGCTTCGTAAAGGTGTGCACGCTGCTCCAAGTCGCAGCTCTGCAAATGTCTCTGATGTGTAATCCCACGAAGACAGCTGTAGATGAAGCCACGGATCTTGTGGAGTGTGCTCTAATCCTGCTCTCCAGCGGCTTACCCGCTGTTGAGTGGCAATATAGAATAGCACTGGAAATCCATCTTGCAATACTTTGCTTTGAAAGTGGAAGGCCCTTGCGAAGACCACCAAAAGCAATGAATAATTGTGAAGATTTACGAAACCCTTTGTTGCGATCCAAATAAAATTTGAAGCACCGCTGCACATCCAGAGAATGAAGTGACCTCTCCGCTGGTGTGGAAGGTTGAGGAAAGAAAGACTTGAGAATCACTGGTTCATTTAGGTGAAAGTCTGAAGGCACTTTAGGTATGAACCTCGGGTTAGTCCTCAAAATCACAGTATTTCTCTTGAATTGGAGAAAAGGTTCCTGTATTGTGAGAGCTTGCAATTCCCCAATGCGTCTTGCCGATGTGAGGGCAAGCAGGAGAGCCAACTTCCATGAAAGAAATGTTATGTCTGTACGATTAATTGGTTCGAAGGGATCCTTCATGAGCTGTGCGAGAACTAAATTCAAATGCCATGTAGGAGGCAGAGGCCTCACTGGGGTTAGACTTAAAACAAGCCCTTGAGAAATTGTTTAATTTTTCTTGAAGACCAGAGAGAAGGTCCAGATGCCGAGCGTCTGTAGCAAGAAATCGCTGCCAAGTGAACTTTTATGGATGAATGAGCCAATCCTGTCTTAGCCAAAGACAAAAGCTAAGGTAGAAGCTGATGAGGCTAGAAAAAAGAAAGGGTCAACACTTTCCTTCCGGCACCAAATGCAAAATCTTTTCCATTTTAAACCATAAGTTTTATTAGTGGAAGGAGCTCTAGCATGAGATAGAACTTCTCTGATTTCATTTGAGATGGGAAGGTTCATGAATTCTCGCTGCTCAGAAGCCATGCAGTCAGGTGTAATGACTCTTGATCCGGGTGCCTAATCTATCCGTGGGACATCGTGAGAAGATCCAGAATCGTCCGCAAAGGAAGAGGAGGGACGAGTAACAGAAGGTGAAGTTCTGTGAACCAGAACTGTCTCCGCCAAGCAGGAGCTATCAAGATCATCTTGCACGGTTCCGTTTTGATTTTCCTGATAAGCCTCGGAATCATTGGAATGGGGGGAAAAACATACACAAATGCTCTTGACCAAGCTCTTGAAAGCCCATTCCTTAATGACCCTCGATAATGAAGCCTGCTTCCGTAAGACTGGCATTTCTTGTTGGTCGGGTGGCAAATAGATCTATTGAGGGTTTGCCCCACCATTGAAAAATCTCTTCCAAGACCACTTGGTTCAGTTCCCATTGGTGACTGACTGCCGATAGCCTGCTGAGTCTGTCCGCCTTTTCATTTAGGACTCCTCGTAGATGTTCTGCCTGCAGTGATATTCCGTGAAGAATAGCCCATTCCCAAATCTTCTGGGCCTCCTGAGACAATGAAAGAGATCTGGTACCCCCTTCCTTGTTTATGTAGTGCATGGCCGTGGTGTTGACCCCTGCAGTCGAGGAAGAAATGCTTGAAGTGCTAGCCTGATAGCCCTGAGTTCTAGGAGGTTGATGTGAAGAAGACGGTCCTGGGGCAACCAATGCCCACTGACATGAAGATCCTGAAGCACCACACCCCAGCCGTCCAGTGACGCATCCGTTGTCACCACTTGCTTGAGGAGACAGATTGCCTACGAAGGATAGACCTTGGGAAAGGTTTTCCTGTTTTGTCCACGACAAGGCCGCTCTTTTCATTGCGAAAGTAATCGTCACATTGTCGTCAAATGAGCCGTGAACCTGCCTCCACTGTTTGTCTAGCTGCTCTTGAAGAGGCCGCATCCGCAATCTGCAGTGAGGTATTAAAGGGATGCATGGGGAGATCGCCCCCAGAAGGGATTTCTAACAGCGTACTGAAAGACACCTTCTTCTTCTCAAGAGCAGCGCTATGGTTTGCAGTTTTTCCTGCCTTTCTAAGGATGGGAAAGCCTTGCTGAGATTTGAGTCCAAGATGGCCCCCAGGAAACGCGCTGTCCTGGATGGAATCAGAGATGATTTTTCCTTGTTGAGAGTAAGACCCAAATTCTGGAATAGGTTCGTACATGCGTTGACTGCTTCCCTCGCAGCCTCCCTGGACGGGGCCTTCAGCAACCAATCGTCCAGGTATGGGAAGACCTGAAAGTGATGTTTCTGTAGGAAAGCTGCCACCGGTGCCAGCACCTTGGTAAATATTCTTGAGGCAGAGCGAAGTCCAAAGGGTAAAACCCTGAATTGAAAGTGGTTCTTGGCTACTGTAAATCGTAGAAACCTCCTGTGTGCAGGGTGAATGGGTATGTGAAAATACGCATCTTCGGGATCGAGAGTGGCCATGAAATCCCCCGAATTGACAAGACGTAATATATCCTGAAGGGAAACCATCCGAAAGGATTGGGGAATGAGTTAGGTGTTTAGCTCCCTGAGGTCTAAAATAGGGCGCCATTTCTCCAGCGTCTTCTTCACCAGGAAGAACCTGGAATAGAATCCTTTCCCTCTTTGAGATAATGTAACCAGCTCCACAGCTCCCTTCAGGAGCATCTGATGAACTTCGAGCTGCAAGAGATGCAGATGTTTTGATGGAATGGCAGCAGGGGGCTTGGAAGGTGGGATTTGAGTGAATTCCAAGGTATGGCCCTTTCGAATTATGTTGAGCACCCAACAGTCTGATGTTATCTGACACCAGTTGCAGAGGTATTGTGACACCCTGCCTCCTACAGATGATGTCATGGAGGTGGGCACAGCAGGCAGAGCCAGAACGCCGCTATTGCCTCTTGGGCGTATCACTTTCCTGGCGGTTCTGTTTCCCTCTGGTTTTCGATCTAGAGAAAGTCGAGGATTGACCTTGTTTTTGATGATAGGGCTGACGATACTGTTGCGATGTTGATCCATATGGCGAGTACCTTTGCTGCTGGTATGAGCCTCTGAATGACGTGGTACTCCTGCCCCTGGCATGCCTGAAAGGAGCTTTCTGGTACTGAAGCATACCAAGAGAGCTAGCCGTCTCTGTATCCTTCTTTATCTCTTGAAGGGCATCGTCTATGTGTTTTCCGAATAATGCCTCTCCGTCGAAGGGGAGGTCCAAGATCTTATTCTGGACCTCTAGCCTGAACCACGTCGCTCTGAGCCATCCCTGGCGATGAAGTACTGCAGCTCCAGTCACAGATCTAAAAGCTGCAGTGGCGATGTCCATGGCACAATCTATCACCTCAGCCGACGCACTTCCCCTTCTTGCAGAATTTTCTTGGCCTCACCTTTTGCCTCCTGTGGAAGTTGATCGAAATAAGGTGAAAGGTCACACCACAATTGGCGATCATACCTGCCCAATATCACCAGAGCATTCGCCGCTCGCACCAGAAGGCTAGCCATTGACTTGAACCTCTTTCCTGCGTTATCAAGACGCCTGCCCTCCTTATCAGGAGGAGTTGTAAGGGGTGCCGAAGGGTTGCAGGACTTCCTCTGTGCCGCCTGTGATATCACTGGTTTAGGTTGTCCAGTCAAGGATGCTGGACCATCTTCAGGCGCCTTATATTTCTTTTCCAGGCGTGGCAGGACTGGAATAACAGTAGCCGGGTTTTTCATAGCCTTAAGACCCTCATCCCACACATGCTCCACAATGGGTATAGATCGGGTCACCTTCCTATAGGGCTCTTTAAAGTCATAGAAAAAACTCTCCGTCTGTACGGAAGGCATAGGCAGCTTGAACCGGCTTGATGCTCTTTCCACCAGCTTATGGAAATCCCCGACATCCGCTGGGGGAGAATCCACCGGATCTGGGTTAGACGATGCAGGATCCGGGATCACATACTCATCCCATTCTAAGCTTTGATTAGGCTTTTTATCAATATTCTGATCCTCATCCAAGGAATCATCTTGTACGTCCGGTAGTGTTAAAGGAATATTCAAAGCAGGTGTTGGAGGCTGAGAGAACACCTGAGTTGGCAACACTGGAGAAATCATCAATGGAGTTATAGGGACAGTCATAGTTTGTACTGCCGGGACAGACTCTGCCTGAGTCGTAACTTGAGAGGAACTGTTTTTATAGTCCTGCGGCATACTATGGAGATCCGCCAAAAGTGAGGAAGGAACAAACACCATTTCTTGGCCTGCGGATGCTTGACGTTGGTAAGAATGTTGGTAAGTACAAGAAACTCGCCCTCAGAATCAGTGACCTGACTTTTAATCAGCAGCTGAGATGGACTTTGGGCATACCCAAAAGAGTCCTGATCCTCCTCATCAGAATCTTCCTCTTCTTCTTCTAGTAACAAAGCGGGAGGCAATGGGGCAACCCTCCTTGGAGACGTCATGTCCGGAGTTATCCTGTCAAGGAAATAGTTATCCTCTCCGTCCAAGATTGCATCGTCGACTGTACCGTGGACGACGGAGAAGGTGAAGGTATAACCGTCATCGACGGAAGAGCCACAGTCGACGGACGGATTGCCGACGACGAGATGGGCATCGTCGACACCGTCGTCGAGAGCGTCGACAATCCTGCCGACGTCGTCGTTGAAGCACTCGTCGACGACCCCGTCGTAGTCACCATCGTCGACGAAATCCTCGTCGTTGCTACCGTCGCCGAAATTCCCATTGACGTCGCCGACGATCCTGTTGACGATTGTGCCATCGACTAGCCCGTCGGCGGTACCACTTTAGTCATCTTAGATTTAGACGCCTCGTCAACAGAGTCTTCTGCTGCGTCGTCGATGACTTGGAGATTTTCCTAGACTTCTCAGAAGACTGAGAAGATGGTTTTTTGAACGTAGAAGCAGTCTCCACCACTGCTGAAGGTGTAGATGGTCCCTCCTTCTCCTTTACACCGTGGTGAGGAGATTTGACAGGACTTTGGTGCTCAGACTCACGGGGGTCTTTTTGGAGACCTTAACTGGACGCTCCACAGAAGGTGAAGGGGAAACCCTACCCCTTTTGACTGACCTTCTGGATGATGTAGCTGAAGAAGAGTCCTCACTGTCACTTGACACTGTCTCTTTTCTGGACTTCAATTTCTGGAGCCAAGTGAGGAGGCGACCCTCACGGTCCCGTAGGGTCTTCGTAGAGAAGGTGCGGCAGATCTTACAGTCCGCAGCCTTATGATCAGGATACAGGCAATATATACAGTCCTTATGCCTTGCCACAGGTGGAACATGACTTGAAAAGGGCCTTCTTCCCCTTGTCAGACATTTCAGAAGAAACTCTAAACAATCCTGAAGAAAAAAGTTGAAGAAAATCTCTCAAAAGTGTAGAAAATGAGCAGAGCTCAAAGGAGACTCCCTAAGCACAACATGCGGTAGAAACTCTGAGGCTCTGAGGCTCCTTCAGGAGGGTTCTATGGGTGAGGCTCCTCTGATTGGCGGAGGCTTAGTTTTGGTCTCTTTTACAAAAAGAGGCGGATATGCTACAAAGGGGAATGAGGCCTACCCTTTTTCATTCTCTTTTGTACCTACTGCTATGTTATTTTTGTTACCGAGACTCCCATTCCGACGACGGGGAATGATACAAGCTATGGGAATTTATGAAAGTTCCAATACTGGGGCAATATTACTTATTTCCAGGTGTGCTGCTGAGACCTAAAAATAATGGATTTCGTAAATTAACCAGACAAAAAGATCTAAGAGGCAACAAGAACAACATGTAAAGCAGTAAAGGCACAATTGCAAAACATTCACAAATGAAACAAGAGGTAATCTTTATAGGTGAGATGCTTTATTTCATATGGTTTGATGGGTTCCCAATACAGCCAATGCGTTTTGCCCGTATCCGGGCTTCTTCAAGGCATCCAAGAAGTAAGACTTCTCGGTATGAGTGTTCGATTCCAGTTTGATTAACCATTACCCAATAGAATCCTACGTTGATTGGATGCCGGAACCAGATACGGGTCCGGCTTATGATGTGGATTATGGCTCTACATCGTTAGTGTGTTTGCGAATTACTCTCGTCAAACTGCTCTTCATTGAAGATTTTCAGTATCCATATCCTTCCGAAATACTAGAATGCAGAAGATAATTTTCTACCACAGCTCCTGGGTCTCTTTAATGGTTAATCAAACTGGAATTGAACGCTCATACCGAGGAGTCCTACTTCTTATAAAGACAACTTCTTGTTTCATTTGTGCATGTTTGGCAATTGTGCCTTTACAGCTTTACATGTTGTTCTTGTTGCCTCTCAAATCTTTTTGTCTGGTGTTTAATTATTTGTGCCTCTAGTTGGTGGTGAACCATTATTTGAGGTGGCCAACTGTGAACTTGAAAGTAGTTTTTGAACATTATAAGCTACATGTGATTGTGCAATAATTGGATCCCCTAGCCACCAATGATTGTTTTACTTCTTGAATTCATTTGCACTTATTTACCCAGTTGACTTTATATTTCTCTTTTTCCGGACCATGGGTCTTTTGCAACATATGCTTTACTAATCACCTCGTATGAAAACTTGAGACAAATTTTCCTTATCTTAGTTATCCAACTCATGTTATGTGAAATGTTTATCATGCCCCCCACCCCGTATTGATCCTTTTTTTTTTTTTTTTTAAATAAAACTGAACCAGCAATCTTTGACTCTTTCTCTTTTTTCCCAACCCTCACCTACTCAACTCCTTTCTCTCATCGCTGACAGGCGTTGTCTGCAATGCATTCTTCACCTTTCTCCTCCCCCCATAACCGTATGAATATGATGCTTAGCATTCCTGTAGGGAAGCTTGCATACGGCTGGTGCTCCCAGCTAGCCTGTGAACCCCCTCCCCTCCTGGTAAACTCCCTTCCATGTCTCGTCCTTCCTTCCTAGGAGATTTTCCTGAATTCAACATCTCTAAATTATTCTGTTAATAAATTAGTTATATGTGCACGAAATCCTCTTCAGTGTTTATTTCATTGCTTCCGTTTCTCCTGCTACTTAAATAGCGTGCATTTGTAAAGTAATATGGTTTTGCTGGAATTAGCTTTGAAAAAAATGAGGAGCCCATCTAAATATGTAACATGTCGAGAGATTTCCATTTTCCAATGTCAGTCGACAATGACCCCGTTTATTACTGGGTCTGATCTGCAAACTGGTGGCTGTACATAATTTTTCAGTGTTACTTTACAAAAGACCTACTGGCTCCTAGGTATAGAGCAATTGCTAAAGATTGTTATGTTGCCAGGTCTGGGAGTTTGTCCTTGTGGTCTGCTCCTTTGCACTGTTACTTCCCTTTACCTGCTTCTTATGCATTTCTCCTTTGTCAACATCCACCATTACTGTTTCCATTGCAGGGGCGGCTGGCATGTACAGAGGGTGGTAGGGTGCGTGGGAAGTAAATAAAAAAATATTTCCATTTACCTTCCTGGCGCAAAGTCCTCCCAGCTCGAGTCTTCTCCAGGCAGGCAGGCTGAAACGCGGGACCCAGGAAACTGCAGTAACCAATCCTAGCACTGCTCGCATGCAGCATGAAAGAAGCACCAGGATGGGAGGGAGCGGCCTCACCTGGTAAACGCGCCAGGTGAGGCCGCGCTCCCGAGGACACTGGAGCCCTATGCGGTCTCAAAACCAGCTGTCTTAGACTCTCAGTGGTAGCGAGGCAAGCAGTCACAGGCTTCTCAGGGATGTTAGTGTTTTGGTTACCTAGGTTAAAAAATCAATGCATCTTTTTTAAGGGGCCTCTTCAGAGCGGCAGAGTGCAGATCACTGCTTGCCTCTGCACTCTAAGTGCTCGACTCTCTGCGCACCTCTCTTCAGTATTTCAGTGAGTACTTGCATGTCTTGAAAGTGGCAACCACCCGCAGATGATGATTCTTCAGTGAGGTGGCACCAAGACGCTATCTTCAGCACACATTGCCTTGAGACCTTGACCTCGATTATCACGCTGACAACTTAATCTTCATGACTGGCTCTGATCAAATGATACACTTGGCAGTGTCACATCAACACAGTCCACTTGTGGGGCACACAGGCCATCAGCACGCACTTATCGTGGCTTCTGTTGCGCCTACCACACATGCCCATCGAATCATGTGTCTGGCAGCTATTGATGGACAGTCCAAGCAATGTTCACTTCCCTCTGTGGAGTTTGCTGTCAGTGCGACACCAAACTTGGATGCGTATTAGACCCAGTGTACTGTACGGAGTACCCCCGCCACGGTATGAGACCACATAAACATGGCTTGAGCTCCCATCTTTTTACCGATTTCACAGATGGCGGTTGTGTATTCCACGTCTGCTGCCTTTACACCAGTTTGAATTGGTTCTCCTTTCATGTATTCTGGCCAAGCCACCTTCCAGGCCTGACATGTCTGCAAGCATGCCCATCCCAGCAGGACAGTCTCCATGTGAAGTGCCCACTACAGAAGTTCAAAGAGGTGACAGCAGGGTGCACCCAGCTATTTATGACCCCTCCTCGTAGAGATCAGAAGCGACTAGAATCCATGCCATTACATAGGGCCCCTTTTTCTAACAACAGATACAGATACGGCTCGCCCTTCCATCTATCTAATAGCAGCTGAAGTCCAAGTCATTTACAACCCAATGTACCAGGAAAGGCTGTGGCACTTCGAAGGAAAGCTGGTCTCCTCTTTACCCTCCATACGGTCTGGTGCTTCGCCCTTCCATCTAGGCGATGCCAGCTGTCTGGAGAAAGCAACCTCTTCTCGATCTTGCACTCTGGTCCTGACTGTAGGTTTCCAAAACTGAACCCCCGGCCTGTATCACTCATGCATGGCACACTATTCCAGGTTCATTATGAGCAGCAAAACCTATATGAATGGGCCTTTAAAGGGGTATCCATGTCTCACATGTCAAAAGTCTGTCAGAAGTATTCCCTAACACTGTATGTTGCCACCACAGTGCTCCACACTTGAAACCCACGGCGGGTCAGCAGTGTTCCCTCACTATGAGAATGTGCTTGGTGCGCCCCTTCTGGTTCAGGATTATGTTCAGAACCTATTATTGTCAAAATACCTGGCTTTGGTCAATGTGCACACTAAGAGATAGTGTGTGACATACCAAAGACTAAAATCAGGATCACAAGTATGCAGTTTGGGCACCCAGGAAAGGGACCATGACTGTACAGCATGCAGGGGGCTTATCCATCCCAAAAGCTAGATTGACCAGTCTCATGTTACTCCTGGTGCTGCCAATTCTGCCGTCTCCTCCTACCTCAGATGTAGTAGGACTCATAAACAATTAAGCTGCTCCAAACATACATCCAAGTGTGATTTAGGTAGCCCCCTTGTTTATAAGGTGTTAGGAGTATGTTCATTGTGACTACATTTTTCATTAGCTTATATGAATGATGATGCCATACTACTGACTTGTGCAAAATATGCCTTAGGTAATGGAACTGGATGATTTGAAAGCACTTCACACTGATCAGAGTATACCGCATTCACCAGGTGGCTCGTCCTAGCTAATGTTTTGGCCAGTAATTTGGAGATGGTGCCAATAAAGGTTAGATAGAGTAATATGATATCCCAACTGGTATTATTTTAAGGCAGTTAGCAAGGATATGCTTACAACATTATCCGAAAGGAGGCAAGGAGACTCTGTATGATTATGGCATGTGCTCAAGGCATCATTCATCCAAATGTTCGAGGGAAAAAGGTAAAATGAAAATACAAGGAATAATTTGCAGTTACTGCAGCAAACAATTAACATAAATGATAAACAACCCAAATTGTACGTGGTGCTCAAGGTGTATCAGTCAAAATCAACGTAGCGACGCATGTGACAATGTGAAACAGCGTGGGCGGCTCAAGGTGACTGGTGCATAAATATACAGTGAAGGATTTAGTACACGGCTGTTCCAAGTGGCTTTAAAAGTTCATATTCAGTATGTTCAATATTGTGAACCGCTTCGTGTGTTGCGCCTGTGTTTTGCGCTGGATGGTCGACGGCGTTTCGATCCCATTAAATCAGGATCTTCATCAGGACTGGGTCGAGGGCGGTGCTGCATGGAGGGCAAAAAAAGAAGGAAAGGGGTTGGAGCAAGGGTGGTGGATGGGGAGAACGGAGGGAAGGCGCTACAAAAACGAGACTAATGGAATACCCCTGGGAAGGTGGCACAGAATGTACCAGGGTCTGTAGCAGTGGTAATAGACGTGAGAGTGGAGGTCCCCTGTGAGTGGAGGAATAAATCCTGAGCGTGCGCGGGAGCAGGGACGCGGATCGCAAACTAACCGCATGGGGCGAGACGCTGCGGTTCTGTCATGGGAGGCAGGCCTAGAGACAGGGGTTGGTCTAGGATTACCGAGTGGTAAAGGCAAGCCCTTCCACTAGGAAAGGAAAGGGCAAGCAGGACAGTCGCAGGTCTATTCGTTGTACTATGTGATGGCGGCGTGAATCCGCGTGTGGACAAGAGTCTGATCCCAAAAGAAAGCGAGGGCGGCATGGCATTCGCTGGCTAGTTAGGCTGGTTAAGTTAAGGTCAAGGTAAAAAGCCAGTGGACGGGGGCGGGGTTGGAATTACCTGTGATGGCGGCAGAACTACATAGGAATGTGCAAATCCGCGTGTGGTCGCGAGTCTGATCTCAATAGAAAGCGATGGCGGCATGGCATTCGCTGGCTAGCTAGGATGGTTAAGTTAAGGTCAAGGTAAGGAGCCTGTGAAAGGGGGTTTGGGGTGGGGAGTACCTGTGAGTCGGTGCTAGGACGATCCACAGGTCGGTGGACGTCTGGCAGAGGACAGGCGTGGCGCTCGATCTGGGGAAACGATTCAATGAGTTAAAAATACCCCATGTGGGTTCGGGACGCAGGAGTCAAGTCAAGGGACTCCACTACTCAGCAATGATTATTGTTTGGGGACCCGCTGATGAGGGGGGCAGGGGGGGTGGGGCAGGATCCGAAGGGGTTTCCTTGTCTGTGGAAACAAGGATCAGAATGAGAGGTGGCCAGCACAGCGCGAGGTGGCAAGGCACAGCAGGTGCGTACACCAAGGTGCCAATGGGCGGACTTACCAGGACATGCAGGCGTGGCTGCTGCTGAGGGGGGTCCGGGAGGGTGAAAAATAACCTTGTTCCGATCCAGTCGGTGATCGGAATGCTGAGAACCAATCTATGGGCACGAGAGATGAATTAATAAGTGCCGGTGTGAGATGCGGCATGTGAAGCGGCATCTGAAAAGGCACCGCCGGGGACTGGCAGGGTAAAAAACACATACCTCTGTGAGGGACAGCCTCAAAGTATGTCCGTCGGGTTCCGGGTAGCGGACGAGATGCAAAGGAAGAGCTCGTCTGGTATCCTGATGGTGATATGGCAGGGGGCGTGGCCAGGGGGAAGGCGCCGGCTTCAGGAGTGAGGGAGCTGGTGATAGGTCAGAAGGGGGGGAGGGAGGGCACGGGGCGTGCTAGTGGGAGTCTCAGGTCTACGCTGTGCAACACGGCTCGTGAAGGTCTGTGAGTTGCAAGGGAGCGCAGGGGAATGGAAATGACGGAGTGGTGGAAAGGCACCATCGTAAAAGGCATATGAAGGACATCATGTGCCATAATGAGAGAAAGTATGCGCCGGGGGGGGGGGGCGGGGTTGCTAAACGAGGGTCAGGAAGGAGGGTAGGAGAGACAGAAAGGAAGAGGGAGGGTGAACATGCTGTCAGGCATGACAGATCAGGGCTGTCAACGGTCGCCATCTGTGATTGGTGCAGTGGAGGGGAGCACAGCTTGACATAGAAGGCGGGGGGCAAAAGGCATGGGTACAAAGCGTGTGTATGATTACACCCCCAAGAATAACATTTTAGCATTATTAAGACATGTTACATGCTGTGTAACAACGATGACTTACAAGATTGATTGTAAGGCACATTGGATAAAACAACAGTTCTATGTAAAGCTTAAAACATACTGTATCACCAAACCGTACATGAATAATCTGTATAGGCATTTGGTCAATGATTAGTATCAAATAGATCATAAGTTCAAGGAAGAGTAAAAGATACAGATGGGAGAAGAGGGAGAGAGAGTCAGATGGATATAGTGCTGTTCCATTTATCAATGGTGTTGAGTCCATTGCTGACCGTGTCACAAAAAGTCATCTATTTGCACTCGCATCTGTTGAGGAGGGCTTTAAAGTCTCAGCCTCTCTGTGGCAGATTGACCTGTTCAATTACCTGCCACTTAATGTCACTGTCACGGTGGTCTTTTTCTAGAAAGTGAGAGACCAAGGGTGCCGTAAGGACTTTACAATTGATCCAGCTTTTGTGCTGGATGATTCTGTTCTTGATGGTTTGTGTGGTCTGTCCGATGTATTGCAAAGAACAGGGGCATTTGATAGCGTAAATGACATTGGTTGATCTGCAGTTGGTATGGTTCTTAATGGGTGTAGGTCTTGTCTTTGTAGGTGAATACTTTGGTGTTGGTGGTGAGGTCGCAGACTGAGCAGTTCTGGCACTTGAAATGACCAACTACTGGTGGGAGCCCCCATGCAGCAGTTGGCATGTACCAAGTGAGAGGCCAAAATATCCACTCGTTGGTAGGAGAACAGAGGTTCTTCTTTGAAAGGTTCAAATGAGCATGGTACTGCCACAGGGAACACCTACTCACGATCCAACCGAAGGAACAACTTGAGAGGATACCCTTTGTGTCTAGGTTCAGTCCCAACAGCAACAAGGTGGCCAAGATCATTAAGAGACACTGGTGCATACTTCGCCCATTTGAACCTTTCAAAGAAGAACCTCTGTTCTCCTACCAACAAGGGGATAATTTGGCCTCTCACTTGGTACATGCCATAACCTGGCCCCAGAAGACTACTGACAAACACACAATAACTGCTGCATGGGGGCTCCCACCAGTAGTTGGTCATTTCAAGTGCCAGAACTGCTCAGTCTGCGACCTCACCACCAACACCAAAGTATTCACCTACAAAGACAAGACCTACACCCTTAAGAACCATACCAACTGCAGATCAACCAATGTCATTTACGCTATCAAATGCCCCTGTTCTTTGCAATACATCGGACAGACCACACAACCATCAAGAACAGAATCATCCAGCACAAAAGCCGGATCAATTGTAAAGTCCTTACCGCACCCCTGGTCTCTCACTTTCTAGAAAAAGACCACTGTGACAGTGATATCAGGTGGCAGGTAATTGAACAGGTCAATCTGCCACAGAGAGGCGGAGACATTAAAGCTCTCCTCAACAGATGCGAGTGCAAATGGATGACTTTTTGCGACACAGTCAACAATGGACTCCACACCATTGATGAATGGAACAGCACGATATCCATCTGACTCTCTCTCCCTCTTCTCCCATCTGTATCTTTTAATCTTCCTTGAACTTATGATCTATTTGATACTATTCATTGACCAAATGCCTATACAGACCATTCATGTACGGTTTGGTGATACAGTATGTTTTAAGCTTTACATAGAACTGTTGTTTTATCCATTGTGCCTTACAATCAATCTTGTAAGTCATCGTCGTTACACAGCATGTAACATGTCTTAATAATGCTAAAATGTAATTCTTGGGGGTGTAATCACACACACGCTTGGTACCCATGCCTTGTGTCCCCCGCCTTCTATATCAAGCTCGCTCCCCTCCACTGCACCAATCACAGATGCCGACCGTTGACAGCCCTGATCTGTCACGCCTCACAGCATGTTCACCCCCCCTCTTCCTTTCCGTCTCTCCTACCCTCCTTCCTGACCCTCGTTTAGCACCCCCGCTCTCCCCCCCCGGCGCATACTTTCTCTCATGATGTCCTTCATATGCCTTTTACGATGGTGCCTTTCCACCACTCAGTCATTTCCATTCCCCTGCGCTCCCTTGCAACTCACAGACTTTCACGAGACGTGTTGCACAGCGTAGACCTGAGACTCCCACTAGCATGCCCCGTGCCCTCCCTCCCCCCCTTTTGACCTATCACCAGCTCCCTCGCTCCCGAAGCCGTCGCCTTCCCCCTGGCCATGCCCCCGCACTATCACCATCAGGATACCAGATGAGCCCTTCCTTTGCGTCTCGTCAGCTACCCGGAACCCGACGGACATACTTCGAGGCTGTCCCTCACAGAGGTATGTGTTTTTTACACTGCCAGTCCCCGGTTGTGCCTTTTCAGATGCCGCTTCACATGCCGCTTCTCACACCGGCACTAATTAATTCATCCCTCTTGCCCATAGATTGATTCTCAGCACTCCGATCACCGACTGGATCAGAACAAAGTTATTTTTCACCCTCCCGACCCCCCTCAGCAGCAGCCACACCTGCATGTCCTGGTAAGTCCGCCCATTGGCACCTTGGTGTACGCACCCGCTGTGCCTTGCCACCTTGCGTTGTTCTGGGCACCTCTCACTCTGATCCTTGTTTCCACAGACGAGGAAACCCCTTCGGAACCCGCTCCCCTCCTCATCAGTTAGTCCCCAAACAATAATCATTGGTGAGTAGTGGAGTCCCTTGACTTGACTCCTGCGTCCCGTTACCCACACGGGGCATTTTTAACCCATTGAATCGTTTCCCCAGATCGAGCGCCATGCCTGTCCTCTGCCAGACGTCCACCGACCTGTGGATCGTCCTAGCACCGACTCACAGGTACTCCCCACACCCGACCCCCTTTCATGGGCTCCTTACCTTGACCTTAACTTGACCATCCCAGCTAGCCAGCGAATTCCATGCCGCCATCGCTTTCTATTGAGATCAGACTCGCGACCACACGCGGATTTGCACATTCCTATGTAGTTATGCCGCCATTACAGGTACTTCAAACCCCGACCCCGTCCACAGGCTTTTTACCTTGACCTTAACTTAACCAGCCTAACTAGCCAGCGAATGCCATGCCGCCCTCTTTTTTTTGGGATCAGACTTGCGACCACAAGCGGATTCACGCCGCTATCACATAGTACAACGAATAGACCCGCGACTGTCCTGCTTTTGCTTTCCTTTCCTAGTGGAAGGGCTTACCTTTACCACTCGGTAATCCTAGACCAACCCCTGTCTCTAGGCCTGCCTCCCATGACAGAACCGCAGCGTCTCGCCCCATGCGGTTAGTTTGCGATCCGCATCCCTGCTCCCGCGCACGCTCAGTCTTTATTCCTCCACTCACAGGGGACCCCCACTCTCATGTCTATTACCACCGCTACAGACCCTGGTACATTCTGTGCCACCTTCCCTGGGGTTTTCCATTAGTCTCGTTTTTGTAGTGCCTTCCCCCCGTTCTCCCCATTCACCACCCTTGCTCCAACCCCTTTCCTTCTTTCTTTGCCCCCATGCAGCACTGCCCTCGACCCAGTCCTGATGAAGATCCTGATTTAATGGGATTGAAACGTCGTCGACCATCCAGCGCAAACACAGGCGCAACACACGAAGCAGTTCACAATATTGAACATACTGAATATGAACTTTTAAAGCCACTTGGAACCGCTGTGTACTAAATGCTTCACTGTATATTTATGCACCAGTCACCTTGCGCTGCCCACGCTGTTTCACTTTGTCACACGCGTCGCTACCTTGGTTTTCACTGATACACCTTGAGCACCACGTACAATTTCGGTTGTTTATCATTTATGTTCATTGTTTACTGCAGTGCTGCAATAACTGCAATTTATTCCTTGTATTTTCATTTTACCTTTTTCCCTCGAACATTTGGATAAATGATGCCTTGAGCACATGCCATAATCTTACAGAGTCTCCTTGCCTCCTTTCGGATAATGTTGTAAGCATATCCTTGCTAACTGCCTTAAAATAATACCATTTGGGATATCATATTTCTCTATTTTACCACACCCCTATCCCAACACGGTTGACGGGTATCTTGCTCCTGTTGTTTTTACAATAAAGGTTAGAGGCACTTGTAGGATATATAAGCATGTTGATCCTTCCACTTCCTGTACTTAATACTAACAAGTATAAACTTCAAACCCCTCACCGTCAACAGCATCAGCCTGCTCACACCCACTAACACAAACCCCAAACACTTGCTGACCCATTGGGACCATCTCACAACTCAAGCCAATATCTCCATCATGAACTCTGTGCACTCGGGAACCCCACAGACCTCTGTCCCCACCACATCTTCAACCTCGGGAGCAAGATGATGGAAGTGTTCTTAAGATTTGTGTGTAACTACTTGCTTCTTTTAGTTGCTGTATGCCTGTAGTTAGTCTGCAACATTAGGTGAGTTTCATGTAGCATAACGTGTACTTTTCCACAAACGTGATCAGATTCCTTGTTTTTCTCAATTCACGCATCCATGCAAAGTTTCATATTGTTACTCCAGGTCGAGGATGTCCAGCCTTTGAGTTTCAATTGAATGAATTGCATTCTTCCTCATCACACACATCAACCATTCCAACTTGATGGTTATGCTTCCTGACTTGCGGGGACAAAAATGAGAAAAGTCTTTGGGCCTGTGTGAAGCCATCTTAGTCATAGCAGCTCAGGCTCCCATTCATCGTCTTGATTTGTCATGAGGCCCTTACCAAGGCCCTTGACTTTCTCAGGGTAGCTGAGTCAAGGCTTACCTTTGTAAGTGATGTGGGGTAACAAAACACACAAACAGTATAACACTTCATAACAGTTAATAAACAGATTCCTCTGAAATTCCATTACTTTAAAAGAGAAAAGCACTTTATTTCAAGATAGCAAAATACTGGCTTTCAAAATTAGGAAAAGCATTGAAATCTGGATATTCCTAGCACCTTCGTGGCCCGAAACCCAACTCACAAGCGTTCATAAGCTTCAGTGTGGTTAGTGATCTTAATCTGTTTAGCATGTAGTCCTTTCCTTTGTTCAGAAGTTTTCCCAGTCTGCAGTGTTAGACCATGGACTAGCGGTGACGGATACAAAGCAACAATTATTATGTTATGTCAGGTCCTGAGTTTTAGTTTAGACTGTGGATAACAGATATTTCAAGCATGTGAGGACTGCATATTCTTTTCAGGCCCAAAAGTTCACCCCCTCAAGCAAGTAGGATCCCCACTCCCTACTAGTTTGTTTTTGAGAGTGCTTGTAGGATATCTTCTGGGTAGAGTATCCAGACACTGGTCAATAGTGGGGACGCAATTCCAGTTTACTGGAATTCGGAGCTCACTTGGCTGTATGTTGGGGACAGTGGTAAGCAAATGTGTTAGTAACCAGAGTTAGTACTTTAGGGGGTCTGGCCTATTTATTGTGATCCATTTGTTAATATCAAGATTTTGGGCACCCTCAACATTTGAAGCTTACTAGCAAGAGGTCACTTAAAAGGTATCTAAACCTGGCGATAACTCTAGAACCAGATCAGCTGCAAAGAGTTTTCTAACTTTTTCTTGATCTGGAATTTTCTCTAGACTTCTAGATGTAAACCCAGTCAGGGCTCTCAGTCCAGATTTATCCAGACCTTGGAGAGTTAGCTAACAATGCGTACACAAGTGGACTCCCACCCCCACCAGTCAATTAGCGCACAGTGAACAACACACATTAATATTCAACACCAGCACCCGCCATAAATGTTCCAGACATAATGAAGTAAATGACCCCCAGTCACAGGCACTGAACATAACAGGTTATTCTGAAAATCTGGCGGAGATTCCAGTCTCATATACAAATGTTCGACGCTTCAGTAGGGAATATCAACTATTTACTTGAGTGAAACAGTACTGCCATACGCAACTATGCTACTGAAGCGTATTTAGAGAAATCACAGTATCTTTTCCTGTCAACTGACCTGATGGTTCTCTATGTGCGAGCTGCAGCCACAAGATAAAGTTTATGCATGTCACACAATAACGACCTCATATAGTGATGACATCATGCCATGAAATGACAAAGTTAATTCCACTCAATCGAATAATATTGACACACTCAGTACGGAATATTTTGATATCATCATGCCACATATGACATCATGACAGCGATTCTTTGACCAGATAGGATTGTCGCAGAGCCTCATGGGGAGGCTGATCTGTAGCAGGTCCTGTGAATGTCGAGTTTTACATCGTGCAATGTTTTATCAAATGTTTTATAGTTGTGAGGAAAATATTTTTGCCATAATACTCTTTGCATGCTTTTGGAGGTTCCCACTTAATACAATGGCAAATAACTGCCAACAAGTGATTGGCATATCAAGTCCATGTGCCAAACTTTATTTCTTTATTTCTGAAAACACTAATACTCTCGCAGAACATTTAATTTCAAAAGGTGCCATGTAGTCCACACGCATTTGTAAACCTTATATTTTGTACAGATTTTTTTTGAAAATTGTATTTTACATAAATATATTCATACTGATAATACAGTAGTTGCAGCTTCTCCGGGCAGTTCAGGGTGCAAAGCGCAGTCCAAGATGCCCATCCTGTGGCTTTGACGATGAAAGATGAATCCAGCAACGCGCAGAGTCACGACTGAGAGGGTGGGTGATCAGCTGAGTACTGAGCTCCACGTCCGTCTCACCCAATCAAGAGTCATCAAAAACAGGGTAGCTCTGGTCACTCAGACACGCAAAGTGGGCTACAAGCTGCCCATTGCAGATCATGAGAAAGAGACCACAACCTGAAACGAGATTGACAGGATGTCGGTTAGGCAACTTAAGCAACTTATCAACTTAAAACTTGGATATTCGACAAGTAATTCCCCACCCTTCTTCAAGCGCCTTGAGACCCTCCGGGTATGTAGCGCGCTATATTAATCTTTGACTTGACTTGACTTGGTGCAGAGCTACAGGGTCTATTCAAGAGTGTTGTCCATTTTTAAGGGCTAGTATTGCATGGAGGCTGCCAACCAGCCCCCTTTGGAGTACATTAGCTTTGCAGCACATGAAAAACCACGCCTTCCTTCCATTGACATAGGTGATTGTCCCTATTATGCTCTGTACAGTCTATGTTCGTCCAAGCCTCACCAGAGTAAAGCTAAACCTGGCCAAAGTAATTGTTCATATCTTTTATAAACATGTTCATTACTGTTTATGCACGGAATAGGCTCAGTATTTACATCCTCTCCTGACTCCACCACAGCGATAATGACGAGAGAAGCTTTAAAAGACACTTGTATATATTTTCCCCCTAGAACATTGCTGAAGAATCAAATACAGGGCGAAGTTTTTGGGCCCAGCCTCAGTACTAAATACACATTGAGAAATAAGCACATTTAAAGTCAGTGTTGCATCTTGAAACAGAGGAGCCTTTGCAAAACAAGTATCATATGTTTTTGAAGAGACCATTTTGTCGCAGAGTATGCCTGACATGGTGGTCCAGTGTCTGAAAGTGGCATGGCAGTATAACATGTACAACCTGCGTGCTACTGTGATGACCAAATAAAGTGGTTTATTTAGATAGCAAGCAGTGATTCACGGGATGGCATTAGTAGATCTTTAAAATAATCATTACCTTGTTAGCATTTCACCGGTACCAGAACAACTCCTATACTTCTCAACTATCCATCTATCCAACATGTGTCTACCCTAACCCCCTCCTCCCCCCCCCCCCCACCACACACCAAAAGAGCATGTGTGTTCATTGGCAGGCACTTGCACTGAGATAAACGTATCCACTCTCGTTGCATATTCTATATGTTTGCCAATTTTGTTGCCTCTCCTGAGGCCGATTTGAGGACATGCAGGTAGATGCGAAACAGCTGTGTCTGGAAGGACATTTCACAAAGGGATGTTTGTAACACGCAGGATGGAGGGGTTGGTCTCACTCGGGCAGGGAAAATCAGTCTCTAAAACCACCATTCACCTGGCACATCTAGTTTCAGGGAAGAGATAGCTGATGTGGATGGGTAGTGTTTTTGTTGAGCTTTCCCTATGGACTGGTAATAATAATGCCTTGTCGCCCTGCCTTTATTCTGAGCCTTGAGAGGGCAATCCAGGAAAATACCCTTCCCAATTGTTGCAGTAAAACAGCACTGAAATGTACTGTTATTGTATGCCATGAACAATCAACCATAACGGAGGGCCTACCCTGTTTTATTCTTCCTAGACTGCTTTTTTACATGCCTCCAGCAAGGTTTCACAAGCATGGCAGTTATGGTATACTTTCTGCATTGAGTACAATAACAGCAAATGGTTGTATTTTTAATATATTTATGTATATTACAAAGTGGCAATCATCATCACTGTGTATTTATAGTTAGGTCAGAGTTTCTACATGAGGAGTTAGAAATGGGTTTTCTGGTTGGCTAAGGTTTGCACCAAAGCCAGGCAGAAACCACCACTCTAGTCTGGATAAGGGAGTTACACTCCTAAAATAACCCCTGCTCACCCCCTAGGTAGCTTGGAACGAGCAGTCAGGCTTATCTCAGAGGCAGTGTGTAAAGCATGTGCATATAACCGACAGTAATACAGTGTAAGCACCACAAAAGGACACCACACCAGTTTAGAAAAATATCCAATATTTTTATATACTTCAAACAAGACCAAATATGATCAAAATCCACAATACAGTACTTTAAAAATAGTTGATTAGCGAGATGTCTTTAAATGTCTTTAAATTGCAAAAATACATTGTAAACACAGTTTGTACGAGTCGGTAGCTCGGTCCGAGTCTACCGCGATGCTGAAAATAACAGTCTCGCAGTTCCAGCTGACTGGGTCAGTACGGGCCAACAACAGCGTGAACAGACTCGTTAACAGTACCTTTCTTAGTGAGGCTCAAAAGGAGGTGCGAGCCCGTCTTGGCATCTGTCGCGGTAGCGATGCAAAGTGGAAGAGGTGCACGGTGCGGTGTCCCTCGATGCGGTGCGAGCAGCAGCTCGGTGACGATCGTCCAGATGGTGTCGGTGAGACCAAGGCTGGCGGTGCAGGGCGAGACGGTGCTCAATGCAGTGCTGGCAGGTTGAGGTGGTCGTGGCGTCCGTCGCGGTCACGGTGCAAATCAATGCAGGGCGCATTGTCCTCTCGATGCGATGCAAGCAGCGGCTCGGTGACGATCCTGCAGGCTGCATCTGTGAGACCAAGGCGTGCGGTGCAGGGTGAGACGGTGCTCGATGCGGAGCTGGCAGGTTGCAATGCAAGCAACAGAGCCAGTTGGCGGGAATTGGTGCTGGCTGAGCCGAACAGTTGTGCGTGACGAGGCGAACACGGGTGTCGAGCCAGCGGAGACCCCTTCGGTGAGACCAGGCCAGCGAAGTGAAGCGAGGCAATGCGGGTTGCGGTGTCTCTCGATGCGGTGCAGGCAGCGGCTCTGTGATGATCGTGCAGACGGTGTCGGTGAGACCAAGACGTGTGCTGCAGGGTGAGACGGTGCGGCCTGTGGTGCCTTCAGGACACAAGGCCAGCAACGGAGTCGGTTGCGGTTCCCTCTTCTCTGTGGTTCCAGGAGCGGTACCCAGAGGTTGGTGAAGTCTTTGCAGTTCCTGAGACTTCTTAACAGGAGGCCAGCTCGGTTTCAGGCCCTTGAACATACTCAGCACAAGTAGAGAAAGTTCAGTCCAGTCCAGTCCTCTCACTGCCCAACGCAGAAGCAGCAGCTGCAGGCCAACCCAACAAACCAACAATGCAGCAAAGGGGCAGTACTTCTCCTGGCAGCTCTTCTTCTTGGCAGGTTCCTTGATTCCAACGAGTTCTCGGAAGTCTTTTCCATCCCTGAGACTTCCAACAGGAGGCAAGCTCTACTTCAAGCCCTTGAAGAAAACTTTAACAGCAGGATGAGAAAAGCACAGTCCAGTCCTTTCCCTGCCCAAGACAGAAGCAACCACTGCAGGCCAACCCCACAACATGCAGCAAAGGGGCAGTACTCCTCCTCCAGCTTTCCCGGTCCTTATTCCTGGCAGGTTCCTTAGTTCAGAAGTAATCTAAAACTCTGTGGTCTGGGCCCCAATATGTATACCAGCAAATTCTTTGTCCTCTGAAGGTAGAGGGGCCTGCACCTAGTTCAAACCAGTTCTGGGTGCATTCTGCAAGTGTGCACTTTCTTCATTTGTCAGTGTAGGCCAGGGTCATCAGACGCACCACTGGAAGTGTAGCCAGCATTGTGGAAGGCAGGCACAGCCCTATTCCGACCCAGGTGCGACTCCTCCCACCCATCTATGTGCAGATAGGTCTGTTCAGCCCTGACCTGACTCACCCGGTATCCTGGAGTCTCCCCCAGTCCCTGTCACTCACAAACCAGACAGACAATACACAAGTTAGCAGAGGCAGGCTGGATGGTTAGGCAAGAATATACCTACTTTCTAAAAGTGGTATTTTCAAACACAGAATATTAAAACCAACTTCACTAAAAGATGTATGTTATCATTCTGAGTTCAGGCATACTAAATTCATTTCTCTACCAAGTTCCCTGGGTCAGTTAGGATTATAGGATGTTCTAATCAAACTGCCCATTCTGGCCTATGGGAAACAGGTAGCCTTGCAAAAGTGAAAAACGAAGTAGGCTGTAGTTCACTATCAGGACATGCCACACACACCAGAACATGTCCTACCTTCCACATACAATGCACCCTGCCCATGGGGGGCCTTGGGCCTACCTTAGGGGTGACTCATATGTAGAAAAGGGAAGGTTTAGGGACTTGCAAGTGTGTGTACTTGCCAAGTCGACATGGCAGCCCAAGGCTACCCACAGGCTCTGCAATGGCAGGCCAGAGTTACACTTTATGGGCTGTTTGCGTGGGTGGCACAATCCAGTGCTGCAGCCCACCAACAGCATTTGATTTATAGGCCCTGGCACTCGCAGTGCACTTTACTAGGGACTGACACATAAATCAAATAAAAAAGTGAAAGAAGGGGGTTCCCCAATGGGTTTCTTTAAGGATGCAGGCAGGTCGTAGGGGGAAAAGAAACTGAATAAAGAACAGAGCACGTACCCCGCCAATTGGTCTAATGGTCCCAAAGCTGGGATCCCAATATATGAGGGGTGATAAATCTAGGAGTTGGCACTGCACCGGACAAAATATATACAATCCAAATATATGCAAGAGAAAGAATTTTTTCCAAAAATATATGTATTTTTATTTGTTTATCTATACACCTTTAGAATTGATATAGAGAAAAAAATGATTTTTTTAACGTACATAAATAACACATAATATTGCACAACAAACATAAAACTCACATTCCTCGATACATTATGTATCGAGGAATGTGAGTGGAGTGATAGAACTTTAGGTAGAATTATTTGGTGAGAATCTGAGAGAATGAAAGTATGAATGAAGTGTGGATTGTTGCTGGGTAGGCCTTGTAGTGGAAATGTACCTTTGTCATTTTTATCCCTTTGCAACTTTTTATGTTTGTTGTGCAATATTATGTGTTATTTATGTACGTTAAAAAAATCATTTTTTTCTCTATATCAATTCTAAAGGTGTATAGATAAACAAATAAAAATACATATATTTTTGGAAAAAATTCTTTCTCTTGCATATATTTGGATTGTATATATTTTGTCCGGTGCAGTGCCAACTCCTAGATTTATCACCCCTCATATATTGGGATCCCAGCTTTGGGACCATTAGACCAATTGGCGGGGTACGTGCTCTGTTCTTTATTCACATAAATCAAATAAGCCAATCATGGAAATACCGATCCATAACACAGTTTACCACTGCTGATCAGTGCTAAAGTGAATATGCTCTCTGTGTAAAGTGCCCAGAGTCCTAAAACCAACACAAACAGGTCAGGGAAAAATAGGAGGAACAAGCAAAATGTTTGAGCATTTCCCTGAAAATAGGGCAATTTCCAACAGGAGTGTTTATTGTTTTGCTAATAACTTTGGTGCTGTTTGACAAATCTGCACAAAAAGTTCCAAAAAGAATTTAATCCACCTCAGCTACTTCCTGGAAAGTTTCGGGGTAATCCATGAAGCAAGGACCAGAAAAAAGTTCTTGTAAATTTCCATAGGAACTTTTGGGATGCGATGCAGAAAAACAGCTGAACAGATTTATACCAATTTTACCCAAAGTTGGAACTTTACTCAGAAAGCGTGCTTTTTAGGCCTCGCCTACGCAGCGCGCATGCACTACTTAGGAAAAAGACCTTTAGTAATCGATTCCCTTTTTCTGCCAAAAACGTGCACGCGTTGCATTGCTTTGAATGGCAACGCGTGCACGTTTGGCAATTTCCTTGCGGGAGCGAGCTTTGAAACCATCTGTTTGTAATTAACAGATGGTTCCTGCTCGCTCCCGCAAAGGAAACAGGCGCAGGACCCATCCTCTCTCCCCTCCCCTTGCTGCCTCCTCCTCTCCTCGTCTTTTTCTTTACTTTTAGCGCGAGGCGCGCGCACTTGTTATTAACTCGCCAGTGTTATTTTGGCATCGGGTCTGAAAGCTTACTAGCAGTTCAGGCTGAGTAGTAACATTTAGTGAAAGCCCTTATATGCTGGCCCTTCTGAAATGGCACGATGATTAGTTCCTAGAGAACATTTTTATATAGTGTTCTATTTGCTCCCTGTCAAGTTGACCTACGGCAGTTTAAAATTACACCGAAGCTTCACTGTCAGTTCACTCCCTATCGCTCATCATTGAAAAAAATATTTCAATAACATGACTGACTACTTTATAAAATGGATGGAGTTTTACTAATGTAATTCAAGATACTGACGACTGATTGGTAAATTAATGCTACTTCAAATTGTGGTAAAGTATAAAGGGGCAACATCAAACTGCAGCACACTCACTCAGGACGTGGCATTTGATGTCTGGAGCTGAGCTGAAGTAGACAGCGCGGGCACTGAAACCAGGCATGGAAATTGGTGGTGGAATCTCGAACAGGAGGGCCTGGCTTTGTACAGGAGGGCAGGGCTTCGCACAGGAGGGCAGGGCTGCGCACAGAAGGGCACGGCTTCGCACAAGAGGGCAGCGCTTGACTCAGGAGGGCAGGACTTCTCACCAGGAGGCAAGGGCTATACCTGGGAAAGACGGCTCTGGGAAGTGGCAGCTGGGTGTGTGAATTCCAGTGCTTTGCTTCATACATTATTATCTTTCAATTTTTTATTGGTGATTCAAAAGGCTTAAGCAGATGGTGGTTCCTTGTAAGGACTATTATTTGGATTGTTTATTTCATGCAATATTACATTTATTAATTTTAGTATCTTTACATCTAAAAGAGACGACATTCGGATTAACATTCAGAGCTTCCACTGTGACAAATTCCGTACTACTTCCGGTGTGACGGGCTAATGTGGGAAAGTACGCTACCAACTGTGTGACAGGAAATACTTGGTGCTACTTCAGCTACACAGGGTTGTACCATGATCTGTTGTGACAATTCATCCACCCATGGGATACCATTGATTAGTGTGACGCTGCAGGTACCCGCCACGCACCAAAGACTGCTGAGACATTATGTCAGCTATCCACATGTTTACATGGGCAATTGTGATGTCATTTCAGCCACCCAGGGTGTGAGACTGTATCCTATAACAATCCGGCCTAAATCCTGCCTCCACTGAAAGCCATCTTCTCCGCTCACTTACTAAAATCAGTGATGATGCCAGGCCACAAGGGGAATGGTGTTCATGGTGGACCATGTTGTCTGTGCAGATACTCAGAGTTTTGAAACAACAACATGTAGCCACTAAAAACGCAACAAAGATGCAGAAATGTGTGTTGCTGAAATTTTGTAAACAAAACAAAAGACGGCCTGCTACTTTTAGCTTCAAGGGCCTAAGTACAGACCATATACTGTTTGGAAGATGAAAGTGGAATGCCTAGGCAGTTAAAACCAGTTTTGGATCATTCACATCTATGGCAACCCATCGTCTGAACAAAGTTCACATGCAGCGTGGTCATCATGTACAGGCTATGCAGAGGTCTTGCACATCCGCCGGGGTGGTGGGTGGGAGGGGGGGATATCTATAGGCGACGTTGTCGAACTAGCAGTCTTGAACCGGAGGCTGGCTGAGGCGGATGGGCATGGGTCCATATCGAAAGGGCTGGCCACATTAGTTATACCCACTTAACACAACCCCTCCGCCCCTATTCTTTGCGCCCTCGCCCCTTTTCTTTAAGCCAGGCAAAAGTACCCACTCACATTCTCCCAGCCCGTTAAAAATTTCAGGTCGAGACAAAAGGCTGCGACCCCTTGAGTGCCCGCCGCCCTGCAGTCAAGAGGGACGGGCAGTATAACAAGCATTGGCATAGCGAATAGGTCTCGCCTTTGGAACCTTATAAGTGTTTTGCCATGCAACAGTTGATGTTGTTGCACCAAGGATATTGTGCTGGATAACTAAACACTATAAGGTCCCAAAGGCGAGACCTATTGGCTATGCCAATCCTTGTTGTTATTTGCTGTAAATCTGTGAAGTAGTTTGAGAAATGTGCATTTAAAGAGAAGCTCAGGTGGTCATGAAGGAGTTAAAGAGTGAGCTATAAGTAGACTGTGGATATTCAGATATGCTCCGTTTGGCCACTTTAATAGTAAACTAGTCAATCCTGATTGGCTGACCACACCCTGAACAATGTTTTAGTAGCCATTAGAGGGCTCAAGGACATGCTACTTTCATCCTGAATATGATTTAATAAAATATGAAGGGGCAGGATGAGCACACCCTAACCACAAGAGGTATGTGGCCGGGGGAGGGGGGGACACTCTCCCCTTGAGTGGCTCCCCACAACATGGATATGTTGTGGAAGCCATTACAGAACTTGGGGATATGGCCCCCATTGAAGTTCAAGTAGAGAAAGCCTGTTTTTTAGCTGCACAAAAAGGGGCACATATGAAGGGTGATAACAGATTTTATTCACAATATAAATCATTTGTTAGCGGTAGTATATATATATATATTCCCATTAATCACTTCTTCGCATCAGAAAAGACAAACCGCAGCCCAATTCCTTAGTGTGATACATTTTTATTGTTTACCCTGTAAAGAATAAAATGTATCATGCTCTAAAGAATTGGGCTGCGGCTTGTCTCTTCTGATGTGAAGAAGTGATTAATGGGAAAGTATTGAGAGGTTTGCTACCTTGCTGCAAGCCCGCCATTGCAAGTCACGGGACAACCAGTGACCTTGGATTGTGAGTGTGTAATATATAAATATTTATATATATATATATATATATACACACATATATACACTCCCTACTGGTAATCGGCAGTACATAGTTATAGTTAGGACCACGTTTTCATAGGAAAAGCATTTTTGACTTGCCTATAACTTTGGTGCAGTTTGACGAATCTTCATGAAAGTTTCCAAAAGAGTGCCTTGGTGAATCTTGATCTGCATGGAGAGTTTTGGGGTGATCAGTCAAGCAAGGACCGAGAAAAAGGGGGAGGAGCGGTAGAGTCAAAAAAAGTGTGTGTCCCGTGCTAAATTCTATAGAGTCTTTAGACATGCCTGCAGCCCGAACCGCTGGATGGAATTATACCGAATTTGGCAGAAAGTTAGTTTTGGTTCGCAGAGCACGCTTTCTGTTATCTGGTGTAAATCTGTTCAGTAGCTGTTGAGAAATTTAAGGAAATTCGAATTTGTTAATCTGCAATCAGCCCAGTACCAAAAAAAAAAAAAGAAAGAAAGAATAGGGGGCAGGGTAGGAATACCCTGACCTCTAAGTCCTGGTCACGGGGTTCCAGGGCTAAAAAGAACTTTTTTGAAAAACATTTTGCCACGAAATTGCAAAAAATGTGCGGCAATTATGGAAAAAAGAGCGCGGCCTCCTGCGTTTTGTTCTTAATTAGGCCCCTAGGTGGGCCAGGTCCCGGGAGTATGCCGCCTTTAGTACATCAAAGGAGGGAGAGTGCACGTGACCTCCACCCCCCCCTCCATGGGCATTTTTATGCCCTGGGATCACCACCTGCCCAGTGTCACTGAGCAGGTCAACGGTTATGTAATATTTGAGGTCATAAAAAGTGCATTCAGGGGCAAAAGTTATAGTTAGCAGAGCAATCAACCTCTTCCATGCAGCTACATAATGAGCTCAAGTAGTGGGTTTCCTGGCCCTTGTATAGTAGCCATGAGTTCCTACGAGAGAGTAAGGTTGCCAAATTCTGAGATGTCAAATTGCAAGTTTGAACTGTTTGGGATCAGAGAGTCTCAATCGATCCTGATGCTGATCTAGAAGGTCCATCCTAATTGGGAGCTTCTTGTGAGGGCTGACTGACATCTCGAGAAGCAGGGAGTACCAGGGGTCTTATGCCCAGGTTGGTGCAAATAGGATTAGAGTCATGGACACTTGCCTCATCTTTCTCATCACATACAGGCTGAGGGGAAGAGGTGGAAAACTGTACGTAAATCCTGACCAATCCCTCCATACAGCATTGCCCATGAATTGTGAGTGCAGGTACCTGGTGCCAACGTTCTGGCATTTATCTTGAACCAGTAGTGTTTTCCAACTACCATAAAACAAATCTACTGTTGGTGCACTGGGTGCATCAGAAGTGAAAGTGTGCATCTTTCAGGCCCATCACTGCCAAGAAATCTTCGTGTTGTAGCAAAGGGATGACATCTTGTAACATGGCCATGTGAAAGTCTTAGGAGGAGATGAACCCGTTCAGTGATGTGAATTGAGAATCGGTCAGAGTGAGACATCTTTTTTGGGATAAGATAAGAAATTACACCCCTGCCTTGCACTGGTGTATAGGACTGGGTTCTGAGGCGACCTTAGCTTCCTACAGAAGACGTAGATTGTCAGAAATTGGTACATGACTGCGGGTGGGATGTTGGTAGGGGGTGTGCCAAATTCAAGACAGTGTTCTTTCTGCACTTTGGAGAGGTCCCACTACTCCAACGTAATGTTTTCCCAGTGTAACAGGAAGTGCATCATCCTTCCGCCGACAGGTGTAATGTGATCGGAAAGAAGGGAAGGGGAGGCAATGTTTTGCAGCAAAATAGCCCTTTGGATTGCCATCATTAGCTCTCCCCCTGTCATTTTCTCTGTAGGCCAATTTCTGAAAGGACATGCTCTGACGGGGGTCCTGAAAAGGTGGTTGATCCTGCTAGTAAGGAGATCTCTCCCGTAGCCCCCTTGTCTGTTACCTCTGCTGGTGTGCTGCTTGTGAGAAGTAGGCTTTATTGTGGGGGACTCTTGGGCACCCGTAGACTTAGCTAAATCTGGATCCTTTTTGATGCTCTCAAACATCTGATTGACCGGAAGGCCTAAAAATGCTCACCATCAGAAGGTACATTGAAGAGATGAACGTATGGACTAAACCCCAACACCTCAAGCCAGGCATGCCCGTGAATGAGACTGGTATCGATCCTTCTAGCCGGTGTATCTGATGCATCAAGGGCACAAGGTATATTGGAAATGGAAATGGGTTTGCTCTAAGTGACAAGCTCTTGTCCCCGCTTTCGGTGAGTCTCAGGAAGATGCTTTATGAGCTACTCTATGGCCTCCCACTGAAACCTGTGGGACCTGGAGAGGAATCCCACTGAGTTGAAAGTTCACCAATGAGTGGCTGCCCACAATGCTACATCAATTTTCTCTGACTGTGTATCAGGGAGAGGAGTATCTTACGGACACGCTAAGCACTACCAGTGAGTCAGAGATAATTTTGCCTCAAATTTAAGCCAGCTCTTGTGGGACAGGCTTGCATTTTGTTTTGCTACAGGTGGGTACCACGCTGGCCTGAACTAGAAACTTAAAGCTTTTACTAGTGGAATTTTACATTCCCTTGAGCATGGGAAAGTAACTAATTGACCGCTCTGTTTTAGAAATTTACAATAGGAAGTTGTCCTCGTCCTCTACAGTATGGATTTACCTGGTGATGTTGAGCAGCTCAATCTATTACTGCATGATATGCAGAAGTATCATCTGGTAGGAATGGTTTAACAGGGTATGGCTCAAGATCCCTGTCTTCCAGTGGGCCAACTATACTGTGCCCAAGGATCATCCCCACCTGCGTCCTAAAAACCTCTTTGTCTGGGTCCTGTGGGTTGAGTCGGTGTCTTTATGTCAGGTGGTGGGGAGTGTGAAAGCAAAGGAGATAGTGGTGCTGGAGGAAGTGTGGAAAGCAGTGTTGGAAAGTATATAGGGCTAGCAGACATATGCCTGACTCTCGGAGTGCTCGATGGCGACACGAAAAGGAAGAGGAGGAGAGTGGGGTACTTCCACAAAGGAAATGCGCCTCTTTTTGGATTGGGAAGGAGTCCTGGAGCCGAAGGCTTGGTGTGTATTTTGCCAATGTTCAGGTGAATGAGAGGATTTTTCTGCTTTTCATCAAGAATGTCAGCCAGTCTTTCAAAAATCAATCCCTCCAAAGTTTCCAACCTTCGATCACCGACTTCGGAGACTTGAGGTGCTGGCTCTTCGGGGTCAACTTCAAGGCTGATGTGGGTATGTTAACAGAGTGGGGCCGAGGTGTTGGTGTTTTCAGAGCCGAGTAAGGCTTTTTGGTGCCTGGGTGACAAGCTGGTGATGGAGCAGGAAGAGGGTCATGCCCATGGTTTTGTTCGACATTGAGCCACCCTATGGAGGTGGAGGTACGTACCTGAAAGATTTAAGCCTCTTATAGCTCGGCTTACTGCCCAACCTCCTAGGGAGTAGCACGCTGCCTCATGCAGCGGCAACTTGGAGGCCTGAGATAGACCTTGAAGCGCAGCAGCTGTGCATAATGTAACCTTGATCTTCGGTCTCGAAGCTAGTGCCTCTTGTTGTGCTGGCATGAGGAATTCCATCTGTTTCTCAATGTCACAGGTCTCAGAGAAGCAGGCCTCGAGTTCTTCCTGCAGCTGTGGGAAGGGCCGACCTTTCCATCCTCTGCACTGGATATTTCTTCCGCTCTGAAAATGTTGGCTTCACCAGTAACTCTTCGTGTTGCATCTTGTAGTGTGTCCACCTTTTCTCCTACCTGTGCCTGAGAGCCTTCCTGCAGTTGAAGGTAAGGTAGGGGTCGCAGGGCAATTATTTGTGCGCTGGGAAGAGGCAGAGTCTGCAGACCCTGTAGCAATCAGCCCAAGAGTATTTTGTGCTGGACTAGGATAGAAATGAAATGGAATGGAATGCATTCCATAACTAGGTCATAGGTGCATTCTCAAGGAAACCCTCTACTGGCCTTAAAGGGGAAACAGTGAGTCAAGTCCCCGGCACGATGGAGTGCGTCCAACTTGAGAAGTGAATTCTTAAACAAAATTATTTTTAATTCAAAATCTTTGTATTTTTCGCTGGAGAGGAAAAGGGAGTAGCAGAACCTGAAATGAAACGAAATACAAGGTAATCAGTGCATACAACACTTCGACTTCCGAGTAACGCGCTGAACACCTGAGCCCAACGTCAGAAGAAAACAATCTGAGGTGGAGCCGTTGTGCTGATGCATTCTGGATCAAGGGAGGAGTTGCACCAGGTCTTGTGACTCGAGCTTCTTTGAAGAAAAATAAGCTGCAAATGTCTGGGCCCAACACTAGACAGCAGGATTATGCAGAGCAGGTGTATTCACAACACCAGATTGTAAGAATACATGATCCGCATTTCAAGGGAAATCCAAATATGTAAATAAACGTGACAATCAGAAGAAACAGCTGTGCTTCCTTTTCTTGTTCCGGATCATTGTAAGAGTGCTAATGTTGGTGCGGCGGATATATATATATATATGTATCATAGGTTTCAGGCCTGATATAGTTAGGAATTAGCATTTAAAAAACCTTAGAAATTCACTGAAAAAACCTTAGGTTTTAGGGGTGTTATAGTTACCTGGACATTTCACTCGTACAAAACCATTGAAATTCCTCCGGTACTAACTATATCTCGCGCGCCCGCAATCCACTGCTGATCATATCACATATTACATCATTCCTGACATGGTCAGTGACATCACTGATGACATCTAAAATGACATCACTGATGACATCATCCAGTGAATATGGTTTGCTTCGTTATTTAAATATGTATTATATATATAGCAATTTGCATTGAAGAATGAGTGGATATATAAATATAAATATCTGGATGGAGGATTTAGGAGCAGTGTGATTGACTGTTTACTTGACTAATTCAAAGTGTCTCACTAAATATATTGGATAGTGACTAAACTGTGTGAACATCTGTATCAATTTGTCATTTGTTGTGTAAAATACTTCCCCAGTTGGTTACTAGCTATTTGAAAGTCTATATTAGTTATTTATTAGTTAACTGAGTATTTGTATGGGAGAGTGAATGTGTGTGTGGTTCGGTGGCAGGTATGTAACTGCCCAAAGATGTGTGATTAGTTGATTTAGTAGGTATATGACGTTAAGACTACATGTTATAACAGTTGTTTGGGTGAGTGAATATCTTTATGGGTGTGGTGATGAGCAAATATCTCTCTCAATCTTACATGTCCAACAAAGTTGAAAAATAAAAGGCAATGTATGTGTCAGTTGTTGTTTATAAATAAGTATACATAAGACTCAGTGATTGTATGCGTGACTTTATGGATAACTGTATACTTGTAATAGTGATTTTATTACACACTAAGTATAAGTTACTATCTATATAAATAGATAAAGTGGTGTTTGTAGAAGTGTATAGCTAAGTAAATGTAAGTATGATCCATTGTTTGCATAAGTGAATAGGATGACTTCATAAGTAAATAGGATGTGTGCTGGTGGGTAATGTCGATATAGGTGTATAAGTATATTTGATAGTGTTCTATTGATCATTGACTGCATGTATGAGTGAATCTGTAGGTAAGTGATTAGATGTGTGTATAGATCTAGGAATCACTGAGTGGGTTTTTAGAAACTTGTATTGGTGTGTCAATGGATTCAAATATGGTAGTCTGTATTTTACAGTGAGTGATGAAAGGTTATACTAGTGTATGATGAGGTGTATCTGATTGTCACGTGGATGATGTCATAAGTGATGTCATTTGAGATATCAGTGATGTCACTGACCATGTCATGAATGATGTAATATGTGACATCATCAGCAGTGGATTGCGGGCGCGCCAAATATAGTTAGTACAACTAACTATATCGGAGGAATTTCAATGGTTTTGTACGAGTGAAATGTCCAGGTAACTATAACATCCCTAAAACCTACGTTTTTTTCAGTGAATTTCTAAGGTTTTTTAAATGCTAATTCCTAACTATATCAGGCCTGAAACCTATGGTTTTTTTCAGTGAATTTCGAAGGTTCTCTACCTAAAGAATGGAAATTCAGCAGTTACAATTATACTTATAGTTCTACTTATGTTAACAAACTAAAACATGTGGCCGAAAGTAACTTAATGGCATGAGTTCTAGTTTCTTCAGATATGTATAACTATATTTATAACTATATGGTTTTGTGTGGGTAAAACATGAACCTAACTATAACGTCCCTCTAACTTTTTGTTTTTTTCTGTGATTTTTTTTTTACATAAAGTAATATATTAAAATGTGTGGGTACCCGCATCCCTAGATATAAAGTTTCATTTATTAACTCCAAAACTACTAAACAGATTTACACCAAATTACAAAAAGAGTTCTTCCTGGACCAAGAGCTAGCTTGCTACCAAATTTGGTGTAAGCCTGTAGCCATGTCTAAAAATTGCAAAATCCCTGTAGACATTGCATGGGGAAAAATCGTTTAGGGACCCTCCTTTTTCCCGGCCCCTGTTTGACGAATCACTCCAAACCTTTCCATGCAAAAGTAGGCCACTTTTTTTCAGAACATTTTGTGAAGATGCGTCCAACGGCACCAAAGTTACTAGCAAAACAAAAAATGCTTCATCTATGGGAAAAGTTGTTCCTAAATAGAACTACATACTGGCTATCACCAGTAGAATATCTATGTATATAAAATGTTGTTGGAAAACAAGGGTGCCCTCCGCAAGAAAGTAGGGGATGATTGTAGATTATTTGCATACAAAGAACGCAAGGTGAAAGGTTAAGTGTGGTGACAAATAATAATGATGAACGATGTTCTTATTGAAGAGATTTTATTTCATTTCTTTAGCTAAAAGCAAGAAATATTAGGCAAGCTTCTTTTTAGGTCAGGTTTAGATTGAAAATGTGTTCGTTTTTTTCATTTTTGTTTCTTCTTGACTTTGATTTTTGAGCCAGACTAGAGCTTGACTTCTTGTGTTTTGCAGTGACTGCTCAAGTTTTCTACTAGTAAAGGGGTGTGTTGCAGGCTTTGAGTGCTATTGCAGTCCTAGTTGGGAAGCCCAAATCTTACCTTTAGACATTAGGAATGGCATACTAAACCAAGATATAAAATTAAATGTATTTAAGATTTAGTGCTTCGTAAACTATGTTGCAGGTGCTGATTGGTAGGAGGTATGCACATACAGTGCAGTAAGATACAGCTTAAATACTTTCTACTTAGCAAGTGATGACTGTATGTAGCAATTTATCAATTGGGCTAAGGGGACAGTCATTTGGGAGGATATGCCCTTCACCTACCTGGAACCTTTCTTTCAGTAACAGAGTGTTACCTTCATTTAAGGTGAGTTTCTCCTACCTTGACCAAAAAATGTATTTAAAAAAGGGTCCCCTAGAAATAGGGTAGAATTATACCGCCCCGCTGTACATATAACTGTAGCATGAATCTGTTGAAGTACCTGACATTGTCTACATTAAAAAAAACTTCCTAATCCAGAAACTATATGAGCATGGGTGAAGAGGTGGCCAGGTGGCCACTCCAATCCAAACTAAATATGAGTGCTGTCTCTCTTTCAGCACTATTGTGTATGCAGGCTGGGCCAACGTAGATAGAAGACCCTATGTACATTCCACTTTACAAGAATTTTCCATCTAAAATTGTGACTTCAGCAGAATGTCAGCGGTAAAATCATTAAGACAATTATTATTTTCGGGGTGTTCCTTTATGTATAAACAAAAAAAGATTTAAAATACAAATGAGGATTTTTGAAGAGAAGAGCATTTCCCATAGTGTTTACAAGAACAGCAACTAGGTGAAGTGAGAGGAGTCCTTAAGATGATGCGAAAGTGAGAAAAAGAGACTCTGCACCAGAACAAAGGCTCTGTTCATCTCAGATTGTTTTTTCCAGGTTCAGACGTGCATTTCTCTGATCAGATCTATTGGACTCATGGAATTGGAAAATGGCTCTTCGTGGGAGGAGAAAGCGGGTCTGGATACGGAAGAGGCACAATTCCAATACTGCCGAAAAGTAATTTGAAATATCTATGACCGGATCAACATTGATTTTGCAATGGTATTATCCCCAAGACCATGTTGAGCCAACCTTTACTGCCTGAAGGTTATTCAACAATAAAAAGAGCGCTGCTAAGCCCATTATAAGATGCAGCATTGAAGTCCCTCCGACCTGCCAACAACTCTTGGCTCAGAGGACAACAAACATTCCAGTATTCAAATGGGCCAAGGGGAACAGACCCCTGAGGAACAATCATTCAAGGGCTCTATCAAAGGATGTCATCAATCTGCAGGAGACTACTGCGTTCAAGACAAAGACCACACCAGGCCACTGTTTCTTGATCCACATCCAAGGGCCGACCATCTGAGGATAGATATTGAAAACAGCCTCAGCATGAAGACAAGTACTGCTGCTGAGGAAATTAGACGTGGAGTCTGAGGCACATATGTTCAGATTTGCCCTCTGCTAATAGAGCTTCCATTGGCTCCAAAGAAGCCCCAAACCAAGGGCTTCTAGCCTCATCATTTGCTGACACCAATTTGATCCAGAACCTCATACTGTCCATCTTCTTAACCATATAGGCATCAAAGCTGATCTTGAAGCAAGGAACCTATCACTGCAAAAGGTATTGATGTGGAGATCAAAGTCAATTGAGTCATGACTGGTCTTAGAGGTGCCAGATCTCAAGCAGCCAAAGATCTGCATCCAACCTTTCTTGGTGAACATTCATATCAATCCCCCCAACTTACTAGAGCCACAAAAGGCACAGCCAGTACTTTGAAAGATAAGAAGCTGGCTTTTGAGGAGGAACTTTCGAGGAGTTTAAATTTTAGCCCATCCGAAAGAAAATTAGGGACCAGGTCACCAGCCCTGACACATATCAGACTTCAGACCAACTTCCACGACCGCCTCACACATCTCCACCAACACAGCCACCTCAGTAGCCTATCCATTCCCATTTTTTTTTTATTTGCATCCGGAGGGACAAGCAAATAACAGAACAAAGAAATTCATACATGAGATCAAAGAAAATCAATGCATTATGATTTACATCAATAAAAGAAATGTGAATCAAACAAACATTAAGGACAAATAATAATAGGAAAAGGGCTATCAAGAATCATGACATTATTATTCCCCAGATTCTGTCCACTTTCCGTTTAGCTTGTAGACCCCTAGTTGTTGCAAGAGCATATTCAAAATTATATATTTCTTTAACAAGACTCCACCATTCCATGACCGTGGGTGGATTGTGATGAATCCAGACCCTAGCAATTACCAACCTAGCACAAGATATTAAGATGTTCAACAGATCACATAGTACACTGTTCCCCCCTGAAATACCCACCAACATATCTGTTGATGTAAATATAATTGGGTCAGCCAATTTTGCAGACACCACTTTAGTTACTCCATTCCAGAATTCAACAAGGTGCGGACAAGTTAAAACATATGGATGATATTGGCCCCTCTTAAATCACATTTCAGGCATTTCGTACGATCACTGATGTTATTATTTGCTGCCCATTTAAGAATCCTATCTGGCGTATAGTACAATTGACATAAAGTTTTAAATAATTGTAACTTAAGACTAGAAGAATGGACAGAAAGATTTAAACTATTTAAAAAAGAGGTTATCATATTTGAAGACACATTAGTTGCCATCTTCCTGCTCCATTTCTCAGCTAATTTTGTAGTATCATCCGTACTATAATCAGAAAAGATTTTATATCCAATACTGATCAATGCTTTGTCAGCTTCTCTTTAAATACAATTCCAAACTTCAGAATCTAATATGTTAGTAAATCCTAATTTCCGCACAAAGTAATCCCTGATCTGATAATATTTAAACCGAGCCCCCTCTGACAAGTTATAGCATACCTTCAGCCTTTCAAATGAAAAAAACCCATTGTGGTCATATAAATCTCCCAGTATCTTAATACCGGATTCTGATAGCACAAAACCAGATGGATCATGAAAAATTTCTGGTAGACCCGGATTAGACCATAGAGGGGTTCTAACATGAAGAAGGGAACCTTTACTCTTAACAAGAATGGAGCGTCAGATATTAACAGTGTACCGTACCGTCTTAAACTTTACACGTTTAAAATAATTGGGGTCATTTAACCGATAAAGAAACATATTTGCCTCCTCTCCTAATATAAATCTGTGAAAATACAAACATTTATCAGGAATCAACAAACTACGAAAGCGGGTCAGAAAGGCAGACCAATAGTAGAGTTTAAAATCTGGTAAACCCAGTCCTCCTTGATTAAAAGGAAGTTTAAGTAAAGACACAGCTCGACGTGCTTTTTTGTACCCCCAAATAAAGCTACTGATAATACCCTCTAATCTATTAAAATAAGAGGTATTTACCCTCAGAGGGATAGAGCGAAAAAGATATAAGTATTTTGGTAGTATCTTCATTTTGGACAGGTTTATTCGGCCTATAATGCTAAGAGGTAACTCGTGCCATTTCTTAAATAACGAAATAGTCTCTTTTAATAATGGCTCAAAATTTAATGCAACTATTAAATCAATATTCTAAGAGATTTTTACCCCTAAATAAGTCGCTACATCACATGTCCCTATCACCAGGCTTGGTGGTTTGTGATTCATAACAATTTGAGTTTTGCTAGTATTAAGTCGGTAGCCAGAGACTGAGCCATATTTCTCTGCTTCTGCTACAATACCTTTCATAGCTTCTGAGACATTGGTAGAATAAACAGCGACATTGTCAGCATAGACGGTTTTTTAAGAGAGTTTAGGCCATTTGAAAAAGGGAAAATAAGATCTTGACTCTGAAGCGCATTCAAAAAGGGTTTTATTCCCAGGGCAAATAGTAGAGGTGATAACGGACACCCCTGTCTCATCCCGCGTTTAATCGGGAAGGTAGAGGTGCATTTTCCCATATAGCAAACTTTCCCCATAGGCTTATAATATAAAGATTGGATCCATTTCAAAAATTGGCCTTTTATACCGAAAGCCGATAGTACAGCCCATAAAAAACCCCACCCCACTCGGTCAAATGCTTTCTCTGGATCTAATAAAATCATATCGAGTGGGGTTGGCTTAGTCCGTGCAGTATCAAATGCGGAAATAGCCATATTAATATGCGCGGTAGTGTCCCTGCTAGGAATAAACCCGTGTTGCTGAGGTGACACGAGTTGTGACATTAATGGTGCTAACCGAGTTGCAAGTATCTTTGCAAATATTTTAGCATCGCTGTTTATAAGCGAAATAGGTCTATAAGGCCCTCTCTCGTGCGATGGTTTGCCTTTTTTAAGAAAAAAAATAATTTCAGTGGAATTCCAAGACTTTGGAGGATGCTCCCCCCTACTGATCGCTTGGATAACTTTAGTAGCGGAAGCAATTCCTCCATACAATTTTTAAATAATTCTAGAGGGATTGAGTCCTCCTCTACAGCTTTACCAGTTGCCAGGGAATTAATAGCAATCTTAATTTCCGTCATTGTGATATCCGCCGCAAGTTGATCTGATTGTTCATCCTCCATAGTTTTAACTCTATTTAAAGTTATATAATTTTTTATGTTATCTTCAATTACTTCAGTTTCAGGAGTATATAAATCTTGATAAAACAGTGCAAATTGCTGTAATGTCAATTTAGGATCTTGAAATAGTTGATTATTATTCCCTTTAATTTCCTTGATAGCCATTTGAGCTCGGCCTTCAGCCACTTTATATGCTAATATTTTGCCTATTTTTTCACCGCTTTCATATTGATTTAATTGATATTTTTTTAATTTACTAATGCTTTTTTCCCTGAACAAATTTTTAAAAGCTGATTTTAGTTCGATTAATTTAAAGTTTAAAGCTTCCACATTAGCTGCCCCTGTCAACAAAGCTTCAGATAGCTGATTTTCAATGTTAAGTATTTCTGCAATCATTTCCTCATTTTGGGATTTACACTCTTTATTTTGTCGCCAGATGAATTGTTGTGTGAATCCACGAATGCTTGCTTTGCATGTATCCCACACTATCATTGGTGAGGCTGAGTGCATATTTATATCAATAAATTCTTTTATATGATTTTTTAGTTGGAGCAAGAAGTTAAGATCCAAAAATAGGTATCGGGGAAATGAAAAAGGGCGAGGAATTTGTCTCTCTGTTGCAACATCAAATGATATAAGGATCGGGTTATGGTCCGAGGTAACTCTTGGGCATATTACCATAGTGCTAGTTTCAAGGATGAGATCCGATACCCAGACCATATCTATGCGTGAGCATAATTTGTGTGCAGCAGAATAATAAGTATAACCTGCTATATTGGGATATAAGCCTCTCCAAGCATCTTTAATTGAATGAATTGCTGCAAGATCTAAAATTGCAGCCCTGGTCTTTCGCATTCTCTGGAATGATCCCTTTCTAGTTGTATCTAAATTATAGTTCATAATACAATTAAAGTCCTCGAGTACTATACACTCCCCTCCCCATGTAAGCAACTCCATGTTAATCTGATCAAAAATCTTCGGTTCGTCCTGATTAGAGGCGTAGATCCCACAGATTATATATTTACAGCCTTCAAGTGTTATCTGTCCAATTGCCCATCTACCAGCCTTATCAGTTAGAGTTCTATTGATTTCTACCTTAAGTTGTTTATGTTTTAATATTGCCACCCCCATATTGAAGCATTAAATTCAGTACATATTAACACCTTGGCTGCTGATGGAATTCCCCTCCTGTGCTGAACTTTATTAATTCCCATTGTTTCATGACGAGCTCAGCTCGTCATCAGCACAGCTCCACTGTGCCTCATGACGAACTGAGCTCGTCATGAGCATGGAAGGGGTTAAAATATCATACCCCAGTTGTTTAAATAATTTTCTATCCTTATATGCAATATGAGTCTCAGTAATTACTGCTATTTGAGGGTTATACATTTTAAGTTCTTCAAACACAAGATTTCTTTTAATCTTACTGTTCAAGCCCGCCACATTCCAGACTAGACATTTTAATTGATACATTCTATAAAATAGATATTTCTATCTTTAGTGCCCTTATACCAAATGAAATCAACCTTACTACATCTCAGTATTATGAAACTGCTTGCCCTCATGATGCCATTTTTACCCTGAAAAAACACCACACCCTCCGCACCCCTACCTATCAGCCGCTATCCCACCCCCCTCCCAAACCTTTGCCTACATACAGGTCCCCCCATTAACCCAGCTGCCGCTGTAGTGGCAGCTAAAACGGAGTCACTGCCACGAGGATCCGGGCATTCAAAAAAAAAAAAGAGATCAAATCAGATCCTCTGATACATTATATAGTACCTTATAGCTGTACATCAACAAGAAAAAATATATATAATTGCTTTCAATTAGAAAACAGCCAAGTACCATTCGTAATTTAGATATCAGTTGAGTTATTCAACATTATTTAAAGAAAGAGATTATATATAGCATAACTCATAAATAGTTCATTGTCCATTTTTTTCCAATTTCCATTTAACCATTACTTGCTCGATCTCATTTTCTTCCAAGAAGTAATATGTACGACCATCTTTTAGAACTTTCAGCTTGGCTGGCTCTTGCAAAAAAGCCTGACCCCCCAGCTCCTTTATTGGGTCAATATATTGTTTCAGTTTCCAACACCGTTCCATAGAGAGTTTGCTTAAATCTGATCTTACAAAGAAAGTAGTTGAATCAATAGTAACTGGGGTATTTGGTCTCGCTTTTAATGAGATAGCCTGGCGAAGTAGGAAGTTACCAACACAGATTAGGATTGGACGGGGGTATTTGCTTCCCTTATTCCTTTGAACCAGTGGAAGCCGGTGGGCTCTTTGTATCTGTGAGTCCCAATCCCAATCTGATAATTCAGGAAACGCTTTCTGAAATAAACGAACAATGTATGCTCTAGAGTCAGCTCCTTCTGCCCCTTCCACAATACCAAATATGCGAAGATTCTGTCTGCGTTGTCGATTTTCTAAATCTTCAAGTTTAGCTTGCATTTGACAGATCTGAGCCTCATGTTTATTTACAGCTATTTCAGAGCGAGAAGATTTTTCCTCTGTTAAAACCACTCTTTGTTGTAACTCTGCAACATCCTGGGATATAGCACCAAGTTTACAGGATATCTCATGCAATGAGGATTGCGTCTTGCTGCTATCCTCCCTCATCTGCTGATAGTGAGATTGGGCTTCGTGTTTTTGTTCATTTAATAGCTGCAAAATCATCTGAAATGACGAAGGCACCTCCCCTTGGAGATTCCAATCGTTAGATATAGGAATACTATTCTGTGATGTATTCCCCAGAAATGAAGCACTAGGGCTTTCAGACCCAATTAAATTGGAATCCTTTGTTATTCCTGTCATTGGATTTATCACGGGCAATACCGTTGCAGAGGTTGTTTCTGCCTGTAGAGCAGGAAGGGGAGAGGATGCACTTGAAATTATCACCGGCAATACAGGTGCTGGGATTATTACTGTTTGTGGGGCATTGGAAGAGAAGGATGAAATTTCCGTTAAAATGACAGCCGTTTCAATCTCATTAGACCCATTCCCTAATACCACAACAGGGGTAGTATGACCACTTTGTCCGCTTTGGGAATTATTAGATATTTCTGACAGCCCCTTTACTGTCTCCCCGGACGCACCTGTCTCAATAGGGCTATTTCCTGAAAGTCTTAAATCCATCGATTTAACACCGCCCTTGGCTTGTACCCATTTCCTTATCGGGCTGTTATCCGCTATAGCTTTTACAGTAGTAAACTTAGGTTTATTTATAGTTCTCTTAAATTTATTCTTAGTCTTGCCTCTTGGTTTTTTTTATACTGTTAGCTTTATCTTTAGCCGAGCAACAGGGTGTACTGTTGCCTGGGTCAGGAAGATCGCAGTATTCCTCATCAGTTTCTGCTGCATCCACATGTTCCAGATATTCTGACCCCTGAATCTCTTTTGCTCCCTCCACTTCACTAGATATCTCCACTTCTTCCAGCATCTCTGTTGTTAATACTGATGTGGAGATAGGTAGTATATTTTCTGCATTGGTATTTATCATTGATTGTATCTCTGATTGCAGCTGAATGTTATTAATAGAGGCACAGTCTTTTAACATTGTATTATTCATGCTTGCATTATCTATAGAAGTGCCTATATCAGTTTCAGTCTCCAGAGCAGTGTTTACATCTTGATTAACCCTGCAGGCTACAATGCTATCCTCTATACCAGAGGGATTGATAATGTCCGAGGGTGTCAGAGAATCAGAAGCAGTAGATTTAGGCATAGTATTATCAGATGATAGTTTAGTTTTATCAGTGAGAGGGGGGGCGAAGAAATGATTTACCAGTATTTGAATGTAAAATCAGTTTCTCTTGCCTACCCATAATTTTCCTTCCTGCATCAGACATCTGTGCCTCTGACCGCACCGTGGAAGTCTCAGAAGTCATTGCTGTAGTTACCGTCAGTACCGTGGCAGCATCTGTGACATTATTTACCAATGTCTGTTTCATCACCGCCGTCCGTGTGTTCCTTCCCGGTGGCTTTGGCGCCATCACCCCAAGCTCGACTACCACCAACGAGTTAGAATTCCAGTGAGCCGGCAGGCCAAGCCAGCCGAATGCCGACCAGCCCTTCGCAGCTGTAGGGGTGAGACGCGGCAGCTGAAAGGAGCGGAGCAACCCCCTCACCCGGCTCTCAAACAGCCGAAGCCGCAGCATCCGCCACTGCCTCCAGTTACGTGCAAATTTTTCACCGACGCGTCAGGCGAGCAGTTCCTGCCGAGACTCTCAGCCTCTCTCAATCAGCTGAAACCTCCGTCTCCACCTCCGGTTGCGTTCAGCCTCTCCTCAATGCAGTAGCAAGTGAGCCGTTCCTATCCAGACTCACAGCCCACAATCATTAATTGTTTTAGCTGTTATCTCCGACAGTTCGTACTCAGCTGTCAAAGACAATGTGATTTTGCCAAAAGTTGGTTAAAAGGCGATAACCATCAAAGCCATAGTCCGGACCCTCAGTGAGAGTTCTCCGTACTGGCGGTGTCAATCCGCCATCTTGGACCAAATAGTCTATCCATTCCCATCACGATAGTCCTTATGAACCTCAGGACCAGTACACTGATCCTGAGCCCCCTGGGGATGGAGATGATCAATTTGGTGCACAAGACAGCAGCACCTTGGAGTCCAGGCTTCACCTACAGATGATACTACTTCACACCACAATGTAATATAGAGGGCAGCTGACCACCACAAAGTCTACCTTTATGTGGTCAAAAAGAAGGATTCTTTTTATGGAACACAATCCAAAACTGTGGCTTCTTCACATGCTAAAGAGCATTACCAAGTGTGACACAGAGAATTTTCTATGCTTTTTCAAAGATCCAGTAATGACCCTGAGGTTCGACCAAAAATATAAACCTGCCCCAGATGAACCTATGTACATGCAAGTACCTGTATCACCAGATGTCCTGGTCATCACAGGGCCAGAAGGAGGGCATGTTCTAAGGCTACTGAATATGATCCACCTGACAAGGACAACAGAAAGACTGATGCGACAAGTAAGCATGCTGCTATGGGGGCAGCGACTCAGTAGAGAATTGCCAACGTCAGAGGGCTCCCTTTCCCATTCTGATCGTCATCACTGGGAGAGAATGGAGCAGCTGGAAAAACATATTCCAGAGAAGTACCGGAAGAGAAGAAGAGACCTAGTACAAGAAGGCACAAATATTTCTAGTGCCAATATTTGTTGCACTCTGGTCCTGGCTGAAATAGCTTCTGAATGGTCAACACAATGTCACGCTTGGCTTTGGGTCTCCAGCTTTCACCTAGAGATCCAACAGTACCTCATCAATATTCCATTTGATGGGGAATATCTCTTTGGACCTCTTACACTAAGCTTGAGAAAATCGAGACTGACACTGTGAAAGTCATGGGAGCCCTACATACCCAGTCATCCAAAACCGGGTTTCATAAATAGCAAACAAGAAGAGGGGCTAAGCTGCTTAACAGCTCAGCACTCCGGAATCCAGCAGCGATAATCTTTTCAGGATGGGTATACTTCCAAAACCTATGGTTGAGGTGGTTACCAATGCAGTGGCAGAGGCAATGGGGAAGGCAGGACTAGAAATGGCACCTAAACCTCCAAACAGTGACTGACCCTCCATTTGCCCCAATCCCACATTTGTGAGTGGGAGAATCCAATTATCCTTCCTAGAATTGGGGAGGAAATAACCTCAGACAAGTGGGACCTATCGGTTGTTCAGCAGGGATACTGCTCGGAGATTAACTCCATCAAACATACTGTCTAATTAGCACGCTATTGGTCAGGAACACAAGTGCTGTTGCAAGAGGAAGTGCAAGCTCTTCCAAGTGAGGGTGTCATGGAGCAGCTGCTCCCATACCAGAACAGACAAGGGGTGTATTCCATTCCCTTTCTCATTCTCAAGAAAGACGGTGCTATGCCGCCTATTCTTGACCTCAGGCCACTCTATTGTTACAGCCTGTCTTAGCCCTTCAAAATAACAACCCTACAGAATGTTTATGCCTGTTCTATAAAAGAGATCATAAAGTGATTCTCACCTTCAAGGACACCTACTTCCACGTCCCCATACATTCGAAACTTCACTGATACCTACATTTTGTGGTAACTGGACAGCACAGCCAATTCAAAGTTCTACTATTCGGAGTCACAACACCCCCAGAGTTGTTCAATTAATGTCTAGCAGTGATAACAGCACACCTGTGCTGCAGCGCCTTTCTTGTCTTTCCATAAGTGGATGACTGGCTGTTAAAGAGCGCAGCCAGCAGCAGTGCATAGTCAACACACAGTCGGTGGTGTACCTATAACACAGGATGGGGATCAACTTCAACGTACAAACGTCTCCTCGACACCCAGCAGGTCCAACCTTTTCTAGGAGGGGTGTTAAACTGCATCACAGGAAAGGCCAACCAAAACTAAGAGAAGGTGATTGCATTTCAAAGGCTGGTACCTCTTTTTCAGATACAGCATCCAATAACTGTTTCATTTATAGCAACTGTAACAAACACACACAAGACTGAATATGTGCCTGTTTGAAGGGCGGGTAGCCCCGCAATGCTCTCAAGGGGAGGATCTATAGGAAGATCTAGTGTTGATGGTGCTCAGGGTTCAACACACACTTGAATGGTGAAACAACTAGAACGTCTTGCTGGGCAGACCAGTTCTACACCCTTAACCCTAGGTGATCATTACCATAGACTCTGCACTCATGGGGTTATGTTATTTTGCTATTTATATTGTATTCTATGGCAAAAGGTGTTACACACAATAGATGCCAAAAAAGCCCTAATGTACTACATCGATAGGAGAAAAGCCATTCGTAACACAATGTAACTGTGTGCTGCTTTTGCTAAGCCTCACCTAGGAAATCCCATTGCCAAAGGTTTTATTGCTGAATGGATAGTTAAGTGCATTCAGACTGCTATGCTAGAGCTAAGCACACACTGAACTCTTTGCCGAAGGAACATTCCATTAGAAAGAAAAGAGCAACTATAGCCGGTTTAGGAAATATACCCATATAAGATATCTGCAAGGCTGCTACATGATCAACACTACATATGGTCACTAAGCATTATTGTGTGGACATTGAACCCTTCCAGAGGCTTTAGTTGGCATCAAGAACTTTATTCTGAACATCTACATCATATGCTTGCTAGTCACCACCTTATGAAAGTATATTGAATGCTCTTCAGTCTATGCCGAGCATGTGATCAACAGCAGCACATGCTACAAAGAGAAAATATTACTTATCCTGCCACTACCTGTTTGTAGCTTGTCGTGTTGTAGATGTACTTGTCTCCCTCCCTCCGCCCCTGGAAGTGAGCCCTGAGCTCAAATGTTTCTCATCAAGGGTTAGTCATAGAGCACAGTGCACACTTCTTGTCTAAACTCCACTTCATTACTCACTCGCCTGGGAAAAACAATCTGAGGGGGCAGTCTTTGCCGAGTATGGAGGCTTCTTAAAAAAAGTAAAAACTTGAAAACATCTGCTGCATACAGTAGACAAAGGAGTAATCCGAACATGTGAACCTACACCACTACAGTCTAAATAAAAATGGTTACTGGTAAGTAATATTTTCCTTTTCAGCAGATCACAACCTAATGACCAGAAAAAAGGTTGAACACTTACACTAGTGATTACAAAACCCCTGTTTTCATGTTGTCTTATAACATTCCAAAACCAATCATCACAGTACCATTATGCTGCCCTGTTGACCAGAGAACCCATATGCCAATAGTTGCTGCCCCCCCCCATATTCCCCTTCCCCCAGGTAAACCATGCTAAAACTGCAAAAAAGAAAGGGTTCTTGTGCGAGATTTCAATACTTACCAATTGCCAGCCACCACTGCCAGATTTGAGGAAATTCCATCATCACTGCAAGACAAAAGTGATACATTCTGTGTCATTCTCAAGGTAGAAGACTCCTCAACCAGGGATTATGTGTCTCAACACCAGGCTGTAGAGTAATGTTGAGGTCTGCAAGAAACGTATTACCAGCAAGGCGATGAGGGATTGTGTTACCAGTGTACATGACACTAATGATGATTGCTATAGTATAGTTTTCAATTATTGAGTATGGAGCTGCTTCTTCTACTAGCCATATCGGCTGTATCGTCTAAAGTTTTGGAAGTAATGTATGAAGTATTGTGGCCAGTTCTGGGGAACTCTTCTGCAGTATTTGGTACCGTTTTAGAGGCGCCATCTGGTGAATGGTTTCCTTTGCAGCAGCAATATATAGATTATTTTAGAAAGATTTGGAGGTCACAGCTGGATCATTCTGTCCAGTTTTAGTGGCCACATTGGCATCACTGTGCAGCTCATCTAAGGTATACTGCGTGGTTTTGGAGGCCTCTCCCCAGAGGGATAGACAAACTGGAGACAGTTACAGAGGGTTGCCAAAAGGGCAAGTGGTTTACACCCCAGATTCCTGAACCACGTCCAAGAGGATATAATCATGTACACTGGGGAAAAGTAGGGAAAAGTGATATCAAGAGATGTTACCATTTATAAAGTTAATATAATAGAGAATGAGGAGGGAGTGTTGTTGTTTTTTAAATCTAGTTAGAGCTCCTGAAATAAAAACCTGGGTGTAGGAAGGTGGATACCTAACTATGGTTACCCCAGATTTTTTGCCTAGTGTTTAGCTGGTTTTCGACTTAGTTGGCCTGGGATCCTGCTAATCACGGCCCCAGGCTATCTGCTCTCTCTTTAAAATGGACTTCATGTACCCTAGGTACATCTCCAATTGGATACTGGGTCACCTTATGAGCCCCTGTACAGTGTACTATAGGTACCCACGGCATAGGTGCATCCACGGCCTACCAGGGGCTGCAGCATGTATTATGCCACCCCTTACTGGCCACCCAAATTGACACAACTGGCTGATCACTCAGCTGGGTCAAGGTGGTGTAATCATCTTTTGCTTTAGATATAGTATACCTATATCTAACCTTATATCTAGACAAATATACACCTATAAGTCACTCCTATGGCAGGCCTTAACAATCCCGGAGGCAGAGTGCTTGGTTTTATGTGAGATGGTGCTCTAGCATGAGCTGAGCCTGTCTGCAGCTTTAAGAACCATGTCCTTATAGCTGTTCTAGGATATTGCCATACCATATACTCTTAAGTGCATTATGAACCTCCCGGTTAAATGCTAACTATGGTTTGGCTTTATCAAAACATGTCGAGTAAGGTGTCATACGATTTGGAATACTACCCCTTGCCAGTCCTGGCGACGGGGGTAGCATTCCACCCTTCTAGAGGGAGAAGACATGTTGTTCCTACTATTCCCGGTTAAAGTTAACCAGAGCCTCAGCATCACAAAATGGATGCTGCTGCCACAGACACAAGTCTGACCTCCTGCTGCTGGGAGCCCTTCCAGCGATGGAGGCTTGTACAATAGGTTTCCTGCCTTGGGAGGTGCTAGCACCACCTCAGACAGGACTTTGTGTATTGGGACAGGGAGGGCTGAAAGGATTGAGACACTGCCTGGGGCACACAAGGTGTCCCATGCATAGGCCAGTTCAAACCGGTGCTGGGGCACTCAAGCCCCAGCTCTGGCGCGAAACTGGACAAAGGGAAAGGGGTGTAACCACCCCCTTCCCTGGTCCCACACATAGGAGGGACCTAGCAGGTAATCCAGCCCCTAAGATTGGTATATAGGTAGGAGCGGAGTCACAGGACTTGAGATTATCCTGACTGAAACTTTGAAATTACACTCTGGACCTTCATTACTCTACTTTGGAAGAAGACGACTGAAGAATCTCCCTTGTGGTCAAGGAGTGACCACCCTGCACAAGCAGGCACCATCCAGCGATCGACGACTTGCTTTGCCGCCGCCTCCCGCCCGAGCCCAGAGCCTGACAAGAACCGGATTCCCAGACATCCAACAGCCCGATCCACAGTCCCTGCAAAGCTGAGACCCGTGGAGGCGACGGTAGACGCGGGACCGGCCATCTTGAAAAGTCTGCGACCTGCTAACTGTGCAGCCCCCCGAGGCCTCCTCGAGGCCTCCTCGAAGCTGTGCTGTGCAGCCCCGAGCAGCATCTGCACCAAAGATCAGCCCTGCACACTCCACGAGTTCTGCGTGGGGCCCTTTTGCATTTTCCTGCTCAACGCGTCTGCCCGGTCACTTGCCCGTTGGCTAGGGGCCATCTTGGTGACGATCTTTTGAAACTACACCACTGGTCTGTTTGCTCCAGACTGGCCCTTGCTTCCCTCAAAAGAAGCAGCCCCTCAGACCTTGCTGGTCTGAGTAAGAAGCCTACATCGATTCCTGCGTGGGTTGCCTTTGCCAAGGCTTGTTGACTCCAATCCTGAAGCCGACACCGTCGACACCGAGAGCCTTCGTGGAAAAGTCCGTGCCTGCCTCCTGGTCATCGTCGACGCCTCCTGGTCCACGTGGCTGCAGAGACAAGCTTCCCATCAGCACCTGATTGCAACGTGACATCACCTGGTTCCATCCTGGTCACTGGCTAGTGACCCAGACTCTGTCCCCTCTGCTTTCAGGTCCTCTACATCTTCGATCCACCCTTGGATCTACCCGGACTCTTCTCTTCTGGCCGCCTGCAGCATCTTTTCTCCAAGGCTCCATAGATCTCCACGACGAAACCCGACACACTTTGGGACCTATGCACCCGCTTCCTGTGGGTTAGGTAACACGAGTACTACGGTGCTCCTGTAGAGGTTTACACTCCTAGTGTCCTAGTTTCAAGTGGTTAAGTTCTATTCCAGTCGGAAGACTCCTAAATCTTTATTTTTATATCTTTTACGCACCCATTGACTTCTATGTGTGAACGTGTGTGCCTTTAGACACTGCACACGCATCCCGTGGGCCTCCTGCTCCCTAACCATTGTTAGTCCAGTGTAGCCCCAGCGATTCCCAAGGCCCTAGGCCTTACCATTGTTTGTGACGTGGTGCTTATACCACTTTTTTAATATATGGTTTAGCGGGCCACCCCGGCCTATCCATAATTGTGCAACTTTTGTCTATTCTATTAAGTTCCTTGTTTTGCGCTTGTGCTTCTGTGCTCATAAAGAGTTCAGGGGTTTGTTTAGAAATAAATACATATATATTTTGAATATATATCCTGTGTGGTGTCCTTTCATTTGGTATTAAAGGGATTGCATATGGTAAAACAGCTGGCTTCACATGCCCTCTTGAGTTTAGCCTAAGACTGCTTTGTCCATGCTACCTCTAGGATAGCTGGTCTATAAGGTTGACTTTACAACCATCACCATAAGGGTTGTTTGGACTGGTGCAAGGTGCTCACTAGAATAGTGAACATCAGATACCAGGCCAACTTCTCACACTGGGGATGAGTTGCTCAGTAATAACGTTCAAGTATATCTGTCTACAGCAACGATAGTGAATCTACAAAAGAGTCTCCAATCAGAAATAGGTAAAAAAAAAAAAAGTAAGTTAATTAAAAAAGGTAGGTCACAAAACAAAGTTTTTTGTAAGCCATTAGGTTTGGTCATGGCAAGCTCGCCTTTTTTGTGCTAACGTGCAATATGCAGCAGTTCAGGCACACCATTTGCCACATGCTGTATGTCATGGTGGGGTGGGTGGAAGCAAAACATGAATGACACCTGAACAGAACAATGGATGAACAGGGCAGACCCAAACCCCCTTTATGCATGTACAGATGTATGTATTTTTATAATGACACTTTTGGAAAACATGAGACTGGCAAGACTGCTAAAGCGGTCTCTTGGTTATACCTAAACAGATACCCAAAAGTTATGTGCAAATAAGATTGAAGCTGGGGTTTGGTATTCTGTTAGAAGAATGCTGGATGAGACATGGTCAGACCTGATGGCCCTGGCATTCTGACCAGTTCATAATCTGTGTTTTAGTACTTATTTCTAAAAAATCTCTTGCAAGAAAATTGTAATAATCAGTGCAGCCATAGTTAAAAAATTAATATTCAGAAATCCTTCTGGAGTGGCATTAAAGTGCAATCAGTGACGTAACTACTATGGAGGGAGAAAGGCCCAGGCCATGGCCTCGAGCCAAGGAAGTGTTGAACATGACCCCCAGGGGACCTACAACAACAGACACAGCAGAAAGACTAGGAACTTCAACACAGAGGCTGAGAGAAAAGACAGCGTGCATCAGTTCAATCCTGCAGTGGAATGTGAAGATAAACTGATAGAACTGCAATAATGAGAGCATATTGTCACTAATAAATACACATACTGTGCTGTGCTGCTGGCTCGCTGTAGTGGTCTGTTTCCATTAGTTCTTGCTTGTGTAGTCTAAGGGAACCTTGTGGGCACACATTTTTTTTTTTTTTTACCAACACTCCTTTCTAAGAAAATGTTTCATCAAGATGATTACACGCTATGGTGCTCAAAGTTAACTCCTGGCATGCTGATTGAGCAGGACACTTGTACCTTTCGGGGTCACATTTGAGAACTGTGATTTGTATCAAAATGCATACAAATGTTACCTCAGCAGCTTTTTGGTTGCATCCGAATACACTTTGTTCAAACTCGTATTACAAATGAGGAAACCCGCACAACAATCTCACAAATGCTGTGTGAGATGATTAAAGAAAAAGATAAAAAGAAAATTGCCTTAACCTGAACTAAACTGGAACTCTCTATTTCAGATTCTTTATTTAATGAGAACCCGGACCAAAATTCCAGTATGGACCTGATCTTGAAAAAGGTGGAAGCTATGTCTTTGAAAGGTTTTGGTCAAGAGCAAAAGATGCAATGCCTTTTGTCTCAGTTTTCATATCAGGCATTAGAGTCCCTTGATTCTCAGGTAGATTTAGTTGATCATATTCTCTAACAAACCGGGTGTTTAATTTAGACCTACTGCTCTTGAACTGGTCTTTAAAACACCTTCAAAATATTAGCATGATGTTTAGAATGATCGACCTATTGTTTAACCCATCACACTTCTTTTTGTAGACTTTGGTGCATCATTGGAACACAGATCAAGCACAACAAATAAATGCCCAAATAGGGAGGCTGGACAGACATTTTATTATGTTATAACAAGAGATTTCCTGTGGCCTCCACATTCCTTTTACAGTTTTAAGCGTGCAGGGGAAAACCCAAGAATCACTAGGGACCTGGGCATACAAATGTTCAAAGTGATACACGGGTCATGATCAATGTATGAATCAATATAACAAGAATCACATGGGCCATTAATGTCATATTCAGAGTAAGTTTAATGTCAACACCGTTTGCCTGTGAGAGTCAAGGGACCATCAGGGCTCAAGTAAATAGGGGAGGAAGATGCAATAGTTTGCAGTCTCCTACTCTCTTGAAGTCATGCTTGACCAGAGGGCCCCGAGTAAATGTTGCCAGGTAGCCTACCCAAGGGAGTGGCAGAAAGGTGAGGAGGAGTAACTGCAAGTCGTGAAGGTAGAAGCAATGAGATGCCCGAAGGTGCGGTGGCCAAATAATTTAACAAACGGCCAACTCGTTTTAGAATACATGCACATCAACAAGTAGAGAGCCAGTCATCCTTTTTGCTGGTTCCTCCATCACTTCATCCTCAAGTTGCATTAAGCATCTCACAACATTCCCCAGCTCGATCTTTGAGCTCCTGGTAGTTTAGGATTGGTTAAATCATTACAGATTTTTCCTAGAGACTCTTAGATAAAGATAGCCATATTTTGTCAATTGACTTTGGTAATATTTTATAAATAACTTTAATAAATAACTGCTCCACATGTCAGTATGCTACACAAGGTTTATTACTAAGGGCAGAGTATTTATGTCTAACTTGAGGAGGACACTGTTGGTTTTATGTTACAATGATATTAAATATGGTTTTATTTGTAGCCTTTGCTTAAGTTAGTATCCTCTGCAGATGTGCACTGTTATTCATGTTTGATTTTCTCTTACAGAAAATTATGTAAATGAATGATATGGTCATGGAGTATAATTACCAGCTGTATTGCATTATTTATAACTGAAATTAAGGTCATCCTGAGTGGATACAGCAGGTTTTATTGCACGGAATGAAGCTATAAATATTTTTGAACCTTAATTTACATGATTAAGTTGTTTTCTTAGTATATTTCCAAATGTGTCCATACATCTCAGGTTGGAGGCACCTTGGCGTTGAGGTGGTAATGGGTGATCTGAATTCCCAAGGATGGCACCCAAGGTCTGAAACTCCCATTACAGAGAATTGGTTTACAAGGTAGGTTGTGAGCCAGCAGCTGATTTAGACTGGCCAATAGTTGTGGGGAAAGTCGTTTTTAACACGAATTGTATTTAACAAGATAAAAAGAGCTATATCAATATAATTCTTAGGTGATGCTCACCTGCAGACGTCAGTGCCACATGGATGAAGGTAACAGTGATGGCATAGTCCCAGACCCAACGTTTCACCACCGCAGCAAATAGAAGGCCGCAGGTAAAGTAGGTTAGCTCCATGGACAGAAGGTTCACTGTAGAGGTAAATCGGAGAGAATAATACTACTTTTTTTTTACCACAAGCTGCACCACCCCATTTTGCACGCAAGGACATTTTCTACAAGCACCTGAAGTTAATAACAAACACATTGCAAGACCTCTAAAGAACCCACAATGTATTGGTACGGCCAACAGGGTACAGACACTGTGATTAAAGAAAACAAGCATTGGAAATGCAATAGGTCTCGCATTAGGAAAGTTTGAGCAATTGGTATTGTAAAGGACACTTTTTTTATTTATGTGTTGGTTTTGAAAATAGCAAAAGTAATAGCTTTGTCAGTTACAATGTCAATAGTTTTAACTTTTGCAAATGTGACACCTATAGCATTTGTAATGCAATGTGTGTTGTCTTTACGTGACTTAGATGTATTGATATTGCAAATAACAATGGCTTTTAATTTTGTAAATAATTAATACTTAAATAAAATTTATTGTAATTTATAATGGTAATAGCTTAAACGTTTGTAAATTAATTTTGTGAAGATTATGTTCAGTGTATTTTATTGTGACGAAAATCCAAGAACATTGCATTTGCACCTGGTGGTGGATGTGGTGGTGGATGTGGAGGTGATGGTGGATGTGGTGGATGTGGTGGTGGATGCGGTGGTGGTGGTGGATGCGGTGGATGTGGTGGTGGTGGATGCGGTGGAGCATGTGTTGGATGTGGTGGTGGATGTCATGGTGGATGTGGAGGTGATGGTGGATGTGGTGGAGGATGCGGTGGTGGATGTGGTGGTGGATGTGGTGGTGGTGGATGCGGTGGAGCATGTGGTGGATGTGGTGGTGGATGTCATGGTGGATGTGGAGGTGATGGTCGATGTGGTGGATGTGGTGGTGGATGCGGTGGTGGTGGTGGATGCGGTGGTGCATGTGGTGGATGTGGTGGATGTGGTGGTGGATGTCATGGTGGATGTGGAGGTGATGGTGGATGTGGTGGTGGATGCGGTGGTGGTGGTGGATGTGGTGGTGGATGTGGTGGTGGTGGATGCGGTGGAGCATGTGGTGGATGTGGTGGTGGATGTCATGGTGGATGTGGAGGTGATGGTCGATGTGGTGGATGTGGTGGTGGATGCGGTGGTGGTGGTGGATGCGGTGGTGCATATGGTGGATGTCATGGTGGTTGTGGTGGTGGATGCGGTGGTGGTTGTGGTGGTGGATGTGGAGGTGGATGTCATGGTGGATGTGGAGGTGATGGTGGATGTGGTGGTGGATGCGGTGGTGGTGGTGGATGTGGTGGTGGTGGATGCGGTGGAGCATGTGGTGGATGTGGTGGTGGATGTCATGGTGGATGTGGAGGTGATGGTCGATGTGGTGGATGTGGTGGTGATGGTGGATGTGGTGGTGGATGCGGTGGTGGTGGTGGATGTGGTGGTGGTGGTGGTGGATGCGGTGGAGCATGTGGTGGATGTGGTGGTGGATGTTATGGTGGATGTGGAGGTGATGGTCGATGTGGTGGATGTGGTGGTGGATGCGGTGGTGGTGGTGGATGCGGTGGTGCATGTGGTGGTGGATGTCACGGTGGTTGTGGTGCGGTGGTGGTTGTGGTGGTGGATGTGGATTTTGTCGATCATTTAAGTATAAGCACTGTATGTCAGTCAACTACATTGTACTGACTCTAATAGATGGACATATATAGTTTTAAGCACAATCACTTTAACAATGGAGAATTGGCTTGCTCAACACAAGAACGTTAATATTTATCATAGGATACCCAACAAGGGACTTCAGTGAGACTAACATATGGGATGACCACACTCGTGAAGCAAATGGTCAAATAGTCCAATTCCTAAAAACATTTCTCTTTATACCAAAATAAATAAGGAATCACAAAATATAAGAAATTAGGGCGATCAAATTGGTGGTTCATTTGTAATTAGGATAGGACATACAGAGATAAGCATGAACGTACTAACTGTCCGGCTTTACAAGATGGCTGCCGTACTTTCACATGTACTTGTAGTCTTGATATCTGCGATACTTAAACATATAGTATCATACAGTTGCACCAAGGGATTGAGCAATTATAGATATGAGTGTCAAATACAACCCAAAATAAATATAAAAATGACTTAGGCAAAGACGGCACAAATAGAGGTTATATAATATAGACAATTACCAAAAATAATGAACAGAGCGGACTTTTTAGTCCTTAAAGATGGCCGCAGTGTAAACGACAAACCAGAAGTCCTTCCTCGATCTTTACACTGGTAGACAAGGGAGGAAATCAACACACCACTAGATCACGCAGATCTCAGATAGTATTTCAACAGGAACGCGGGAGTCTCTCACTCGAGCGTACTCTGCCTCGAGGACCCCGGGAGGCGTCTCGATAACTTCATGAAATCCGAGAAGGTAAGAATTACTGACAGCAACCTTATGGATATGCGAGCGAAAACGAGCTAATCTCACTTCTAAGAGCCGGCGAATAGCTATAAGAGAATAATTTATGGGACCTTTTTACTTTTTTCAAGAACACGAGGGGTTTTAACATATGGCTGGGGAGTTGCAAAGACCGTAACACGGCGGGCAGGGGAGGGGGCGGAGCGGGGAGAGGTGCGACACGGCAGGCAGGGGAGGAGAGTAGGAGGAGGAGGGGGGAGGAGAGTAGGGGAGGCACGGCCTAGCGGCCGTGCAATCAAGAAGTGAGGGGGCGGAGCTGGGGGAGGCTGTAAGAGAGAGTAGGCAAGGCAGGCGGCTGGGGGCATGTGCACGCGCTTTTAAGCTCAATGCGCATGCGCATTGAGCTTAAATTTCTCGTGCACTGCAAGGAATCGCCACGATTCCTTGCAAGTTGGTTAAAGAGTGGATAAGCCCCCATAGTCTCGCAAGCTCGATGCGCATGCGCATCGACAGGCGAGACCTAAAAAGGCGAATAGAAAATGTAAGCAGATTTGACTAAATGCATCTGTAATGTAGTTATTGTTATCATAATGTTAAGAGAGCTACACTATAATTCTGATGGATACTTCTACTTGCAGATTATTCACCTGTAGACTTATGCCAGGCATCAGCCTCGATCGGTAAAACTTCAAAGCTCTCAAGTCACCGGTAGTGGACACTGGCTTTGTATTAACACCAGAAGTGAAATCAAATGACCTTGCCGAAGCCACATAGCACCCACCACGGCGCAGAAATATCAGCAACCCTTTCATGCCTTCAATGTGGTTGTGGAGCTTGCTCTTTCTTGAGTCATGAGTTTTCTTCACAAAATGCCTTTCAGTACAGTACAGATGTCTCTTCAAACACACTTGGACCTCAAGCCTTGGTGGAACTGTGAGAGACAGATGTCCATTGGTGACCCCCATTATACATGCCTTTGGTGCCTAGGCGCGGACCACAGCTCCTGTACCTGTGAATCCTGCCTCAGCATGCACTTGAAGGCTAAGACGGAGCGTAACGTCAAGTTACTCCTGACCCGGGCTCACAATGACAGGCGCAGGTGTTGGTAGGCGAATCCACGATCCAGGTCACCATCACCGTATTCTTCAGGTAAGCAAGGAAGAAGCAACACAAGCATGGCAGAGGTAAGTCACAGGATCTTCATCCTTGGAAAACTGAGTTGGTCAATGTGGAACTAGCAGCTCCTTCGCCGAGCGGCATCGAGCCAGTAACCCCAACCCAAGGCTGCCTTAATTTTTGCCTGGACAGCCTCTGCTTCTCTGCTCCAACGGCACCAGCTCCAGGTTTCCCATAGCTGGCATCTTCCTACCCATAGTTTCCGACACCAGGTTCGGACCCAGCAACGTTTCTCAACCCCTTGTAATGCATCTTTGTGAGAGTCAAAGCACCGTCCCATGCACCCTCTGAGCCCATGCGCCAGACAGCCAACATATGTACATATCTTGGACTTGGACGCCAGCGCCATTCGGCCTTCACCTCAGTACCTGCTGCATCTTTTTCGCTGGAGGCCTGCTGCACAAGGATGCAGTCCTTCACTTGGTGGGAAGTCTAACCACAGAAGCCCCCACCACTGTCCCTTCCCCAGGCGTCAGAAAAATAAATCAGCGCCACCTCCAAAGAGCAGGTCTAGAAGAGAAGCCCAGAGACAGGTCTAGAAGAGAAGCCCAGAGACTTTTGGAGGAGAAAGAATATAGGAAAATGATGCATAACCTTTTTGGATCAGATTCTGGCTATGGTGATGATGGTGGTGGAGGAATAGCAAACAATGAAGATGGAACTTCCAACAGGCTCCATGACCCCTCGATGAAATTTCCTTCTACTTTTTTCTACTAAAAAAGGCTGGAGTGATACTGAAGCTGCAGCTCCCAATGGTGAATATTGAGAAAAATGGGGTTCCCTAGGGAGCCTGAAGCAAGATGGCCGCACATTAGTGCTGCTTTGTTGCTTGGGGAACCATCCGGCAAATATCCTTCACTATCGCTGCCATCCAGCGGAAAAACGACCATATACCAGATACTCTGCATTAGAGAAGTGCATTTATGTGTAGAACGCCGCCGTCTGAGCGCTCTGTGCCATATTTTTGGCAGTGGCAAGAACTGCACAACATGGCGGCTCCCGCAAGTGGTTATCGCCCCAATGCTGTCCGGATCCACAGGTGCTGGTGAGTGCTTGACATAGCGGCCGTCGGGGAATCGGACGGCGACAGACAGCGGAAAGGACGAGCGCTACCTCTCAACCCAGTTGAACGTGGTAAGGAGATATCACCATATTGCGAGCACGCAAGCAGAGTCCTAGCGGCTAATGGCAGAGTCTGATGTGAGGTGCGCGGCCGCCCACGAACTACTCAAAAGTGAGATATAGCGGAGGGCGTCGGCTCTTGTTGTACTATCCAGATGCTCTAATTGCTGCCGGTGCGGAACTGGCTGAGGCAGCTGTGTGGGTGGAACAGTGGTCGAAGTGGGGAAAAAAAGTAGGGGAACTGTGGGTGGAGAATCAGGGGGCGGGAATAACCGAAGATTGGATCAGTGGGCGGAGTCAGGGGTGTGGCTAGAAATAGCAAAACATTCCAATTTTTTGTACGTTTAGCATTTCACTGACCACATACAGCTTATAACGTTATTTAATTCAAACAATGGATAAACATGTTTATTTTAGGTTTAATTCAGGAAAAAGCAAACACTCATAGAGAATGTAGGTTTATGTAAAGTGTGCAACATATGCAAATCAGTCTTGATCCTGCGCCCAATGGGAGCAGTCCAGCCCAAACTGCCAGGCCAGGTCCTCCCCGGACTGGAAACCAGCATCTTAGGACCGGTTTCGGGCTTTCAGCCCTCATCAGCCAGGATAGCTTGATTCCAGTGGCATGGAGAGCACGCGACCCACATCTGGGCATACCCGTCCCACTTGGGGTGACAAAAGCAAAAAGAACAACTGATGGACAGAATGCAGAACAATGTCATACATTCACCCCAGTACAGAGATCTTGGCCTAAATCAATTGTTTCTTCGCTCACCATGCCATTCGAGTTTGGACCCAGCCATATGCAAATCAGTCTTGATCCTATGCCCAATGGGAACAGCCCAACCCTAACTGCCAGGCCAGGTCCTCCCTGGACTGGAATCAAGCATCCTAGGACCGGTTTCGGGCTTCCAGGCCTCATCAGCCAGGATAGCTTGATTCCAGTGGCATGGAGAGCAAAGGACCCACGTCTGGACATACCCGTCCCACTCGGGATGACAAAAGCAAAAAGAACAAGATGGACAGAATGCAGAACAATGTCATACATTCGCCCCAGTACGGAGATCTGGAGCTAAATCCATTGTTTTTTGCTCACCATGCCATTCCAGTTTGGACCCAGCCATATGCAAATCAGTCTTGATCCTGCACCCAATGGGACCAGTCCAGCCCAAACTGCCAGGTCATATGTATTCAAGTGTCCTTTCATTCGAGAAGTGAACACAAAGCAGTACCCACTGAACTATGCACATAACATATTGCTCTTTGATATGCATGGTACACGTTCTTTGCAGCAGGCATATTACCCCTCTGCGCTACCTTAGATGAGTAAAACAGCCACTAGACAAAACACGCTCCCATCGCTCTCCAGCAGGTACATTGATCACCAAAGTTATCTTGGCACTTGTATTGTTGACCAAAACCTGCTGAATATACAAAGAACTTTGCAGTGTTTTTAAAACTCCTGCACTTGTACAAAACCGGTCCCCCCAAACTAAACTGGCCCCTACCCTTCCAGTAGCCCTGGGAAACGCCTGATGCCTGGAACGGCCAGTCCGGCATAGTTACCTTTTTCAATGCAATACTGCAGATATGTATACTTATTAGATATAAACGTCATGGATCACTGTTAGTGTAAGATACAGATTCTTCTTGAATATCCTTTGAATTGGGTTCCTGCCTGAATGACACAAATGAGCATGTTTGGTACACAAAAGAAGGTATCTGGGTAGACCTCTGAGGTAAGCACATTAATGTTATTCATAAGGACCCTCACACAGGACCACTTACCCTTTTGAACTTCCTGTACAATTCCTGCCTGTGCTTAACTATGCATAATCTTTTGGCAGATGTTTTAAAGTTTGCACCTTTAACATAATCTTTCTAACAAGCAATATAATGTTTTTTTTAACTTCTAGCCAATTTTGAATTTTTTTTAGGGCCATGCCGAACAGAACAGAAATAAAGGCAGAATGCATTCATGGCATCTGCAGTCCTGTGACTTTGAGTTGAAGAGAAGTTGTATTGTGCAGAGATGGGTTTGGGTCCAGGCCGGGGAAACTCCCAGCCGAACCCTTGCTGAGGCAGAGGTTCCTGTGTTGTGCCAGAGGCTAAGCTCTCCTCTTGCTGGTTCAGAGACACGCTTGCCATAAGTAGATTGGAAGCAGCGTGACCCAGACGGTGCCTTGTCAAGGCAGAGGATCACCCAGCTCTTTAGAATAGGAGCTGTGTGTTCTGCCTCTTCATGACCTTTCTACTAGTCCCAGATCTGGCGGCACTGTCTAATCCCAAGTCTCTTGTGTCATTCAATGTGTTTCCAGTTTAGGGCGCACAGGTACTCAGTTCAGTGTAGTCAGTTTGTTCAAATAAACTAGTTTGTGTGCCTGTAGATAGAAGGGAAGGGGGAGGAGGTTGTGGGCACTCCAGACTAGGGTGGCCAACTGGCATGGGTGCAAATTCAGGATAGTGAGTGTAAGAGTTCAGGACAAGGGGTCAAAATTCAGGACAAACATTTGGGCCAACAGGTATGCTTTGCAGACACATCAGTAGATGTCATGCAATAGTATACTAATAAATAGGCAAGGAACATAAGTACAAGTCACTTCTCCTGCCCTGTCACTTTCTCCTGCCCGGTCACTACTCCTACCCTATCACCGCTTCTTCCCTGTCATTTCTCCTGCCCCGTCACTTCCCCTGCCCGTTCACTTCCCCTGCCCGTTCACTGCTCCTGCCCGTTCACTGCTCCTGCCCGTTCACTGCTCCTGCCCGTTCACTGCTCCTGCCCGTTCACTGCTCCTGCCCGTCCACCGCTCCTTTCCTGTCGGCTCTCCTGTCCGGTCACCTCTCCTGCCCAGTCACCTCTCCTGCCCAGTCATCTCTCCTGCCCGGCCACCTCTCCTGCCCGGTCACCTCTCCTCCCCTTTGTTCGCCATAAGTTGGCAGGGTATGCTCAGACGTGAGTCCCTTGCTCACTTTGCCACTGGATTCAAGCAAACCTGGCTGAAGATGGCTGGAATGCCAGAAACTGGTCCTACGAAGCTTGGAACCGGTCCAGGGAAGGCATGGCTTGGCAGTTCGGACTGGACTGTTCCCATGAGGTACAGGGTCAGACGGATTTGCATATGGCCATGTCTGAACTGGGGTGGCAGAGTAGGCTAAAGAACGGTGATGGATTAAACCCAGATCTGTTGACTGGGTGTGAGTGTTTGATTGGTTCAGATGCTCCGTCCATCATCACCCCCTTTTGTACCACACAAAAGGGAAGGCAGCAGTGGAGCCCTGTGAGCAGAAGGAGCAAAAGTTGGTCGATGTTCATTACTCATAGCTTGATGCTGGTGAAGAGGAAGGTGGGGGCAGAAGGAGCCCCACATCATTTTGCACAGCTGTATAATGTGCTACGCACACACACAAATGCACACAATCCACACTCACACACAAAGCACAACATAAACAACGCAAATACACCCACAATAAAAACAAGAATGTGCACACATATAAACACAACACACGCAATTACGTTACACAAAATAAAAAACACACACACATACAAAGGCCCACAGCACACACACAGACACACCAAGCACACACAGCAGCAGCATACACACAGCAGAAATTCCCAATATTTGTTCTTGGCTATGAGTTGATTTATTCCCCTTTTTGCTCGCAATCTCTTGCCTGCTTACAAATGCATTGGAAAACAGCCCTTGTTTTGGTTCCAATCACAGTTGAGTGTACATTTTATTTATTTATAAAGTTTTATATAGCGCTAGCTAGACCCGTGGGTATCAGAGTGCTTTACATAGACAAAGGAAAAGAAAAGATTGCATAACATCGCAGGACATGAGGATGCATAAAGTAGTTCATACTTCTTTTACAATATCCAAGACATCTTCTTTCTGCTTAGTGTAAATGTGTGTTCTGCCACATATGGGAGGACCAACAGTAGTTTAAGAAGCAGTGAGTGCAGGGAAATGCAACATATTCATGAATCACCCAGAAACAAAACTTGTGTTTCTGACAGCGGATTAAGATAGAGTTACTGGATCCTTTGTACAGGATCAATTTGTAGTGATTCTGCGGAAGTCATGACATTAGGTGATAAGCATGCCCCTATACATTAAAGCAGTTAGAAACATGCAAACAGTTGGCATAAATCACTCAGTAAAATACAACTCATTGTTTCTTGCCAGGACTTGAATTTCTTAATTAATCCTTATACTTCCCGTATTCCTATGTCTTAGTCATGTGAAGTTTTTGTAGTAATCATTTTATGGGCACATCCATGGGAAATGGCGTAAATCCTGCTATCAGTGTTTTTATATTGTTTTACATTTTAACAACTCTAATATTTTATCACTATAAAGAGTTAACGTGAGAAATCACTGAAAATCGACTATTAAACATCCATTGATTCTCTGTTAATTGCTAAGGAGGTTTTACGAGACACTACTGTTTTTAGGTCTAGTTAAAAATACAAATGGAATAGAGTGCACCTGGAGACCCATTGGTTTTTTTTTTAAATATGGTTAATACATCGAAGAAAGAAGGGGTGCTTTTATTTGTTTCGGATAACATGAAAAATATGTGTGACCCAAGGTTGCCACTTGGTTCCTGGGATGCAATTAATCTTACGTTAACATTGCTAATAGTTTAAATGAAAAACTAGAGAAAATATGCAACAGCGCACATGCTCTTACCAGAAAAAATAATGTGCTTATAATCATTAATTATTTAAAGAGAATAAAAGCCTTGGAGTTTGACAGATTGGGAACTCTGACCTTAATTGGCAGAGCTCTTATAATCTGGCGTATATTTGTTGCAAAATGAGCCATGGCCTGCACCCAGATACAGAGACACCTCATGCAGATCTCACTGGGATATGCTAACGACAGGCCGTGGGCGGGCGCATTGTCATTCCAAAGGGGTTAATCAGCCTCAATTGGAATGACAATGGGCCTGCCCGCAGTCTGTGCTAGCTCAGGGAGGGGCTGCTGCTGCCTCTGGAGTTCAACAGAGAAGTGCGAGCAGCCCCTGAAAGCTGAAAAAAAGTTCTCGTTGTAAGTAGGACTATTCTTGCCGTCCCGGGATGCTTTATTTAAAGAAAGAAGTAGGGGAACGGACTGAAATAATTTTTAGAAGTAGGGGCACGCCGTGCCCTTCCGTCCCCGCCCACTTCTACCGCTGGAGTGGAATACTGCTGCGGCCACCGGAGCGACACACTTGCGGCCTTACAAAAACGCGGCAGCGGCCTGGCGTATGCTGCGGCGGAGCTGCCAGGCTACACAGGTAGCACTTCACGACGTTGAGCTGCAGGCCTCGTATTGTGTGCGAGGGGCAGCGGATTGCATGTACTGTATTAATCTGGGCAGGCTGGGTCAGCACTGAGCTCTGTGGACCCGATCGCTATCCTATGACGCAGCTTTGATAAAGTGATCGACGCCCAAGTTGCGGACTCTGGGGATCGGCTAGGGCCCGGCAATGTACATTGGCAGCGATTGTGATGACAGGTGGCTGAAGAGACATCTGCGAACTAACTACAGTTCATAAGCATATCTATTTAATGCAGCTAGAGCGCACAAGCCAGGAGCTGCGGGATAAAGAGCTGTTCCCTCAACTCGCTCGTAGTTTGAATAAAGTGTACAGCGAGTAATCGCGGTGCAGGCCGTAGAAGGCTGGACTGGGGAGCGGCGTGTTCAACACTTGTGTGCAGAGACTGTAGTGAGAGGTGGAGACGTGGAGAAGGGCACACGCCGCAGCCTGACTGGAACATCTTGCAGTGCCAACAATATGCGGACGCTAAACTACTAATTAACAGTGAGTGAGACACTATTTCATAACTAACAAGATCACAAATCTTAACGGGTTAAAACAAGGGTGAGTGCTGGCACCCTGCCTTTTTACATCACTGACCTGGATGAGCACCTTCGGTCGATTCACTCCGAACCTCCAAAACTTGGCAAAATACCTCCACCTAGCCTTCAATATGCGGATGATATCGTTCTACTAGTGCAAACACCAGTAGGTTTGCAAAAACTAATCACCAAACTTGAGGCTTACACCACCTCGGCTCAATTAACCATTAACCATCAAAAAATGAAGGTGCTGCTGCAAAGATCTTAACCACTTCGATGCTGATGACGAGCTCAGCTCGTCATTAGGCTTACCTGCCGAGTGCGGATGACGAGCTGAGCTCGTCACGTAACGCGGTAATTTCGAAAATGCCACACACAGCGGGAAAAGCCGCTGCAGCGATGCGGTTAAAGCAGTGAAAGACCATAAATTAATTTGGACCTTGGACAAGCGACCCCTGACCGAGGCGGACTCATACAAATACCTAGGCTTTCGAATTGGCCGAACCTGAACTTCAAGACACATCTGGACCAAGGTCGCACGAAATCCAAACAGATGCAGTTCACCTTTAAAATTACTGTCATCATGACACTGCGCTCCGACTGGTCAGGAAAAAAGGCACTACAACTTATCAAGGCATGTAGGTTGCGCTGTTCCCTGATTTTACGGCAGCTGTCCAACAAACGCGAACAGAATTTCATCTGGTAAAGAAAAAGATGCAAGCACTGAAAATTCAATATGCAATGCTGTACCCGGCACAGCTTCAGAGACAGCGTAAGGACAAGACCAATAAATCTTTACAACACCAAAAGAAGCAATGCCGTTTGTGCACCAGACTGAGCGGCAAGAAACGTCGAGAGCAGCTGGTGAGAATGCAGAAAATAAAGACTGAGCATGTGCGCTATACAGAGCAGTGAGACTGGTAATTCGAATCATAATGTGGCCTGCTGCACATATGAGACTGACTGGCAAGCATTCTTGTTTCTATACTGTGTAGTTAATGCTCTTAGTATGCTACTGAAGATACAAACATAAGTGTTATAACATGTATACAGAACATGTGGTGCTGATATTTGTGATATTGCTGCATTCTCTCTGGTCTTAAATTTGAGTATTCAAAGGTGCAGAGACTTCATGATAGGATACACTCTGGTGCACAGAGTTAGCTGGAGGAGGTGGCTCCCATAACTACTTCGACCCCCTCTTGTTACCATATAGTTGTCTGACGGCTCCTGGCGACCCCCCAAGAGGGTACATCCCAAATTGGTTTAAGGTTATCTTTGGACACAGAACGAGGTGTTATCATTAGATAAGAGACATGCGGTTGCATGATGTGTTCTTTGGTTTCAAACAGGGATCCTTAGCATAATTGGGATGCTTAAGTGAGTGGGTGGGTGGTTCAGTTGGGGAACTATATAAATTCAAAAGCAGAATGGGCAAAGCACAATGGTTGAAATTGGAACATACACACTCAGGCGGCACAAACCAACGACCTACCGCAATAGATTGCGGCAGGAAGGGCAGGGCTTAAGAGTAATATACTGTCATGGATAACATGGAATGTCAGAGGCCTCAATAACCCTAACAAAACATGGGCGATGTTGACTTATTTAGACCGGCATAATGTTCAGGTGGCTCTGCTGCAGGAAACGCACCTCACTAAGCATGCAGCGAAAGCAGTGGCAACTAGATGGGCTGGAGTGCGTTTAACATCTTCTTACTCCTCCTATGTGAGGGGTGTAATGAAATTAATTAAAAAAATGTACCCTTTGAAATATACATGTAGAAGAAGATTAACTAGGGCGATATGCCCTGGTACAGGGTAAGTTATGTGGCATACTAGGGACAATTGTAAACGTTTATGGGCCTAATGCAGATGACCCTGTTGAGATAAGATACACAAATTGCCTTTGTCAACGATGGGGGTGACTTTAACGTTGTGCTGGTACCTGAAGAAGACCGCATGACCTCTGCAGAGATCGCACTTAAAAAGGCAGCGCTTTCTGTTATTAATGGTATGAGAGACTTGGGGCTACTGGATATTTGGAGATTATGGCACCCTGGGATAAAAGAGGGTACATGCCATTCTTATGTACATTGGTTGTGGTCGCGCCTCGACTTTTGGCTAGCCACGAGCGATGTGAATACATGGACTACTAACGTCCAACATTTACAGAAAACATTGTCAGATCACTCACCAGTTCTACTAAAGCTGATCCTACCCACGTACACACCTCCGCAGTTTCGATGACGTTTACGATCATCCTCGCTGCTTGATCAGGTCTTTCGTGAAGTAGTGAGGGAAGCAATCGCGGACAAATTTACACACAATACGGGGTCAGTACAAAGTGTGGGAACAATATGGGAGGCATTCAAGGTGACCATATGCAGAATCTGTATCGGGCTACAAGCAGGGGTTCTCAAGTCGCTGCGAGGTACCATGAGACAGCTTGATCAAGAATTGGGGCAACTTGAAAGGGAGTATGAAATAACGGCTGACACAGCAATGCTGGCAGACAGAGTTAAGATCATAGAGTATAATGATATAGCGGATCAAGAAGTGTGTCACATGTCGCGAAGGTGGAAAGCCAGGTACTATGGTGAAGGGGATAGACTTGGGAATGTGTTAGCTGATAGAATTGCAGAACCATGGGCCAAAACTTATATAGTGAAAGCAATTGCGGATGATAACCCTACATATTATGATACACCGGAGATACTCAGCACATTTGTGCAGTATTACCAGACTATGTACGCGAGTAGTAGATAAACAGCAAGATCCACCTCTAAGAGGTTACCTGTGAGCCAAGGTATCAAAGGCATACACAGTATTTGTTAAAATACCCCTCACACACCAAAAGGGCCCTTGGTGTCATGCTTCATCATCGGGGTCTTTCCGCCCCGCTGCGGGACGGGGCGTGCTACGACTAGTGACTACGCTGGAGCACTTAGATAATGTAAGTGCTATGTGAAGTGTATAATGAGTGAGTGCAAGTAGGGTCAGGGATGAATGAAAAAAGTGAAATTAAAAAATATCTGGCCTTATGGGAACAAAAATTACTTTATTAGTCATAGGCTGGTGGTATTAAAAATATGTGCGGCAGAGAGACCAAAGCGGTCAATGAGCTAGTTCTCTTGGGGATGTCAACATGTTTTGAGGCCTTGCCTGCCTCTTCGTCAGGACGAAGTTAGATCCCTCTGTCACTCACTATGGTTGTCATCCAATGGTGAAAAAGTGTATATACAGGTGAGAAAATAAAATAACAGTACTATACCTATGTGGTATGTAAATAATTCTAGTTAGAGCCCTGTCAGAATTTCTGAATCATGAGCTGCAATATTTAGGAGTCAGTGCCCCATGGTCTGGAAGAGGGGTAAGTGAAAATTCCCTTAACAGTAGAGAAATCCTCGCATCCTCCCTCGTCCGCGGCTTCCGTGGTGTGCCCACCCGATCCAAAACACATAACCTGCGTACGTTATTTGCAGTACTGTATGTGTTGGAACCAACATTGCATGTGGTGGCGGTCCTACTAGACGCCGCTAAGGCTTTTGATTCTATCAAGTGGAAATATATGTTTGCAGTCCTACATCGCATGGGGGTGCCCTTCGTTTACATCAACTGGATCAAACGGTTATACACTGACCCTGTAGCGCGAGTGCGTGTCAATGGGCAGACGTTGGGTTCATTTGCGATACAGCGTGGTACAAGGCAGGGATGCCCTTTGTCGCCCCTATTATTTGCAGTGGTGCTAGAGCAATTAGCATGCATCTTAAGACAAAGATATGCACAGGCAGCATTGCGCTGTTACCAGCGGCCCCTTCAGTATCCATGTACACGGATGACATGGTCCTATAAGTTTGTGACCCTGAAGCATATTTGGAACATCTTATCAGGGAATATGTTTGGTTTGAGTGGCACTCAGGGCTAGGTATTAACTGGGCCAAATCGATCATTCTTCCTCCGACTATAAGCACGCCACAAATGGAGCTTGGTTATCCACTAGAATGGAGCACAGACCCAGTAAAGTACCTGGGAATATGGATCCAATTGAGATTCGCAGGTGGTTATATAAACCAATTGTGTGAGAGCAATCACACGGCTTGAAGAACAAGTGGCTAGATATTCGCTTAACACAATAGTTCTTCACTATGCTTCGCTCACTACTAATTATGCTTACATGGGAAGGGAAAAAACCAAGAGTGAAGTAGAAATTATTAACACTTTCATGTGACAGATTTATAACTATCCTATCAGGCACATTATGTACTATTGGCAACAAGCTCCGGCTTTCATCCCACATGTTACAGTAGAACCGGGCGCAGTCCATCCGATACTGCTCAAAGCTATGATTGTAAATACCAGTACTATATTTGAAAAGGGGGATATAGATACGGTGCAGTGTACGGTCAGCGCGTGACAGGAACTTGGGAGACAGGCACAGAAGCTGCCTCTATACGCACCAAATATGCCACTCTTGCACCATACTGGAATCTCAGTGACGAGCGAGACTGGCGCGATTCAAGCTCTTCAGGAGGCAGGGGTGCACACGATGGGGGATGTGTTCCCAGAAGGGAAATTTATAGACGTTTCAGCTCTCCTGGAGGAAGGGAAACACGCTGCAATGAGGGTGTTTATATACAGCCGATTGTGCGCTGCTTTACGCACATTATAGCCACAATGTACTGAGGAACCGCAGGCCTTGGGGGGCATTACACTTAATCTACACGACTCAAAACAGATCCAAACTTGCACACGCTTATATCACGCTTCACAGAGGGATGGGATGGCTGTGTGGGATGGGCCGCTGGGCAAGTGGAAGGATGTTCTCTCTGAACAGCTGACTGCAGAGGATTGGAAGGCATGCTGCAGATTGACAGGACAGCTGACTGCAAATGTGAATCTTAAAGTTATTCACTTTAAATATTTGCATCAAATGTATTATACGCCTGCTCAGCTTTATAAATATGGTCTAAGAGAGTCTGCAAGTAGTGTGCGATGTAGAGCGCCAAGTGCGGATTTCCAACATCTAGTGTGGGCCTGTCCGAAGGTTGGTGAGTTCTGGGTGCAAGTCACGCACACTCTGACAAAATTGGTGGGGGAGCCCATAGAATGCACTCCGCAAATGTGTTTATTGGGGAATGTTACAAATATGAAAAGTAATTAATCGGAAATTAGTGGCTATAGCGCTGTTGTTGGCAAAACATAGAGTCTCCATTCATTCGGGCTGTAGACCCGCCCCGACGCATAAGCACTGGATGCAGGGCATGGTGTATTGTCGAGATCAACTTACCTGCTATGCTGAGGAATTGCCAAGCACATTTAACTCTCGTGAAACTTCCTATTTACTAAATATGATTGATGACTGATGCCCCTCCCTGCATTGTAAAAGATACTTTTTTTGTTGCCAAATTGCTATCTGTAATCGGAGAAATGTCACTTAATGATTGTTGTAACATGCTGATCTGCCGACCTGTGATTTATAGGCCTGCACAAATGCTGATGAACCTTTTGATTATTTTTGTTATGAAAACTTTATAAATAAAATTTAAAAAACAAAAAACATTAAGAAGAATGTGCTCACCAAGGTACTATTTACAGCTGCACCCACATCAGAACGCCTTCTGTTGACATTCTGATCAAAATTGTCACCATCCATCACATTGTTCTAGTACTAAATTAACTTTCCTGGTATTGGACCTACATACCCAACCCAAACGAAGTGTCCCTTCTTATTGCACTTGGAACATACTTTATCTACTGCCAGGCAAAATCTGAAGTTGCCAAGATGTAAAGAACTACCACATCCATAGCAAAAGGCTACATTTTTTAAAACATCATTCTTTTGCAACGTGGTTTTTCTTATTTTATCCCCACCATTATTCACAATTGGAGGGAATCTTTTGAAACATGCTTGAAGGCTATTGGAGGTGATATTTTCATGACTAAGAGGAAATTGGCAGTTTAGAAACACAATTTAGGCGTAGAGGGCAGAAGGATTTTGAAAACCTTGCCTGTACCAGGGGAAGAACAGGAAGAGGAGATCAAGGAGGTAGAAGAGGATATGTATGCTAAGACGATGAGGGCTCTTGAGGACACTTTTGGGGAAATAAACTAGCATAATAGTAGAAATATGTAAGTTCTTTTCACATGCACAGTTACAAGGGGAATATATACAGCACTATGCAACAGCATTGAGAACACTAGCGTTTTCCTGCAAATTAAAAAAACGTACATGAGAAAACAATTAGGGATCAAATGCTAAACAGGATTAGCAATGCCAGAATCCAAAAAAAGCTACTAGGTTTGAAAGATCCCTCCCTAGAGAAATCCTTAGTTATTGCTGGTAGAATTGAGAACACTTCTTGTATGCCAAAGAACTAAACCAAGATCAGCACAAGAGGGAATCAGCCAATGCAGCTAGTAGGGTGGTTAATTTGTTATGCAACTCAGGTAAGAACTACAAGAGGACTTTTGTCAAGGAGGGAGAAACAAATGATGGGTGCTAAGGGTCTAACGTCAAGCAGTGTTACAGATGTGGTAGCGTTAGACATAGTGGAGTAAAATGTTTGCACTGCCTTCACAGCCAGGTGTTTCAAGTGCAAGAGATCTAGACATTATTCTAGGGTGTGCAAAGATGGGAAAATTGTGAAAAAATCCATTGTGGGATTAGTAGAGGAACAAAGTTCTAGAGATGTGTGCACAAGTTATGACATAGATGAGGAGGTGGAGGTGTTGGTAGTTTATGATGTGGACAAAGAGAGTGGTGATTCTAAGGTGAGACCAATCAACCACCCAAATGTTAAATAGAAATGAATGGTGTGAAAAGTACACATATGGGCTGATTTGTGTTCATCATACACATTGGTTGACAAAACTGTGCAAAAGTGTCAAGGGTCCAGTATTGACTTCTGCAGATGTTGAACTGGAGGGGTATTGTGGGGTCAAGTTACCCATGTTGGGATGTTTTGTACTGATTTAAAAAACAAGGGAGTACCAGCTGTAGAGTATATGTGGTGGAGCGAGGCAAGACTTAATTGAGATGGAGAGAACAGAAGGTTTTCTGTATTACATTGGATCCCAATCACCCTGACCAGTTGTTGACGGCACTGAGGAGAGTAGAGAAGGGCTGTGTGCAGTTTCTCAGTTTGTTCTGTGAGGAACTTGGGTCTCAGAATTTTTTTTAACACAGTATCATTCTAAAGCAGAATTTAATTCCGAAGGTCCACAAGGTGCGCAATGTTCCATTTGCTTTGCGAGACCAACTCATAACTGAACTGGACCGGTTATGTAAGGTCATTGAGCCCATTGAGGTTTTGGAGTGGCTTATCCCTATTGTACATGCAAAAAAAAAAAAGGTAACAGCAAGCTACGAATGTGGATCGACTTAAGGGATTTGAACAGTTTCATATGGGTGGATCGCCATCTTCTTCCCCTCATCAGTGAAATATTAATGAGTGTAAGAGAGGAAAAATGTTACTGTACACTAGACCTATTCAACGCATATCCCCAGATAAGTCTGCATGCAGAGTCCAAGCACCTGAGATCATTCATTACACTTGAGAATGCGTATCAATTCAAACGCATGCCCTTCAGTTTGGCATCAGCCTCCTCTGTGTTGCAGAGGGCCATGCAGAGTGTACGGAGTGGGTTGTAAAATGGAATGTGCTTCCAATATGACCTTTTGGTGTGGGAGACAACAATGAAGGGCATGATGCCAAGTTGAAGGAGGTATTGTTGAGTTTGGAACAAGCAGGTCTAACGACTGCTCTGGACAAATACAAATTAGAGGCAAATGAAGTGCAGTACCTAGGACATTAAACTGAAGGAATTCAAAAGAAAGCGAAACCAATTAAGGCAAGTGAAAAGGTGCCTGCCCGCAAGACCAGGAACAATTAAGGTCCTTTTTAGAATTAGCAGAATCGCGGGATCAGCGGTAGGCGGCCCTGTGACGCGGGTGGCGGGTCGGGCTGTTCCTGCAGGCTCACCCGGATTGGCTGCGAGGTCCGCCATCTTAGGGGGAGTGCGAGGTCAGCGGGGCAGTTCTTCAGGCCCTGGGACTACAAATGCAGGCACTGCCACGCCCGCACAGCTGGCGCGCCGCTGGCGCGCCAATGGCAAGCCCGTCTGCGCCCATCCGCGCCAGGCCGCCGCCAGCAGCCATGACCCCTGGATCTGCTGCACTAAAACACATTAGATATTCACGGGAGGAACTAATTTCCTTGAGTTCTCACTGTGCCTACTCGCCCTGGGCTTTCAATGAGCCTTCCTTTCAGTGTCATCTTTGCCCTTTTCAGCTGCCCTCTTCCGAAAAGATTGGACGTGTTGCTAGCCATACGACCTATAGGTTTTTGAGCCTGAATTGTCGCTCGTTGGCTAAACATCATGCAGAGGTTTTTGATCTCCTGGCTGACGAGTGCCCTGATGCTCTTTTCCTCATGGAAACGTGGCTCACTCACAACTCCGTGGCTGAGCCGTGGCTGTAGTTGCCACCGGGATATGTACTGGCAGCAATTAATAGAGAGGGAGGCAGAGGGGGAGGTATTGCAGTAATCACCAAAGAGGCCTATTCTCTTAGCTTATGTAAGGAAACCATAGCAGGCTGTGAAAGTGTTTTATTCAAAATTCATTTGACTCACAATCTCACTATCTCCGTCCTGCTTATCTAAGGGCCTCCAGGCCCGTCTAGTTTGTTCAAGGACAACCTATGTACAATTGGGTCACTGGCTAGCAAGTCAACTAACTTTACCATTCTGGGTGATCTTAATCTTCACTTAGAGAGAGGGGGAAATGCTGAGGCGACATGTTTCCTGGCGGACTTAGAAGCCTTCCAGCTGGTGCAGCACGTCACCGACGCCACCCATGTGGCTGGTCATCTGTTAGACCCTATCCTTTCTAACCTTAGCTCCCTGACTGTTCTCCCACCGGCCCCTCAGGCCTGGACAGACCATTTCTTGGTTTCTTTTTCTCTACAATCTCAGGGCAAACCAGAAGAGCCGCACGTAAATCGAGCGCTCAAACGTCCTTGGCACAAACTGGACCCAGACCATCTCTCCGGCTGACTAACTGAGCACCGGCCGCAACTTCTGAGCGAAGCGGAGGAGGCCAATTTGGCCTCCATGAATGGCTGACAGCAGGTCTGGACAGCTGTATCCCAGCCAAAAGAGGGGGTAAGAGCCGTGGGCATACTAATCCCTGGTTCTCTGAATCTCTTACATTGGCAAAAAAGCATTGTAAGCAGTTAGAATGCTCATGGAGACGCTCTTAAGAGCCGTCAGCTAAGTCAGTATATCAGGCAGCCATCAAACAGTACCACAAAAGTTTTCGCAGAGCCCGGGCTGACTATGTGGCCAGTAAAATCTTATCCAGCGCTAATCCTGCTAAAACAATCTTTTCGCTGCTTAATGATATGAAGAGTGCAGTGATTAAGAGGACCTCTTCCATTAATTCTAACCAAAAATGCGAAGAGCTAGCTCAGTTCTTCCTAAATAAAGTGGAGCTGATCTATAGGAGGTTACCGACGATGCATTCCCTCCCCGATGCTGGGCGGCCAGGCGTGCCTGGCTTCTCTTGGGCAGTCAGTCTGTCCTCTTTCCCTCTCCTGACTCTCTCCGGTTTTGAGACCTTGTGCTCAAAAATCAGATCTGGCTCCCCGGCAGATCCACTGCCACCCGCCCTTCTTCGTCAACTCTGTCCCTCAATCTCCCCGGTATGACCCTGGGAATTATCGACCAATTTCCCTGCTCCCTTTTCTGGCCAAGCTGGTGGAATCCCATGTCAACTCAATCCTGGCCGAATTCCTTGAGCAGAATGCGAGTCTTGATATAACCCAGCACGGGTTTCGGCTGCGGCACAGCACCGAGTCTGCCTTACTTACTGTATCAGAGTGCATCCGAGGGAGTTTGGGCACAGGGGACTCTGCGGCACTGGTTCTTCTGGACCTCAGTGTCGCCTTTGATACGGTCTCCCATGAGATCCTCTTGAACCGTCTCAGGGAGGTAGGACTGAGGGACCGGACACTGGCCTGGTTCCGATCCTTCCTTGAGGACAGGTCCTTCCAGGTCTCAGTTCCTCCTTACCACTCCCGGGAGGCTGCTTTACATCAGGGAGTACCGCAGGGCTCCGTTCTGAGTCCCTTGTTGTTCAACTTGTATGTCAGACCTCTGGCCGAAGTGGCCAGGAGCAGGGGGCTGTCACTGGTGTCCTACGCTGACGACACCCAATTGCGGACTTGGTAGCCTTTGCAGAGAGGACGTTCACGCACGCGGCTTATCAGAGCCCATTACCCACGCCCTTCAATCGAAAAGGTTTCTAACATTTTCTAAGGAATATACACGCCCATGGCCTGAAAAACGAGTTTGAGGTCGTTATCCTATGTACCAAAGAAAAGGGAAACTAAGGACTAAATCAAATAAACATTTTAGTGTTTTAAGGGATAACTAACTCAGAGGAATAAATATAACTTGAGAACTCTGACTCAAGTTTCCCATACTTTACGGTGGTCCCTTGACGCATTTTTATTAACATAACTTTTGCGTCACCTTGGTTTCGTGCTTTCGAGACTAATAATACGTAGACTATAGGCTGGACTTACGAACTACAATAAATAGGAGCAACAAAAACACCTGGACAAAGTCAATCGTTAAATGAATTCTGAAATCTTGGAAATCAGCGAGAAGAATACAGATACAGACATCTAACCTCGTCCTATAAATATTCAGAAGCCTTGAGGAAGTCACATGACGTGACGAAACACGTGTCGGCTGTTGTTTCTTGTGGATCAGGAAGAGGAGGACATACAAATACCAATTGTCCTGTATACTTTGTTTACCATCCTCTCTTGGCCAGTTTTTCATCAATGAAATTTGTATTATCCTTTGTCTGATTTATAAATTATTTTGATTGTGCTCACTAATGTGTGTTAATAAAATCCACTTACCTATAAGAACCAAAATTGTTACTTGTGGATGAATGTTTAGGATCTACGCACAGAACAAGTCTTATTCTTTAATAAATAAGGAACTAAATTGTTACAACTGAGTGCCGGGATATTGGATTATATAGACACCCAATTGGTGTTCGCCTTTTCGAAGAGGTGTGACAACAACCTGATTAAGTTTAAGGACGATCTCTTGGCAATCTCGGACTGGATGGCTGCTAACTATCTACAGCTGAACGCCAGCAAGTCAGAGATTCTCCTCTTCAGCAGGGATCGCGAGCTGTGGTCCGACCAGTGCTGGCCAGACCGCCTTAAACCCGCCCTTCTCCCCAAAGAGGCAGTAAAAAATCTGGGCATATGGTTTGACAGTAATCTGTCTTTCGACAAACAGTCAAAGACTGTCGCAGGGACTTGTTTCGGACTTTTACGTGGCCTTAGACCTTTGCTCGGGTTCTTTCCCCCTAAGGTGCGACAGACTATTATCCAGGCATCTGTTGTGTCCAGACTGGATTATGCTAACTGTCTCTACCTTGGCGCCAACAACGCGAGCATTCAACGTCTTCATAGGGCACAAAATGCGGCGGCTCTGCTTTTGGTCGCTCTGCCTAGATCGCACTCAGTTGCCCATGTGCTTCCCAGACTCCATTGGCTGCCAGTTGAACAGCGGATCGAGTTCAAGGCACTGTTCTACTCCCATAAGATTCTGGCACGACAAGCCCAGTTAGGGCTATTCCGTCTGTTGGAGTACTACAAGCTAGTCCGTATGCTTCGCTCTGCTGATCTTGCCTTAGTCCGTGTTCCACGCATCCGGAGAGCGAGGGCCGGCGGTCGTTCTTTTGGCTACTTGGCCGCAAAAACTCTTGAACTCTCTACCCTTTTTGATGAGAGTAATGTCGAATCATCTGGCATTTCACAAAACCTTAAAAACTTGACTCTTTCCCTGCAAGTAATGTACCGTCCGCCAGTTCTACTCGGCTCTGGTTCTTGGGTGTCTGATAGCGCTGCAACACCTAGTCGCTGTAGCAGCTACGCGCTTTATAAATCCTAAAATGAAATAAAATATATTAGCTGAATATTATGCTAAGATCGTCAGAAATGTTGCTGAAAAAGCATATAGTCTGTGAACTTTGTTGAAAAAAGGAGTGCAGTATCTATGGACTGATGAATGCCAGGACGCTTTTGCTGTTATTGAGAAATCTATCAGTGAGGCTCTGATGTTGAAACCTTTTGATCCCAATAAAAAAACCATAGTAGTCACTGATTCTAGTGCATGCAGTCTGGGTGCTTTTTAATGCAAGAAACGAAGGGGCGTGAAAGAGCTGTGGCATGTGCATCCCGTCTGTTAAAAGGAGCTGAGCCCTCTGACTCAACAATCGAAAAAGAAGCCTTAGAGTGCTGGTGAGGTATACAATATTTTTGAATGTATGTTTGGGGAAACCAGTTCGAATTATGGACTGATCACAAACCGTTAATAGACTTGTTCATCACCAAGGGTGCTGGGGGTACCACACCCCGTATAGACAAGTGGTTGTATAGACTACAAGAATTCAGATTCACTATGTGTTATGTACCTGGAAGCAAAAGTCTAAGTGCAGATTGTTTGTCAAGGCGACCACCGACAGGCGCGAGAATGTTGAAGATGAGAAATGAGTTGTGGTGGAAGTAAACAATACATGCAAGGATGCTATTTGGGAGGACGAATGTAAACTAAAGTTAGTGGAAGACCAGCATATGAATTTGGTTGTGGAAAATATTTAGAGTGGTCTAGGTGTAGGTGAGGACCAAAGAGAAAATCTGAATGAATACCTATCTGTATTGGGTGAGCTTTCAGGATTTAATGGAACTGTATAGTGGAGAGACAGGCAATTAGCTTCGGAGGGTTTGCGTTGCCGACTGTTGGAACTTTTCCATGAAGGCCATGGGGGAATTTCTGCCATGAAATGCAGAGCATGCATGGATTTTTGGTGTCCATGAATGTATGGAGATGTCGACAGATTTGTGAGGGATTGTGTACCATGTACTTGCAGTGACAAGTCCCATCATATCATGGAAACTCCCATTGTCCCTAGCGCTTTTCCCAAGTGAGCTTAGGAAAAGTTGACCATTGATATGTGTGGGCCGTTTCAGTGTTTAGGCCAGGAAAACAGATATGCCTTTGTATTAATCGACTATTTTTCTAAGTGGCCGGGGGTGACATTCATGAGGGAGATCAAAGGCAATTATGTTATTTCATTCTGTGAAAAGATTTTCAGGAGAGAGGGAAGTCCTGGAATTTAGTATTGGACAACAGCCCGCAATTTACGTCAGCAGAATTCACACATTTTCTAAAGATGGAAGGCATCAGACACCATCATACTACTGTGTATCTTCCAGGGAAAACCATTTAGTAGAAAGGTTCAACCGTGTTTTGGGTCAGAGTGTACAGTTAGTATTGTGTGCAGAGTTGGAATGCAAAAGAGAAATTAAAAATATGTTGTGTAGTTACAGAACCACGCCACACATGGCACAGGTGAAACTGCACTTTTCTTACTGAAAGGAAGAGCAGCATGTACCACCGCTGTCCCAGCATGGATGGAATGGACTGTGAAGGATAAAGTGGATCTGGAGTCATTGGGAAAGAGTTAGTGACTTCCAATATCAGTATGTACATAGACACAAATTAAGGGTAACAAAGTCACAGGTCTTTAGGAAAGCAGAGGGAGCAAGAACTCTTAGGAAAAGCCATAAGAAGGGTTCTTGCAGGTGGTCCAGTCCCAAACAAGTCAGTGATGTGAAGGGGAATACTGTTTTGTTAGAAGGGAAATGGTGGAATGCAAGGATGCTGGCCAAGTGCCCTGCTCTTGAACCCAAGTTGTTGAGTGGGGACGGTCAGTATAAGAATGGCATGCGGAGTAATGATGGTCAGTCTAAGAGTGTGGGTCGTTTGATTCCCAATCAGGATGACAGTCTATCTGGGAGTGGATGCCATTGGATGCCCAATCAGTGTGCAACCAGAGTTGTTCCTCCGTGGCTCAGAAGACCACCTAAATATCTGGAAGATTTTGTTGGTACTTAATATTTGGTTGCTTCTGTGCGAGTTTCTTGCGTGAAGGTCATGCTCGAAGTATGATTAATTTCTTTTTCCAGGTTTGGTGTTGCTATTCCATTTCTTTCATGTATCTATTTATGTATGATTTCATTATTCATTTCATTGTTCTGAGTTTTAGCTAAATAAGTTCTACACATGTTATGTTCTTTTAGTTGTTGTAAAAAAAAAAAAAAGGTATGTTGTAATGTGTATGAATTGTTATGGGGTTCTGGAAATTTGAGAGGAGGCGGATATTTGCCAGGGATTGATCCTTTTTACTGAATTTAATAAAGCCTTTCCCTACCATCATCTGATGCTTTTTGGATCAGATTCTGGCTATAGTGAAAATGATGGTGGAGAATTAGATAACAATGGAGATGGAATTTACAACAGACTCTGACCCCTGATGTGAAGTCCTTCTACTAAAAAGGCTGCAGAGATAATGAGGCTGCAGCTGCCAATTGTGAACATTAAAAGGAATGTGCTCACAAAGGTATTCCTCCCAGCCATACCCACATCAGAACACATTCTGCCACTCAACAAGGCCTCGCTGGATACGGTGATGGAACCGTCGGAAAAGCCTACCTTTGTCACCAGCAGTCAAGAGAATGATGGCAAGGAGCTACCACCCAGCACCAGGAGACCCTCACTTCTTATATACGAATAGTCACTAGAAATGCCAAGAGGAGCATCCTGCTCCACTTGGCATTTGATGGGCACCTTCAGTTTTCCACCTACTGACCGGTTTGTCAAAATGGTTGGAATCTTGGGAGAACAAAACCTTTTCAGCAGCCCCTCAATGCCACCTGTCTCTTGGCGCATTATACACATGCCTTATGGGACATGGCCCAACTGGTCTTCAAGATGTCCAAGAAGACATGAGAGCTCACTTCAAGGAGGTTATGACAGATATACAAAGCACATCCGGTCACATTATAGCATCCGGCCTGGACACAGCCCAGTTGCTAGTATGTGCAAGTCTCTATAAGGAAGCAAGATGGGCTTCAAACCTCCTGTTTCTTCGTGGATGTGCAGAACAAGTTGAAGGATTTCTCAATCAAAGGAGCACGCCTGTTCAGGGTTAAGGCAATTTCTGTGTCAGAATGCTTGAAGGCAAACAAGGCTAAAGGCTGATCATTGGGTCCACAACAACCTCAGCCATGCAGGGTTCACCGCCTGTTTTGTCACTTTCGCGAATTCTCAAGATTTTCGTTTTGCCAGAGTCAGTACTTTCAGCCCCAGGTCCAGCAGCCACAAAATCCACTAGTCAGGCACTAAAGAGACAGAGCTCGAGGTAAGAGCTGTGGATCCCTCCGGTTCATCTTACTCCCCGCACAACCAGTAGAACAGGTCTAGTTTGCTTCTCCAAACCCACATGGAGTTTGTGGGAGGCTGGTGATCTTCTTCCTACCAGACTGGAAGACCATTACTTCAGACCAGTGGGTCCTTTTAATTATAGAAAGGGAGTTCACCCCGCCTTTACTCCAGAATCCACCCCATCCATCCCTCACTGCTATCCTTCCTTTCTTTCTTCCTCTAGACCACCTCTCTATCATGCAGCTATACATGGAAGCACTTGTCTTGAATGGAGCTGTGAAGTTAGTACCAAAGCACAAAATGTTACTACCATCATGTCCTTGTTGTCAAGAAGGACAGCGGTCTTTGTCTGATCTTCAGCGCTTCTCCATATGTGCGCCACTCGAGGTGCCATTCAGACCACACCTCTCCCAGTCAAAGGAAAATGGTGCTGCACCCCAGTCTCTAAGGCCTCCACCATAATGCCTGGAGACTGAACAAGGGGTATAGGAGCTCCTTTCAGCTGCAGCCAGATGTGGTTGACATAATCAGATCAGCTCAACTCATCACCTCTCCACAAAATCTTTTAATTTAGGGAGATGTAACCTTTTTATTTTGTGGTGTGCAGCCAACAGCATAGACCCTCTTCAGGCTTATTTGTGAACAAATCCTAGATTTCACACTCTTCCTAGCTCAGAGAGGGTGTGAAGTCTGCACCATAAAGGGATTTTGACTGCGTTTTCTGCTTTCCTGACTTCCAGACCAGCCTTTCCTGTTCATATCCCTATCCAGATGCATTTTCTGAAGTTGTGACTAAATTGTATCCGCCAACTCTCCTTCTTGTGCCCCAGTGGGATCCTAACCCTGTGTTGATGTTTTGATAAGGTCTCCATTTGAACCCCTTCACAGTTGCCAATTGGGAATGTTAACATTCAAGACAGTGTTTTGGATGGCAATTACCTTAGCAAGACAGGTCAATGAATTACAGAGGCGTTGATTTCACGTCTGCCATTCACCTAATTTTTTCCTTACAAATTGGTGTTGTGACTAGAGCCGATTTCCTTCCTACTGTGGCATCTCCATTTCGGTCACCTTACTGACTATCTACCCCCTACAAAGAAGGAGCAGCTTTATAGGTTAGACTCTAGGCCAGTGGTCAGTTTCTACCTAGACCTCACCAAGGATATATGTCTGGATGACTAGCTCTTTGTTAGGTACTGCGGTTTCAAGAAAGGCAAGGCAGTTCAGAAGCAGGCACTGTCCAGATGAAGCATCCTCTGCATCGGCCAAGAAAGTGGAAGGGCACAGAGCTCATTCTACTAGAGCCAAATCTTCAACATCTGCTCTTGCCAGAGGTGTTTCTATTGCAGAAATATACAACGCTGCTAGGTGGGCATCCCGAACACCTTCATTAAGTGTTATTGTAAGGTGCGCATGAAAGGTAATACCACCAGATCATTCTGCAGGACTGCCTCATTTAACCACCCATCAACTCTCCTCCTGAAAAGGAAACTGCTTTGGAATCCATTCAACTGCTGAGGAATCTGCTGAAAGAAGCATCGTTCAGAGGAAAAAGTTACTTGCCTCAGTAATGATCTTTCCATTGGATACTCTTTCCACTTGCAGATTACTAACCGTTCCCAACCACTTCCCCATTTGATGGATGTGTTATAGGGTAAGTTAATAAGTTCCCAATTCAAGTCCGGTACTGCACTGCCTAATGTCCATGCCAGTCCACCCGCTCACCTCGTAGGCTTGGAAAAAATTGATGGAAAATGATGTTATTGCGCTGGAGTGGGACTAAATGGATTTGGCAAGGCAATCTGATGTCACTTCTGGCGTCAATACAAATCCAGCGCCCCAAACCAGCAACTTGAGAACTTAGAACTTTTCCAGATCCAGTCTGGTTCCTTGGGTTATTATACAGGTGGTGACTCTGTAGTTATATAGACAAACCACCGGAAAGATAGTTAATGCAGGTAAGTAACTTTTTCTTATTGTATAGTTTGCATAAACGGTTTACAGCCTTAAAAAAGTATAAAAGGAAAAAACACGCTTCCTGTCATGAGTGTACTCATTTCAATGTGAAAAATAAAAGACTCAAGAAAAGTATAAACAAGAGATGTTGGTTTTTGTGTGTATGAGAACTCAACTAGATTGATGAACAGTTATCCTGCATCATTGCTTTTGGTGAGTAGCTAATACCTGCTGAAACTCATTGCGAAATATTCTGGCCCTATTTCTGATACCTGGGAACAACAGGGTTTCGACATAGTTTTGCATCTGATCACTATTCAGATACACACCTGAGGTTGTGAGGAAAATCTGGTTCACAGGAGGACGTGCATGGTTGGCTATGCTATATATGTGTGGTTTTAGCGTTTCTACATCGAGTTGTACTTATCCTGAAACAGGGGACCTAGGGGCAGTCCTTGATCCCCTTCACCTTTTGTACGTAGTTGTTGCTGGCACAGAGCAGGTGCATTTCTTACCCAGATATTTTGAGTGTGAGTCAGACAGATCTGTCTTGAAGTCGAATGGAATGAGTCCATCAAATGTGTCAAGTCTGGTGACAAAAGAAAAAACTTTGTTAACCGAAGAACACTGGCATCACTCACACATAGTGATGAAAACAAAATTGTAATAACAATCTATCTGCAAATATAACCGATTATAGAACATTAAAGCCTTTTTCATTTGACCCAACTTCTTCTGCATCTTTACCTATGCTCACTGTTACTCTGCTGCCGGACACTTTTCGTATAATGCACTTATCATATTTACGTTTTTCTGTTCACCAAGGTTTTTTAGGACAATGCCAAAGAATCAATTCAGCCTCCAGTTGGAATCTTAGGGCCTGGTCCATAATTTATCTATGTAGCATATCTCTCACATATTCTAGAGCTCTTCTTCTATTGTCTCGTCTATTTATAGGCAGTAAATTGAGACCTCGGTTAGTACGTGGTATTTTTGTTACAAAACTATAAGGCCCAATAAAGAGGATGTAGGGTGTGATTATATCATCAAGCTACGCAGATGTAGAGTTACGAATGGTAAACATATACTTTCCTTCATCATATGGTGGTAGTTGATGTATATCATCAGGGTATGTAGGTGTGGTGTTAACTATAGTAAACCTCCACTTAGCCAGACATATTTATCCATTGTTTTAATGCTTATTATGAAGACCACAATATGCACAGGGCATCCTGGCACTGAAAAGACCAAAAACTATCTACAACTATTGACATGAGGTACAGTGTCGATTACATTATTGGCACAAACACTATGCCTGGGCAAAATTTCCGTTACGCTGGCATAATCTCACCTAATTTCAGAAATTTAACATTACACTTATTACAAAGAATTCCTGAAATTGTTACGTCACGTGGTGTGATTACGTGACAACATTTTCACACAGGTGTGCAGCAACAATGCGAACAACTAGAATGTGAATGGCTGTTTTTCGCAGCACCCTCTTTTGGCAGTATTGTTTTGCATGAGTTGAATCCTCGCGCCTAAAATTAACGCAAAGATACATTTCATGCAGAAATATAGTTGTAAATGCTAGTTTTATATTTTTCTTCTTTCGCATAATTTCTGCACAATTTCATGTAACTATGCAAAAGTAAATTACACACAAGTAAGTTACACTCATGTAAATTTCTGAAAAAATTGCAAAGCCCCCTCCAAAAAACATATCCTCAACTGTTCCCCAAAATGTAGCAAATTGCTGTCGGAACGAAGAGGAAGCAGGAGAGTGTTTCAAGTCTTGGCTTTCAAATAAGCAAAGGAACAACCGCCCTGTCAAATGTTTCAAATTTTAGGCACCTGAAGAAGGTATGCTGGTGAAGAGTGTTGAAGCAAGGGTAGTCAATAAGAATGGAAGAGTAGGGATGAGGCTTGGCCAGGATGCGTAACATGGTGACTGTGTAGTAGGGGAGCTCCCAGCACCGGTCCTTCAATCTGCTGCAATCTTCGAAATCTAGGCGGCCACAGCCTTCAACGCCCTGCACACCTCCCCATGTTGGGTGCGGGGACCAGGCCCCCACCCCGTGCAAGCCACATGCTGCCACGATGGCTAGAGTCAGAGCGGAATACCCAAACCAGGCGGTGAGAGAGGTTTTCCCACGACACAGAGGTTGAGTGCCCGGCTGGAGCATACTAGGCCCCCCTGGTCACAAGGGTCACACGTGGCACCCAGGACCTGCTGTGAGGCCCAGCCCTAGAAGTGCTTGGTTGGGGACTGGAGCCGCTTCCTGTATATTCAGAATTTCTCTTGGCCAGGCGCCATCAGTGCACTAAGCTGGGGTTGCCTTCCTCACTATGTTTACTTCCTCAAAGACCTGTCCAAAGGACAATTTTGGACATCCGCGCTCTTGCCCCGCACCCACCTGCAAGATGTCTTGTTACTCAGTTTGGGCAGCAGGCCGTTAACACGCTGGCCATAATATTGTTTTTGTTTGCTTGAAATTGTCCAGTTGAAGAATTTTTATTGGATGTGGGTGCAGGTATTGTTACTCTACCTCCCTGCGAGTGTGCCTCCTCAATACACCCTCCCCATCCCTATGATTCACCATCCCTATTAGTTCTTTGGGAACTGAGGGAAGCAGGCCGAATTCGGGTCCATGATACACAGGATTTATAATACTCTATCCTGGAATATTCTTGGCATGCAAGACAGCAATCCGGCACCACTACAACCCAGGCATCAGACTGTACTCCTTCTACTCCCTGATCCACAGGGTCTACACACGCTTGGCCCGAACAGTTTGCTACCAATCTCTTTACCCCACCATCTCCTCACCCTGCTGTCTTAGCAGGGAACTTTCTGATCATAACCTACTATTACTGAGCCTCCACTGGAATAGGATATATTCTCCAGTCCCCACCTGGTGGCTCCAGCCTTTGTTCTCAAGGACCTTCCATTACAAGACATACCGGCTAATAAAATCCAAACCAGTTTTTTTTACAATAATGTGGGCACAGCTTATTCCCCGGCTGTGGAGTGGGAGGTCTTTAAGGTGGTGGTCGGGCGAGTGTACATAAATGTTACTAAGGGTCAGACCAACCATCTTCAAAGACTTGGAGACAGCCTAGTGGGAATACATAAAGCGATACAAAAGAGGATGATGGGCGGAGCGTTTGAGCAAATCAAACACTCACCCCCAGTCAACTGATCTGGGTTTAATCCATCACCATTTTTTAGCTCACTCCGCCACACCAGTTCAAACATGGTCATATGCAAATCAGTCTGACCATGTGCCTCATGGGAACAGTCCAGCCCGAACTGCCAAGCCATATCTTCCCTGGACCAGAAACAAGTATCCTGGGACCGGTTTCTGATTCATAATCCTCATCAGCCAGGCTATCTTGAATCCAGTGGCAGAGTGAGCAAGGGACTCACGTCTGAGCATATCCTGCCAACTTATGGCGAATAAAGCGATACAAAAGGGGATGATGGACGGAGCGTTTGAGCAAATTAAATACTCACCCCCAGTCAACTGATCTGGGTTTAATCCATCACCATTCTTTAGCTCACTCCGCCACCCCAGTTCAAACATGGCCATATGCAAATCAGTCTGACCCTGTGCCTCATGGGAACAGTCCAGCCCGAACTGCCAAGCCATATCTTCCCTGGACCGGAAACAAGCATCCTGGACCAGTTTCGGATTCATAATCCTCATCAGCCAGGCTATCTTGTATCCAGTGGCAAAGTGAGCAAGGGACTCACGGCGGAGCATACACTGCCAACTTATGGCAAATAAAGCGATACAAAAGGGGATGATAGACGGAGCGTTTGAGCAAATCAAACACTCACCCCCATGATGGAGGATGGATTAAACCCAGATCTGTGACTGGGGGTGAATGTTTTGCCAATGTGCAACATTCCGTCCATCTTGTGTGTTTTGCTGTTCACCCTATGTGGAAAGGGTATGCCCAGATGTGGGTCCCGTGCTCACTAAGCCACCGGAGTCAAGCTATCTTGGCTGAAGACGGCTGATAGCCATAAACCGGTCCTTGAATGCTTGATTCCGGTCCAGGGAAGACATGGCTTGGCAGTTCGGTCTGGACTGTTCCCATCTCAAGACTGATTTGCATATGGCCGTGTCTGAACTGGGGTGGCTTGGTGAGCAAAGGAACGATGGATTAAACCCAGATCTGTGACTGGGGGTGAATGTTTTGCCATTGTGCAACATTCCGCCCATCATCTTGTGTGTTATGCTAGTGGGAATACATAGACACAGAGAGGTGAGCAACCTCAACTCCACATCTTCTGCCATCTCTCGTTACCCTCTCTGAGACGGAGGTGCAGTTATTAGAGCACCTCCGATGTTTGGACTATGCCACGTACTGGAGGAAGACAAGTCAGGAAGGTTATTGGCGTGGTAGGTTTGCAGAGACATATGACAACCACCTGTGACCTAAATCTGAGGCCTGGATGGTGGCCTACTGTACTCACAGCAAGCTTTACATGATGCTTTCACAGCTAATTATGTGGATTTCTACCACCTCCGTATGAGTGCCCCGCCCCTGACCATCAAGCATTTTTTATACCGGCTCATCCGCTTATACTCACGCCAGAAGAGCTGGGTGACCTGGGTGCCCTGTTCACTACCCAGGAGATGAAGGCAGCAATCAAGGCAATGGCATCTGCCAAATCGCCTGGGGCAGACGGTTTCCCAGACACATTTTACACAGCCTTCCAGGGCCTATTAGCCCCCAAGCTACTCCGACTAAATGAAACAGCGCTAGTGACCGGGAATCTTCCTGACACACTTCGGGAGGCTTGCATAGTGTTATTACGGAGGTAAAAACCCATTGGGCATTGCCGCGTATTGCCCCCATTGCAACATTAAACAGCCTATAAAATCTTGAGTACAATATTAACCAAAGAATTCAACAGGTTTTACCATGCCTGATCCATAGGGACCAGAACGGATTCAACCTGGAGAGAAATACCTCAGTGTGTCCCCAGTGGCTTTTCCGGATCAAGGAGGAGGCACAAAGCAGAAGGCCCAGGGTGACAGCACTAGTGCTGGATAGCCAAAAAGCATTTGATTCCCTCAACTAGGATTATCTCTTTGCGGTTCAGCCAAAATTTGGCCTTAGCCCCTACGTTACCAAGCTGATCTGACTATTATATTATTTCCCCACGGCTAGAACTCGCTTAGGCTGTTCCATCTCCGAACCCATCATGGTCAAAAGCAGCACCAGACAGGGTTGTCCCCTTTCACACCTCCTATTTCTTGAACCTGGACAGAGGGCAAACTGGGGGATTCCCCTGTCAGACAGCGCCCACACTATTTCACTTTATGCAGATTATGTTCTCCCTATCTCCAGGATATCACTTCCAACCTCACCCCTGTTGCTTTTCTCCTGGCATAATTTGGCCACGTGTCTGGATTGACAGCCAGCGGGACAGGTATTGCCTCTTCCCTCTAGTGGCAGCTGCTGCACCAAAAGCGGTGAACCAAGGGATGAGGGTTGGGGTGCAAACACTGGGAGCCCACAGTGGTCTGCTACTTAGTGGTTCTGGTATATCATATTACCCCAGATGTGTTGTAGGGTAATGTGTCAGCAGTGGTCATCTCCATCAGGTCACTGATCTCTTTTTGGATATCCATCCCTCTGTCAGTCGCAGGCCAAGTTGCGATTCCAAGATGGTGATCTTTCCCTGCCTCCTACATTATTTTACAAATCTTCCAGTTTCGCACCCTATATTATTCTTTCAGGGGCTCAAGGTCCTCTTGGGACCTGTGCCTGCATAAATCACGCAAACAAGTGGCGTTGGACAGATTTCAGCTTCCCAAGGAGTAGGGAGGCCTTGGGGCCCCCAACTTTGAGCACTAGTATGAAGTGGCCCAGCTGCAGTGGCTGTCCTAATGGTTGTCAAGACGGTTTTTGGATGACATGGGGCCTGCTGACCCTCCCCCACCCAAGGATCCCTACTCCAGCTTAAACACACTGGCACCTGTCTTCCTCTGGACTTGCCTCTCCTTCCAAGGTAGGCTCTCTCATGCCTGTCACAGACACTTCATCTCATACAACACATTCCCCCTTATGCCCCAGTCATGTGGGCTTCATAACTCGGATGAGTCATTTCTCCAGCGGTTAGCTACAGGTATGGGAGGAGGCTGGTCTCATTAGTATGGACAATGACTACCACTTAAGGACATCCAAAGCACTCCCTCAGGGACAGTTAAAGACAACTGGGCCACTCAGTGCACTGAACAAGTTGTACATCAACTCATCCAAACCCAGCAAACTAAGGGCTCTGCCCGCAGCTTAATTACATGGCTGACTAAGGCTCTCTTTGCACATACATACATACATACATCTCTATAACCTATACAAGAGGTTATAGAGGTTGAATTTTGGATGCAACTCCACAACAGGGAATGGGAAAGGGCATTAGCTTACCCACAAAGAATGTCCCACAATGCCCATCTGCCAATGATCCAATTTCATATACTCAATAGGGAATACCTATCCCCCAGGTGAATAGCCTGTATATTTCTCAGTGCACCAGATATGTGTGGAAGATGTACCGCCCCTCGAGCGGACCTCAAACACATTCTATGGGACTGCCCACAGCTAATAACATAATGGACTACTATACATGCCCAGTTGGAACACATGACAGGAATCCCAAACACTTCTTCCTGGGAGGCGGAAGCTTTGGGACTATACCCCGCAAATGCTAAATTGCAATGCGCTTTTTAGACCTGTCACTTATCCTGGCCAAGACAACAGTAACAGCCTGCTGGAAATTGCCTCACCACCCCCAGACCATGAACAGTGGCGACCCTGTAAATTCGCTGGGCAAAGGCGAGGTAATGGCACTGCATGGAAAGGATGCCAGGGGCTGCGATGCCACAAGATGGCTCCGGGATAGGAGGAATTACTCTCTAAATTGATTGGCCCGCCTTTGGGGTTATCCTCAGGATCCATAGCCATGAACTCCTGAATCATGCTACAGACCAAGAGACCACCCTCTCCATTCGCAGCCCTTCCACCTGACATTATGGTGCCTATTTCCTGCAGATAGTGGAGACTAGCAGCCTAATTATACACATCCCGTCTACTCCCTTACTCTGTTCCCCTAACCACGCCTCTCCGCTTCGCAGAGAGTTTCTATACCTTATGCGGTTCATCCTCGATCCGAGCATTAGTGTCTTTGAGAAAGAATATATGGCAACATTGATTAAAAAAACTCTCTGAAATAGACTCATGTATCCAATTCATGTACGTATAAAAACTCAACAAATAAACGTGTTGGAAAAAAATAAGTATGGTAGACATGCCTAATCAAGAAGGGTCCTAGACTATTAAAAGCCTTAAAACAAACAGACAGACTCTTAAATTATATTGTTACTCCACCAAAAGACAGCGGAGTCTCTGTTAATAGTGAACAATCAAGAGCTTGAACTGGAAGAAGCAAGAGGAAGTAAGCTTATTGGTCTGTGTTTTGAAAAGAGAGCTTGAAATCAACAGGACTACAAAGTTTCTCACTGCCTTGCCCAGGACTGGAGGTGGGCCTTTTGAGTCAGGTTACAATTCCAAAAATCAGAGCGAGGAGGGGTGCCCCATAATCAAAATCTTTGTTTTATCGTAATTCGGTCTCAATCGATTGTTGCACATCTACTTAGCCACGGCTTTTAAAGCAATACAAAAATCGGGCGCTATCAAAGATTCCAATCTTAGGATGATTTGGGTATTACCTGCGTAGCACATAGTTGAGAATAAATAACTATTACTAGCTGCTACTAACAGAGAGATATATAGATTAAAGGCAGACTTAAGGAGAGGATCCCAGTGAATCTCCACACTGAAGCTGATGTAGTATGGAACAGAAGGTGTCTGAATGCAACAGTTGAGAATACATGCTATTTACCCTTCAGTTCGGTCTCCAAAAGGCACTACAGGGTCCTTGTGGCACTACAAACAATACAAGTGGTTGGTGGGACAAAAAACACAATTCACAAAACAATTTTACATAGTCCAAGTAACAAAGGGAAGCAAAATGCAAGCACAACTTTATATTTAAGATTATTTTCACTGGAGTAAAACAAAGTTTGTCAGTATAGCGACAGAATAAAAATCAGCGTTTGGGTTTCTGTTTACTGAGGAGTCACTTCTTAGTTGGTGGTGTGTGTCCTCACTGGAAAAGGCATTACCCCCAGGTCCCTCCTGTCCTCGTCCCCTTCATACCATCAATTGTTCAGTATGAAGGGGACGAGGACAACGGGACCCGGAGTAATGAAGATTACCGGTAAGTAATAGGACATTACCCCCAGGTCCCTCCTGTCCTCGTCCCCTTCATACTGAACAATTGATGGTATGAAGGAGACGAGGACAACGGGACCCGGAGTAATGAAGATTACCGGTAAGTAATAGGACAGTAGGGAGGACGGTGGCAGAGTCTCCCCGACCCGCTTCGCGCCTAGTAAGCTAATTTGTGAGCGCAAATCATTTCATTGATGTGTTTTGGATGCTTTTGAACCCCAGAAGAATTTTAACAAAGCTGCTGTATTTTTAACTTTATCGCCTATCTAAATTTTAATTGCACTCACTGTATCTTTACCTCTGGCCGTTGAACACTCCTGGTGCCACAAGGGGAATTTGGGGGGCTCATACTCATTTAGGGAAGCCTGCGCTCGATCTTGCAGCCTGCCCGCCCGGTCCAACTCGGTAACCGGTACCGTTGAGCGGAGGGTGGGACAGGAAGAGCCAGGCACTTCCGCCTACACGAGCGATTAGCGCTCTAGCTTTCCGACAGGAAGGGCTACTTAGACGGCGAGGAGCTGCGGGCAGATTGTGGTAGGGAGGACGGTGGCAGAGTCTCCCCGACCCGCTTCGCGCCTAGTACGCTAATTTGTGAGCGCAAATCATTTCATTGATGTGTTTTGGATGCTTTTGAACCCCAGAACAATTTTAACCAAGCTGCTGTATTTTTTACTTTATCGCCGATCTAAATTTTTATTGTACTCACTGTATCTTTACCTCTGGCCGCTGAACACTCCTTGTGCCACAAGGGGAATTTTGGGGGCTCATACTCACTTAGGGAAGCCTGCGCTCGATCTTGCAGCCTGCCCGCCCCGGTCCGACTCGGTAACCAGTACCGTTGAGCGGAGGGCGGGACAGGAAGAGCCAGGCACTTCCGCCTACACGAGCGGTTAGCGCTCTAGCTCTCCGACAGGAAGGGCTACTTAGCCCTCTCATCGCACTGAGCACGCAGGGAAGCGCCTAAGGACGCGCCTAAGACAAGCCAAAGAGAAGCCCGTCTGCGTCAGGTCGTGGCCAGGGGACATGGCTTTAACTTCTCTAAATACAGGCTGTCATCCTATTAAACTGGTACGCTATTCTCCACAAGCTCTTTTAGATTTACAGAGAACTCCTCAATCGGGTTGTGTGAGGGAGGTGGGGTCTCTCCCGGAAGGGCCATTCTCATGTCGTCATTGTCAGTTTCAGGCACAATACGATGATCATGCTTTTTACCATCAAGGCACCTCACCGGGGGCTGGCCATAACACGCAACGAGGGTGGAGAAACTTGCTTTGTAATATTAGATCATTGCCTAAGCATTATTCGGAGGTTTGGGACCTTATTTCATCTCTACAACCTGACTTATGTTTCTTAACAGAAACATGGCTTAAACCCCACTCGGTTCCCGCTATCACTCTAGGGATCCCTGACGGATATAAAATAGTCAGATTAGATCGTCCCATTAAGACAGGAGGTGGTATAGCTATAGTACATAGGAGTGGTATGGCTATCTCCATATTGGATCAATGCTGTACCTCGGATTTGGAACTGCTGATCTTGAAGATCAATATTTCAGCAAGGATCAGCTGGGAAGGGGCTCTGGTGTACCTCCCTCCTGGCCCTTGTGCGAATTTCTCCGTCTCTTTAGTGGAGGCACTGGCCCCACATGTTAACACAGGCAGTGATTTTGTACTCTTAGGAGATTTTAATGTCCACAGTGAATTGCAGGATTGTGCAGAGGCCCAGTCTCTACTGACAGATCTTTCATTATTAGGTCTAACACATCGGCCCCACCCACCAGGTAGGGCACACATTGGACTTGATACTTTCCAATTTTCCTACAATCGGATGCCTTCCCCCCAGGCAGGTTAACTGGACAGACCATTTTATTTTGGAATTTACTATGCCCAACTCTTGCAAGCCACTCCATCGACCATTGCTGCTACCTATGAGGCAGAGACAATGGCATAAAATGACCCAAGAGGTTTTTAAGGAGACGTTTGTAGAGCCTTCCATTGCTCCCGCCGAGAATATTGAGGTGGCTCCATCCAAATATAAACTGGCTATCCATGCAGCAGTAGACACCATTGCTCCTCTGAAACTTTATAAACCACGCCCCGCACAAAAGCAGGAAGTATGGTTCTCGAAGCATTTACGGTCTCTTAAACGAGCTTGCAGGAAGCTTGAAAAGGGTTGGAGACTGTCTCATTCTGAAGCTGACAGGAACTGCTACTGGGTGGCCCTAACCACCTATCATAAAGCTATCAGAGCTGCCCGCAGGAATCACATTGCTTTCCAGCTCACAGCAGCAGGTAATGCCCCTAGGGTTTTGCATCAGATTCTGCAAACCTTTGTAAAACCAGCAGCCTGCAAGAGTGCTGATCTATCGTCACAGCAATTATGTGACGATATCTCCCTTTACTTTACAAATAAGATGGATAGGATCTACGAGAAAATCACCAACTCTAATCTATCTATAAGTCGACCTGTAGTATTACCTCAGGTCGTGAAGGGAATGAACCCTGGGGTGCTCACTAGGTTTCCTGCCACGTCCTTGAATGAAGTGGAAGACCTTGTGAGCCAAATCAAGAGTGGCTGTCCATCTGACCTTATTCCAGCCAGAATCATGCTGGTGGTTGGCATGGCACTCAGTCCTGGGATCCAGTGCCTTGTCAATCTCTCGCTTGCCGAAGGCCTTGTTCCATTGGAATAGAAAAGGGCACTGGTAAGACCAATTCGGAAAAAATCCTTTATTCCATGGACGGATTTGTCCAACCTCAGGCCTATATCTTTGCTCCCATTTTTGGGGGAAATTACAGAAAAGCACGTGAATGAACATCTTTCGAATTTTATCGAACAATCTGGGAGCCTGGACCACTCTCAGTCCGGCTTCAGGCCGAATTATAGTACTGAGTCGGCATTGCTGTCAGTAACGGACGACCTCCACATGTACCAGGACAAGGGATACTCAGTGGTTCTGGTGCTACTGGATTTATCGGCAGCGTTCGATACCATATCTCATAATATCTTGCTCGGACGTCTTGCAGAGATTGGCCTGGAGAGTGTGGCATTGGCCTGGTTGAGGAGCTTCCTATCCGATCGCACTCAATGTCTTAACACAGGTGCGTTTCGTTCAGCGGAGGTAGAGATCACAAAGGGGGTGCCACAGGGCTCATGTTTGAGCTCCACTCTTTTTAATATCTATGTGGCCCCCCTGGCTGTGGAATGGTGTGGTTCACTGGTTAGAGGCGGCAGACCCGGGAGCAGAAGTCGGCCGGGACCGGGGTTCAATTCCCGACGCGGCAGGGTCGTGGACTTGGGTCAGCTGACTCGATAATTCTCACTTCGGTGCCTACTCTAATCAGGGGTCCCACTCGGCAACTCTGGGCATTACCTTGCCTAATCTCCACAACGGCCCCATCAACGCCGGTGATGCCTAGCTCCACCTTGGGGACTCCCAGCAGGGACCATCCCACAGGGAAAGCCAGGACGGGTTCCCCAGCGTTATACAGCGCCAGGAAACCTACGGGTAGCAGTGCGTTTTACAAGCTCAAACATTAATTAATTAATTAATTAATTAATATCTATGTACCAGGACAAGGGATACTCAGTGGTTCTGGTGCTACCGGCAGCGTTCAATACCATATCTCATAACATCTTGCTCGGACGTCTTGCAGAGATTGGCCTGGAGAGTGTGGCATTGGCCTGGTTGAGGAGCTTCCTATCCGATTGCACTCAATGTGTTAACATGGGTGCGTTTCGTTCAGCGTAGGTAGAGATCACAAAGGGGGTGCCACAGGGCTCATGTTTGAGCCCCACTCTTTTTAATATCTATGTGGCCCCCCTGGCTAGGATTATGAGAGCTTTTGGTTTCATCCCAGTGTCGTATGCGGATGACACACAGCTCCTTTTTCCGTTTAAGTCTCTTACCTTCGAGGTTAAAACATCCTTCTCCCAGGGCATGAAGGCAGTCGCCCAGTGGATGTCCTCGAACTGCCTATAATGTAATGTGGGTAAGACTGAGGTCATGCTCTTCGGGAAGGCTAAAATGTTATGGACCCCGGATTGGTGGCCGTCAGACCTGGGCCCGGTTCCCGAACCCAAACAGGTGGTAAAGATCCTGGGGGTACGATTGGATCAGGAGCTATCCCTAAAACAGCATGGAAACAACATAGTGGGATCCTGTTTCCATGTTATAGGTCTCCTCCGTAAAGTGTTCCCCCTTCTCCCTGATTTCACCACAAAAACTTTGGTGCAGGCACTGGTGCTTAGTCGATTCGACCATTGCAACGGGCTGCTGGCTTCGGCCAACGACGGAGTATTAACGAAACAACAAGTGGTACAAAATACCGCTGCAAGGCTGGTCCTTAATGCCCCTCCCAGATCCCCCTCAAAACCTCTCCTAGATAAACTACACTGGTTATCAGTTCGCCTAAGGGTAAAATTTAAGACCTGCTGCATAATCCATAAGAGCTTACACGGACTAGGACCTTCATATGTGGCAGAAAAATGTATGCCATACAATCCCGTCCGTACCCTCAGGTCTAGCAATCAGCTCCTTCTCCGAGTGCCTATATTAAAAAAGACAAGACAGGGCGGCAAAGCTTTGTCAGTGGTTGGTCCTGTACTATGGAACAAACTTCCTTTCATGCTTAGGCAGTGTTCGGACCACCTGACTTTCAGGAAAAAAGCTGAAAACGTTTCTGTACCAGAATTAGCACATCTCTATAAATGATTGCTTCCCTTCATCTGCTACTGGCGTTGGTGCGCAGAGATACTCCTTCAGGAGTCGATTCAAGTGCGGTATAAACCCATAAATAAATAAATAAATAAAATAAAAAAGTGCATTGCTTGAGGTTCCAATGTTCATTACTTAAGTTCTAATGGTGAAAATGAAACAAAAAATAATCTTGGGAGCATAACTGTAATTGAATGTTTCTCTAGTTTGGAAATCTAGGTATGAAAGAAGCTTTAATTAGCTTATATTGTACAACACTTCCATACTCAGGTGACGTACTATTCCAATATTTCGAACCCCAAGCCCTTGAAGAGCACCCTGTTCTCACCGGAAAGCCCCAAAGCAGACGCTTGCAGTCATATAATAAACGCTGTAGAAGATGGCCAGGCATAGCAGCAGGTGTAGGAGGACGGTCTGCAAGGAAGACAAACACAGCATTAATGATACCATAGACATCACCGCTATCTCTCAAGGGGTAAAGCAGTACAGAATATGGAAAATATGGAAACCCTGATCAGTCCTCAACAGTACAACCAACATAGAAACCATGAGCATGACTCTGGAGTCCTTGCAAAAACTTCTCATGGACGATAGGTGTTTGAACCCAAATTGTGGCTTCACCGACAGTGAATATGTGTTCATAAAGTAATAAATCATGGCTAATGTGAGCAGGTGAGGCCGGCACAGGTAACAGTGGTGGGGAGGGGCTGGGAGAGGACAGACCACGGGACAGGAAAAGTAGAATAAAAAAAAAAATCAATAAAACAACTTACCTTGGCTCACCGCATCGCCGACTTGGTGATGCGGAGAGCGCAAGGTAAGTGATTTATTATTTTTTTTATTTTACTCCCCCTATCCTATCATCTGTCCGCTTTCCCCTCCACCCGCCTCACTCCACCGGTGTTATCTGTGCCGGCCGCACCTGAATGAGAGTGCTGAGATGTGGGGTTTATCAATAAAACGTACACCAGAAGATTACATTTACACTATTTTATGTTTAAAGCATTTTATTAGAAAGGTACAGCTCACATAGGATGCAGATTACATACATGCACTGGGTACTGCAAGAGGCAGCTCAAGACCAGAAATGCTAATGTCCCAGCCCCAGGGCTGTTTCAATGTCCTGCTCTCCGCACAAAGGCATATACAAGAAAAGATAAAAAAAGGAAGAGAAAAACAAGAAAAAAGCGTCGCCCTATGGGCCTGTACCTCTATGAACAGAACAACATGCCCCAACAAACTTCCCCCTCCCCTCCCTCCCCGCCCAGTGCTGTGTAGCATGAAAGCAATCAATCATCCTTCTTCTCACCCACCCCGCATATATCCGTGAGTCCCTGGAGGCCTCCACCCAAATGAAACCATGCCTCACAAAGGGGGTGTAAGCCGCAATAACCTGAGGTATCTCGGGCATGTGATTTCGGTGAATTCTGAAGCCAGCAATGAATGAAAGGGTTGCCACAGTTCCTCAAAACCAGTCACGTCTCCTGCCAGCGTGAGAGACATTTTTTCCATTCCCAGAACATGCCACAACCTGTGCAGCCAGCCCGTGCGTGAGGGAGTGGTGGTCGTGCGCCAGTGAATCAGAATGTTTTGTACCGCCGAGCCCAGCATAACGGCTATCTGTCTACCCCTCTTAGATTTTAGCGGGTACATTAAGTCGTTTGGTAGACCCAGTAGGGTATACGCTGGGAAACGGGGCAGTTCGATCTCGAAGCATTTATCAACTTCGTCTATCACCATCGACCAGTAGGCTTGCAGTGCTGGGCAGTCCCAGAGGATGTGTGTCAGTGTGCCCACCTGCCCGCACTCCCGCCAGCATCTATCGCTAAGAAGCCTGTTCATTTCGTGTAGTCTTTCTGGGGTGTGATACCAGTAGGTGGATATCTTCGTGAAGGTTTCTGTGAGGCCTACATGGTAGGCCGAGTGACGTGCTCTGTATGAAATACGTTCCCATTCTTTAAGACTAAGCATTCTCCCCAGTTCTCTATTCCATCGCTCCCTGCCGGGAATATAGAAGTGTGAAGACGGGAGCTGAAGCAATTTGTATAGGTCAGTGATAAGTTTAGAGTCTGAGGTGCGGGTGATTAGCCATCGCTCATATGGGAGGAGCCTCCTGTCTGCAGAGTCCCTCACACTCGGCTGCAAGGCCCAGTGTCGGACCTGCCAGTATCTCATGCGGTCAGATTCGGTTAACTGATAAGTATCTTTAAGGCTGTGAAAGGGAATAATTCCATCCGCCGCGTACATATGGACGAGTGCCCTACAGCCCTTATCTCTCCAATGTGAAAAGGCCCCGTGTTCCATCCCCGGTGTGAAGTCGGGATTGTCTACAATAGGTGTGAAAGGTGAGGGGAACGTGGTGAGGTCAAACGTGCGATTCGTGGCGTCCCATACTTGCATCGGGACCCGCGTTACGTAAGAAGCATAGAGGTTCGGGGGGCGGTGTGGGCGGCGGAGGAAGGGTATTTCCTGCAAGGGGCGTCCGGCCACCGCCTGATCCTGGAAGAGCCAGTGTTTATCGGACTCCCACCTGCTCCATTCCACCAGATATCTTAATTGGGCCGCCTGGAAATATTTGCGGAGGTCGGGGACTCCCAGTCCTCCAGATTCCGGTGTCAACGTCGTGAGAGTGCGGCGCATTCGGGGTTTACGGCCCTGCCACACAAATCGGGACACGTCAGTTTGCATTTGTGGAATCCAGCCCTTAGGTGGTTGCAAGGGCAGTGCCCGGAACAGATACAGAATTTGGGGCAAGACCGTCATTTTGATCGCTGCCACTCTACCCAGCCAGGAAAGCGTGCCTTTGTTCCATCGTCCTAATTCGTCTCTCACCTTTCTGCCAACCGCCTCATAATTAAGGGAGACCATGGCCTGCAACGTGGGAGCTAACGTAATCCCTAGATATTGCACCTGATCTTTCGACCACCGCAGTGGGAAGAGCCTTTGTAGGTCGTTCCTCGTGGACAGAGTCAAGGAGATGTCTAGAGCTGTGGATTTCTCCACATTCATCCGAAAGCCGGCTACCTTCTCAAAAGCTTGGAGCTCCGCCATACAGGCGGGTAGGGCCTGCCTCGGGTTTTCCAACGCGGAGATAACGTCGTCTGCGTAAAGGCTGATTTCATGGGTGAAACCCCCCATTCGTACTCCGGTAACGGCCACGTTTTGCCGCACTCGGTGGGCAAAGGGCTCCATGTAGAGCGCAAAGAGGAGGGGGGAGAGGGGACAACCCTGTCTCGTGCCGCGTTCGATGTCAAACCGTCGTGAGTCGCAACCATTCACGCGGACTGCGGCAGAGGGGTATTTGTAGCAATTAAAGACCATGGTTCGGAACTTTTCCCCCATCCCCAGCTTCGCCATGACCCGTTCGAGGTAAGGCCAGTGCACCCGGTCGAATGCCTTTTCCGCATCGACTGAGAGGAGCATTCGCTCCCCTGGGATACGGGAGGCTTTTTCCAAGACGTGAACTATACGTTTAGTGTTGTCCACCGTCTGCCGTCCAGGTACGAAACCGGCTTGATCCGGTTCAATGAGGCCAGGGAGGTGCTGCGCCAGCCTCGCCGCTAGAATTCCAGTATAGAGTTTCAGGTCTAAATTTATCAAGGAGATAGGCCTATACGAGCCGCACTGCTTCCTGTCCTTCCCTGGCTTGGGAATGACAGACACTGTCGCCCGTAGCAGATCCGGAGAGATAGTGCCAGGGTCAGAGAAGGAGTTAAATAGTGTGGTCAAGATAGGGCTTAACGTCCCGCAGAACGTCCTATAAAAGAGGGCTGTATAGCCATCCGGGCCAGGGGCTTTCCCTAATTTGAGTCTAGAAATCGCCGTAATCACCTCCTCGATCTTAATCTCTCCCTCCAGATAGGCTGCCTGCTCTTGGGTCAGTGACGGGAGGGCCACCGAATCTAGGTACTCCTCCGCGTCCCATTTACACTATTTTAAACTTGTTTTTGTCTCTGTATGCAATGCTTTGTAATGTCATACCACATTAGGCTACATGACTATTATACTGTACTTTTTTGGCAATGCTGTTATTCCACGTTATGTAATATTCTGCTTTACTTAAAGTTGTATTATAATATATCATGTTGTGCCATGTCATATTGTGGTATGTCCAGTATGCTATATTGAGTTGTGTCATCTTGTAATGTGATAAGATATGTTACATGTACAGACTCCATCAGATCTCCCAGCCTGCATTTACTGGAGGTCTGTGTATCGTCTTAAATCACATAGCACAGGTGGTTTGCGTCTTGAAGGTATGACGGGTAAGAAGTGCGGCTATTGTTGAATGGTCTGGCAGTTCGGGCTGGACTGTTCTCATGGGAGCAGAGTCAAGACTGATTTGCATATGGCCAGGTATAAACTGGAATGGCATGGTGAGAAAAAAAACGATTTATCTAGTCCCATATCTCTATACTAGGAGTGAATGTTTGACATTGTTCAGCATTCCATCCATCAATTGTTCTTTTTGCGTTTGTCACTCTGAGTGGGACGGGTATGACCAGATGTGGATCCCATGAGGGGTGATACTCTGAAATCGGCCCCAGGATTCTTGTTTCTGATCCAGAGAGGACCCTGCCTGGCAGTTCAAGCCGGACTGTTATTTTTATTTATTTATTTATGTGTTTTGTATAGCGCGCGGATACCCCCAACGGGGGTATCCCGGCGCTGTGGACGTCAGCGGCAGATCCAAGGAAATTAGTAGCTGGAGAACAGCCATGTCTTAAGTTTACATCTGAACTGGGATTCCAACTCAATCAGTCGAATACTCAGTGGGAGGGTGTTCCAGAGTTTAGATGACACCACCGCGAAGGCTCTGCCTCCTTTCCTAGAACGGCGGTAGAAGGGGGGGTCGTCGTAGGAGGCGGAGGTGATTGGACCTAAGTGCACGAAATGAGTGAACTAGCTTCAGACTACTTCTTATGTAACCAGGGCCCTTCCCATTCAAGGCCCTGAAAGAAAGGACCATAGCCTTAAACTGAATGCGGGCGGCTATCGGGAGCCAGTGCAGTTTCTTTAAATGGGGGGAGATGGAGTGGCGATAAGGCACATTCACAACCAGCCTGGCTGCCGCATTCTGCACCATTTGCAAACGGTGTAGAAGATAGGCTGGGGCGCCGACATAAAGGTTGTTCGAATAATCTAGATGGGAGGTAATGAGGGCATGTACAACTGTTTTAAGCGAGTCCAAAGGTAAGTAAGGCGCGATTTTTCTAATTATACGTAACTTGCCAAAGCAGGCAGAGGTCACTTTGTGGATTTGAATTTCATATGCCAGCTCATTATCAATTTGGACGCCAAGGTTACGTGCCACTTTCACTGGGACTGGAGGGGGGTTCAACTCAAGAGGCCACCACATCGTCGATGGTAGAGGGGCTTTTTGGTTAAAATATAGAACCTCCGTTTTATCAGCGTTCAATTTCAAGGTGTTCAGTGTCATCCACGAGACGATATCCGAGAGGCAGGTTTTAAAATTCTCAAGTGTAATGTCCGAGTGGTCACTGAAGGTGAAAACAAGCTGCGTATCATCTGCATATGATGCCACTCTGACACCGTGAGCTTCTATTACCTTAGCTAAGGGAGACAGATAAACGTTGAAGAACAGTGGGCTGAGCGCCGATCCCTAGGGGACTCCACAGCTCAGGGGTTTTTTATCTTTGGAAAAATAGGGTCGGCACCACACCTGTTGAGTTCTATCCGACAGGAAGGATTTAATCCAGGCTAGAGGGATGTCACGAATCCCTATCTCATGGAGTCAGTCTAATAGTATGGAGTGGGAGACAGTGTCGAAAGCCGCGGACAGATCGAGTAGCACTAGCATAGCTACCTCGCCTCTGTCCACGCACTCCCTGATCGTCTCTGTAACTTCCAAAAGGGCTGTCTCCGTACTATAGCTGGCTCTGAAGCCAGACTGTGAGTCGTGGAGGATATATTTTTTTCTCCAGGAATTCTGCCAGTTGTTCTTGTACGGCCTTTTCCAATATTTTCGCCGGTTTGGGGAGGAGCGATACAGGTCTATAATTACCAAATACTGTTGGGTCAGCATCCGTTTTTTTCAGGATTGGGATTACTGTGGCCTGTTTCCACACGGAAGGGACGTGGCCAGAAATAAGGGAGGAGTTCCAAATGGAGAGTAGTGGTTGACTGATAACCGGGGCCAGGGAAGTAAACATCTTGGCAGGCACCGGATCAAGCTGTGAGCCTGATTTGCATTTTTGCATTTTCAACAGGGCCATGTCTAGGGTGATAAGCTTAAAGGTACAGAGCGTTGCATCCCTAGGGAGAGGGCTCCGTGGAGTAATGTCCTCTCCTGACCACTCCAAACGGTTGAAAGAGGAAAAAATATCGGAGATTTTATTGTGGAAGAAATCAGACAGGCCATCACAGAGCTCCTGACTGGGTGCAGTAGAACATGTCAGCGCCACTGGATTAGTGAAATTCTTCACAATTTGATAAAGAGTTTTGGCCGAATTATCTGCAGTCTTAATTTTGATGGCATAATATTCTTTCATTGCCAGTTGGCGGAGTTTGCCAAAGTTTTTTAAAGCAGTTCTGTAATTGACTTTCGCAGCTGGATCATAGTTGAGACGCCAACGCCGCTCTCTTACATCTACTTTTTTCTTCACGCAAGGCCGGGGTAAACCAGGGGGCGGAGGCTTTAGCCCTTACCGAAGTGTGGGATTGGAGGGGTGCAATGGCGTCTACGGCTGCGGAGAGATAAGTATTAAACTTCTCCGCATCAGCCTTTACATCGTCCGAAGCCTGCCAATTAAGGTTGGCCAGTATGGGTTCGAGCTCCTCACAAGCTCACAAGTGACTTTGGTTCACTTTCGCCCCCAGGTTTCCGTTTTACTTAAGATCCTGTGGGTGGGGGGTTGAGGGTAGAGTCAGATTGATTGGGATTAGAAAATGATCCGACCAGATCAGGGGCAAAGGAGGGTAAGCGCCAACAGATTGGTGAATAAGAGGGTCCAGGGTATGACCCGCCTTGTCTGTAGGGCCTTGAACTCTTTGTTTCAAGTTAATACCTGCTAGTGATTCAATCAGGGTCCTTGCTTTCGCGCAGGAGGGGTCATCTATATGTGAATTGAAATCACCCAAGATGGTAAAATGGGGATGTTTCAAAGATAAATTCGCAAGGGTAGCTAATAGGCTCCGTGAGGAGGGTGGACTGGGTTCCAGGCAGATTATATATCAGTGCTTCTGCAAGAATCAGGTTTGTAGCGTTCGAGACACTGAAGTACATGGCTTCAATGTGGCCAGTATTCGCTATTTTCCTGGAGGATATTTTCCAGTGTATTCGTGATATTATAGCTAACCCTCCGCCTACTTTAGAACCTGGGCGGCTAATCCCGACCAGTTGATATTCAGGATGAATTGCTAGGGTGATATCCGGGTTAGAGGTGTTTTTATCCAGGTCTCGGTGAGGAACATCAGGTCCCAAGAGCCCGAGTTAAGGGACAAGCAGATATCATCAGAATGTCGGGAGAGGGACCAGCAATTTAGGAGAGATGCTTTTATCACCCGAGGATAGCTTACGCGTGGTTCCTCTTTAATATAACCTTGCGGTCTGCCGGTAGGACAGGGAATAAAAAAGGGACAATCCTTACACGCAAAGTTTTTTCTAAGCAGGGTTGCATTTAATATTATTACAGCTGGCTTCACAATTCAACGCTAGTAGTTGCGACCTGTGCCAACAAATTCGTTTGCTATAGGAGTCCCGAGCAGCATGGCTGGCGCTGGTCGCGGCACAGGGGCGGACGGGCGCAGACAGGCTTTCTTTTGGCGCGGCCTTGGCGCGCCAGCGGCGCGTCCGCTGCGCGTCTGGAAGAACATCTCTTTAAATGTCTGCCGCGCTGCCCCATGGCTCCACCCTCCCAGCGTTAGCACTGGCAATTGGCCGCCCTACCCTCCACATCAATCAGGCAGAGCCCATGGTGGACCGGGGTAGGGGCGGGATAATCAGGCGGTAGGAGTGAGGCAACGAGCGATACCGAGCTCACAGGTAATCACACAATAAAAACCAATGTTCGTATTTTAAAAACTAAGGGCAAAATTAAAACCTTCAGGCACAACCTGTAGCAGCTAGCGCACTTTATTAAGCGCGCGTCCAATGGGGAGCAGGGTCAAGACTGATCTGCATATGACTGGGTCCCAACGAGAATGGCATGGTGAGGCAAAAAATGATGGGTTTAAGCCTAGATCTCTGTACTACGGTGAATGTTTGACACTGTTCAGAATTCCGTCAATCAATTGTTTTTTTGCATGGTTTGAAGGCCTGGCATTAGCCAACACCTTTTAATTATTCTAAAATTATGTGTATACTATACTTACAGCCCTCTCCATTCACTGGCATTTTTCTTGTGTCATTCATATTTTTCTTTCAAACTCTATAGAATACAGCTGCATACAGCACTGGGTCAGCTTACTTCAGCCACTGGCTAACTTCACTGTGAATGGTAGTATTTTGCCCTTTCAAAAGTGCCAAGCCCACACACAATGAAGTTTCCTTAAGGACCATGAACTTCTGCATCTGTAAGACCGATAATTTAATACAATGGGGACTGGTCGGACAAAAGCACCATATTTTTTTCATGTGATCTGTATTGCTAACACTTTTGACTTTTGGTAGGTTCCATGTGATCAAGACAATGGATCACGAGGTATGAGTTATATTTCACGTGAACATGTCAGCCGACAGAGCGTGCAGCTGTCGGATAGGGCCGTATTACAAATAACAATACTCGAATCACCACAGACTACTCTTATGTTATTTAAGTAAAGTGCATAATAGGGTGGTCAACAGGGTATTTAAAGATATATAATATATACACATGCACACACAAACGTATGTCACTGTTGCTTCCGCTCCATGCTTAATTGCAGTTGCTTTCTATCAAACTGATGTAACCTTTGCATTCTGTAAGTTTCAGGTTTGACCTTCTAGAGATGAAGACATGGACTGGCAATCCTGCGTTATTTGCCAGCTAAGAATTACTGAAGGGCTGAAGTGACCCCTGAATACAATAGGACCTGGAGTTAAATCTCAGTCATATAAGAACTTTTTAAACACAGTCAGTGAATTTCGCAATAGAACAGACTCTCTGTGACTCTACTTCAAAGAAGCCACAACTCTTAAGATTTCATCAAGCATCAAGCTAGTTAGCATGAATCCGGTCACGGAAAATTCAACAAGTGAAAGTTGGTGAGAGCTCAGAAAAAAAGAGACTTGGAAGAAGCAGGACCATCCAACAAAGGTGCAGAAGGAAAGCAACAAAGTGATCGACTGTCACAGACAAAGAAGATCGGCTTCTGCTTCACAGAAAGTCAGGGTGACCTTAATGAGTTCATGACACTTGATGCCGGTAGGAATATCAGATACATGAACACTGACCTACAGGATACTGTTGTTGTAGCGAGAATAGCTGCTGGAGATGTTGTAGCAACAGAAGGCATGTACCGCCTGAATTGCCTCACTCCATCCTCATCAATCCCTCATGAGAAAAAGAAAAACCACTGATGGAAGTCAGATGTAAGAAAAGATGGTAGAGGTGACTGCTTTCATTAAACTTATCAACTTCATGGAAAACTCAGCAGAAGATGTTTTCTGCTTTAAGCTCTCTAAGTTGCGTCACAAATATGCAGAATGTCTTGTGGCACTTGGAGTTCAGAAGGAGGTCAATAAAGGTGTCTTGAAGAAAAAGGTTCTTGACTACTTTCTACAGGGCTATGTGCAGAATATTGAAAATCATGTTGTGCTTATTATTGCTTATTAAGGCATGAAGCAGATGCTGAAACGTGCTTTTACAGATTATGAATCTGATGGATTTCGCTTTGATGCCACCTTCCCACCAAACTCAAAATACCTCAATACCAACGACATTGAAAATGCTCTTACCAGCTCTCCAACAATCATGTTCAGCTGCAAGACAACAAAATCTATGGTACAATGTGCACACCCTGACATATTAAAAAAAATTGTTTACTCAATTGCACCGTTTGGGTATTAGCGTCGTTTCCACCATAGTCTTTAGGTGAAAATTCAGCAAGCAATTGCTGTTTCCCATTAAGCATAGAAGGAATTGTATGCTCATTCTTTGCTTTGAACTGGGCTTTTCACAGTTGGTGCAATAGACAATCTTGATCACAACTCTTCAAGCACCACTACCAAGGGTTATTTCCATGGCACAAGGATTAGCATCTTTCAGACACTATCAATCTCAAACTCAGAACAGACCAGAGAGGCCATCACTCTTTTTGCAGAGGGTGAGAGAAAGAACTTATCTTTGCTTGACAGCTTCATCACTATACTAGCAGTAGCTCTGAAAGAATCCACAGCTGAGGTGCCAAAAAATCAACATGACAAAGGTAGGTGTGGGAGTTACGGTGGAAACAATAAAGCATGAGAAACTGTGGACTGAAACAATCATATCTCCAACTGATTGAGAAGGGGAAGCTAGAAAAGGGAGACTGTCTGTCAAGGTCAGCGTACCATGGATTCCATCAGACAGAGCCATTTGTAAATGAAGAGCCTGCTTTTTCACAGCTTTTACCTCTCTTCTTTGAGAAGGCAGCTTCAGCGGCCATGATCAAGCATGGGATGCTTGTTGTTCTTCAGTCAACCCAATTCCTCAATACCATGCAGATTTCAGTAGCTGCAATGCATACTCCTCTGTTTGCTTTGGCAAAGTATATACAGTGGAAATGGCCAAAGACACATGGAGAAGACAAGTTTGTGGTGACAAGTTTGTGGTAGCCTCCACATATCATCAGCTGCATGGAAAACCATTGACAACCTGGAAGGCTCTGGGTGGACAAGCGCTCCGACAACAATGAGGACTTGCTTCGTCAGGAACAGACTATTTTTTTCTCAGTTGCTCACATATCAACAGGACGAGACATACACACCAAGTATGTTTTATTGTTCTGAAGAAACTTCAGAGAGATGTATTTACATCGCAGTCCCCAGAAACTTAGGAATCAGAGGAAGCATGGAGATAGTATATGGCCATAAGAGACCAACATTCCAATACTGGGATACCATCTACAGACTTAAACTCCTTGGTTTCCTCCTGGTCAGAGCTCATGGAGAAGCTGACTTTGTTTTGTATGTAGAAACACTGAAAGCCCTGGTCCTAATCAATCAATCAATCATAGCATTTATATAGCGCGCTACTCACCCGGAGGGTCTGAAGGCGCTTGGGGAGGGGTGGTCCGCTACTGCTCGAACAGCCAGGTCTTGAGCTGCTTCCTGAAGGCGAGGTGGTCTTGGGTCAGGCGGAGGTGGGTCGGGAGGGAGTTCCACGTCTTTGCGACAAGGTAGGAGAAGGATCTTCCTCCTGTGGTGGCTCTTCGGATGCGGGGGACGGCGGCGAGGGCGTGGTTGGTTGACCGAAGCTGGCGTGTGGGAGTGTAGAAGTTGATGCAGCTGTTGAGGTATCTTGGGCCTTGGTTGTGTAGGGCTTTGTGTGCATGGGTGAGGAGTCGGAACGTGATTCTTTTGTTGACCGGGAGCCAGTGCAGGTCTCTCAGGTGTCCGGAGATGTGGCTGTGTCGGGGGATGTCCAGGATGAGTCTTGCTGAGGCGTTCTGGATTCGCTGGAGTCTCTTCTGGAGTCTGGCAGTGGTTCCGGCGTAGAGGGAGTTGCCGTAGTCCAGTCAGCTGGTGACGAGGGCCTGGGTGACCATCTTCCTGGTCTCGGTGGGGATCCACCGGAAGATCTTACGTAGCATGCGCAGGATGTTGAAGCATGACGAGGAGACGGCGTTGACTTGTCTGGCCATGGAGAGGGAGGAGTCCAGGATGAAGCCCAGGTTGCGTGCGTGGTCTGTTGGTTTGGGTGCGCTGCCCAGGGAGGGGGCCACCAGGAGTCGTCCCAGGCAGAGGGCGCAGATCCCAGGATGAGGACTTCCGTCTTGTCTGAGTTCAGTTTCAGGCGGCTGTTCTTCATCCACACGGCTACGTCTTTCATCCCCTCGTGTAGGCTGGCTCTGGCGGTGGCGGGGTCGTTAGTGAGGGAGAGGATCAGCTGGGTGTCGTCGGCGTAAGAGATGATGTTGAGGTTGTGTTGGCGTGCGATGGCTGCAAGGGGGCTCATGTAGACATTGAAGAGGGTGGGACTGAGCGAGGAGCCTTGGGGAACGCCGCAGATGACTTCGGTGGCTTCTGATCTGAACGGGGGGAGGCGGACTCTCGGAGTCCTTCCGGCGAGGAATGAGATGATCCATTCTAGTGCCTTCTCTTGGATTCCGACGTTGCTGAGGCGCTGCTCTAGGGTGCGGTGGCAGACAGTGTCGAAAGCCGCGGAAAGGTCCAGGAGGATGAGGGCCGCTGTTTCCCCGTTGTCGAGCAGGGCTCGGATGTCATCAGTGGCAGCGATGAGGGCGGTCTCGTGCTGTGGTTGGTCCGGAAGCCGGACTGCGAGTGGTCGAGGGATCCATTCGTCTCGAGGAAGGCGGCCAGCTGCTTGTTGACGGTCTTCTCGATGACTTTGGCCGGAAACGGGAGGAGCGAGATGGCGCGGTAGTTTTTGAGTTCGGTGGGGTCCGCTGATGGTTTCTTCAGTAGAGCGCTGAGTTCGGCATGCTTCCAGCTCTCCGGGAAGGTCGCTGTGTCGAAGTAGGTGTTGATGATGTCCCGCAAATGGGGTGCGATGACGGAGTCGGCCTTGTTGAAGACGTGGTGCAGGCAGGGGTCGGTTGGAGATCCGGAGTGGATGGAGTTCATCGTACGTAGGGTTTCCTCGGTGTTGATCGGGGTCCATGCGCGGATGGTGGTGGTGGGGGGTGCAGGTCCTATGGTTCTTTACCTTGGACCATCAGAATTATGCCCGCTGGCTCCCTAGCCATATAAGCAATATGGAGAACCTGTCACAGTCCATCTTGGAAGAATTTGTTAAACGTGGCCCCTGGGTTGTTCGTAAGACAACAAACACGGTTTTGGCCATGCCTATTGATCAAGCTCATGAGCAAAACAATGAGCTGGTCAAGGATTCGGGTGGGGCACTTGGACTCACTGAAAATCCATCTGCACTCAAAGTGGATGCTAGCAGTTCCTGAAAAAGCACAGTTGCTCACAGAATTTAAAACTGTTGCAGCCTGGAAAATGCAAAGCATTGCCACCATGAAGAAGGCCTCGTAACACAGGAGAGCTTCAAGTGACAGGTGCTGATCCTTACAGATACTATCAGGGAAATGGGCAATCCCTTTCTAAATGTAACTGAAGAACTACTGACTTTGGGTTCTCATGATGTCTTCAACCAGTCTGTAGTGAATACAGTGTGTATGATCCAAGAGGTTGGTGAACAACAGTGCAAGGACTACTGCAAGTCAATCCTCATTGACTCTGAAAGGTCTATTCATGACCCAATTAAGAAAAACTCCCTCCGACTGCAGCTTATTTTCGAGGCTGGAGACTGGAACAAACAAGCATCCAAGATTGCAAGTCTGAAGACAGATATCAACCTTTTCTCAACACTGCACATCGTCGTACAACACTGGAGGTGTGATATGAATACTTTATTCAGCCACATAAAACACCCACTTCCACTGCATCTGTCTGATAAAGGAAAGCTTTGTTTTGGGATTAAGTCTGACCTAATAACATGTTTGGTAAATACATCAGAGAAGGTGGCGTGGCAAGCAGCCCAAGATGGCGGCTGCATAGGAGACTCTCTCCCAGACCGAGGATAGTAATCCTGCACTATCCCCATGTATTACCGGGTTTACGTGCTGTGGAACCGCACTAGGACACCAACTAACAATAGCACACTCACCGGTGGAGAACCCGGACCGCGGCGGAACAGGGGAAGGGCGTGGAAGTTGTGCGACGGTGGTGGCTGGCAGCGGAGGCCTGTGTCCCGATTGCTCCACTTTGAGGCATCCGACTGCGGAATGCCTGGGTGGGCGGCGCATGGTGGCTCGGATGAAAACCTGGCCGTCCGCCCCTGCTGGTGCCACTCATAGGCCGGAGATGCTCTTTAGCCATGGTGACCCTACCGAGGCATGTTGGACCGATGGACTCTTGCAACAGAGGCGGTGACAGGTACACTTCCCTTTTCCCCCTCCAGGTCTGGGATCTTTTCTGTGGATCAGGCCTAGGCACTGGCGGCCTGCTGGAGAGAGCTGGGAGCATGAGTCTCTCCCGATGGCATAGCGGTGAGTCGGGCTCGGACTATGAACCTGAGATGTGGGAGGCCCAGTCAGTACCCCTAACAAAAATCCAAAGCCCTTTCAAGATTGATCAGGCTTCCCCTGCAGCTATTCACAAGGCACTACTGTACTGGCTTCGGGTGCCTGTGGGAGTTCCTGCTTCAAGTTTGGGGGAAGGTATGCTACACTTTCCGGGTGGGTTCCCACCTAACCCCACCCTCCCCAGTAACTAACTTTCAAACCTTCGATGGCCCGCTTCACACCTAGTAGCTGCTGCCGGGGTGGATGATATCAGTCTGGACTTGTAAGCCAACAAGAACTGCATGCCAGTGGCCTGCGATTGACTAGGCTGCTTGTTACCAGTAATACCAGTTGCAGCATTAATCCAACTGGAAAAGCCTGTTGTCTCTTGGTTCCGTGCTAGCTGCTGAGGCTTGTTGTGCAACACCATACCATATGGCCGTCATCCAGAATTGAGCCCTTTGATAATCATTCTGGCTATAGGGGTGGACTCCCTAACCTGCCATAACGCAACCACGAGGTACAACCCACCAGAGGCTCTCGGTGGTTAATGTCACCCTTTCTCCACATAATCAGCCACCATAGTCACTGCACTCCTCTCTAATGTGGGTCTTCACTGGTGTGTGACTACAGCCCACAACCATCTCCCTAACGCAGGCTTACTTGTGGCTCCTCCATTAGGGGAGCTTTCTTGTCACTTTACCCACAGCCATCTTTCACTGGGCTCACAAGGTGAACTCAGCCTAACCGCAACCATGGATCGCTCAAAGCCCAGGATGGGAACACCCATGGCAACAATCTGCTCTCACTCCTTCCCTTCTGAGGCCTCTTCTGCCCACTCCATGCCTAGGGGCGCTGCCTCTCCAGCTCTCTCCACGGACAAACTGGACATGATCCTTCTTGAGATCCTTGAGTTTAGAACAGCTATAGCACAACATCTGGGGGTGATCACCACTGAGCTCAACCAATTAAAGATTCTGACCTTTAGAGACCGTGACATTCATCTCCAGGCCTCCCGTCACAGCATCCCCGCAATGGTCAATAAAACTAAAGTTTCTATATTTCCTGACTATACTCTGACAGTGCATTACAAACGTTCTTCATTCCAAGACATTAAAACTCACCTCTGGGCAGCAGGACTAGTCTTTAAACTTCTCTTTCCAGCTAAATTGAAAGTCCCCTACAATTGGCGCTCCCACTTCTTATAATACACCTGAAAGTGCATGACACTGGATGGAACAGCAATTTCCCAACTCCGGAGGAGGACACCGCATTCGGGCACCGCCAAAGTCTGAGTGACCTCCACACAGGCGTAGAAGAGTGCTTCTTACACAGGACAGTGTCAGAGGGCATCATTGTTAAAGCAGGCTCTGGAGGATCGACAAGAGGTCCTCCGCTCAGCATCGATGCTGCGATCCACACACCCACCTATCAGCTCCATTTCACCGCAGACTGCTGCATAGGACTCGGACTCTGGGGGAAGCATGGCTCTGTTCCTCTCTGTGTCCCCCTCAACCAAGTAGTGATCCCCTGAACTAAGAACTCCGGAGAGATCCTTTTCACTGTAGTTCTCTGCAGTGGTTTGAGTCAAGTGGGTCATATAGGGTGGGATTGAGGAGTTAATGGACTTTGTGCAGCAGAACTGATCAGTAGATTATAATGTTCCATTAAATAACACTCCGAATTGAAGTAACCAAGCGCTTTACAAATTGCTAACATAAGCTAAAATTATCTATGACCTATTATTGCTCTTGGCATGTCTACTTCCCCTCTTTCTATTTTGCCATTGTAGCTGAAGTGGCTGGGATAGTATTCAATGTTGCATGTTTACACCCATGGGTCCGGACAGTGTTGTGTGGCAGAGTCAAGTGGTGGAAATTCAAACTCTTATACACAAAAGGTGCTCTTTGCCAGTGCCTAAAGCTAAGGCACCTCTTATCTCACAGTTCAAAATGTTCCTGGTTATTGTAAAGTTTGGACGAATGATGTCGACTCACTTGACAGAGTAAGGGTTACATGTTCGGTTGTTAAGCTTCATAGTAGTCATGGTCCTTGATAACTCTGGGGGTAAACCCTTTGACAGGGGGTGGGGTTCCTATGTACTAGCGCAATTTCCCAATGTCCACAGTTACTAAATCTTATACCTTTCTAACCTGGGATGTCCGAGGTATGGGATCAATCCATAACAGACACAGAATACTGGCACAGTTAAATAGATGCCGCACACACAGTGTACATCCAGGAAACCCATCTGGTCCCTAAGGAGGCCCTCAAACTGAATAAACGACGGAGAGGGCAAATGCATTGTACTTCTTACTCAGCATTCTCAAGGGGTGCAGCTGTGTGGAACTGTGCCATAGTCCAGTTTGCCGTAGTAGAGTCAAAGATCGATGCCCAAGGCAGATATGAGCTGCTTAAAGGCACATTGTGTGGGAAACAGATTGTATCAGGATCTATATATGCATCTATATCAGATCATGAGGATTTCTTAGGCTGCCTGTCTGTTGCACTGGCGGAATGGACACAGTATTCCATGGCTACTGGCAGGGGACTTTAATGCAGTACTCAATGTTGATCTGGATAGTTCAGACCCTCCACTCTCGGGTACAGCTGTAACACACCATGCCAAGATCCTGCGTCATTGGGTTTCCGGGAGAATACTTTATTTTATTCACTTCCCCATGCCCTACATTCCCACGTGGGCAGGTTTCTATGCACACATCCTCTGTGACTCACACCACCTACTAGGTAAAACAATTTCAGACCACAAACCCGCTTGAACATACGCTCCATTGGGGGGTCATGTACCTTCCCCAATACAGACATGGTGTTTTTCAGACCCACCTGCTAGAAAATAGATTTTTAGAAACATGTTAGCCACCATAATCACCTCTTACTTTTCTGAGAATGCGGACACAGCACCACACATTTGATAGAATGGGAGGCCATCAAAGTAGTGTTCCGCTGTGTCTCAATGAGCACTGTAGTGGGTGCCAGGCGGGAGGTCATCCGCGATATAGCAATTAGTGACTCAGTTGCAATCACTAGAGATAGAAGCCCAGAATAACATAACGTGTATTTGTAAAGCGCACGTTCACCCAGAGGTCACTTGGCGCTGAATAACAGATGTTCATTGTTACCCAACTCAATGGTGCTCATTTTATCGATGTATGAAAGGCTGAGTAAACCCGCCTTGATTTGAACCTGTGACCATGAGGTCGTACACAGGCCCCTGCAATGGACCCATTAGTCCAATGAGCCACCAGACCTGGCTCGAAGGAGACGGAGCTGAGTGAGGCCAGAGTAAGATATGCAAACTCTTGGAGCACTTGCGGCTAATCGACTTAAGCTCCTATACCCAATGGGCACAATCGGAGGCGGACAGGTCAGGTACATTACTGGAACATTTAATACGTCCCAAACCTTCTCCCACACCTATACTATCAGTTACTACCTCCGCACACAGGTCGGTGAATAAACATCTGGAAATCAACACAGCATTTCATTATTATTATACAGAACTGTACACCACTTCACCGCCATCTTCCCCGGAGGCAGTACTTTCCTTGCGGCGGTATCCCTTCCTGTGAACTCCGCAGCGGCTGTTAAGGACCTGGCGCCCCCTATTACAAAGACGTAGATTCATGGAGCCACTAAAGAACTGGCGCACAACAATGTGCCGGGTTCAGACGGGCTTCCCATAGAATTTTACTCTACCTTTGCACCATAACGAATACTGAAACTGCAACAGCTATACGTATCATCCCTGGAGAAGCGAGATTTGGCCCTGACAATCAGGGTAGCATTGTTACCTTCATTACTAAAACCAGATAAATCCGCCACCGAGTTAGCCTCATATAGTTCTTTATCGATCCTTAACACGGAGTATAAGATACTCAGTAAAATTCTGTCCCGTTGCCTTCTTCTGTTGCTCCCCATCCTTATCCATACAGACCAATGCAGCTTTGTACCCTGTTGCAATACTTCTTTGAATATACGCCACCTATTTGGCTTAACGCAGCCCACGACCTTTTCCCATATGCTGGCTGCCTATCACTGGACATCCGGCAAGCATTCAACACGTTAGAGTGGGTGTACATGCTCACAAAGCAACGACAATATGAAATCCATTGTGAAAATTGCCAATGGATAGAGTTGCTTTATAGTCATGGCTAGAGCTAAAATAGGTCAGTATATTTCCCCATCGTATCAGATATTCCGTAGGACCAGTCAAGGCTGTCCCCTATCACCACTTTCGTTTGTATTAGCTATAGAGCCACTGGCAGGGTGACGCCTATAGGATCCCCGTTTGCAGATGTAACCCTAATGCCACTTGCGGAATTTGTGCACACCCATGGGGTACCTGAAACATTATTCCTAACCCATACTACCATCCTCCACCACGTCACTCAGCACTGGGTAGTGGAGAACAAGGAACCCCCCACATATGAACTATTACGCATTTTTCACAATGGGTCATGGGACCCATCTGGTAGCAGGCTATATCCGGGCCTCAGGGAGCATCTTATGACCTCGCTGCTCCCCTTGAATCAGAAATGGGAAACTGACTTAGCGAAAGGCCTGTCTGATAGGGAACGAGTCACTATTCTTGAACACCCTAAGGGATATCCGATATTACCCAGTTTAAGTTTTTACAGCTCACAATATTACATAGAGCATATTTAACACCGAGCAAGGTGCATATGATATACCTGATGGCAACTTCGGGGAGCCCACGTTGTCATATGCCTAACGCAAATTTCCTCCATATGATACGTTCATGCCCATCCCATCCCATCCCGGTCTGGTTTCTTGGGCGAAGTTTCAGAGGGTCTCTCACATCTGTCTGGGATAACCCTTTGGTTGTCTATAGACTCCTGTTTCTTAAGTCTGACCCCACTCCCCAAAACAACTTAAGTGCTCCAACGCTTCACTGGCCTTTCCTTACTATTGGCAAAAAGAATGCAGACACAACCGTGGAAGTCACATAAGGCTCCTAGAGAGGGGACTTAGGGTGAGGAGGTTCTGCACTGTGCCACTGCAGAGGGCGCAGCATTGAGGTCAGAGGAATATAGAGGGCTTTGTAAGAAGCCAACCTCATTGGATTGGGCTCACCTGTTAGAGCAATCCTGGGCACACATATCAGACCCCTGACAGGAATAAAGAAAAGCTTACTCTCCCTACCGAACTGTCAAGCACATTTGGGGCATACCCATGCACTACCATACCAGGGCCAATTACACGCCCCCCATCATGTACACCCATGACCAAAATGGACCACTCAAGCTAATTTCGGGAGGGGTTGTTTAATCTTCTTGTCTGCATGTGACAGGGCGTGCGGTCAGGACACGACTACCTCAACGGACTGGTGGTCAGCCACCATACTAACCCATACTAGCATCCTCCACCATGTCACTCAGCACTGGGTAGTGGAGAACAAGGAACCCCCCACATATGAACTATTACGCATTTTTCACAATGGGTCTTGGGACCCATCTGGTAGCAGGCTATATCCGGGCCTCAGGGAGCATCTTATGACCTCGCTGCTTCCCTTGAAACAGAAATGGGAAACTGACTTAGCGAAAGGCCTCTCTGATAGGGAACGAGTCACTATTCTTGAATACCCTAAGGGATATCCGATATTACCCAGTTTAAGTTTTTACAGCTCACAATATTACATAGAGCATATTTAACACCGAGCAAGGTGCATATGATATACCTGATGGCAACTTCGGGGAGCCCACATTGTCATATGCCTAACACAAATTTTATCCATATGATACGTTCATGCCCATCCCATCCCGGTCTGGTTTCTTGGGCGAAGTTTCAGAGGGTCTCTCACATCTGTCTGGGATAACCCTTTGGTTGTCTATAGACTCCTGTTTCTTAAGTCTGACCCCACTCCCCAAAACAACTTAAGTGCTCCAACGCTTCACTGGCCTTTCCTTACTATTGGCAAAAAGAATGCAGACACAACAGTGGAAGTCACATAAGGCTCCTAGAGAGGGAGCTTAGGGTGAGGAGGTTCTGCACTGTGCCACTGCAGAGGGCGTAGCATTGAGGTCAGAGGAATACAGAGGGCTTTGTAAGAAGCCAACCTCATTGGATTGGGCTCACCTGTTGGAGCAATTCTGGGCACACATATCAGACCCCTGACAGGAATAAAGAAAAGCTTACTCTCCCTACCGAACTGTCAAGCACATTTGGCGCATACCCATGCACTACCATACCGGGGCCAATTACACGCCCCCCCATCATGTACACCCATGACCAAAATGGACCCCTCAAGCTAATTTCAGGAGGGGTTGTTTAATCTTCTTGACTGCGTGTGACAGGGCGTGCGGTCAGGACACGACTACCTCAACGGACTGGTGGTCAGCCACCCCACTCTCACCTTGCCCCTTTTCCCCACAGCTGCCACCTTATCCATGGAATGAAGATCCGGAGTCAGGCTGGCCGGACGACAACAACACGTATGGTCCCTTTAAGTTCCCGGACCAAGTGGAAGAGGCCCCGCCCCTCGACGGCGTCGATACGTCAAAAGGAGGGAGCAGGAAGGACACGACGGACGGCGTTTCCCTGGAGGGAGCTGGAGACGGAGACGGAGAACGGCGGTGTTCGAGTGAGACCGAGCGGAAAGAGACCGGGACCAACACGCCAGGAGGCCAACGTTTCCACGCTTCGCCCGCCACGTTCCCACTGGAGGAGCCTGGCTTCAAGAGGTACGGGGTCGTGTGGCGGGCTGGGTCGGGCGGAAGAGTCAGCCCCGTGTATAATATTGTAAAGCCTCGTTGTAAAGCTATCCGAATCCTTTCCCTCACGTGCACTCCCACCTCACGAGTTGTATAGAGATCACAGTACATCACTGGTTTCCCTCACTCCCGGCCCTAACGAGTGTTTCATGGTCCAACCAGTTATCTGACCCGATTTTCCTTTCTTTTCGGTATCGGAGCGGAGACCCGAGCTGAAGACGTTCCCGGGCTGGACCACCTCAATATCCAACCGCATCCCTGGAATAGCCAAGCTGGAGCAAGCTATTTTTCCTTTGGACCCTGCAGCTCAAATCCAGGAGCGAGCAGCACCGTTAGCGAAAGACTAAAAATGGCCGCCGATAAGTGGCTGCGACCGGACCTGTGTAGCAGAGAGGAAATACTGAACAAAGTTTACTTAGAGCAATTAATGGAAGCACTGCCATATGCCACCCAAAGATGGCTGCGTCAACACGCTGGACTTACAGTTGAGCAAGCCATTGAAATGGCGTCACACTATGCTCGGGCCCAGCCGAAGACGAGCCCTTGGGAAAATGAGAAGGCACTCAAAACGATACCACCCCCGAGTGTAGACAAGAGACCTAAAGTCGGTACTGAGGTTCCCAGAGTGCTTCGACCTACGGGAATGATGTCCCCTATGAATAAAGGACCTCAGTGCTTCGAGTGCGGGGAATGGGGTCACATAGCGAGAATGTGCTCCAAAAGAAAATCACAAGAGGAGCCTATGGAGGTCGGATACCTCCCGAAAACTTTGATGTACTCCGTGGAAATGGGCAGCACGTTTTATGTGAGTATGAGGATGAATGGTTTTAGGGTAAAGGCCTTGTTAGATTCTGGGTGCAGACAGTCTGTGATTCAGACGCGCTTTGTAAAACCCGAACAGATTAACCCACTGATTCCAGTATATATCCGTTGTGTACACGGGGATGTGAAGCCCTACCCTGTAGCCTCCATTACCATAGCCCTACCAGATAGAGAACCCTGTATGGTCCGGGTAGGGGTGGTGGATTCCCTGCCAGAGGATATGATCCTAGGAACAGACAACCCCGAATTTCTTTCCCTCTTTAAGGAGACCCTCTCCAGGCCTGTACAGAGTGGGGCCTTACCCACATACCTGTCTCCTGAACCCTGGGTAATTGATAGGAGCTTTCGCTTTGCTCAGGGAGAAGATAGGACCCTATTCCACGCCTGGGAAAGCGCACACGCCTCGGAGGGGGGCGACTCTCAGACGTACCCCCGCTTCTTGATTAAGAATGAACTGTTATACCGCCAGTCTAGACAAGATGGAGAACTACAATTGTTGGTGCCCCGCTCCTTCCGGGAACAGGTACTCTTCTTTGCCCATGCCCATTTGACAGCCGGCCATGCAGGGAAAGAAAAAAACACTGAAAGCGTAGTCCGGCATTTTTTCTGCCCTGGAATCTACCGGGACATAAAAGACTTCTGTGCCAAATGTGAAGTATGCCAAAGAAGAAACACCCATCGACCCACTGCTGCACCTCGACAAAAGATGCCCATCATAGGAGTCCCGTTTGAACGGGTCGGCATGGATATAATCGGTCCCCTGCCGAAGACGGGGCGCGGACACCTGTATACCCTTGTGATCGCCGACTACGCGACGCGGTTTGTGGAAGCCTTTCCTTTACGAACCACCACAACCTCCGCAATCGCCGAGAAGTTTGTGGAGCTGTTCTCCCGCGTGGGGTTCCCCAAAGAGGTGCTTACAGATCAGGGGACCCCTTCACATCCAAGCTGATGAAAGAAGTGTGGGCCTCTTTAGACATCAAGCACTTGAAGACTTCTGTGTACCACCCACAAACAGATGGCCTTGTAGAAAGGTACAACCAGACCCTCAAGGCAACACAAAAAAAATGCTAACAGCTGAAGGGCCCACCTGGGACCGACTTCTGCCTATAGCCCTGTATGTCATAAGGGCTCAGAAGCAAAGTAGTTTGGGATGTTCATCCTTTGAGCTGTTATATGGAAGACTGCCCCGGTCCCTCCTAGAAATGACGAGGGAAATGTGGGAAAATGAAGAATCCCAAGAACAGAAGAGCATGCTGGAATATACCACTCAACTGAGAACCAAATTGGGAAAGCTACGAGTACTAGCATACTCCAACCTGGAACACCAACAAGAGAGGTATAAAAAGACGTATGATAAAGGAAAGAAGCTGAGCCAAATCGACGTTGGAAAGTGGGCTCTTGTGTTATTACCAAGCATAAACAACAAAACCAAGAACGAGTGGCAAGGCCCGTTCCAGGTTATTGATGCTATCGGTCAAACCACCTACCGCTTACGCCTGTCGTCCACGAAGACACAAACGTACCACATTACTATGTTGAAAGAATGGTTTGGGCCCTTACCAAAAGCGAGTCATTTTGTCAACCCGACAACATACCCCAGCACCTCAACATTGGATCAGCTGGTAGTCAACCAGGAGTTGACATCCCAGGAGAAGACAGAGTTAGCACACGTCCTAGAGCCCTTCTCGGACGTCTTCTCTGACATACCAGGGAGGACTAGCCTAGTCGAACACCGCATCGAAACCCTTCCGGGAAAAGTGGTAAAACAACGACCCTACAGGATTCCCGCAGCCAGAAGAGAAGCAGTCAGAAAGGAAGTTCAAGATATGTTGCAATTAGGGGTGATCCGTCCCTCCCAAAGCCATTGGTCGTCCCCAATCGTGATGATACCCAAACCAGATGGTTCCAAATGCTTCTGTATGGACTTCAGGGCCTTGAACGTGGTGTCACACTTTGATACATACCCTATCCCTCGTGTGGATGAATTGATCGAAAAAATAGGCGACGCCAAATACATCACGACCATCGACCTCACGAAGGGGTATTGGCAGGTACCTCTTCGTGAAGAGGACAGGAAGAAAACCGCCTTCGTGACGGACGATGGTGCCTATGAGTTCACGGTCCTCCCCTTTGGACTCCATGGGGCCCCGGCAACTTTTCAATGCCTCATGAACCAGGTGTTACAACCATACCTCTTCGTCAGCTCAGCATACCTGGACGATATCGTCATTTATAGCCATGAATGGGAAGAACATCTGCAACATCTGCAAATCATCCTCATGGCACTACGAAGAGCGGGACTTCACATCAACGCTAAAAAGTCCAGAGCAGCATTTCACAGTGTAAACTACCTGAGATATGTACTGGGGGAGGGCACCATAGCTCCTCAAAGCGAGAAGGTACGAGCGATATCTAAAGTCCCTTTTCCCGCTAATAAAAGAGATCTACGGGCCTTCCTAGGTCTGGTAGGGTACTACCGCCGTTTTATACCAGGTTTTGCTGAGGTGGCTGCACCCTTAACTAACCTTCTCAAAAAGGACACCAAGCCACGAGACTATTCTCACCCATCCCAAGACTCCCTGAAGGCTTTTCAGCTCTTGAAAGATACAATGACCACAGCTCCAGTCCTGGTATCACCCGACTATACCAAACCCTTTGTGTTAGCCACAGATGCCTCTAATGTGGGAATAGGTGCAGTGCTGTCCCAAGTCGACAAGGAAGGGGTAGAACACCCAGTATTGTATGTAAGTAGGAAGCTTTTTCCCAGGGAGTGTAAATATTCCACCATTGAGAGAGAGGCCCTAGCCATAAAGTGGGCGATAGAGAAATTGAGGTACTACTTGGAGGGTAAACCATTCATCCTTCATACGGATCATGCGCCCCTGAAGTGGATACACCAGAATAGCAGCCATAATCCCCGAGTATTACGGTGGTATTTGTCCTTACAGCCATTTTCCTTTTCAGTACACATCGGAAAGGGAAAGATAACGGTAATGCGGACTTCCTTTCCCGCGTGTTTCCTCTCCCCGAACAGGAGAAGCCAGGGGGGGAGGAATGTGACAGGGCGTGCCGTCAGGAAACGACTACCTCAACGGACTGGTGGTCAGCCACCCCACTCTCACCTTGCCCCTTTTCCCCACAGCTGCCACCTTATCCATGGAATGAAGATCCGGAGTCAGGCTGGCCGGACGACAACAACACATATGGTCCCTTTAAGTTCCCGCACCAAGGGGAAGAGGCCCCGCCCCTCGACTGCGTCGATACGTCAAAAGGAGGAAGCTGGAAGGACACGACGGACGGCGTTTCCCTGGAGGGAGCTGGAGACGGAGACGGAGAACGGCGGTGTTCGAGTGAGACCGAGCGGAAAGAGACCGGAACCGACACGCCAGGAGGCCAACGTTTCCACGCTTCGCCCCGCCACGTTCCTACGGGAGGAGCGTGGCTTCAAGAGGTAAGGGGTCGTGTGGCGGGTTGGGTCGGGCGGAAGAGTCAGCCCTGTGTATAATATTGTAAAGCCCCGTTGTAAAGCTATCCGAATCCTTTCCCTCACGTGCACTCCCACCTCACGAGTTGTATAGAGATCACAGTATATCACTGGTTTCCCTCACTCCCGGCCTTAACGAGTGTTTCATGGTCCAACCAGTTATCTGACCCGATTTTCCTTTCTTTTCGGTATCGGAGCGGAGACCCGAGCTGAAGACGTTCCCGGGCTGGATCACCTCGATATCCGTCCGCATCCCTGGAATAGCCAAGCTGGAGCAAGCTACTTTTCCTTTGGACCCCGCAGCTCAAATCCAGGAGCGAGCAGCACCGTTAGCGAAAAAGACTTATATTCCAATAAAACCCTCCCTAAAACCTTTACTCAAGTCGCCGGTGTTTCTATTTACTCCGAATCCTCCAGTCTGTCCGAATCCAGTAGCAGAAAACTAGAGCAGCCCGACCCCCTCGGGACACTGCGGTTGTTTCTCACCTTGTAAAAATGCGTACCATGTATATTGATAGCCTACTATCTCAACCCTGCCAACTGATTTGTCTTATCACGGACGATGTATACATCACAAACATATTTGAAAAGTGATTGTTATAAGACTGGAATGAGTGCATAGAATATTTGACAACTGAAAATCAATAAAGGGCGTTTAAAAAAAAAAGACATCAGTGAAAGAAGCACCAAATCTACATGAATTAGATGATATTGATGATGCAACTGTGTTGTTGGCCAACTTGGAAGAACTGGATGAAGAAGAGCCATCAATAAAGGTGAACGTTCAGGATCTTGCCCCTTGCGATGGTGTCTTTGGAAGAAACAGCTGAGACAAATGTGCCATCTTTCTTTGATGTGAAGGTGTTCAATGGTGCTGTTATATTGCACCTACTCTTGCCAACTGCAGGTGTTGGGGCTTTTGAAGACTATGCCATTGAGGTTGTCATACCTTACATAGAGCCGCAGCTTGATAGCTCGAGAAGGGTGTACACTGTCTGGGACAGGTTATATCAAAGGCAGCATTAAATATCTGTAAGATAGAAAAGAGGAAAAGGAAAGCGAAGAAAGGTTGCACGTCAAAATAGGATTCTAGTTCAGTGGCAAAACGTCTTATGTGATGCAGACAACAAGCAGAGTTGCCCAAATTCAGGGCTAAGAAGATCGAGAGCAGTGAAATCCCCTCTTGCCATGGAAGTAGGGACAACATATGGATACAACATTCTAGTCGGAGGCAGTAACCTATCCAGGCCAGCATGTAACCACGAAGAGGGAGATACAAGACTGGTCTTACATGTACAACATGCCCTGCACCAACGCTATGTGTCTTGTTTGATCTGTACCATTGACACTGATGTTGTAGCGAGTCTCATAGGAAAGTTTCACCAGCTACAAGACTTGTGTAAGAAGGCCAATTTCTGAGGAGCATTCGGTATAGGGAGGAATTTTTCATACATCCACATTAATGTAATTGCTCAGACCTTGGGAAAGTAGAATTCCACAGCCTTGTCAGTGTTTCAGTGTTTCACAGCTTCACAGGTTGTGACACTGTATATGCATTCCTTCGAAAATTAAAGAAATAAAGATTGATGGCCTGGAAATCTAATCCTGAAGTTCCAGCAGCCTTTGTAAACATTGCCAGGAATCCATTCATGGCAGAGGACATTCAGAGTGACTGCTTCCAAATTCTTTAACGCTTCACCGTAATCTTGTCCAGAGAACAAGCCAAATGGAGTCAGTGAATGAAGCTCGCAGAGGAATGTTTTGTCAGCAAAATAAGGCAATGCAAGCCATCCCACCAACAGTCTGCCCCTCTAACATACAAGGCATGCTCTTTAACAAGTAGAGATCTGTTTCACATGTGACGTACCTCAGCAGGAACTACCCACTCTGGAGGGATGGGGTGGAAAATGGACAGAGACAATCAGTGCTGGACCCCATTGTGGACAGCACTACCAATGGCATGTAAAGCATGAGGTGTACTTTTCAAATGTGGCTGCAAAGTGTACTTGCAAGAAGGTGCTGTAGACCCGCACTGAACCTTTCAAGTGCATTGCATCAGAAATCGAGCACACAAAAGGATTTTTCAAAGAAAGTTCATTGAACAGAGAACATATCTGCAGATTTCAAAGTGCTGTTTTTTTAAAGTTCACTTAACACCGTAGAAATCAGCAATTAAAGGAGTTATATATATATATATATATATATATATATTACTTTTCCTTCATATCCACTTCTGAAGTCAATAACAGACGTATTAATGCTCACTCAGTTCCACGGTGCCTTTTGCACAACCCGATTTCTGAAAAATGTCACGACAGGATCCATGAGCTTTGATCACCTGGCTCGTACCAAAAACTATTAGCATACAAGCCAACAGAATTTCACACACAGTTTGGAGCTTTTGTCCAACCTGTCCCCTTGATCTTGCCAAGGGACCTCACTATGTGGAATTGTGTGCTTTTTGAAACCAAGAAAAATATTTTGCTTTTAGCCAATGCTTTTTTTTGGTGGAGGTGGGGTTGATGAGCTACCACTGTGCTTCTCCAACAATAACGTTTTGGAAAAACCATGACAAAACAAATAAAGCTTTGACAAAGCCAAAAGGCTGACAGTCAATGCCCGACCTATTGGCTCGGCTAATGCCCGTTGTGGGTTTGGCTTTAATGAATTCTGCTTCGAGCCAAAGCCTAATGGAGGTGACGGGGAACCTGATGGAATAAGTACAATTGATGCCGCTGTGGTTAGTTCCGTTGCATGTGTCCTACTTCAAGGATAACGTTGTACTTTGTCACAGTATCCTTCTAATACAATATATTGTTCTTATTCGTTTCACACCGGTAGCAAATAGGTTATGTTGTGACTGCAACCATTTGTTCTGCCTACTTGCATACCGATGGAGCAGCTCGGCAGCTGTACCTTACAGCCGCCCAGCGATGAAGCAAAGACGTTTTAAGGCATGGGCAAAGTGGCCTCTGGCCCAGGGCCCCAGCCTTTCGGGCCCTGGGCCAGAGCCCTGATAGAGTCAGCTCGGTTCAGTCTTGATGACAGTGAATCATTCTTAAACAGAGATGGTTTTAAATACTGTTTTCCTTTATTTTTAATACGGGTAATGCGTGGGAGTCTGTCACAGGCATGTTGCAGTGTTTATGCTTTTCAGTACCATGCAACATCCATAAAAAAAAATCTGGTCAAAAACAGGACTTCACATATTCAAAACGGGAGAGGGTGATAGAGATTATTTGCAATAAAATTAGTGTGCAGCTGCTGTATTATACTATTGAAAACACACCCCACTATCCCGGAATATTAGAATTAAACACATTTAGAATGTGGTCGAGTGTGTCAGCGAACTGGCCAAAGAGGGCATGAAAGAGCTGTAATAAGATCATAAATTCAAAGCTGTTCCTAACAAGGGTCCCAAAAATACATTAGGCTCGTGGCCCCCAAAATCTATAAGATGTCCCTGCTACGAAGATTTATTTATTGCACGAGAAACATTGGTTGAAAGGAAAACTAAAGGCAGGCCGAGGTAATACGACACGTGGTCTCTGGTCTGCATGATTCCTTTCCAACATATTTTCAAAGGACTAATGACATTTTATGTGAGTAGCACGTGAATAAAAATCATTTAAAATAATACTACAGGTACGCCTTCCTTCTTCAAAACAAGGGACAAAGAAAATGCATGGAACAATTTAAAGTAGTTTAACAGCAACATGTAAGATAGCCTAAGATTATAAAGAGAGAATATGTTTTAGGTCTGGCCTATGAACAGCTTTAGCTTTTTTGCCAGTTTTATGGTTTCCAAAATACTTAATAAACATACATACACCTATATAAAACTTTATAAATGAATAAAATATAAATAAACATATACATATATATATATATACACACACACATACAGGAGCTTTTGATCAGTCCTCTTCATCCGTTGGTCTGTTCAAGTTTCATTCACATTTTGCTTCCTCACACCAGAGCACACATCACATTCCACTGGGCAGCACACTTTACCCATTGGCTGTCTTGCACTGGGAGTAATAGCATTTTTCTTGGTCAAATGCACAGCGACCTTGAAAGTACGTCACTGGTGTGCTGAACCATTCCTTTACCGTTATGTTTTACAAGTTTTGGCATTTGTTTTGCATAGCACACGTATTTTCAAAAATGGCAAAAAATGAAAATAATCACACTTGCCAAGACCCAACAAAATGGCTTTGCCAATGCTTGTTTCCCCCCTGAATAGTTGTGCCTGTTCGTAGTTGTTAAGTGGCTCATATTATCTTTACTTATAGAGCGTGGCATATGCCGAAACTTCTTGATGCTCCACAAGTGGAGGTAACTCCTGGAACCTAGTAAGATTGTAAATTAAAAAGCCACCTTTTTAATTGACGTCTAAGTGAGAGAAAAGTCTGTTCAGACCACTATCTGGCAGCTGCAACAGAGACAGTACAGTCAGAAAAAGACCTAATATATGCCCTGGGGACATCCAGAAGGAAGAAACATACTGTTCCAAGATAGCAGAAGTGACGTTATGATAGGAACATTTTGGCTGAAGACCCAGGAGTATTGAAAAAGACTTCCTTATATACAATCGTCATAGATTTAAATACAATCCTAAATTTGGTGGGAAGCAAATGCAAAGATCTCTACAACTGAGTAATGTGGGCACAGCTGGTAGTACAGGTCACTAAACTATGCTGCAGTATACTGAATAAGGTGAAGTTGAAGACCAAGGTGTTGAGGGTCAGCAAGACACATTGCACTGGCATAATCCAACCTCGACTGAACCCAAACATTAACTTCCGGAATGTGAAGAATAGGTTATAGGTAAGGCTAGATTCTTTATAGAGTTTTGAGCTAAAGAAACAAGTTTGAGGAACTTCAGCAATTGATGTTCTAAAAAAAAAATAATGTCAACGAGACCCCTGGATTAGGAACTACTTTAGCAAAGAGTGGAGATGGGTCCATCATTTTCGGCTCACCAAGACAGTTGTCAGATATCAGGGAAAGGAGATCCCCAGTCTCTTGTTCTTTGCTGAATTCAAATGCAAGAAACCGGCATCCAAAAACAAAACATGGACAAAACAGTTGCAAGCAAAGCTTTATCTTGACAGGTGGGTGTTGTCCTCCAAAACGAAGCAAAGCAACTTTCAGCTAGGTTTCGTTAGCATACAAGTAAAACCTGGCACCCTGGTAATGCAACAATGACACAGGTTACCCCATGAATGAGAAGTTTTAAACCTAAACGAAAGCCAGATTAATACGTGTGGATTTATACCATTCAAAAAAAGACTTGCTCCATTGGAGGACCGAGTCTCTAAATCCACATTCTTCAACTAAACAACATAGAACGGTCAATGGTGTAAACTCGTTTTGCTATTTTTTAATGATTTAATACAGGAGTTGCTAACCTGCTATGTTAAGTAACCAAAACCTATATTGTATTTATGATTGATACTTTTTTTTTTTAATCACAGATCTCATACCTTAGATTTCTTACTCCCCATGTGCCAGACTATCTGGAAAGCTTTAAATAGCAATGCACCCACGTGCCACAAGGTATTTCCATGAGGTTCTGTGTTTACTAGTACTGCGCCAGATACGATGCCACATATAAGGGCCACCACAGCAGTTCCGTTCTTTCCGCACTTTCTGACACGGATCCAGAGCTACGCACCTATGTCTTTGATCTGCTTTCTGACAACTCCCAAAACAGGAAAAATCCAGTTTGCTAGTTAACTATGTCCACTCCCAAGACTACAGGTTTCAAACCATGCTGCAACTGTAGAAAACAAATGTTAGTCAAACACCCACATGAGGTGCATCTCTGGTGTTGGGGCTCAGGTCTGAACTCAATGTTGTGCAACAAGTGCACCCTCATGCACATGGTACTGAGAAGCGTAGCTGTACGTCCCCGATCACAAGAAGTTGCAGGCCTCATTTAAGTCCCATTCCCACTCCATGTAGAGGGCAGTGGCTCGTTCTCACTCTTGAGGTAGCTCCTGTGCAAGGGTCAACATTGTGGTTGAAGTCCTCCAGTAAGTCAAAGTCCAAATGTAAACAGAAGAAAGCGAAGCTAGACTCATCCCATTACGCCATTCTCTATCTAAGGAAACGGTGTGAGGGTGTCTAAAGATCAGTCTGGCTCCTTCTAGTTCTTTGGTTGCTGAGCAGATTCCTCAATTGGTCCCAGTGCAACCTGAATTTCCCAGGCTATTGACAGTAGCAGATATAAACTTCGAAGGAGGCCATGGTGTAGACATTTGACACTCTTGCAGGTCCCTCTGGTCTGACTGTGGGCCCCAAGTATTTACAGAGGCCCTCAGTCGGATTACAGACAGTGGATCTGTACTCGGCACAGTCTGATGTCCTTGGACCTGGTACAGTCTCAGTACCTGTTCTGGTACAGGCTTCCACTCCGGCTTCACGACCTGCATTGGTACTTCGTTCAATATTGCCGAAGCTGGCACTGCTGTAGCAGGAGGACCTGGTGCTGGTTCTGATGTCTGACCCTAAAATGACTTCATGCTACAAAATTACAAAAGCACAATCAGTCACTATGTGGCCTCATTTTATTCCTATGCCTCTACTAGAGTGGATGCGTCATCAGAGGCTCCATTATATTTTTGGCTCTAATTCCGACCAAAGCTTACCTCCATCAACCAGAGATGATGATTGCGGCGATGAAGATGATTTACCCATGAAGAGAGTGCATCAATTGTAGTGGAAATTCAACAAGCAGGTCAGGTTTTGGAACTACAACTGGCCTCTACTGTGGTTAAGACAAGTGTCTTTACAAAAACTTACATCGTAGGCCTGCTCCATCTGAGCCCTTGTTCCTGTTCAGTGAAGCCCTGATTTCCTTACTAAACATCTTACTCTAAAGAGTCTGGTTGTTCAGGCTTCACTTCAGGGGAGAGGATGTAGCCTTATGGCTAGAGCAGTCGACTTGGAAGCTGGGGAACCGGGTTCGAGTCTTGGCAACAACATCCTGTGATTCTGGGCAAATTAAGTAATCTCCTTGTGCCTAACCAAAATGAATGTGTCCTTCTGTAACGAAACTGTTGCTCGTGTAAAGGGCTCTGATACCCGATGTCTCAGGTCTAGTTTGCGCTATATATATATATAAAAATATAAAAAACTGCAAGATAAACCTCAATTTATTCCCTATGGATCCATAGATAAGGAGTAAAAGAAGATTACGATGTTCGGAAAACAAATGTTCTGTTTGACTAGCCTAGCATTGCAGTTGGCCAATGGCCGTTCTAATCTTGGATTAGCTGTGAACTTTATAAACCTGGTCATTCATTCAGTGTAGTTTGTTTATTGGGCTGATATATGCATGACCAGCAAGAGCTTAATTGGCGGTCCCACAAGACCTTATGGCTTCACTGGCTCAAACAATTCAACATGGTCAAGCTGCAGCCACATACATGACTTGTGCTGGTGTTTATACTACGGACTGTATGTGTTGGGCGATTGGTTCCAGTCTGAGGAGACATACAGGTTTCTCACAAGCCTTTTCATAGTTCACACCTGTTTGGCAACAAAGTAGAATCTACTTTGGACAATTGAGAGTATGGATTTGGCACGCTCTCTCGGTCTTTTGACCCCTACCAAACTGTTTCCCCACCAGTTTAGAAAATTCCTAGGCTACTCTAGAGGCTGGGCTGTATTGGCACTGTCAGTTTCTTCTTTTAAAAACAGGGGACAACTATATATCTAATGACCAAACTATATATAGGGAAAGAAGGCAATAGGTAAAGGTCTATAGCTTGTTTCCATAAAACAATCGGAAAAATACCTTATGATCTAGATCTCTCTGCAGACAGTAACCACTAGTACAGAAATTAAATATACACTAATGTATCTCAAAAAAAGATATTTCTTTTTATTCTTCAAAACAGATTATTATTGTATTACATTTTCAAATTGTCTTTGTTTTTTCAATATATAAAGCAGTTCATTCATTACACATAATCAATATGACACAAACACATAAATCGAATGATAGATGAATACGATAGACGTAGAGTTGATGGGGGCAATGCGGCCGATGTAGACTACACGCGTTTCGTGATTGCTGCCTTCATCAGGTGACCGTCCATTGCACTACAATTATAGGTTTTACTCTGGATTCTTATACATAGCGTAGGATACAGTGGCCTCCTTACATAAATAGAATATAAGGGCACAATATATTTAAAAAGAAATGTCCAACGTCATCTTGGGGTGCTCCAAATATACTATCATCAGGATCTATGCATGTGGTTAAAAACGGGGTGGTATCCAAATATTAGATGTCGCACCATAGTCGACAAAATGTAGCAATATCTAAGAACGCGACCACTCTTCTAACAATCAGTAAAGTCTAATGGATGTGAAAATTGCTTAGTGATATGTATCACGACATCTCTGATCTTGAAATGGGGGCTCATACATTGGACCACATTGCAGGCTTACACGATCTCCTTCGAATGATTTTTCCTGGATGCTTATGGGCGTTCTGTAACGATAATCGCGTCTTAACGGCGTCGATGGCTGCCATGATGCAAACCAACTCCATCAACTCTACATCTATCGTATTCATCTATCAATCAATTAATGAAATTTGAAATTTTTGAAATTTAAACTTTATTGTTTAGTTAATTAAAACCATAACAATTTGATGAATGTCACACATAGTTATAAAATTTATAAATTTGTCGCTAAAAAAGAAAAATGTACCAATGTTAAAAAAAAATTCAAAGCATTAATTGTTCATATTGTTTTTATACGTTTCTCAAATGCCTGCAAGAACTTCACCAGCTTGCAGTGTATTCTTGGAGCAGTAGTATCCAGGCTTCCAATAATGGCTGATCTACATGTTCGTAGTTTCATGGACCGATAACTTTCCTTTAGGTGTGACCGTTCCTTGTATAGCATCTTACAGTGACAAATTATGTGTATTAGATCCTCTTTAGGGCTACCACACAGTCGACAAGAAACGTCGTCAAGCAGTTTCCAGGCAGGTTCATTTGCTCGTGTGGGAAAGTCCCCAAGTCTCAACGCCATCAGCTTTTTCTTAATAAAAATAGAATAAGTTGTTTCCAGGTATTTTGCAGCTGTCAATGTCTTATAGCCATTTATCACAGCCCATGAATGCGAACGATGGGAGAACATTTCTTTGTCCAAGATTAACGAATGAAGTTTGGCCACTTTATTTAGGGTCTGTTTTAGGACAACAAATGACAGATTATTATCCCATAGGGTTTTTGAGCAAGTTGTCTCCAAAGCTTGCATGAGAAATTGATTTGCTTTGGAATTCTTTTGGGATTTAAACTCTTGCCATAGGTAGGTATTCAGACTGTTATTACTTGCTTTTTGCTTGATCTGATACCAGACCTTAATATACGAGTATTGTCTCCCCGGTATTTCGTTTTTTAGTCCAAATTCAAGTCGCAATTGCGCTGGTGATGTCGTGCGTGGGAGACGTAATACTTTTTTGTATATTTTAGTTGTCAGGATGTTTAGTAGGTCGGCATCCTTTCCGTGCATTGCCACACTTGCATTGGTCAGGGTTGGGAGGATTAATTAATGTGTTTGTGTCATATTGATTATGTGTAATGAATGAACTGCTTTACATATTGAAAAAAACAAAGAAAATTTGAAAATGTTATATAATAATAATCTGTTTTGAAGAATAAAAAGAAATATATTTTTTTGAGATACATTAGTGTATATTTCATTTCTGTACTAGTGGTTACTGTCTACAGAGAGATCTAGATCATAAGGTATTTTTCCGATTGTTTTATGGAAACAAGCTTTAGGCACAGTCAGTTTCTCCATACTCTGCTGCAATTATTGAAGTCCTTCAAGGATGTGTACATGGGTGTGGCAGGCAATGTGCAGGTGACCACAACGGGCACCAGCCTTCTTAGTCCCCTTAACCAACGGCAATATTTACCAAGGCACTATAGCTTGCAACTAGAGGCGCACACCACCCTTTGTGAGTCAGGATCCAGCACTTCAGTTCGGGATGACTATCCATCATAATAGGTCCAACAAATTGTTCAACATGGCTATACCCTGCCTTTTCTTTCTGCTCCGCTGAATCTTCCCCAAATATTGGAGCGAATCTCAGAGGACTCCTGTCCATACTGCTGCAAGAGGTGTGACATTTACTTCCAAATGAGTCATCGAGATGGTCCTGCACTAGGAAGTAAAGGTGTGTAGCTACTCTCAATATGTTATTGAGCTGAAGGAGGATAAGTGACCTCCTGTAGAGGGACACATTCGAAATGCTCACGCTGACCCAGATTTAGTCTGCCCAGGACCCCAGCGACTGGGTGATTTCCTTCAACCTGCAGGGGAAGTGTTTTCATATACACGACCTGCAGTCCCATACAGGCTACCTCCAGTTCAAGGTAGACCAGGAGCACTTTCAGTTTGCTGTGCTCCCCTTCGGTCTCACCAGTGCTCCTCGGGTGTTCACAAGAGTGGTGATGGTGGTTGCCACCCCTCTTCGGAAATGAGGTAACACTTTTCCTCTACCTTGACAAATGGCAGTTGAAGACGAAATCGCCACCTATAGAAAAGGGAAACCCTCCTGAAATTATTAGGATTCACGATCAATGAGCTGAGTTCACACCTGACTCATTTGCCAAGGATTCTTTTATTTGAGCATTCGTGAATACTGTACGGTTTGGGGCTTTGCCTCCGTCATGACAAGTCCATGGCTTTTATCTTGATGTTTTAGCTTCGCTCTTGGACCTCAGTGACAACAGCTCTGAGGTTTCTGGATTTTTTTAGTCTCCTGCATCCTCCTCGTGAACTACGCCAGGTGACATATGTAGGCTCTGTAATGGAATCTGAAGTTCCAATGAGCCTAGCACCAAAGAAACGTATCAGATGCCATAAAGATTTTGGAGGAAAGACTGCACACAATCTGAGGTAGCTGCTCAGTGGTAACTGAACCTGTAGCAGACTCCTCTACCTTACCCACCAAGAGCTCACAGTGATGGCATCACTGCTGGGTTGAGGGAGGTCATCTGGGGGTGGTGGATATCAGAGGACTTTGGTCTCTGCAGAAACCTAGCTCCATATCAATCTGTTGGAGTTTGAGAGCCATTAGACTGGGGTTAATGGTTCTCCTGTCATCCATCAAAGGGAGTCTGATGCAGGTTATCACAGACAATACCACTGCCATGTCATACTGCCACAAGGATGATGAGGTGTGGTTCTGAGTCCTGTGAAAAGAGGATCTGCACCGCTAGAGTTAGGTGGATCATCAGGGCATTTCCCTGATCATGAACCATCAGCTGGACCCAAAAAGAGCGTTATGCTTCGGCACTGATAATACCACATTTCCATAAGTTAGACTATGGAATTCCCTGGGGCGAAGAATGTGAAGGCTGTGAAGAAGAGGAACCTACTGGGGTGGATAGTCATCTGCATTAAAATCTGCCATGGACTGGTCAGGTGTGAGAGATCATTCAACCTGAGCCGAGGCTCCCATCACTGCTCTAGTATGTGCAGACCCTGTCCACAATCTCTGCCAAGCTGCATTGTGGGTATCAGTGCACACTTAACAAAGCACTAGTGCCCGGACAATCAGATCCAGCGGATATTTTGCCCGTTCAGTCTAGAAAGACCTTTTGGTCTGGGGTCTGCACCCGAGGAGGTACTGCTTTGGTGTTTATTCTAAAGGGAGGAATCTGTTGTTAGAAGTTAGAACAACAAGTTACTTGCCTTTGGTAATGCTCCATCTGTGGATATTTGATCTAACTGAAAATTCCTCACGGCCCTCCCTCCTTTCTCTTCTGGAGAGTGTCCTTATTTTTAACAACTAAAAAATGCCATGTTAGAAATCTGCACTCTGGAACTATCAATTGTTCATGCTTCACGTCTGAGGGTGCAGCAAGAGACAAGCAAGAAACTGATGCGCATGGGCTCTTATATGGGGCTCTGCAGCATCCCTGCCAATGTGGTATGCAGTTAATGTGGTGCTGCACTGCGCCACCTAGCAGCAAGCATAAGCCTTGCTACAGAACGTTTTACAGATCTACTAGGGAGTATTTTAAGGTGAAGAATCTGCAATTACATAGAATATCCACCAAAAACAGGGTTTCCAACTAATGTGTTTGAGTGATGTGAAGAAATGTATAGACACTGGAGAAAATTGGGGGGGGGGAGGGGAAAGTTAGCATTAGATATGCAGTTGCCTCCTGACGAAAAGCTCTCTTTTACTGGGTACTGTACTGGTATTGTTTTATTTTTGCTTAATGAACAGGTTTTAGACATCAAGTAAGCTTGGTTTAATATTTTCTTTGAAACTGATATCTAGTAAGATCTACTATGGTCAGCGTTCCTGCATTTCCATGGTAAACCAGCCTCCTCTGGTCATCCGCCGTACATAAAACTACCATTTCAGTGTTGTGCTCTGGGCAAAACCCTGGTTAAATTTCGTCACTTCAAAAATGATGTTTGGCAAACAGTTGTATTTGAAATAAAATTAATGTTTCTAGCAATTTCCCTAAATAAGGAAGAAGAGAAATCCCATTTGAGCAACTTCAGACAGAAGGATCTAGTAGAGAGTTTTTCAAAACTGGTTAACAATTGACAATTTTCAGAAAGAGGGAAAGATGCCATGGCCAGTAAAAGCAGTTGAAGAAGTCCAATAAGAGAATATATTATCCAGAAGCAATGTCATGACTCTTGCTGGAATATCAGAAGAGTCAATTTTGATTGCTTTCTAATCACTTCTAAAAATGGGAGATAAATAGGAGAATGGACCTCAATAAGGTTGTGTGAAACAAAATAGAATCTAAACGATGACTGCAACAGGAGTAGGGTCAGAGTTCTGAAGTTCAACGTTTAAAATGACCAGACTATTAAGCAAAGATTTGGTGGAAGCCGCAGCAAAGTCGAACCACAAGTTAAAGTCCCGCAAAACAATAGGATAACCTATCTGAAGAGACAACACTGTAATTCCTCCACATTTCCTATCCCATCTCTCCAGCTGATAAATTTGGTTCATTTTTTAAACCATAAGGAGTGCTGTCCTGAGAAAACCAAATCTTAATCAGAAGCAATAAATGCAGGTGGTAGACTGGAAAAAGGCTGGCAATCTGAAAACGACGTTTGAAGGAAAAGCAAAAATTGCACGGCATATCTTTCATCTTGTTGATTTGAAAGGATTTATTAAGTGAAGTTGAAGAGACTATGAGCAAAGTGTTGGACCCGGCCTCGTGGCGTGGTTCCCCCCCGCGAATCAGCTCCCCATCAGCTCAGCTCTGTACATAGGGACTCCCTAGCTACACTACCCATGTCCGAACCCACTGCCCCTTGTCCGTATCGGCCTGTCCCCGGCCACCCTTCCAGCCCGCACGCCCCAGACCCGCCAGGCCCATAGGCCCATCGGCAGCCATTTTCCCTTCCCGAGATCCCTGATGCCGTGGGCCTAACCTGACCCCTGCCCCAGCGTAGCGTAGGCTCCAGACGCGCCAGCCCCCGTTGGGAGGGTGAGGGCTACCCTACTGAGAGAGGGCGAGGAGTTTCGATGGCACCTCCGGCCTCCCCTGAGAGACCGGTTTCGCTCACACCTCTGGTCCTCCCCTGAGGGCCAGTTTCGATATCACCTCTGGCCTCCCCGAGTGCTGGCTCCAGACCTGCTGGGTGTCTGGGAATTCCCGGACGCATCCTCAAAGGGATCAAAGAACCAACCGCCGGACCTCGCCCCCGGACCGCCCCCCACAGCCTCGGACCCCCGCCTGCCAAGGTCCGGACATCAAAGGGTCACTGAACTATATCAAGGGTCGCCCCTGAACTAGCGGGCAGTTGTATCTTGGACAAGGAAGCCCTGCTGATCTGATCGCGGCTGAACTGAACCCCGTGAACTCTAAGCCCTGCTGACGCTGTCGCGGCTCGTTCTTGGAACTGAACCATCGGAGCCCTGCTGACCTCGTCGCGGCTCGAGCTTGAATCTTGAAGACATCTACGGAATTCTGAGCCCTGCTGACGTGGTCGCGGCTCCCCCTGAACCTCCTACAGAGCGAGCCCTGCTAACGCTGTCGCGGCTCGAGGAACATTCTAGTCCGGCTGGACTGTCGAAGTCATCACCCCAAAGAGACTATCATCAAGTGAGTAGGGTCCTCAGTGCGTTTACCATCTCCCGTATCCCCCCGGCTCGAGGATTGAGAGCTGTGCGCAGGGTACGCCACGTGCTGGGTTACGACCCTAAGACTGTCCCGCTACCCCTATCCCCAAAAGACTTGAGACTCTCTGCGATCATTTGATCATTGTACATAAGTGTGATATTGCTTTCTTTGTGTTTATAAAGAAACTCCTAACTCACCCCTCGGTGTTGTATCTGTTCATAAGTGTGGTGTGGTCCTCGTGTGTATGAATCACTACTTGAGGTCTTCCCCAGCGAAGGTCTCTCATAAGGCTCGGCAGTATTGGTGGGAAAGGTAGGTCACGGAGGAGTTGGGTAGACCTAACCCGACCTCTGGGGCCTCCCCTTCTAACATTGGTGGCAAGCGACGGGATAAGAGCCTACGTCTAGAATCGTACAGTAAATCGACTGACACACCACCCGAACAAGACCAACCATGAGTATCACCGGAACCAGCGAGAAGACCACATTTCAGAAGGAAAAGCTGGAAGATTACACCCACAAAGAATTGAAACAATTCTGTAAAGATTTCCACATCGCTACCACTGGATTGAGCACAAAAGACGACTTCCAGAAGGCCCTGACGGCCTGGGTAGAAGCCGGGGCCCCTCTCCCCACGACTGAAGGAAACAGTGGAGAGGAGGAGCCGCCGACCGAAACTGATGGCCCAAGGGATGAGGGAGCCGACTCCCTACCACGAGCTGCCCACACAGAGAGAGGTCTGTCGGTGGAAGAACTGGCAGACCAGGAACGCAACCGGAGCCACGAGCTGGCCCGACTTAAAATTGAAGGTGAACTCAAACTGGCAGAACAAAAACTGGCCATCGAGCAGCTACGGCTGCAAGGGGAATTGGAAGACAAAAAGCTCCAGCGGGAGCTGGAAGAAAAGAAGCTCCAGCGGGAGCTAGAAGAAAAGAAGCTCCAGCTGGAGCATGAGGGGAAGAAGCTCCAGCTCGAGCAAGAGCGCAGCCTGAAGGAGCGCGAGATCAAAGCCCGGAACGAGGAGTCCCAACCCCCGGGGAACAGAGACCCTGCTCCCCCGGTCGAACCGAAGGTGCCCATCCCAAGGATGTGGTGAAGGAGTACTACAAGAACGACGATATCCAGCAGTGGTTCAAAGCATACGAAGTCGCCATGTCCACCCACCGAGTACCTGAGAAGGATTGGGGGGCCGGACTATGGGGCCGCTTCCGCAGCGAAGGGAGAGACACCCTGCTGGATCTCCCCTCCGCCATCGTGAACTCTTACCCCCACATGAAGGACGCTCTCATGACCCGCTATGGGCTAACCCCCGAAATGTGCAGGCAGAGATTTCGGGACTGGAAGAAAATACCCGGCACCACATGGGTGGAATATGTGAATTTCTATAGCAGAGCTTTGGACGGGTGGATCAAGGGCAGCAAAGTGACCACCTTCGAGGGTCTGGTGGACCTCATCGCCTATGAACATCTATCAGACAACTGCTTTGTAGAGCTGAGACAGCACCTTCTTGACAGCAAAATGGTCGGCCCCCGGAAGTTGGCTGTCGAAGCTGATCGGTGGGTGAACACCAGAGTCCCATGCAACCCAGTAGGGGACTCCAACCGAAACGAACAAGAAAAGCCACGGCAGAGGGGAGGGGGGAATCAGAATAGACAGCGGGCTCCCCAGACAGGGCCTCCTCGCAGCCCCCCCTAGGAACCAGCCAGGGACTCCCCTACCAGACGCAAAGGCTGGATTCCCTCCTCTTAGATCAAGACCCAGAATAGCCACAGCCTGCTACCGTTGTAACCAAACAGGGCGCTATGCCAATGACCCCAACTGCCCCATGCTCAAGAAGACCCCTGCTGCAGGTCCCCCTGCGCGCCACCTCGCCAACATAGCTCTAGAGGAGGAAGAGGAGTTAGAGGACCCCGAGGGGTGGGAACCCGCGGCCATGACCTTAGTTTCCCTGGGGCATAGAGAAATGGTCCCCGGAACCTTCCTACCAGACAACACCGAGAAGTACCGACAGCAGGTGACTGTCAACGGGTTCCGCATAGGGGCCCTCCGAGATACTGGAGCCAGTATCACGGCTGTGAAAGAGCATCTCGTCACCCCAGACCAAATAGTACCCCGTGCCTCCTGCAGAGTGATCTCCGCGGACAATTCCGTCCGCACTTGTAAGATAGCGCAGGTCCCATTCGAGTGGGAGGGCGTCTCCGGAGAGTTACGAGTTGCGGTCCGCACCGACATGCCCGTGGGCTGTCTCCTCGGTAACGACCTAGAGAGCTCTCCCTGGAAGCAAGTAGAGCAAAAGACGCACCTCGAGATGGTGGGCATACCCGAGTGGGCCTGTGTGACCACCCGGTCCATGGCGGCCCGAGTGGCCACCCCGAGGAGGTGATTACCGAATTACCCCCCCCTCCCCCTTCCCGCCGAACCAGAGGGTAGCGGGCAGACGGAAGGCCTTGACCTCTTTCCCAGTGAAAGCAGCGACCCCGACTCCGGTCCCTTGGACCAAGCCGATGAGCCAGCCCCGAGCACAGACGATCTCCCTGAGTTGGCCCAGTGGCGCCAAGATGGGGGGCCCTCCCGAGAGGAATTCTGCCTGGAGCAGACCTCGTGTCCCTCTCTAGTGTGGCCGCGGCAGCAGGCCGCCGCCCAGGCTGCCGGTGACCAGTCCGGCTCCCACCACATTTACTGGGAAAACGGCCTATTATATAGCGAACAGAAATCCGCCGAACTAGGGTCAGCCCGAGTGCTGGTGGTACCCCTATGTTTCCGCGGATTCCTCCTGAACCTGGCCCACGAGGTACCCTGGCGGGACACCTGGGTCAAGACAAAACCTACCACCGGTTGGTCACCCATTTCTATTGGCCACACATGCGCTCGGATGTGGAGGCCCACTGCAGGTCCTGCCCCACGTGTCAGGCCAGCGGGAAGAGCGGGGGGGGCGAATCCCCTCCAACCTTTCCCCGTGGTCAGTACCCCCTTTGAGCGGGTGGGAATCGATATCGTGGGGCCCCTTGACCCCCGAACATCCCTCGGCCACCGGTTCATTCTGGTCCTGGTGGACCATGCCACCCGTTACCCCGAAGCTATCCCCCTCCGGACAGTGACAGACCCAGTGGTGGGCGGGCCCTCATGGGAATCTTCTCCCGGGTGGGATTCCCCCGAGAAGTAGTGAGCGACAGAGGAACAAACTTCATCTCCCGGTACATGAAGTCTCTCTGGCAACAGTGCGGGGTGACGTACAAGTTCACCGCCCCGTACCATCCCCAAGGGAATGGCGTGGTCGAGCGGTTCAACCGCACACTCAAGGGGATGATCATGGGCCATGCGGAATCCCTGAGACGCAAGTGGGACGTCCTCCTCCCCTGCCTCCTGTTCACATACCGCGAAGTCCCCCAGAAGTCCCTGGGGTACAGCCCTTAAGAGCTGCTCTACGGGCACCCCGTCCGAGGACCCCTTAGCCTGGTCAAGAAAGGGTGGAGGCGACGTCCTTGGAGCCCCAGCCAGATGTATTTCGATACATTCTGGCTCTTCGGAATCAGACTCGGAAGTTCCGAGAACTGGCCGAGGCAAACCTCGAAGCCAGTCAAGAAGACATGAAAAGGTGGTATGACCAGAATGCCACTCTGGTCGAGTTGCAACCCGGACAGCAGGTCTGGGTGATGGCCCCTGTGGAACCCTGTGCCCTACAGGACAAGTGGACGGGTCCCTTCAAGGTGGTAGAGCGGAAGAGTCAGGTTACCTACCTTGTGGATGTCCAGTCCCCGAGAAACCCCTTGCGGGTTCTCCATGGGAATAGCCTAAAACCCCACTTCGTGCGGTCCGAGTTGAGTTTACTCCTCGCCACCGACGACGGAGCCGAGGAAGAGACGGATCCCCTCCCCGATCTCTTGTGTGTTAAGGAAAAAGATGGCTCTGTGGAGGGAGTGAGACTCGCCCCCTCCCTCACCCCCGAGCAGCACGAAGACTGTCGCCAGTTGTTGGGGCAGTTTTCTGACCTATTTTCCCTCGTCCCCGGAGTCACCAGTTGGTGCGTCCACGATGTGGACACCGGGGACAGTCCCCCGGTACGGCACAGAGCCTACCGCGTTCCCGACAGAGTCCGAGCCTGCATCAAGACTGAAGTCTCCAAGATGCTAGCCCTGGGAGTGGTCGGGCCTCTGACAGCCCATGGGCCAGTCCCGTGGTTCTGGTTCCGAAGGTGGCCGCACCCGGCGCTGTTCCCGAGCTGAGGTTCTGCGTAGACTACCGCGGGCTCAATGCCGTCACCCGAACCGACGCTCACCCCATTCCCCGAGCAGACGAGCTCATTGACCGCCTAAGGTCGGCTCGCTACCTCAGTACCTTCGATCTGACCAGTGGCTACTGGCAGATTGCCCTGACCGAGGGGGCCCGAGAAAGGTCCGCCTTTTCCACCCCGGATGGCCACTACCATTTCCGGGTGATGCCCTTCGGCATGAAAAATGCCCCCGCCACCTTCCAGAGACTGGTGAACCAGGTCCTGACAGGATTGGAAGAATTTAGCGCCGCATATCTGGACGATATTGCGGTGTTCAGCTCCCACTGGCCTGAACATCTCCTCCATCTCCGGGAGGTCTTGTTAGCCCTACTCACCATTAAGGCTAGCAAGTGCCAAATCGGACAGGGGTCCGTGGTGTACTTGGGGCACCAGGTCGGCAGCGGCCTCGTAGCCCCCCTCCAACCCAAGATCGATGCGATCGTCGCCTGGGAAGCCCCCTCCACCCAAACGGAGGTGTGAGCCTTCCTCGGGCTCACGGGGTACTACCGCAGGTTCATAAAGGGTTATAGTAGCATCGTAGTGCCCCTCACAGAATTGACCTCTAAAAACCAGCCGAAGAAGGTCAACTGGACCCCCGCCTGCCAAGAGGCGTTTGAAGCCCTGAAGCACGCCATGTGCACTGCCCCTGTTTCTGGTTTCATTTGGTTAGGCGCCTTGACGCCCATTGGGCTTAGTTGCGCGATAGAAATTTATTTTCATTTCATTTCATTCATTTCATTTCATTGCAGGCCCCCGACTACTCCAAAGAGTTTGTGGTCCAAACGGACGCCTCCGAGCATGGCATTGGGGCCGTCCTGTCCCAGTTGAATGAGAACGGCCTGGACCAGCCGGTGGCCTTCATTAGCCGGAGATTACTCCCTCGAGAACAAAGGTGGAGCACCATCGAGCGGGAGGCCTTCGCGGTGGTTTGGGCTCTGAAGAAGCTGAGGCCCTACCTATTCGGTACTCACTTCCGAGTCCAAACCGACCACCAACCCCTACGGTGGCTAATGCAAATGAGAGGGGAGAATCCCAAATTGCTGCGATGGTCCATCTCCCTCCAAGAGATGGATTTCACTGTAGAACATCGGCCAGGTGTTGACCACGCCAACGCGGACGGCCTGTCCCGCTTCTTTCGCCTCAGTGAAGAGAACCCCCAAGGGGATGGGTAGTTCTCTCCGCCTTTCAGCTGGGGGGGGACGCGTGTTGGACCTGGCCTCGTGGCGTGGTTCCCCCCTCCCACAAATCAGCTCCCCATCAGCTTAGCTCTGTACATAGGGACTCCCTAGCTACCCTACTCATGTCTGACCCAATGCCCCTTGTCCGTATCGGCCTGTCCCCGGCCACCCTTCCAGCCCTCACGCCCCAGACCCGCCAGGCCCAAAGGCCCATCGGCAGCCATTTTCCCTTCCCGAGATCCCTGATGCCGTGGGCCTAACCTCACCCCTGCCCGAGCGTAGCGTAGGCTCCAGATGCGCCAGCCCCCGTGAGGAGGGTGAGGGCTACCCTACTGAGAGAGGGCGAGGAGTTTCGATGGCACCTCCGGCCTCCCCTGAGAGACCGGTTTCGCTCACACCTCTGGTCCCCCCCTGAGGGCCAGTTTCGATATCACCTCTGGCCTCCCCGAGTGCTGGCTCCAAACCTGCTGGGCGTCTGGGAATTCCCGGACGCAACCTCAAAGGGATCAAAGAACCAACCGCCGGACCTCGCCCCCGGACCGCCCCCACAGCCTCGGACCCCCGCCTGCCAAGGTCCGGACATCAAAGGGTCACTGAACTATATCAAGGGTCGCCCCTGAACTAGCGGGCAGTTGTATCTTGGACAAGGAAGCCCTGCTGATATGATCGCGGCTGAACTGAACCTCGTGAACTCTTGAGCCCTGCTGACGCTGTCACAGCTCGTTCTTGGAACTGAACCATCGGAGCCCTGCTGACGTGGTCGCGGCTCCCCCTGAACCTCCTACAGAGCGAGCCCTGCTGACGCTGTCGCGGCTCGAGGAACATTCTAGTCAGGCTGGACTGTCGAAGTCATCACCCGAAAGAGACTATCATCAAGTGAGTAGGGTCTTCAGTGCGTTTACCATCTCCCGTATCCCCCCGGCTCGAGGATTGAGAGCTGTGCGCAGGGTACGCCACGTGCTGGGTAACAACCCTAAGGCTGTCCCGCTACCCCTATCCCCAAAAGACTTGAGACTCTCTGCGATCCTTCGATCATTGTACACAAGTGTGATATTGCTTTCTTCGTGTTTATAAAGAAACTCCTACCTCACCCCTCGGTGTTGTGTCTGTTCATAAGTGTGGTGTGGTCCTCGTGTGTACGAATCACTACTTGAGGTCTTCCCCAGCGAAGGTCTCTCATAAGGCTCGGCAGTATTGGTGGGAGATGCAGGTCACGGAGGAGTTGGGTAGACCTAACCCGACCTCTGGGGCCGCCCCTTCTAACACAAATAGAGCCCGGTTTCTTTTTTTTAATACATCTTTTTATTAAAAAAACAATAATACAATACAAGCATCAACAAAAAGAAAAAGAGCAGTTGTCAAAGTGAGCATAGCAAGTAAACTAGACACATCATACATACAAATCAATTAACTCAAAAGAGACAATACAGATAATGGTACGGGGACACAGTGACTTTAGATCATTAAAGTGTCTCTTTATCAACACTGACTGGGGAATCATTGTCAAAGGGGGTGCACAAAAACCTTCTGCTTTCGTTCCAGGGGCCCCATATTTTAGTCCATTTGCCTGGGCATCCTCTGCTCTCGTATATCACCCTTTCGGCCTGCATGCACCAGTCCATGTCCTCCGCCCAGTCCTTGTGTCGGGCCCAACTCCCCCCTTCATGTTCTGGCTATATTGCGTTTTGCTATGATACAGCCCAGAGAGACCCATAGTTGTTCGGTGCGATGGAGGTCTGTGGCGTCCCAAATGTTTGAAATACATAGTCGAGGGGAGGATTCTATTTATTTCCGACATATTTGGGACATAGTGGACAGAACCTCCCTCCAATACTGTTGAAGAATTGGACAGTCCCATCACTGATGCAAGAAAGTACCTAAGGAACCACAGCCTCAGGGACAAAGTGGGGAGATCGTCAGACCCATTTTAACAAGTGCTGTGTTGGTGTAGTAGGCCCTGTGGAGTTTTTTAAGTTGAATAAGCTTAAAGCGGGACCGGATTGCCAGCTCCCTGGGGGATGCCAGAGCCTCCCTCTATTCTTCATCAGGTATATCCCCCACATCGTCCGACAATTTAGTGCGGAGTTTATAGAGAGGTTCCAGTAAGTTATTGAGCATCTTGGGGTAGGTCAGAGAGATGGCCTTGTCCGGAAGGTAGTATTCGAGAGGCCTGTCCTCTAGAAGTGAAGAGACGGGCAAATCGAAACATTTGGGGATGGCTTTATTTAATACACTAAGCGCCTGAAGATATCGGAACATTTCTCCCTCATGTAACTGGTATTTTACTAGCAATTCACCGAATGGAACCACCGCACCCTTTGCACACATGTCCCCTACTGCGGAAAGACCAATCAGGTCCCATTTATCAAATCCAGGTGGTCTCGATAGCATACCCAAGTGGCAGGATTCCAGGAGTGGAGCAACCCGCATAATTTTACCCTTCCAGCCCAACATGGCAGTTGCCAAGTGCCAGATCCAGACTGTGGTAGAGGTAGGGGTAAAGATGGTTAACTGCTTAGACCCACTATATAACACCCTCATGTAATTGCCCACCGCCATTTTGAACCCCTCCATTCTGTACGCTGGGTCTGTAAAGTGACTGTGAGCCCAGTGGTTGAGGACCACTAATTGTGAGGCATACTAATATGTTTTAATTGCAGGAAGAGCAATACCCCCGTCATACCAGCTGTTCGTGAGTTTTGTTAGGACAATACGGGGCATGCCACCATTCCATAATAGTGAACGGACCTCAGAATCAATTGTTTGGAAATATTGAAGCGGGACGGGGTAGGATGCATTCTGTAGGGCATATAGGAAACAGGGAAATGCCATCATTTTGAGGAGGGCAGCTCTTACCAGTAGAGTAAGGAGTAGTGTCTTCCAGTGCTGCACGTCAGCAGGGCGGCGATGCAAGGGAGGGAGAAGGTTCTTTTGGTGAAAGACATCTGCATCTTTCGTGACATAGATGCCCAGGTAACGAAAGCCATCCGTGACTATGCCAGTATGTCAGCCCGGAGGAAGCCATGGGGGCTCCCCACTGAGGACATAGGTCAAGGACTTGTCCCAGTTGATGGTGTAGCCCGAGTATTTCCTGAAAAGCGTGTGACTATGTAGGACCATGTGAAGTGAAGATCGGGGTTTGGCAAATATAAGAGAATGTCATCGGCGTAGAGGGAGATCCTGTCTGACCAATCCGGGGCCCAATTCAGTCCACGGATAGAGGGGTCACCTCTGATCCATAACGCCAAAGGTTCTAGCGCCAGAGCGAATAACAGCAGTGACAGGGGGCAGCCCTGTCTCGTACCCTTCCCCAACTCAAAAACTGCCGACCTGCCACCGTATACTGAGAAGCGAGCCAAGGGTTTAGCATATAATATACGCACCCAGGACATAAAACGCTGGCCAAAGCCGTACCTTTCCAGAGAAGCGAACAGAAAAGGCTACTCCATCATGTCGAAAGCCATTTTAGCGTCTAAGGACACAATTACCGCGTCTTCTTGTATGGTGGGGGCTCTGCCCAGCACTCCGAAGAGGCAACGGAGATTGAGTGCCGGGTTTTTAGTCAGCATAGAGCCGGATTGGTCCGGGTGTAATAACTTATGGAGATGGGGCAAGAGGCGAAGGTCCAGAAGGTTGGCCAGGATTTTGACCTCTGGGTCAAGGAGGGAAATCAGTCGATACGAACCACATTTGTCCCGGGATTTCCCGTTCATGTGTATGACCGCAATATTAGCCAATCACTGTGTTTCGGGCAAAATTCCAAGCTCCATACTCTCATCACACATCCGCACTAAAAACTGAGCCAATGCCGAAGAGACTGCTTTATAAAGCTCGATTGGAAGGCCTCTAGGACCCATGGCCTTCCCGGATCGCAATGCACTAATCACCTTAGACACCTCTTCAGGAGTCAAGGCGGTGTCAAGATCTGTAACATCTTGAGGGTCTAATCTTGGCAGGGGGAGGGTGGAAAGCAGGTCGGCTGCTTCTTCCTGCATGGAGGTGGACGTAGGGACATAGAGTTGCTCAAAATGGTTAGCGAAACTCTCAGCAATCCCATCCCCGTCGCATCGTCTTGCACCATTAGGAGCCACAATTTCAGTCACCCACCTGTTGGCCAACTCACATTTATCTAGCTATGCCAACAATTTACAGGTCTAATCTCAAATTTCATATACACAATATTGAGTGGTGCATTAGTGCGCTTGGGCCGCCTTTCTGGCTATATCATTATATTCCATTTGTTTCACTGCAGGTCTGTGGGAAGTGTCGGGGATGCTGAGGCGAGTAGTTTGTGTTCAAGATTGGCCACCTCTAATTCTATATCCTCTAGTTGCTTACGTTTCTCCTTCCGGTGGCCCACCACTGCCACCACCACACACCCTCGAATAACCGTCTTAAATGCCTTCCATAGCGTCACATCCGATTCAACTGAGACCTCGTTTTCTGTGAAGTAGTCTGATGTGGCCTGTACAAGTTTACCCTGTATCTCGGGGACCTGAAGATACCATGGGTTGAGGGCCATCTCCTGACGATAGCGGGAAGGCACAACAATGTAGTGAGCCAGGATAGGAGAGTGGTCAGATATGCCCCTGGGCAAAAAGGTGATGTCACTAAACATAGAAAGCTGTGTAGCTTGGCAGAAGAGGTAATCAATACGGGACATAATCCCATGAATCCCGGAAAGGAAGGTGTATTGCCGATCAGAGGGGTGGTGTGTGCGCCACGCATCTACTAGTCCTATGGCTATTAGAAAGTCAGACACGAGTTTCCCCTGTGGTTCACTTTGTCGGGGTGGTAAACTATCCAAATCCCCAGCCAGGGCGGCATTACAGTCTCCCCCCAGTAAAATGTCTCCGTCGAGTAGATTCAATATGTGAGGGCCCAAATCAGTCAGGGTGGAAGAGTGGAGTTTGGGGGGTATGTAAAGTGAGGTCACGTTGAGGGAGCAACCCTCCCACCGCGCGGACACTGTGACAAAACGGCCAGCGGGTCGCATGCAATTGTTTTAACCTGAAAGGGAAGGGAGGCGCTTGCAAGATTGCCCACCCCTCTGGACCCCCGTGTGCAACCCGCGTGTGCAAGCATTTTATGACCCCACCGATTTAGTGCGCAATGTGTGGTTCCAGGAATATGTGTTTCTTGAAGCAACACAATGTCAGGGGTGTGACTTTTCAGATATTGCAAGACTATCCCCCTTTTTTATCCAGTTGCCCAATCGGTTCACATTCCAGGAGATTATTTTAAGTGACCCAGGAAGGCAGAGGCTATAGGAGTATCACTCGTTTACGTCGGAGAATAAGAGTCCCACTTCCCACAGGGCCCAGGAAATGACAGTGCGCAATGGGACATATCACCACACCGGGAAATGAAAATAGACGGGTCACGCAGGACCCCTGGCGACAATCGGCAGAACCACCCGCGGAGACCCACTGGACCACAGAGGGAACCCCGTGCGATGGACAACTCCCCAAGCATATTAGAAGTATACAGGTTAGATTGTCGTGTGTGCTAGTAACCGCCCTACAATTGTATGTGATCATAATAGACAGACTGCTCATAAAACAAAACAAAAATCGAAAAAAAAATCTTAATAAAACACCCTTGAACCCCTTCCCCACCCTGCCTCCCTGCAATGTGGACTCAGAACTGCCCACCACCCCAATTTGCAGAGTGCTTGTATACTCATAACAAGAACCATGTAGAGGGGAACGCTAAACAACCAATCTACCCCAAGATTCGACCCTCTTCCCCCAAGAACAATTATATTTGCCCAAAATGAAACCTAAAGGATCTCGTAGCCCCTTACCAGGAACATGTAACTCCAATCACTGGTGATATGTCCCCCCCGCCCCCAAACCAGGCCACAATTAAACATTAACAATAGTCTTAGAGCGCTCATTATGGGAGACAACACATGCATTAAACAATGTTCTGATGCATCACAGTTAGTATCTTCGCTGAGTCTGCTGATACCTGTTTTGCCGAAACTCAGTCAATCTTTCCTCGAGGACGGTTGGATCCATGAGGTACAATCCGGGATGAGCCATCACGGTCTACGGAGGAACGCCACCTCCCCAGCCAGTTCATAGCCTCCTCCGGGGAGGGGGGGAGATCAGCGACTTACCGTCTGATTGCACACGCAATTTTGCTGGGAAGAGCATGGCATATTTCAAATTGTGGCTCCTGAGAGCTCACTTTATTTTCAGGAAGGAGCAGTGTTACTGCTGCATTTTGTAGGTGAAGTCTGGGAAAAAGGTGACGCTTGAGTTCTCGAATTTTAGAGGGGTCCACCCCTCGTGGCTTGAAGAACGATGTTCTGGTTCCAAATATTGAAGACCTGCGCTAGGATGGGACGCGGCGGAGTGCCCAGCTTCGGAGGCCCTTCAGGCACCCTGTGGGCGCGTTTGACGGAGAAATATTTGGAGAGGGCCCTGGTTATAGATGATTTTGGATCAGGTCTTCAACAAACAGGTCAGCAGTCTGCCACTCTGCCCGTTCGGGAACCCCCAGGACATGCACGTTATTTCTCCTTGTGATGCTTTCGTAATCTTCCAATCCAGCCTCAAGATTGGACGTCTGGGGCTGCAGGTGCTTGACCGTTGATTCCAGCTGCGTCGTGGAGTGCGTGAGTGGGGCGATAGAGCCTTCATTCGCCTTGACCCGCTCCCTTATATTCTTCAGATTGGCGCGGATAAGGTTGACATCAATAGAGACAGTGTCAATCTTGAGTTTGTGTCATACGGACTCCCTGGTCAGCCTCCATGATGTCGGACAGTGTCGGGCCCCCATCATCAGGTTGTTGCTTCGCCTCCGCACCATCCTGCTTCCCCTCTGTTTCCTCTGGCTTGGAATGAGCAAATTTCGACAGTCTTTGCATAGCGGATCGCTTGGGGCCTCTTGCTGTGGCCATTGTGTTCCGTTCCACCCCTTTGACTGGGAATTGCCGGATCAGGGGAGAGTCGAATGCCGGGTATACAGGACAGCAGACAAGTGAGGTCAGTTCAGCTGCTCCAGTGACCCTTCGTCAGAGAGCAGTTCGTAGCGCAAAATAGCGACAGCTGTTTCTCAGGCAGGCGCAACATATACACTGGAGGCCCCGGATCTCCCAAGGGGTTAATGGGTCCACAGCACAGGCGCACAAGGAGGCCAGAAAATCAGTGAGGCGCCCTTCCAGCCGCCACCAACTTCACCCTATGGCTATCCAATAGCGCAGACATCCTAGCACCACTGAAAAAACGTCAAAGCAAACCTGGCAGCAAGAAGGCCTCATGGTTCAACGATGATCTTAAGAAGTCCAAGAAACTCTGCCGCTCCCTTGAAAAAGCCTGGAAAAAAGACCCAACCACTAGCACCAAGGACGCCTTCAAAAACGCCACCCGCACACACCACCAACTAATCCGAAAGGCCAAGAAAACAGCTTTCAAGGATCGACTAGACAACAACGCCCACAACAGCAAGGAACTTTTCAACATCGTCAAGGAATTTACCAATCCCTCGGCCAACTCCAACGACATCACCCCCTCTCAAGCCCTCTGCGACTCCCTGGCTTTATTCTTCCACAACAAAATTGCAGACATCCACAACAGCTTCGACAACCAACCCGGAGACCAACCCACCCAACCATATGATGAACATTCTCCCCCCTTGAACACCCTTAACGACTGGAACCCAATCTCTACTGAGGACACCATCCGCCTGATGAACTCCATCCACTCAGGATCCCCCACAGACCCATGCCCTCACCACATCTTCAACAAAGCAGACTCCGTCATAGCACCGCACCTCCGAGACGTCATCAACTGCTCCTTCAACTCCACCACCTTTCCGGAAAGCTGGAAACACGCTGAACTCACCGCCCTTCTGAAAAAACCCACAGCGGACCCCACCGAACTCAAAAACTACCGCCCCATCTCGCTCCTTCCTTTCCCGGCCAAAGTCATCGAGAAAGCTGTCAACAACCAGCTCGCCGCCTTCCTCGAAGCCAACAAATCCCTCGACTCCTCACAGTCTGGCTTCCGAGCAAAACACAGCACTGAGACCGCCCTCATCGCAGCAACAGACGACATTCGAACTCTACTGGACAATGGAGACACAGTCGCCCTCAGCCTCCTCGAACTCTCTGCAGCCTTCGACACAGTCTGCCACAACACCCTTTTACAACGCCTCAGAAACATCGGAATACAAGGAAAAGCACTTGAATGGATCACCTCGTTCCTCACCGGAAGAACCCAGAGAGTCCGCCTTCCACCATTCAAGTCCGAGGCCACTGAAGTCATCTGTGGCGTACCACAAGGATCCTCACTCAGTCCCACCCTCTTCAACGTATACATGAGCCCCCTCGCGGCCATCGCCCGCCAACACAACCTCAACATCATCTCTTACGCGGATGACACTCAACTGATCCTTTCTCTCACCAATGACCCCAGCACCGCCAAAACTAACCTACACGAAGGAATGAAAGAAGTTGCCGAATGGATGAAACACAGCCGTCTGAAACTGAACTCAGATAAAACAGAAGTCCTCATCTTAGGTACATCCCCCCTCTGCTTGGGACGACTCTTGGTGGCCGGAAGCCCTTGGAAAAGCACCCATCCCGACAGACCACGCACGGAACCTAGGCGTTATCCTGGATTCCTCACTTTCAATGAACAGACAAGTCAGCGCCGTCTCCTCATCCTGCTTCAACATTCTTCGCATGCTCAAAAAAACATTTCGCTGGATCCCCACCGAAACCAGAAAAACAGTCACCCATGCTCTGGTCACGAGCCGACTGGACTACGGAAACACCCTCTACGCAGGTACTACCGCTAAACTCCAGAAAAAACTCCAACGAATCCAAAACGCCTCAGCCAGGATCATATTAGACATCCCGCGTAACGAACACATCTCTGGTCACCTGAAAAACCTCCACTGGCTACCCGTCAATAAGAGGATCACTTTCCGACTTCTAACCCACGCACACAAATCACTCTACGATATCGGACCAGAATGCCTCAACTCACGACTGTCCTTCTACACCCCCACCCGCCAACTACGTTCTTCCAGCCAAGCCCTCGCCACTGTACCTCGCATCAACAAGACCACCATGGGAGGTAGATCCTTCTCATACCTGGCAGCTAAAACATGGAACTCACTCCCCACTTACCTTCGCCTTACCCAGAACCACCTAGCATTCAGAAAGCAACTTAAAACGTGGATATTTGACAAGTAATCCTTCTCCCCTACCTAAGCGCCTTGAGACCCTCTGGGTATGTAGTGCGCTATATAAATTCTTTGACTTTGACTTTGACTAAACCCAGGCCGCATTCAGTACACCGAGTAATTTTCGCTTTACTTGATATTAATGTACAGGAAAGAGGCAGACATTGTTCTACAGAATTAGAACTGATTTTAAAATCACAATAAATTGTTTTACTGAGTTTATTTTGTTAAGCCGCAGTCAATATGTTTAGACTCATCTAAAGGAATTTCTTCGTTTTGCACCTTCCTCAAATTGCCGCCATAATAAGAGTGAAAGACAACATGAAAGTAAAAGAGCTTGCCACTCCTGCGTGGTCCAATGCTGCAGGGAAAGAGTAGGGGTTAATGCTTGTAAAGTCTCACACCAGGAAGGGAAAACACAGAACAGTCTTAGCAGTGCACATTGCGTGACTTGAAGACAAAAGTGCTACAATATATCCCAAACGAGACGCTCCTTGTATGAAAAGCTGGCTGCGGAACATAAAGTTTCACTTATAGGCTTTCAGGCATCTACATCTGTGTTAAAAACCATCAGGCTCTGTTTTTGTTTAATCATCACACACTACTTTCATGAACTTGTTGTGCCTGTAACTGGTTTCAACTTCCGCTCACCGTTTCTCCGTGTACTGGCCTTCATCCCCCCCCATCCACCCCCTACCCCTACCTCCTCCTCCTCCTTCTGTCTCTCTCATTTCTATCAGATCTCTTAACAGCCCACCATTTGCCGCTGGCCCGAGACGAAGTAAAGCAATTAACACTTTATATAGTTTATCCTCTATTTAAAACCATTTTCAACACTTCCAGTGTTTTCCTTACTTTTAGTTTCACTTCTAATGGACTTTCAGGGATCTACATTTATGTTGCATATTGTCCCTGTGGATAACATCTCCACTGCTTCTTTTGTTGCTACAAGCCAAGCCAGCACAACAAATTTAATAGGACCGAGCCATCTGACCGGCACTCACTTTAATGAACCCGAACTACGAATTACTGCAATGTGCTGCCCTCGGTATTAATCCCAAGATAAATCAAGTAACAATGTAAAGTGCAGTTATCACTCCTGTACAACTATATTT